>NW_020837969.1:25847975-26494449 GCF_003676395.1 Aethalodelphis obliquidens | reverse complement strand
TATATATATATATATATATATATATATATATATATATATATATATATTAACCAGCTGAAGGTAGAGTGTGGAAAACCATACTAAAAATGAACCAGCATATTATTTTCATGACTGGATGTATTTGCCGCTTCATCTACCACTGCAAATAAAGGCATACATGCTAGAGCAGCCATATGTGGCTGTCTGTGATCAAACGTGAGCAGTATAATAGCCCATGTGTGTGCCATGGTGTCTTTCCAAGATCTCTCTTGGGACTGTGAGATAGCATCATTTCTGCATATTTTTTGAATGGAATGTTTACATAATGTAAATATGGCCATTCTTTTCCTCCACTTAGGGCTGGCAGAACAAATAAGACCCTCCAAATTTATATGCCCAATTACTTTTAGGTTAACAAGCTCTGAAGTGCTGTGGAAATACTCCCCCAGAGTTTCATTGTGGGTTAATGGAGAATCATCGAGACTTTCTTCAGGACTATTAGAATAATAAACACCAGGCAGTTTAATCAATTAGACATTTCACCAGGACCATCACTCAAGTGGAAAAGTAATTCAGCCTATTCCCCAAGGAAGTCTGGGCTCAGTGATCTCTGCTTTTTGCCAAAACCCCAGTGAGGGACAGTTAAGAATTATTCTTCCAAGGATACAAGGCAGGACCTGTGGGAGAGGCTTCTACAGAGCTTATCTTGGGGAAGTTGTATAAGGACGACCAGGAACAATGTCCTGATGCAGGCAGTGGGGGTCCCTACCCTCTATTCTCATAGACGAAGAAGTCATAATCAACATATAGTTTTCTTCTCTGAATGGGAAGAGAACATAGTAAAACCTCACTGTCTCAGAGTATATGTGGGTTGATGTGTATGAAGGGGGCAGATTCCAATTTGAATATGCAGAACATTAAAAAAACCCTGCATTGTAGGATACTTTCAAGGCAGTTTTGTAGCTTTCAAATATATACAGTAGATGGAAATGGAGTGGCAAATTGTTTTCTAATAGAGGTCTTTAGACACCTTTTTTTTTAACACACACATAACGATGATTTATAAGTAATATGTCAATTAGTTGTTTATAAACGGCACTGCTCAAGTGCTAGAGGGCGCTTGAAAACAATTGTTTCTTTTAAGTATTTTAAATATCTTTCCAGCACACTTACTTATACCGTGAATTATTTAGGAAACCCTTCCTCTATTGTTACCATACAGATAAAATTTGGTCCAGTTCTAATCAAAATTATCACAAATTTTTATTTGATGCTGTCTGGTAGACTGTGTTGCTGGATAACCAGTACTCTGCAAGCTTAGTTGCCATTATGAAGAAACAGCTTCTTTCACAGCAGTGAACTTTTTTTTTTTACATCTTTATTAGAGTATAATTGCTTTACAATGGTGTGTTAGTTTCTGCTTTATAACAAAATGAATCATTTATACATATACATATGTTCCCATATCTCTTCCCTCTTGCGTCTCCCTCCCTCCCACCCTCCCTATCCCACCCCTCCAGGCGGTCACAAAGCACGGAGCTGATCTCCCTGTGCTATGCGGCTGCTTCCCACTACCTATCTACCTTACGTTTGGTAGTGTATATATGTCCATGCCTTTCTCTCACTTTGTCACAGCTTACCCTTCCCCCTCCCCATACTCTCAAGTCCATTCTCTAGTAGGTCTGTGTCTTCATTCCTATCTTACCCCTAGGTTCTTCATGACATTTTTTCCCCTTAAATTCCATATATACGTGTTAGCATACAGTATTTGTCTTTCTCTTTCTGACTTACTTCACTCTGTATGACAGACTCTAGGTCTATCCACCTCATTACAAATAGCTCAATTTCGTTTCTTTTTATGGCTGAGTAATATTCCATTGTATATATGTGCAACATCTTCTTTATCCATTCATCCGATGATGGACACTTAGGTTGTTTCCATCTCGGGGCTATTGTAAATAGAGCTGCAATGAACATTTTGGTACATGACTCTTTTTGAATTATGGTTTTCTCAGGGTATATGTCCAATAGTGGGATTGCTGGGTCATATGGAAGTTCTATTTTTAGTTTCTTAAGGAACCTCCATACTGTTCTCCACAGTGGCTGTATGAATTTACATTCCCACCAACAGTGCAAGAGGGTTCCCTTTTCTCCACACCCTCTCCAGCATTTACTGTTTCTAGATTTTTTGATGATGGCCATTCTGACTGGTGTGAGATGATATCGCATTGTAGTTTTGATTTGCATTTCTCTAATGATTAATGATGTTGAGCATTCTTTCATGTGTTTGTTGGCAGTCTGTATGTCTTCTTTGGGGAAATGTCTATTTAGGTCTTCTGCCCATTTTTGGATTGGGTTGTTTGTTTTTTTGTTATTAAGCTTCATGAGCTGCTTATAAATTTTGGAGATTAATCCTTTGTCAGTTGCTTCATTTGCAAATATTTTCTCCCATTCTGAGGGTTGTCTTTTGGACTTGTTTATGGTTTCCTTTGCTGTGCAAAAGCTTTGAAGTTTCATTAGGTCCTATTTGTTTATTTTTATTTCCATTTCTCTAGAAGGTGGGTCAAAAAGGATCTTGCTGTGATTTATGTCATAGAGTGTTCTGCCCATGTTTTCCTCTAAGAGTTTGATAGTTTCTGTCCTTACATCTAGGTCTTTCATCCATTTTGAGCTTATTTTTGTGTATGGTGTTAGGGAGTGATCTAATCTCATACTTTTCCATGTAGCTGTCCAGTTTTCCCAGCACCACTTATTGAAGAGGCTGTCCTTTCTCCACTGTACTTTCCTGCCTCCTTTATCAAAGATAAGGTGACCATATGTGCATGGGTTTATCTCTGGGCTTTCTATCCTGTTCCATTGATCTATCTTTCTGTTTTTGTGCCAGTACCATACTGTCTTGATTACTGTAGCTTTGTAGTATAGTCTGAAGTCAGACTATACTGGAGATTCCTCCAGCTCCGTTTTTTGTTCTCAAGATTGCTTTGGCTATTCGGGGTCTTTTGTGTTTCCATACAAATTGGGAAATTTTTGTTCTAGTTCTGTGAAAAATACCAGTGGTAGTTTGATAGGGATTGCATTGAATCTGTAGATTGCTTTGGGTAGTAGAGTCATTTTCACAATGTTGATTCTTCCTCTCCATCTATTTGTATCATCTTTAATTTCTTTCATCAGTGTCTTATAATTTTCTGCATATAGGTCTTTTGTCTCCTTAGGTAGGTTTATTCCTAGATATTTTATTCTTTTTGTTGCAGTGGTAAATGGGAGTGTTTTCTTGATTTCACTTTCAGATTTTTCATCCTTAGTGTATAGGAATGCCAGAGATTTCTGTGCATTAATTCTGTATCCTGCTACTTTACCAAATTCATTGCTTAGCTCTAGTAGTTTTCTGGTAGCATCTTTAGGATTCTCTATCTATAGTATCATGTCATCTGCAAACAGTGACAGCTTTACTTCTTTTCCGATTTGGATTCCTTTTATTTCCTTTTCTTCTCTGATTGCTGTGGCTAAAATTTCCAAAACTATGTTGAATAAGAGTGGTGAGAGTGGGCCACCTTGTCTTGTTCCTGATCTTAGTGGAAATGTTTTCAATTTTTCACCATTGAGGACGATGTTGGCTGTGGGTTTGTCATATATGGCCTTTATTATGTTGAGGAAATTTCCCTGTATGCCTACTTTCTGCAGGGTTTTTATCATAAATGGGTGTTGAATTCTGTTGAAAGCTTTCTCTGCATCTATTGAGATGATCATATGGTTTTTCTCCTTCACTTTGTTAATATGGTTTGTCACATAGATTGATTTGTGTATATTAAAGAATCCTTGCATTCCTGGAATAAACCCCACTTGATCATGGTGTATGATCCTTTTAATGTGCTGTTGGATTCTGTTTGCTAGTATTTTGTTGAGGATTTTTGCATCTATGTTCATCAGTGATATTGGCCTGTAGTTTTCTTTCTTTGTGACATCCTTGTCTGGTTTTGGTATCAAGGTGATGGTGGTCTTGTAGAATGAGTTTGGGAGTGTTCCTCCCTCTGCTATATTTTGGAAGAGTTTGAGAAGGATAGGTATTAGCTCTTCTCTAGATGTTTGATAGAATTCGCCTGTGAAGCCATCTGGTCCTGGGCTTTTGTTTGTTGGAAGATTTTTAATCACAGTTTCAATTTCAGTGCTTGTGATTGGTCTATTCATATTTTCTATTTCTTCCTGGTTCAGTCTTGGCAGGTTGTGCATTTCTAAGAATTTTTCCATTTCTTCCAGGTTGTCCATTTTATTGGCATGGAGTTGCTTGTAGTAATCTCTCATGATCTTTTGTATCTCTGCAGTGTCAGTTGTTACTTCTCCTTTTTCATTTCTAATTCTATAGATTTGAGTCCTCTCCCTCTTTTTCTTGATGAGTCTGGCTACTGGCTTATCAATTTTGTTTATCTTCTCAAAGAACCAGCTTTTAGTTTTATTGATCTTTGCTATCATTTCATTCATTTCTTTTTCATTTATTTCTGATCTGATTTTTATG
The DNA here is from genome assembly GCF_003676395.1 of Aethalodelphis obliquidens. Classification (NCBI taxonomy): domain Eukaryota; kingdom Metazoa; phylum Chordata; class Mammalia; order Artiodactyla; family Delphinidae; genus Aethalodelphis; species Aethalodelphis obliquidens. Next base: position 26,489,960 of record NW_020837969.1, on the reverse strand, counting down.
ATTTCTTTCCTTCTGCTAACTTTGGGGTTTTTTTGTTCTTCTTTCTCTAATTGCTTTAGGTGCAAGGTTAGGTTGTTTATTCGAGATGTTTCCTGTTTCTCAAGGTAGGATTGTATTGCTATAAACTTTCCTCTTAGACCTGCTTTTGCTGCATCCCATAGATTTTGGGTCGTCGTGTCTCTTTTGTCATTTGTTTCTAGGTATTTTTTGATTTCCTCTTTGATTTCTTCAGTGATCACTTCGTTATTAAGTAGTGTATTGTTTAGCCTCAATGTGTTTGTATTTTTTTACAGATCTTTTCCTGTAATTCATATCTAGTCTCATAGCGTTGTGGTCAGAAAGATACTTGATACAATTTCAATTTTCTTAAATTTACCAAGGCTTGATTTGTGACCCAGGATATGATCTATCCTGGAGAATGTTCCATGAGGACTTGAGAAAAATGTGTATTCTGTTGTTTTTGGATGGAATGTCCTATAAATATCAATTAAGTCCATCTTGTTTAATGTATCATTTAAAGCTTGTGTTTCCTTATTTATTTTCATTTTGGATGATCTGTCCATTGGTGAAAGTGGGGTGTTAAAGTCCCCTACTATGAATGTGTTACTGTCAATTTCCCCTTTTATGGCTGTTAGTATTTGCCTTATGTATTGAGGTGCTCCTATGTTGGGTGCATAAATATTTACAATTGTTATATCTTCTTCTTGGATCGATCCCTTGATCATTATGTAGTGTCCTTCTTTGTCTCTTCTAATACTCTTTATTTTAAAGTCTATTTTGTCTGATATGAGAATTGCTACTCCAGCTTTCCTTTGCTTTCCATTTGCATGAAATACCTTTTTCCATCCCCTTACTTTCAGTCTGTATGTGTCTCTAGGTCTGAAGTGGGTCTCTTGTAGATAGCAAATATATGGGTCTTGTTTTTTTATCCATTCAGCTAATCTGTGTCTTTTGGTTGGAGCATTTAGTCCATTTACATTTAAGGCAATTATCGATATGCATGTTCCTATTCCCATTTTCTCAATTGTTTTGGGTTTGTTATTGTAGGTCTTTTCCTTCTCTTGTGTTTCCTGCCTAGAGAACTTCCTTTAGCATTTGTTGTGAAGCTGGTTTGGTGATGTTGAATTCTCTTAGCTTTTGCTTGTCTGTAAAGGTTTTAATTTTTCCATCAAATCTGAATGAGATCCTTGCTGGTTAATCTTGGTTGTAAGTTTTTCTCCTTCATCACTTTAAATATGTCCTGCCACTCCCTTCTGGCTTGCAGAGTTTCTGCTGAAAGATCAGCTGTTAACCTTATGGGGATTCCCTTGTGTGTTATTTGTTGTTTTTCCCTTGCTGTTTTTAATATGTTTTCTTTGTATTTAATTTGTGACAGTTTGATTAATATGTCTTGGCATATTTCTCCTTGGATTTATCCTGTATGGGACTCTCTGTGCTTCCTGGACTTGATTAACTATTTTCTTTCCCGTATTAGGGAAGTTTTCAACTATAATCTCTTCAAATATTTTCTCAGTCCCTTTCTTTTTCTCTTCTTCTTCTGGAACCCCTATAATTCGAATGTTGGTGCGTTTAATGTTGTCCCAGAGGTCTCTGAGACTGTCCTCAGTTCTTTTCATTCTGTTTTCTTTATTCTGCTCTGCAGTAGTTATTTCCACTATTTTATCTTCCAGGTCACTTATCCGTTCTTCTGCCTCAGTTATTCTGCTATTGATCCCATCTAGAGTATTTTTCATTTCATTTATTGTGTTGTTCATCATTGTTTGTTTCATCTTTAGTTCTTCTAGGTCCTTGTTAAATGTTTCTTGCATTTTGTCTATTCTATTTCCAAGATTTTGGATCATCTTTACTATCATTATTCTGAATTCTTTTTCAGGTAGACTGCCTATTTCCTCTTCATTCGTTAGGTCTGGTGGGTTTTTATCTTGCTCCTTCATCTGCTGTGTGTTTTTCTGTTTTCTCATTTTGCTTATCTTACTGTGTTTGGGGTCTCCTTTTTGCAGGCTGCAGGTTCGTAGTTCCCATTGTTTTTGGTGTCTGTCCCCAGTGGCTAAGGTTGGTTCAGTGGGTTGTGTAGGCTTCCTGGTGGAGGGTACTAGTGCCTGTGTTCTGGTGGATGAGGCTGGATCTTGTCTTTCTGGTGGGCAGGTCCACGTTTGGTGGTGTGTTTTGGGGTGTCTGTGGACTTAATATGATTTTAGGCAGCCTTTCTGCTAATGGGTGGGGTTGTGTTCCTGTCTTGCTAGTTGTTTGGCATAGGGTGTCCAGCACTGTAGCTTGCCGGTCATTGAGTGAAGCTGGGTGCTAGTGTTGAGATGGAGATCTCTGGGAGATTTTAGCTGTTTGATATTATGTGGAGCTGGGAGGTCTCTTGTGGACAGTGTCCTGAAGTTGGCTCTCCCACCTCAGAGGCACAGCACCGACTCCTGGCTGCAGCACCAAGAGCCTTTCATCCACACGGCTCAGAATAAAAGGGAGAAAAAGTAGAAAGAAAGAATTAGTAGAAGTAGAAAGAAAGAAAGAAAGGAGGGAGGGAGGGAGGGAGGGAGGAAGGAAGGAAGGAAGGAAAAAAGAAAGGAAGAAGATAAAGTAAAATAAAGTAAGATAAAATATAAATTTATTAAAATAAAAAATAATTATTAAGAAAAAAAAGAAAAAAATTAAAAAAAAAAAACGGACAGATAGAACCCTAGGACAAATGGTGGAAGCAAAGCTATACAGACAAAATCCCACACGGAAGCATACACATACACACTCACAAAAAGAGGAAAAGGGGAAAAAATCATAAATCTTGCTGTCAAAGCCCACCTCCTCAATTTGGGATGATTCGTTTTCTATTCAGGTATTCCACAGATGCAGGTACATCAAGTTGATTGTGGAGCTTTAATCCGCTGCTTCTGAGGCTGCTGGGAGAGATTTCCCTTTCTCTTCTTTGTTCTCACAGCTCCCAGGGGCTCAGCTTTGGATTGGGCCCCGCCTCTGCGTGTAGGTCGCCGGAGGGCGTCTGTTCTTTGCTCAGACAGGACGGGGTTAAAGGAGCCGCTGATTCGCGGGCTCAGGCTCACTCGGGCTGGGGGGAGGGAGGGACACGGAGTGCAGGCCGGGTCTGCGGCGGCAGAGGCCGGCGTGACGTTGCACCAGCCTGAGGCCCGCTGTGCGTTCTCCCGGGGAAGTTGTCCCTGGATCCCGGGACCCTGGCAGCGGCAGGCTGCACAGGCTCCCCGGAAGTGGGGTGTGGAGAGTGACCTGTGTTCGCACACAGGCTTCTTGGTGGCGGCGGCAGCAGCCTTAGCGTCTCATGCCCATCTCTGGGGTCCGCGCATTTAGCCGCGGCCCGCGCCCGTCTCTGGAGCTCCTTTAAGCAGCGCTGTTAACCCCCTCTCCTCGCGCACCAGGAAATAAAGAGGTAAGAAAAAGTCTGTTGCCTCTTCGGCAGCTCCAGACTTTTCCCCGGACTCCCTCCCGGCTAGCCGCGGTGCACTAACGCCCTGCAGGCTGTGTTCACGCCGCCAACCCCAGTCCTCTCCCTGCGCTCCGACTGAAGCCCGAGCCTCAGCTCCCAGCCCCGCCCGCCGCGGCGGGCGAGCAGACAAGCCTCTCGGGCTGGTGAGTGCCGGTCGGCACCGATCCTCTGTGCGGGAATCTCTCCGCTTTGCCCTCCGCACCCCTGTTGCTGTGCTCTCCTCCGCGGCTCCGGAGCTCCCCCACTCCGCCACCCGGAGTCTCCGCCCGCGAAGGGGCTTCCTAGTGTGTGCAAACCTTTCCTCCTTCACGGCTCCCTCCCACTGGTGCCGGTCCCGTCCCTATTCTTTGGTCTCTGTTTATTCTTTTTTGTTTTGTCCTACCCAGGTATGTGGGGGGTTTCTTGCCTTTTGGGAGGTCTGAGGTCTTCTGCCAGCGTTCAGTAGGTGTTCTGTAGGAGTTGTTCCATATGTAGATGTATTTCTCCACAGCAGTGAATTTTTACTTTTGAAAGACAGTAAGAAATGGGAAAACCATCCAAAATATGATGGAGTGGTTTGACATTTCCAACCCTAAAACTGAGACTTTTTTTTTTCCTAACAGTCATTATAAGGTCACGTTTTAAAATAAAGACCCGAACTGTTTTGTGTGTGTGTGTTGGGTGTATTTGTGTGGACAGGCCAACTGTTTTCTTGGTTCCTCTTATAAATAACAAGGCCACTGTCCAGCCTGGATGAGAGAGGAGTCTGGGGGAGAATGGATACATGTATATGTGTGGCTGAGTTACTTTGCTGTGCACCTGAAACTATCACAACATTGTTAATCAGTTATACTCCAATATAAAATAAAAAGTTAAAAAAATAACAAAGCCATTGTCAATTTTGCATTTTGTTAGTGAGCTAAACTTCGTAAGCAAGGGGAGTGTTGGTATAAGAGATTCAAAGTTTGAATTTTTACTAACATTTCAGTTGGCCTAGTTTGATGTCTTGATGTGTGTATGAATACACACAAGCACACACATTTACACACGGTTTTTGCAACTTTCGTCACTAAAAGAGATCAGGTAAGATAATGTATTTTCTCCCCTAGAGATGGGAAATAAGATAACACTCTCATTTTACTGAAGAAAAAAAGAGATTTACAATTGTTGTCCACTGCTGGCAAAGGCACTGTGATTTCAGACAAGAATTTTAAAAACTAAAGGAGAATGTTTCTAGACTTTCCAGAGAGAAGTGAGACAATTATTTATTTTTTCACTCAATAGTTGTTTATTGAGCACTTACCCTGTGCCTGACTGTTTTCTAGATACTGAGGATACATCAGTGAACAAAATAAAGCCCTTGATGTTATGAAGCTTACATTCACAACCTTTTAACTTCCTAATTTCGTATAACGTTTACATAACTCTTTACAGTTTGCAGTACAGTTTCACATGCATTATTCCCTTTTTTATTTTTTAACAGTACGCGGGCCTCTCACTGTTGTGGCCTCTCCTGTTGCAGAGCATAGGCTCTGGACGCGCAGGCCCAGTGGCCATGGCTCACGGGCCCAGCCGCTCCGCGGCATGTGGGATCTTCCCGGACCGGGGCACGAACCCGTGTCCCCTGCATCGGCAGGCGGACTCTCAACCACTGCGCCACCAGGGAAGCCCCCATTATTCCCTTTTGATCATCATAAGAACGTTATAAATCAAACAATACTTCACTAGCTCCAGTGTATAGGTAAGAAAACTGAGGCTCAGTGAGGTTAACTGATAAGTGCTAGTTAAGAAGACTTCTTTTCTTTTTTTTTTCTTTTTGGCCGAATGGCTTGTGGGATCTTAGTTCCCCAACCAGGTATCAAACCCGGGCCCACGGCAGTGAAAGCTCCAAGTCTTAACAACTGGACCGCCAGGGAATTCCCGAGGACTTATGATTCCAATTTGACATTTCCAAATACATCAAATAGAATTTCTAATTCTTCACAGGATTGAAGAGGGAAGCACACTAGGTGGTTATTTGTCTTTTAATCTCACTTCCAGCCTGTAGTGGATTTTGCACTTGAACATGACAGTTTTTGATTCAATGTCCAACAATGCACCTGTTTCCCTCCAACACCACCCCTCAGCCTTCTGTCCCACGATTCCAAATATGGGACAGCTCTCCACGTCACCTTCCTATCTGGGCCCGATTTTCCCACAATGATTCCTTCCTCTTGGAATGAGTACTTGGCCACGTGGAAATGCCTTCAGTTCCAAATAATTCAGGAGGAACTTGTATAACACTAGGATGTCAGCAAGAATTCTTCCTGTCCCCACTCAACGGCCCCCAATTGGTAACATCAGGTTTCCATGTTAAAAGGGACTTAAAATAATGTCTGAAGAGATTCTTTTGAGAAGATAACCCTGGGTGCTTATATTTTAAAGCTAAATTTCCACAGCAACATTGACATTATGAATACAGGATGGAGTTTTCACTTTATTGCTGAAGGCTGTTATTTGAAGCTATTCCAGGTTTAATATATCTAGAATCCACTTCATCTCTCTGGCTTTATTATTTCCACACACTAAACCTTAGCATTTATTTAGGTGGCAGGTAACATTATTCTTGCAAAGAACTAGATCCAATTCTCAAGGGTTGTAGCCACCAAGATGGCTTAAATAGTGCATTTTGGGGGTTCCTGACTTTCCCTGGCTGCTGATACATGGATGAAAAACTAGGAATCTGATAGTAACTTATATTAAATGCCATTAGTACAGCTTTCTCAAAATGAGGACATGTTGACAAGTAGAAACCAAGAAAAAAAATTTTTTTTTTAGGAAAAAAAAATGCCATAGAGAAAACTTACCCTTGCCCCAGTTGGAGCATTTTTTGTGTTTTCTTTTCTTCTCCCTTTAAAAATCAGTGGCAGGTTCCCTAGGGTCCCTGAAATGGGACCCAAGAGTGACACAGTTGAACAGTCCCCACTTGATTACAGCATGTTCTTTTTATGTTAAATGGCTGACAGTGCCACTAAGCATCGTGCCTTGTGTTATGAGCACAGCTGGATCTGAAGCTAAAATCCTGGATCCTGGTGTAGCCCAGTAATTTCTTCCTAAACCCAGGCAGCTAAACAATAACTAATAATGTGGCCATGAGTTGATCTGCCTTGAATAAAAGACTGGGGCTGTTTACTCCACAATGGAACATGCAGCAAGATTCTAACACTCTTTTCTTAACCAAATCCTCCCCTCCAGCTTACACAACTGTGAAAAAAACAAAAAAACAAGGGCAAAACTTTTTTCCCAGGAGAGAGGTCTGGAAAAAACTTATTTATTTATAAAGCATTGTAACTTTTTTTTTTACTTTCTTACAGATAAGATTTTTTATTTTATTTATTTATTTTTGGCTGCATTGTGTCTTCATTGCTGCACTGGCTTTCTCTAGTTGTGGCGAGCGGGGGCTACTGTTCGTTGAGGTGCACGGGCTTCTCACTGTGGTGGCTTCTCTTGTTGCAGAGCACAGGCTCTAGGCACGCGGGCTTCAGTAGTTGTGGCACATGGGCTCAGTAGTTGTGGCTCGTGGGCTCTAGAGTTCAGGCCCAGTAGCTGTGGCGCATGGGCTTAGTTGCTCCACGGCATGTGGGATCCTCCCAGACCAGGGAGTGAACCTGTGTCCCCTGCATTGGCAGGTAGATTCCCATCTACTGCGCCACCAGGGAAACCCCTGAAATTTATTTTTAAATGTGGTGTGATTAGAAAAGGGAGGAACTGGATGGAGGGCAACACTAATTATCTGTCTATGAATGTGTTTGTATTTTTTATATTTTAATTTCCTGAGGTGTATATGCGTTCTATACCTCATAACAGTTTTCTCTAGGAATAATAACTGTACAAGCTTACCTGGCAATAACTGTATTCCCAAGAGCTCACACTACAGGAGACAAAATTTTACCTTAGAAAGCTTGATAGCAACACTTCACTATAGCAAATCATTTATCCAGCTTTAAGGACCAGGTGAAAAAATGGGACCTAGGAGTAGATACCATTGTCACACTTATTCATACGTTGCTTTCTTCTAGTATTCAATTAGGAAGGTCTGTTAACATGATTTTTTTCATATCATGTTAAGTCTCAACTTTTGGCAGGGACCTAAATTTGGATTTTGTCACTGTCATCATGGGTACAGTTCTGGGCAAGTACATATGAATCTGAAAGTCACAGAATTGAGTAGCAGATGTAATGATATTTACTTTATATATAAAGCAGTTGTATAGTGTTCTAGGGGAATAGACTAAGTCTCAGACTTTGTACTCTACCACTTATACCTGTGCCACCCTAAGCAAGTTACATTAACCTCTCTGTGTTCCAGTTTCCCCATTAGTAAAGTGAGGATAATAAAAGTAACTAAGTGATAAGGCTGTTGTGAATATTAAATGTATTAATCTATACAAAGGACTTAGAGCAGTGTCTGGCACATAACAAAACATTGTATCAGTGTTTGCTCTTGTGGTCCTGGCTGTGGTTGTAGTTATTATGATTATTTTGTGGTACTTTCTAGTGAAGTTTTCTTTTCAGAACTCAAGTCTTGTGTGTGTGTGTATATATATGTAAATAAATATACATATATATATATACATACATATATATATATATATATGTATATTTATTTATTTATTTATTGGCCACGAGGCATGTAGTATCTTAGTTCCCTGGCCAGGGATGGAATCTGTGCCCCCTGCAGTGGAAGTGTGGAGTCTTAAACACTGGACTGCTAAGAAAGTCCCTTGTATTTTTAAAAATAATCTTAACTTAGTGCCTCTATTCTGCTATTTTTTTTTTTTCTCTGTCCCTATCCTCTTTGATGGTCATAGGACTTTTGAGTAGAGGAGGAAGTCTTAAGACTTAAGAAACTGCTGGAGCAGTGTATTAGGGAAAGTAGCCAATCACTACATTAAAAAAAATTGCTGCTTATTTCCAGGATTTCCACTCAAGATAAACCTCAGTGTATCTGGTAGTTGGTCCAGTAGTGTATAGGTATCTTTTAATGGCAACTGGAGAGCTCCCTAATGCCAACGATCTTCTGAGATGGAGCCAGGGAGACAGGATGCTTACAGTCCCCAGGGAGGAATAGGCAGCCCACACGATCCTGAAGCATGTCCCCTTATCCCCGTAATAAAACTCTAAAACTCTCCTTGCCCCTCCCTTCATCATCTCTCCGCTCTATCTCTATCTCCATCTCTATCTCTGTGTTTCTTCTCTTCCCCTCCTCTCCCTCCCAGCGGTCATCTGCACTCCCCTCTGAGCTGATGGGAAATTCTGAATGCTACCCCGTGATACTTGGGTGCTGCAGGTAACTCAGGGCTCTGAGTGGGAGCCCTCTGCTTCTAATACCTCTCATGGCTATTTATTAGATTTCTAGAAATAATCAGTATAGCCCAGTTTTTCTCTTTTCTCATATCTCCCAACTTCAAAGGAAAGGTTTTATCAACACTCCATCCTCATCTCCCAGCTTAGACATTGTTGGAGAAGTTTGGAGACCACAAAGACAGACCTTTTGCTAAGAGTTTCAAATCCATCCAGTATAGCTCTCTCTTTCCCTTGCTTGAAGAATTCTTCTAATGTCTAGGGGATTGGTGGAAGGGAAGGAGAAAGAAATGATTTGCTGTAACAGCTGAAGCTTTTCTTTCTCTCGCATGCCTTAACCTGTACCTCTTAGATTTAGAAACCTTGAGTTTAGTAGCTTCATTGTCCAGCATTGATCTGACAATTTTTTCTCAGGTTAACATCAGCCCATGTTGTGCAGCCGGAACATGGGCAGTTGGAGGGGGAAAATATAACATGTTGGTTTAGGGAATCAAATTTTACTCTGCCACAGAAGAACTGACACAATGAATGCAGTAGAGTAGGAAAAGGGGATTGGCACACTTTCTTAGCTGTTGCACAAGCAATTTAAACAAATGCCTTAAGTTCCCAGAAATATCTTCCTTAAACATAATTCAAATATCTTTATAAGTTACGCCCAACTTTAAAATCTTAGTAAAGATGATCATATAGCTAGAACATGGTTTTAAAATGGTAATATCAACAAAAGGGATTCTTGTGGCAAACTTTTGAGCTTTTTTTCTTCAACCCTATATGTGGGCATTAATAGTTCCATTTAAAAAAAAATTTTATGGGAGAATAGTTGATTTACAGTGTTGTGTTAGTTTCACAGCAAAGTGATTCAGTTATACATATATATACATTCTTTTTCAGATTCTTTTCTCATATAAGGTATCACAGAATATTGAGTAGAGTTCCCTGTGCTATATAGTTGGTCCTTGTTGTTCATCTATCTTATATATAGTAGTGTGTGTATGTTAATCCCAAGCTCTTGATATATTACCCCCCCCCCATATTTCCCCTTTGGTAACCATAAGTTTCTTTTCAATACCTGTAAGCCTGTTTCTGTTTTGTAAATAATTTCATTGGTGGCATTTTTAAAAATTAGATTCCACATTTGAGTGATGTATTTGTCTTTGTCTGATTTACTTCCCTTAGTAAGATCATCTCTAGGTCCATCATATTTCCATTTCATTGTTGGAGGAGAAAGCTCATGGTGTTGAATAATTTGCACAAGTTTACGCAGCTATTGAGTAGAAGAGCCAGAATTTGAACAAAAGGTTTATTTGACTCCAGAGCTCTTTCCAAAGACACACAACCGCCTCCCATTAGGAAAGCCAGACTCTTCAACCTTAGTCAGCTAAGGTTGGAGATGGAAGAAAGTCTTTGCTCTCACTCTTCTCTACCTAGGTCAAAACCAATCCCTGTGGATAATTCCACATTAGGAATAAATAATAAATTTACTTGCTGCCTTCATTCAGAAATCCTGTTGATAAAATGTCAGAAGGTACAAGTTATTGGAAGTTACTGGAAGGGTAGAAACCAGAAAAGTTTCTGAGGATTCAGCAATTATTTTGACTCTCTTTCTGTAAACCTTTCTCACATTTTGAGTATCTTGAGCAGGTCTGCGAGAGAAGTGAGTTTTAAATTAATTTCCTCCTGGCAGGTTGTGTCTGTGATAAATTGAAGAACACAAAAATCATTCCCATAGCTAGGTGTTTAATAGCTCAGTCACTTCAGTGCCCCATTGGGGGTCACTTTCATTTTTTTTTTTTCCCCTTCTATCCAGAATAACGCGGAGTCTTAACAAGACTTGGAAGCAATTTTGATATGAAAGACTAAGAGACAGCTCTGCTTTTAATAAGCTTTAATATCAGGGTACCAGTAGCACCCTTGGTGCTACGGCCGGAAATGACAGTTTTATTATCCTTTCCTTTGAAACTGATAAATTGGTTCAGGCTAAGGGCAGCCTTTTTAGCTGCCACGAAAAAAAAAAAAAGCAAGAAAAAAGAAACTGACTATCACTGGAGTTATTCAAAGCTCTATAGAAAATTCTAAAAGACAGGAGATTTCATACTGTTGTTGTCACTGAGTGCTGAGTCCTTGATGTTTGCCAGTTGCAAAGGGAAATTTGTGTGTGTGTGTGTTTATTTCAAAGAAAGAGAGAGAGGTGGGGGGGACATTAAGAAAGATTATTTGGGCTTGGTCTCACTTTCGAATTGGGGTTTGCATATTGCAGTCTACAAAGAGCATTTTAACAATGTCACATTATTAACAATATAGACCCAAATTCAGTATCATCTCCTCTAAGGGAATCAATTGATAGGTTATCATTCACATTTGCCCAAATTGGTTAGGACCTCTTAAGTATAGGCTGCAGAAATGTATCTCAGATGTGCTTTGATGGTGAGTGGAAAAATTCTAATTTCATAAGGAAAACCTACAGTGCCATGAATATGCAGCATGGCATCTCTGAAGATACAGAAGCGTGACTATCACAATTATAAACCTTGTGTGCATTGTGTGATTTCAAAATTGGAGAACTGTTTGTGAAAGATCACTGTCAGTTCCTTAGACAGGAAGCCATGTCCTTCCAGAGGCTAAAGTTCCTGGGCAGAGTCTGTCAGACCATACTACCTGATCAGAGGACTAGGGGAAAGGTGTGCTGGTTCTTTTCTTCCCTAAAATGATGTACTCAATTCCAACTCGTGTCATCATTACAGATTGCAGATTTTTTCCAAGTATTATAATTTTATTTTTTAATTGAAGATTTTGGAACTGAAAAGACTTTTAAAAGATCTGGTTTATTGAGTTACAGACAGAGATCTAAAGCCCAGAAAGATAAAATTGCAAAGATGGGAAGAAATTGACTTAAGACCCAGGATTAGACTTTTGTTGCCTTGAACCACTTGATGCTTTTCTTGCTCTGCCGTAGAGCACGTCCTAGTTAGTCAGGGAGTTTTAGTTTTTAAAAGACAAGAAAATAGCTTCAATATGACAGAGTATCCTGTGTGCTGCCAAGGGATCCCATGCATTCTCCCCAGTACCACCAATTTCCGTACAATCAATCAATTCCCTACCTGTAAAACGAGCATGTCTCAACTTGACAATTTTAGTAGATACTTACCAAATTTGAGTTGCTTAGTACTCAGAGCACTGAGGTTAATGATCTACACTATAAAGAAGTCTCGTGGAGTTGTGGCTCCAGGGCTCTTAGGTAAACCCAGCAACACCATAGTCTCTTCCCTCACCCCTGGAAGTCTTGTTATATCAGAGTGAAGCATTGCCCAACTTATTAGGGCTCCCTCATATCATCATGAGAATCAGAGTTGGCAGGACTGTGATCTTCAAAGATGAAATTCCATCATAACGTTGATGACAGCAGAGTACTCCTCTCTAACTTTCACAGAGTAAAAATGGGGAAGGCTGTATAGAATAGTGGCAAAGAGTACACATACAGGTTTGGGAGTAAGTTAGACACAGCTTTGAATCCAGTCTCCACTACTTTTAATGAAACTCTGAACTTATTTCCATATCTGTACAACAACAACAAAAAATAACACTACTGCATTATCAAGAGTAAAAGAGATGGTTTAGTTAAACTCTAAACACAGAATCTAACACACGTAATGCAGTTGAAAATGGCATTTGATATTATCATCACATTATTCACTTTACACAATCGAGAAACAGGTATTTCTATAGCACCACCCATGTTGGACTGGGTCCATGACTCCTAGATATAGTAAATCAAGACAAAGACTTCCTCCCCTCCAAGCTTATAACATATTCCTGGGTATTGGTCAGTTTCACAAAGCAGATGACATTATGCCAACGGAAAGAAAAGTTCTTTATCAACCATATGAAATCCCCAATTGTCATTTTTAGTAGGTATTTCTTATTAAAATATCATTATTAGTTCTAGGAAGGTGGAATTTTTGGCATGGAAAAGTTATGAACTTCGAAGTCTGACACAGCTGGGTTTCACAACTCTCAGGGGTCTTGGGAAAATTAATTCACCTACTTGAACAGATTTCTTCAACTAGGATGGGATTGCTGCAGCCTCAGCAAAATTTTGTTCTTCTGCTCCGCAAGTCCTGAAGATTCACTACGAAAGTTTTATCAGCCATTTTCCTTCCTGCTCCTCAAGGCCCATTTCATATTTGCCGGCTCTGTGTTAGCAATATGGAGAACAGGGGAAATAAGGAGAACACCACCATGTGTAGTATCTGTACGCCCTGCTGGCTGGCTGCACTGTGGACTGCCTGCTGGCTCCCTTGTCTGGCTAGGCTGGCTTTATCAGGTGGCCCTCTGACTAATCCCACATGCCAAGACATTTAACGGAAACGTTGAGATGTTGTCATTGTTCAAGTCAACGTGAAAACTGTTAAGCCTGTGGACCCATGTGGTATTCTCAGACAAAAGCTGCAAAATCAGTGGCATATTTACAGCATTTTTTCATTGCATATTTTTTGTTCAAATGGAGCAAAATCCACTGCAGATGAATATTTAGAGGTGCAACGAGGTACTAAGAAGAGATTGTCAAACCCAGAGAACAAATATTTGTCTCTTCTGAATATCCTCCTTTCATGGAATCTTTTAATACAGAGAGTAATTAATCAAAAACAACTACTCAGTAATATAAGTGAGTTGGAAACTCTAGTGTTTTTGTTTGTCTTCTTTGAAATCACAATTGTCAGTAATGTTGATGGACTAGAGGCCGTCTATGGACATAACTCTGTTTAATTTAGTAAATTTGGATTTCTGTTTGGCTGAATATAATATGTAAACAGCAGCATCTGCAGTGGCATTGAGGGGAGGACCAAGTAGTGCCAAACACTGCGTTTTTCAGTCTGCAAATATTTGGCACTTTGGTTGTGAAGGTTGACATAGCATTGCAATCAATTAAACAAACAAGCTACGAGGGTACTATTGACTGGGAGCACAGTGCTTCGGCAAATCTGAGCACTGGAGTGCATGTGTAAAAAAAATTCATCGTGCTCTTTCTCAGCCATTTATGTATTCAAAACAAGAGCTCAATATAGTGTTTTAAACCCCTAGAATGTTCTATAGGCCAAATGGCTAAAAAGTCCTTTGCTTTAAAGCACTCCTTTTAACACTGCATTGCAACAGACACTTAGCCTCACATGATGTACTAGTTATTTTGTTTATTTGAATATTAGTCTGTCCCCTCTTGAAATTGACAAAAGACTGTCTCATTCCTTTGATCACTTTGGTGATCACTTTGGTTCTCTGGCCAAAGGCATTGAATTCAACACTCTTTTTCATTTTATGGCTCTTGATAGCTTCCTTGGACATGATCATATCATCAGTGATGTCAGTCAGGTTTGGGAATAGAACCCAAGTGGATACATGGGAGAAGGGTGTTAGTTTCCTGTATCCTACCCCTTCCACTCTGCAGAATGTAATGTAGAGCTCTAAAGGAGCATCTTGACCATGTACATCGGGAAATTTTTAAGAATTCTTATTAAATCATACGTTTTGATTATAACCTAATGCCCTGTGTCCTTCAAAACAATATTATCTGAAAACCAACGTAGAGGCAGAAGGGATTTGCTAATGGTAGAGTTTACATTCAAAGTTTATCCAGTGTTTTTATGTGCTAAAAGTGCCGCCGATCCTGTCTCACTTTGACCAAGAGAAGGTGACAAAAGGGATATCGCATGGCTTTTGAGAATATAGCACAAAAAGTGTTGAAACTCCATCTGGATGTTTTGGAACACTCACTCTTGGGATGATCCTGTAGAAATCCACTATGCTGTTAGATAGCTATGGAGCAATGCTCTGAATAAGGTTCTAGTCTATGGTATCAGTCCATCCTGTGGCCGGCAGTCAACACCAACTGGCATTATTGGGAGTGAGCCATCTTGGATGTCCAGCAAAGTCAGCTCTTCAAATGAATGCAGCCCTAGCTGCTGTCTGACTGCAAGCCTTGAGGGTTCTTAACAGAGAGCACTGTTGAGCCCAGTCAACAAACTCCACTGTAGGAGATAATAACTTTTTAAGCCACGAAGTAGTATGTGAGAATGAATAACTGAAATGGGTATTTTAATTGATAGGAGTTTGTTTGATCACACAGAAGTCTCTATAAAGAAAGTTATATTTGATCTAAATCTTCCTAAAAATAAAGAGCAAATCTATTATCATTCTCTTTCATTTTATTCACTCCACTACAATTAATCTTATGATACATCTCACCACTAATGCTCATCTTCTGAAGGTCACTTGTGACCTCCTAATTGTCAGTCACATCCTTACAGTGAAATCCTATGATCCTATTCTATCCTCGACCTTTGAGCTTCTCTATAGCATTTGCCATGCCTTCAGTCTTAAAAGTCTATTATTCTTTGATTTCACTGCATACAATTTTCTCATAATTCTCTTCCTCAAACTAGGAGAAATATGAGGAATGACACCTCTTCCCAAGTGCAAAAATAGCTGTGTGCTTGGATTACCAAAGCAGAAGGGGAAGAGAAGAAGGGCAGACAAAGAAATTCAGAAGGGGAAGAAATCTCCAAAAGATAAGGGAAGGGCAAGGAGTGTTTGTTTTTTTTTAATTGGTTCCCTATACCTTTGGCCCAACCCTGTGTCCTTGACCATTATGCAGAGGTCAAGAGGAGAGAGTGGAGGAAAGAAAAAAAGCCTTGATATTGTTCTAGAAGTTAAGAACGTGAAGTGAATATTTTCTCAAAACACTGACTGTTTTATCTCATGAGTGTTTATTTGATTGTCTTCACCTCAGTTACAGTATGAGCTCCTATCATATCTGTAACAAATGTTTGAATAACAATTTTCAACAGTGCAAAACACTCTTCTTAATTTTTAAATCAATATGAGTAAAGGTCACTGTCATCATCTCTATTAGAAAAAATATTGTGTCTTCATCCATTCATGGCATGGGAAGAAGAAAATGGACTTGGATCAAGAAGTGAGGTGGATTCCAAGTCTCTGCACCCCAGGGTGATCACGTTTATGAGGACCTTGCTTTTTATTGCTTTTCTTTCTCTGTCTTTTGTTCTTTTTCTTTTCTTTCTTCCTTTCTCCTCTCCTTCTCGCTTTCTCTTTCTATTGCTTCATGTATTTTCTGTGTTCCTTAAATATGTGAAGTATGTATTTTTATTTATTTGTTTATTTATTTTTGGTTGCGTTGGGTCTTCATTGCTGTGTGTGGGCTTTCTCTGGTTGCGGCGAGCGGGGGCTACTCTTGGTTGTGTTGCAGTGCACGGGCTTCTCATTGAGGTGTCTTCTTGTTGCGGAGCAGGGGCTCTAGGCATGTGGGCTTCAGTAGTTGTGGCTCATGGGCTCTAGAGCACAGGCTCAGTAGTTGTGGCACACGGGCTTAGTTGCTCCGTGGCATGTGGGATCTTCCAGGACCAGGGATTGAACACGTGTCCCCTGCATTGGCAGGCGTATTCTTAACCACTACGCCACCAGGGATGTCCCGTGAAGTATATTTTAAAAAACTCAAACAGACCATTTTCTTTTGATATTGAGAACTTTTCATAAGCAGAACCCACTGTAGCACAAACCTGTGGATGAGCAGTGTGAAAATTGAGATATCAATTTGTGTCCATCTGTGTTATAATACAGAACTCTAGAAAGATGAACAACTCTTATGTTCGAACATCTATCAGCTTCATGGTTACTGAATCAAATGGTCTTCCTAAGGAGATGTTTTGTCATTGCACAGCTGCTGTCCCTGTGATCACTTTAGTCCCTGGGCCACTTCAATTCTGGTTATAGTCATGGCTACTTCAGAGACCCAGAATGCACAGTTCTCTTCCCTAGAATCTTAAGGTCAAGAAAGAGAATTTATTTTCAGCAGAAGAAGGAGTATGAACATTAGAACTAGAAGGTTTCAGTTCTGATTCTGACATTTACTAGCTGTGAGATCTTGGTAAAATAAATTTTCCTCACTGAGTTTTGATCTATTTATTTATAAAATAGAGAAATTAGCATATAAAAGAAATATGTGTTAAGTATTAACCAACACCAGGAAACACTAAGGGTGTGCAATGGGTATATACTTTTTGATGAGTCTTATTACACAAAAAGTAAAAAGCTTGGTCTTCAAGTGATGTGGAAGAGCTGATCCTGTGACACTACATTTATTGGACTGAGTTACATTTTTTTGGGAGAAGATGTACCTTGCCACCTCCTCTTTCCTTAATTATACAGTTTCTGTACACACAGATCTCTTCCCGTTTCTACTTACATAACAAAGAAAGGCTGAAGTTTTCCAAAGAACTTTTCAAAGTATCAAGGGAGAATAAAAATGATAATGAAAACAAAAATACTAACAATATAAAACCTTATGATATATATACACATTTGTTTCTGATACTGTCTTTGGTGAATTATCCCCTGGGATGGAAGAACCTATTCTTAAAGTGGATGATGGAGAGGGAGTACACACACTCACACACACACACACTCACACACACACACACACACACACATCTCAAGAAGAGATACAAGTTTTTGTTTTTCTTACTTGTTTGCTCCTGGGCTTTCCACATATTTCAGGAGGTACGATAGCGTCCACAACACAAAAACTGTTTCTTAGATATCCTGGCTCTTGTTCAACCACAAAAATAAGGTCTTAATCTTCCCTCTACTTAGGACTTTACTGGGATCACAACTGAGAGAAGGTCTGCTTCTTTAAACACACACACACACACACACACACACGCACAATATGGTCCTACCACTTGTATACACACTGCAGTCTTTTCCCAGTATAGGTCCAACGCATAAAAAGCATGAAAAAACAAAGAGGAGGTACTTCACTGCTATTTTAACAAGGGACAACTTCTACTTCACAGTTCACAGTTCACAGGGTGCCTGTGAAAGTTGAATAAAATGGCATATAGGAAGATGCTTCATAAACTATAGAGCAACATAGGAAGTCAGTTTAAATTTGAAAGCAGACAGTTTTATTTAATGGGGAAAAATTTCATTCAGGAGCTGGATGATATCTGTTTCTCCTAAGGCACCTCTTAATATTCAGGAGCTGACTACTCGCCTTGTTCTCTGATTTGTTTCTTTTCTACATGACTATTTATATTCTTTACGAATATTTACCCCTGAGGGGTATTCAACATATTTAACAATACACAGGGCAAAAGTACTGATCAATGGGAATGGTTGATAGCTGTAAACATCTCTTGTTACTAGCCTGCAGGGGGTGAACATCAGGCCAGCTACATCGGAAGGTGGAGAGTGGAAGGAAGGCAAGTGATTCCATTTTAGTTCTGATTCATTCATTGTCTGATTTCATACCTAATAAAGGAAAATGTTTTGAATATTAGCTAATGTGATAATTAGTAGTGATTATACACTGAGTTTCCTGTTTGGTGGGTTTGAGGAGTGGAAAGAGAGGGAAACACAAGCAGCACCTGAATGGGGAAAAGTAATACTTCAGCTCTCCGTTGGCAGTTTTATTTGTACTCACCCATTATACCTCAAGCACGACATCCACCATAGTCTCATTGACTTAGCATACTGTCCTTATGAGCTACATAATTTCATTTTATTTTGTATAAAAGAAATGTGAGGCACAGAGAGCTTAAGAGCTTTCCTACAACTGTGATCCTTGGTGCTGGGAAGAGCTCTTAGTGTTCCCCATGACGACATCAGCTCTTCTTCCCTTGAAGTGGTGAATATGGTGAATTAGGACACAACTTGTGCTTTTCTTCACTTTAAGAGAGAGAAAACAAAAAACTTCATTTCCCAAGTTTCCCTGAAGTTGGTTAGCAAAATATGATTTATGTTTGGCCAATTTGGTGATTTTTATGACTTTTGGAAGATGGAAGCAGAGGCTTCATTTTCACTGCTTCTGAGTTTCTGCCAGTAGGCTGTCAAGAGGCTATTAGGTTTACCTGTATCAGTGTTAGCAGAGATATTGGTATCCATCGAGTCACTAGCTTCTTAGGTGTCTAGAGGGAGGGTGGAGTGTAATTTCTGCGAGTATGACTCATAGAAAGTGCAGCATGCTTCGTGAGTTTTCTCATAAGTTTTGTGGTTGTGGTTACTTCCTGATCAGAGCATTTTCTAGACTTTTATAGCTTCCTGATAGTGGCGATAGTAGTGTGAATTGTTGGTCAGGTTCTGCAGTATGTCTTTTGGTGCCAGTCCTGAACGTTCAATTAGAATCTGTTTCTTCAACCCTACCAACGATTCTAGAAGCCGTTTCCTAAAATGTAAGAAAACATGCATTGCTCAAACTATTTTCTAAAACTAAACCCTCACTGACACTATAACTGGAGGCAACAGGGGTTGCAGCTAGAATACTAAAGAGCATGGGAATTTGATTTCGGTTGTCCAAATCAGTTAGTTATGAATGCAAAGATGATCCTGTTAGGATAGCAATCCCAGGGACCAATGGCAGACATTGTATTTAATTATACAAAAGGGTGATTGAAGGCAAAAATTTAGTGAACATGTGGATGTCTGCCCCTGAGGATCATTATTGCACAAATAGAGAAAACAAGCAATGTGAACATGATGAGTTCAAAGGAAGCAAATGATAAACTCATGGTTTTATTTTTTTTTAATTTTATTTATTTATTTATTTATTTTGCCGTACGCGGGCCTCTCACTGTTGTGGCCTCTCCCGTTGCGGAGCACAGGCTCCGGACGCGCAGGCTCAGCGGCCATGGCTCACGGACCCAGCTGCTCCGCGGCATGTGGGATCTTCCCAGACCGGGGCACGAACCCGTGTCCCCTGCATCGGCAGGTGGACTCCCAACCACTGTGCCACCAGGGAAGCCCAAGCTCATGGTTTTAAATTCTCATCTGAAGCCATGGACAGGAGATCATGGAAGTGTCAATGACTATCCCCAAATACTTTCTTATCTCTTCTCACTTCAGGGCAGACGTGTATATTTGAATCAGAACCCGAGTCTGATTCTGAGGGCTAGTAAATGACAACAAATTTGAATTCATAGACTGACCAGTTCTTCTAAGTGAAAGTTGGAAATATTTGAGAAAGAGACGGACTCCAAGAATTTAACTAAGAGCTTTCAGATAGATTCAGATGGTTTGGAGTACCCTGGTCCTGAAATACTGCTGATATGGCACTGCCGACGGAAGGAGCTCCTCTTCCCTTCTGGTGAGACCAGGTCAAGTTATTTAGGCTTGCACCCTCAAATGACTTCATCTGAAGACTTATCATAGAAAAGGAAGCCATTTATTCTCACCTATGTTGCCACCTCTCAGACCCTAGCTCGGTGTCCCCCAGGAGAACAAGAATAAAGGTTGACCTTCAAGAACAGTTATATATCAAAAAATTGCAAGACTTTGATAATTTATATCAGCAGAAACCTAGGGAATATGTGTGGAAATTGATTTCTTTTTGGCTTTATAGCAGGGTGGAAGAAACATAATTTTATATTGAACCAAGTTTAGGAAAACTTTATCAGAGATTCTGTATTCAAAGGATTAATTTACATAGCTGAGAGTGGTTACACTTGCTGCTCAGCTGGTGAACTGAAATCTAAACTCAGAGGCAGACTATGCTAAATGAAGTCGAGTCGTCAGAAACTTCCGGGTACAATATAAAGAAAGGAATACAAATAAGGAGAAAGCAAGGCGCCCTTATTATGTGTAACCTCCACATTAAGTACATATACACCAACCCTTGGAGGATCTAGATGACACTCCTTCACTAAGGCTTAAGAAATACATGAGTGAAGAGAGAGCCAGCATTCTTTAAGTAAATAAAAAAACAAACAAACAAATACATAAATAAGTAAAACTATAGTGACTGTCTTCTAGAAAAAGGATAAAGTTAGGAGCTACTCCACTTAATGGTATTTCCTCATTATGGTGGAGATGATCAGATCTGAAAGTGCCAGAAGCTATCTGGCAGCACTTCTTAACCACCAGAGTTCAAACAAACATAGGCTTAACTTGAGCTACCCAGGCCCCAGATTTGACTTATTTCACAGACTAAGAGCCTTTTGTGTGAAGGAGAGCCTGTGAAGCTTTCAGCAACTATCCTTTGATAGCACAGAACATATGACTACAAATCATCCTCATAGCCATCTCCAAAGAGACCTGTAAATATTTACCAGGGAATCTGTGTATAGACTGAAAGTAAATCCTCAACCTTTCGCAGCTCCGAGCAAGTGCTAATCTCGATGGATCAAGGACATTACTTCGGTCCACTGATCAGAGTCAAGGTTGTGAGTTTCGGGTGACAAATAACTTATTGTCCCAAGTCAAATCAACTGTGGGTCCAAGAAGTCTGCAAAACTAAGCTCTTGTTACTTCTTTGATTGCTGAATGCATAGTTGAGATAGGCTACTGGCAGGCGTCCCACGCTGGCCCCTAAACTGTGGTATGAGTGATAATATTGTATCAAGGAGCAAGGAGAAGCCCCTAGAAATCATGCTACCCACCAAAATAGCACACAAAAATCAATAGCATGTTCCAGTGAAATAACAAAGATTAGGGCCATCATTCAATAATTGAAAGATTCGGGTTAGTGATTCTTATCACAATTCCATTCAATTCTCCCTTTTGGGTTATGTGTAAGATAGATTGGTAAAATGAAAGATGACAGTGGATCTCACAAATTTTATCAGGTGGTGAACAAATTGCAATTGCTGTTCCATTTGTTATCTTTTTATTGGAGTTAACAACACATGCTCTACCTCTGGAATGCAGATATCAAGCTGACTTCTCCCAGCATCTGTGCAATTATCAGAGAAGAGCAGGATAAGTTTCCATTCAGCAGAGAGCCGTCTTATCTCAAGACTATGCCAAACCCCTGTCTCTCTTTCATGATTTAATCTCCAAGAATTTAGATTATCTCCCCATATCACAGGACATCTCTCTGGTCTACTATATATTCTTTATTTATTTTTGGCTGTGTTGGGTCTTCATTGCTGCGTGTAGGCTTTCTCTAGTTACGGTGAGCGGGGGCTACTCTTCCTTGCGGTGCGCCGGCTTCTCATTGCGGTGGTTTCTCTCGTTGCAGAGCACAGGCTCTAGGCACGCGGGCTTCAGTAGTTGTGGCTCGCGGGCTCTAGAGCGCAGACTCAGTAGTTGTGGCACACGGGCTTTGTTGCTCTGCGGCATGTGGGATCTTCCTGGATGAGGGCTCGACCCTGTGTCTCCTGCATTGGCAGGCGGATTCTTAACCACTACGCCACGAGGGAAGTCCCTCTGGTCTACTCTATTGATTATGTCACTGGTAAGGAAGAAGCAGATACCTCTAAGCTTGACAGAAGGTGGGAGAAAAACTGTCAAAGTATTCAGGATTCTGACATGCCTATGGTATTCTTGAAGATGGAGAAAACTAGTGATTTATAACATTTTGGTATATCAGCACTACTGCTGTACCTTGTTACACTTATCACCATGAAAGAAGGCACAAACTTCATTGGGGGTCTGTGGACCTTGAAGGCAAATATATCACATTGATCCTTTTGCCAAGTAAATTTTAAAGCACCAGCTCTGGTAGGATCCCTACTCCAACTTTGAGTGGGCCTCTTGATTAAGTTGCAGAGCAAGCAACCAATACATCAAATAGTACTTGAATTGTCTGTGGCATATGGGATGGAGTACTGAATGAAGCCTGTGGCAATCACTCATGGGAGAATCACAGCCAAAGCTACCAGAATTTTAGAACAATATCTTCCTTGGCAGGTAATTCTTCACTCGTTGAGAAACTTCTGCTGGTTCCTGGATGGGCAAGGCAAAACAAGTGAAGAGGAACATTTCACGTAGCAGGAATAACTTGAGCAAAGAAAAGGCAGTGTATGTACTGAGTGTTCTGGAAACTATAAACCTTCTTGTTTGGTTGGTTTCTGCATGAGAGTAGATTTATTAACTAAGGGAAAAGTTCTTCCTATTATATTACAGAAAATGCATCCAAATGAATTTGAGCCAGTCTGATTTGCACCTGGATTTAAAGTCCTATAGGCAAGAATGCCTGATGGAAGATATTTTTCACTTTGGTCTGAAATCAGGGAGTCTGATTCCTCCAGCTCCGTTTTTTGCCCTCAAGACTGCTTTGGCTATTCGGGGTCTTTTGTGTCTCCATAAAAATTTTAAGATTTTTTTGTTCTAGTTCCGTAAAAAATGCCATTGGTAATTTTATAGGGATTGCATTGAATCTGTAGGTTGCTTTGGGTAGTATAGTCATTTTCACAATATTGATTCTTCCAATCCAAGAACATGGTATATCTCTCCACCTGTTGGTACTATCTTTAATTTCTCTCATCAGTGTCTTATAGTTTTCTGCATACAGGTCTTTTGTCTCCCTAGGTAGGTTTATTCCTGGTATTTTATTCTTCGTGTTGCAATGGTAAATGGGAGTGTTTCCTTAATTTCTCTTTCAGATTTTTTATCATTAGTGTATAGGAATGCAAGAGATTTCTGTGCATTAATTTTGTATCCTGCAACTTTACCAAATTCATTGATTAGCTCTAGTAGTTTTCTGGTGGCATCTTTAGGATTCTCTATGTATAGTGTCATGTCATCCGCAGACAGTGACAGTTTTACTTCTTTCCCAATTTGTATTCCTTTTATTTCTCTTTCTTCTCTGATAGCAGAGGCTAGGACTTCCAAAACTATGTTGAATAATCGAGGTGAGAGTGGACATCCTTCTCTTGTTCCTGATCTTAGAGGAAATGCTTTCTGTTTTTCACCATTGAGAATGATGTTTGCTGTGGGTTTGTCATATATGGCCTTTATTATGTTGAGGTAGGTTCCCTCTATGCACACTTTCTGGAGAGTTTTTATCATAAATGGGTGTTGAATTTTGTCAAAAGCTTTTTCTCCATTTTTTGAGATGATCATATGGTTTTTATTCTTCAATTTGTTAATATGGTGTATCACATTGATTGATTTGCGTATATTGAAGAATCCTTGCATCCCTGGGATAAATCCCACTTGATCATGATGTATGATCCTTCTAATGTGGTGTTGGATTCTGTTTGCTAGTATTTTGTTGAGGATTTTTGCCTCTATATTTATCAGTGATATTGGTCTGTAATTTTCTTTTTTTGTAGTGTCTTTGTCTGGTTTTGGTATCAGGGTGATGGTGGCCTCATAGAATGAGTTTGGGAGTGTTCCTTTCTCTGCAATTTTTTGGAAGAGTTTGAGAAGGATGGGTGTTAGCTCTTCTCTAAATGTTTGATAGAATTCACCTGTGAAGCCATCTGGTCCTGGACTGTTGTTTGCTGGAAGATTTTAAATCACAGTTTCAATTTCATTACTTGTGATTGGTCTGTTCATATTTTCTATTTCTTCCTGGTTCAGTCTTGGAAGGTTATACCTTTCTAAGAATTTGTCCATTTCTTCCAGGTTGTCCATTTTGTTGGCATAGAGTTGCTTGTAGTAGTCTCTTAGGATGCTTTGTATTTCTGCGGTGTCTGTTGTAACTTCTCCTTTTTCATTTCTAATTTTATTGATTTGAGTCCTCTCCCTCTTGATGAGTCTGGCTAATGCTTTATCAATTTTGTTTATCTTCTCAAAGAACCAGCTTTTAGTTTTATTGATCTTTGCTATTGTTTTGTTTCTTTTTCATTTATTTCTGCTCTGATCTTTATGATTTCTTTCCTTCTGCTGACTTTGGGTTTTGTTTGTTCTTCTTTCTCTAGTTCCTTTAGGTGTAAGGTTAGATTATTTATTTGAGATTTTTCTTGTTTCTTGAGGTAGGCTTGTATAGCTATAAACTTCCCTCTTAGAACTGCTTTTGCTGCATCCCTTAGGTTTTGGATTTTCGTGTTTTCATTGTCATTTGTCTCTAGGTATTTTTTGATTTCCTCTCTGATTTCTTCAGTGATCTCTTGGTTATTTAGTAACATAGTGTTTAGCCTCCATATGTTTGTGTTTTTTACATTTTTTCCCTTGTAATTCATTTCTAATCTCATAGCGTTGTGGCCAGAAAAGATGCTTGATATGATTTCAGTTTTCTTAAATTTACTGAGGCTTGATTTGTGACCCAAGATGTGATCTATCCTGGAGAATATTCCGTGCGCACTTGAGAAGAAAGTGTAATCTGCTGTTTTTGGATGGAATGTCCTATAAATATCTGTTAAATCTCTCTGGTCCGTTGTGTCATTTAAAGCTTGTGTTTCCTTAGTAATTTTCTGTTTGGATGATCTGTCCATTGGTGTAAGTGAGGTGTTCAAGTCCCCCACTACTACTGTGTTACTGTCGATTTCCTCTTTTATAGCTGTTAGCAGTTGCCTTATGTATTGAGGTGCTCCTATGTTGGGTGCCTATATATTTATAATTGTTATATCTTCTTGGATTGATCCCTTGATCATTATGTAGTGTCCTTCCTTGTCTCTTGTAACATTCTTTCTTTTAAAGTCTATTTTGTCTGATATGAGAATTGCTACTCCAGCTTTCTGTTGATTTCCATTTGCATGGAATACCTTTTTCCATCCCCTTACTTTCAGTCTGTATGTGTCCCTAGGTATGAAGTGGGTCTCTTGGAGACAGCATATATATGGGTCTTGTTTTTGTATCCATTCAGCGAGCCTGTGTCTTTTGGCTGGAGCATTTAATCCATTCACATTTAAGGTAATTATCGATATGTATGTTCCTATGACCATTTTCTTTATTGTTTTGGGTTTGTTTTTGTAGGTCCTTTTCTTCTCCTGTGTTTCCCACTTAGGGAAGTTCCTTTAACATTTGTTGTAGAGCTGGTTTGGTGGTGCTGAATTCTCTTAGCTTTTGCTTGTCTGTAAAGCTTTTGATTTCTCCATCGAATCGGAATGAGATCCTGACTGGGTAGAGTAATCTTGGCTGTAGGTTCTTCTCTTTCATCACTTTAAGTATATCATGCCACTCCCTTCTGGCTTGTAGAATTTCTGCTGAGAAATCAGCTGTTAACCTAATGGGAGTTCTCTTGTGTGTTATTTGTCATTTTTTCCTTGATGCTTTCAATAATTGTTCTTAATCTTTAAGTTTTGCCAATTTGATTACTATGTGTATCGGTATGTTTCTCCTTGGGTTTATCCTGTATGGGACTCACTGCGCTTCCTGGACTTGGCTGGCTATTTCCTTTCCCATGTTAGGGAAGTTTTCAACTGTAATCTCTTCAAATATTTTCTCAGGTCCTTTTTCTCTCTCTTCTCCTTCTGGGACCCCTATAATGTGAATGTCATTGCGTTTAATGTTGTCCCAGAGGTCTCTTAGGCTGTCTTCATTTCTTTTCATTCTTTTTTTTTCTTTATTCTGTTCTGTGGCAGTGAATTCCACCATTCTGTCTTCCAGGTCACTTTTCCGTTCTTCTGCCTCAGTTATTCTGCTATTGATTCCTTCTAGTGTAATTTTCATTTCAGTTATTGTATTGTTCATCTCTGTTTGTTTGTTCTGTAATTCTTTTAGGACTTTGTTAAACATTTCTTGCATCTTCTCTATCTTTACCTCCATTGCTTTTCCGAGGTCCTGGATCATCTTCACTCTCATTATTCTGAATTCTTTTTCTGGAAGGTTCCCCATCTCCACTTCATTTAGCTGTTTTTCTGGGGTTTTATCTTGTTCCTTCATCTGGTACGTAGCCCTCTGCCTTTTCATCTTGTCTGTCTTCTGTGCATGTGGTTTTTGTTCCACAGGCTGCAGGATTGTAGTTCTTCTTGCTTCTGCTGTCTGCCCTCTGGTGGATGAGGCTATCTAAGAGGCTTGTGTAGGTTTCCTGATGGGAGGGACTGGTGGTGGGTAGAGCTGGGTGTTGCTCTGGTGGGCAGAGCTCAGTAAAACTTTAATCTGCTTGACTGCTGATGGGTGGAACTGGGTTCCCTCCCTGTTCGTTTTTTGGCCTGAGGCAACCCAACACTGGAGCTGACCTGGACCCTTTGGTAGGGCTAATGGCAGACTCTGGGAGGACGCAGGCCACGGAGTGCTTCCCAGAACTTCTGATGCCAGTGTTCTTGTTCCCACAGTGAGCCACAGTCATCCCCCCGCCCCCACAGGAGACCCTCCAACACTAGCAGGTAGGTCTGGTTCAGTCTCCCCTGGGTTTACTGCTCCTTCCCCTGTGTCCCGATGCGCACACTAGTTTGTGTGTGCCCTCCAAGAGTGTAGTCTCTGTTTCCCCCAGTCCTGTCAAAGTCCTACAATCAAATCCCACTAGCCTTCAAAGTCTGATTCTCTAGGAATTCCTCCTCCCGTTGCCAGAACCCCAGGTTGGGAAGCCTGATGTGGCGCTCAGAACCTTCACTCCACTGGGTGGACTTCTGTGGTATAAGTGTTCTCTAGTCTGTGAGTCACCGACTCTGCAGTTATGGGATGTGATTTTGCTGTGATTGCGCCCCTCCTACCGTCTCATTTTGGCTTCTCCTTTGTCTTTGGATGTGGGGTATATTTTTTGGTGAGTTCCAGTGTCTTCCTGTTGATGATTGGCCAGAAGCTAGTTGTGATTCTGGTGTTCTCACAAGAGGGAGTGAGAGCACGTCCTTCTACTCCGCCATCTTGGTTCAGGCTCCCTATACTTGCTTAAAATGATAAAACGTATACCTCATTCCAAATGTTGGTATCCTACTTAATGGAGGAGTACTAGAAGTCTGCTTGCTAAAATCAGGAACAAGACAAGAACTCCTATCTCTACTTCTTTTTAATGTTGAATTAAAGATAGCAGAATTCACAGTCAGAAATAAGAATGCAACTCAAGACATTGAAATTGAAAAGGAAAAGTTCTTAAAGTATCTCATTGAAAGTGACATAATATTGCATCTGAAAAGCCCAGGAGGTTTAATACTGAAACTAATACAAGTGATAAGAAAATTTAGTCATGTAGAAGGATATAAAATTAATATACAAAAATCAATAGTATTTTTCTGGACAAACACTAGCAGTTAAGAAATATAATGAAAGAGATGACATCTTCATTTACAATAACAAAAAGGTGAAATACTTAGAAGTAAACGAAATGAGCAATGAACAAAACTTACATGTGAAGGACTTTAAAAAACTCCTGAAAGTCACACAAGTAGTTTTGAGCAAATAGAAAGATATTTTTGTTTTGTATAAGAAAACTGAGCATCGTAAAAATGTCACTTCTTCCAAAGTTAATGTATAAATTTGTTACAATAGCAAAAAAAATCTCCACAAGTACTTTTTGTTCTGAAGCTAGCAATCTGATTCTAAAATTCAGATGGAAAACTAAATAAGCAGTAATGGTTAACAAAGCCCTGCAGAAGAAAAAGTAGCAATGAAGATGTGAATGTACCAACTATAAAATATACTATACTGTACCATGCTATACTATACTGTAGCTAAAAACAAGTGACATTAGTGTATGAAGAAACAGACAAATGCAGCAAAATAGAAAATCCAGAGTAGACTGAAGTACAAAGAAGCATTTAGTTTAGTGCACTATGAGAGTGACATTTCAAATCACTGAAGAAAATATATTTTTTTTTCCAAATAAAGGGATGAATGTGTTTTATATTTTATCAATTTATAGACATTATATTGAGTCACATATCCTTTTCTTACAGCCAGACATTTGGTCTTTAACTGTTGCAAACTGGTCACATTACATTAGCTTTAGTGTTTGCCTATGTAGGATTTTTTTTTTTTTTGGTGGGTCATTGGTATTCCTGTTGGCTTCATCCCAGGTGTGTGACTACTTTTTATAAAGGCAAGGCAACTGACCATGGACCTTAAGTTACCTGCCTACAGACTTTTCCCTCTTTAAGCAAAAGAAAGTGCCTCAAGAAAGGTAGAGTCTGGGCTTCCCTGGTGGCGCAGTGGTTGAGAGTCCGCCTGCCGATGCAGGGGACATGGGTTCGTGCCCTGGTCCGGGAATATCCCACATGCTGCGGAGCGGCTGGGCCTGTGAGCAAAAAAAAAAAAAAAAAGGTAGAGTCTTTCAGCTTCAGGAAAAGTGAGAATATGTAGTTTCTGAGCTATACTTTGAGGTCCTCCCCAAAAAGGGCTTTCCTCAGTAATGGCACAGACTCTGGGGACCTTGACCAGATGTTAATTTGCACATGACTTTTCCAGATGCTGGATAGTGTGGAGTACAACCGAGTTTGGCCAAACTATTTCAGCAAAGGTGAGGATGTCAACAAAGGAGTAGAGCCAAACAGTAGAGCCAGACAGTGGGTACTTTGAGGTGTACGTTGCTGCAGCTTGATTTTGAATTCAAATGTGTTGGCCTTGGAATATGTCCATGAGCCTTGCAAAAAACCTTAGTGATTGCCAGCCGTCCACATATGCACAAGAGTCTTAATAAGCAAAGAAAGCTGAAGCAAATATTCATTATAAGGCAAGATGGTCTTTCCATAATCAGGCCTTTCAGGTATTGATACACAGAATGATATTTGCTACTCTTAAATATTCCATTCCTGAGCTGCTGGGCACTGCCAAGATTCCAGTTTCAAATTGTTGATGCCCAGAGTAGTCTACTGCAATAGGTCAGCTGTCCAAAATTTTATTCCTTATTTAGGCTCAAGAAAGAAACTGTAGAGATGTTACCTTTGTCTGAGAGACCATATCCATGGAATTTTTGTGCTTCTGACTAGCAAACAAACAGCAAAGATAAAGCAGACTGTACGTAAGCTGAGAAGGATGAGGATGATATTACATCAAATTAAATACTATTTAAATGTTGGAATAATGAGAGGTAATTCCCTGAGTAGGAATATCCAATTCTAGAAGGAAAAAAAAAAAAAAATATATATTATATATAATTATATATATTTTTTTTTTTTTTTTTTTTTTTGCGGTATGCAGGCCTCGGCCTCTCACTGTTGTGGCCTCTCCCGTTGCAGAGCACAGGCTCCGGACGCGCAGGCTCAGCGGCCATGGCTCACGGGCCCAGGCGCTCTGTGGCATGTGGGATCTTCCCGGACCGGGACACAAACCTGTGTCCCCTGCATCGGCAGGCGGACTCTCAACCACTGCGCCACCAGGGAAGCCCGAAAAAAATATTTTTGAATGGTGTCTGTTTCAGTAGACCTGGAAGTCATTGATTTGGAGTTATTCATATATAGTTCAGAGCCCTCTACAAGCAAAATCTCAAATTCTCATCAGTGGTTCCAGGAGGTTACCCTTATTTACAGTGATTAGTTCCCTCACGAAGTTGGGAATGGATTTTCCTGATGCATTGCTTATCTCCTCCTCAGAGTCCTGGTGGGCCATAGGTTTAGCCCAGTTTAAGAGAGAAGAAAGGCTGGAGAAGGTATTAGGAAGGTGGACACGTCTTCATTACCAATGTTTTCTTCCAATGTCATACTTTTCAGATGCTGCTGGTGAAATGAAATCTAATAGTGCCAATGAACTTGACATTAGACCCAGTCAATCCCTCTCTAATTAGATCATGCTTGCAATTATAGAAGAATTGTGTCTACTTAACTTTTTACCAATTAAGTGAACTAATTTTAATAACATTCAACTGAGTGTAATTTTGCTTGGTGAATCTGAGTCTACATGGTGTCGATACCTTCTTAATATAATTCCTGAATATGCTACTTTTCTCAGGAGGGAAAATGTACATTGACCTATGTTATCATAGTTCAGTCTGTTCCCATCATTGCTACCTTTAGCAAAAACTGTACAAAGTTTTGTCAAATGGATGTCATCACTGATTAGTTTTCAGCTCTTCTAGAATCTCCCACTTTTATATACAGGTCATTCTAGTGAGAATCTGAGACTCTCATAATTTTATCCAAAAATCCTTTAGATCTATAATTAATTGATCAATTACCAAGTACCTATTGTGAACCTAATTTACTAGATTTTATGTGGTCTGTACAAAGACATAGAGATGGTTGCAGCACTCAAGTAGGACATAGTATAGTCAGATAAACACAACGTAGAGATGTTTTAGAAGATAACGAGAACTGAAAGAGAGTATACATGCCACTGTGTCACTGAAAACAGACAAATCTTGCAAAGAAAATAAAAAAGCACTTTCAATACAGAACTAAAAATCTTCCCTTCCCCAAAGCAGCTGGCTGGGAGAAAAACTTCTGTCCACAATTATTCAAATGTTCTCTTTTCTCAAAACTTCCCTGGGAAATACATTAAAATGGCAATAAGTAAATGGAATCTAAGTACTGTGATATCCCCCAAAGTTTATTGAATCCTCTCCCCTTCTGTTGCATTAATTCTGCATGTAGCATTCTGCTAGAAAAACATTCAGTCTTGTTTGAATGAGATCCAGTGATCTCAGGCTCTTCTACAGTCTTATTGTGCTGAAGGCTCTACTGATTGACCATGGTTTAAGCCAAAGTCTGATTCCCTCTACTTTCCAATTATTGTCATTAATTTTTGCTCTTGCAGTCACATGAAATACTTTTAATGCATCTTTCATATGACAACTTCTAGAATATTTCAAATCATCTATAATTAAGTCTTCTTTTCTCCAGGCAAAATTTTCCAGTTTCTAATTATTCTTTATATATATATATATAATTAAGTCCCCTCACCCTTCAGGGATATATTCTAATGCTCTGATATACCTTGTAAAGTATGTGCCCAAGAAATGATAAGGACAAACAGGTAACAGATAGAGAACATTCTCCTTTCTTATACAGGACACCATATGTGTATTGATCCACCATAACTTATATTTTGCTTTGGGGGAAACAATGTCACAACTTGACTTAAAATTATTGTAATGTCAACTTAAATTCAGTCTCATATCACCCCTTTTCTGTAATTTTGTAATAGGTATGGGGGTGTCCAAATGGGCAAAAACAGTTAAAGGTAGACAGGTAATTTTAAGGACATTTAGCACAATTTCATCAATTTAAAAATTAAAAGGTTCAAGGTAGGAGGTTACAGGACTTGCCAAGATTTTATAACTAGTACGATGAAATTCAATGTCCCTTCTCAGGCTATTTATTTCCTGTTAAATCCTCTACTTGATTCTTTCTGAAAGATCATCATCTGGTTCTTTGGGTATTGATAATCTTCCCAGATGTTTTGGCCTCAAATTTCTTCCTCCTGTGCTTCATATTTTAGTGTTAGAGTCAAGGCAAGAAGCTTGTGAATGGGGAGCGAGAAAATGCCTACGTCTTGAGGATTGTATCTGATAAGAATCCTATAGCAGCTAAACCCTCCGGATATTTAATATCATCTTCAAACGTTATTATTGTTCATATTTGCTTTAGTGATACTGGATAATTTAAGAGTATCTCTTAAAAAATCGTTAAAGCAGCATTATCCCTCAAGTTATAACACACAAATGGGCTTCTGTCCTGAATAAAAATAAACCAAATTGGTTCTACAGTAAATGAAACTTTCTTGCTAGTACACTGACCCCACACAGCCCATATTAGTTTTGTAAATGTTTTGTGTAGTAATGACAGGCAGCCTGCTATGCTCTCTATAGCTAATAAAGAATAAGACCAGATTTTGACAGGTGACTGTCAAAACCCATGTGCTATGTAGAGGAGAACTGGAAGGAGGGAAACCAGTTGGGATTACTTAAGGAAGTTTTGTATGATGCCAGGCATATCACAGACACAAGAGGTATGCAGTGAATGGTTCACAGCTCTTCTGTTTTAGCCAAGTAGGTGGTATCACTTTTTGTCAGCAGAGTGAATGGTTCAACCGTGGCAGCAGGCTGTATTGAATAATACAGTCTAAATTGAACTCACAGGTGCTGCCTTAGGGATGCATGAAAGTTCTTTCTCAGTCTAAAATTGGTGCTTATATTGATAAGGAATACTAGGGAAGTAGAGGAGGCAAATCTCTGCATTGTCAACATTTCTTGATGTATATGGACTGCTCCCAAGTCAGTGGGATGAATGTAAGGACTACAGAACTTCCCTGGTGGTGCAGTGTTTAAGAATCCACCTGCCAATGCAGGGGACACAGGTTTGAGCCCTGGTCCAGGAAGATCTCACATACCGTGGAGCAACTAAGCCCATGTGCCACAACTATTGAGCCTGTGCTCTGGAGCCCGTGAGCCACAACTACTGAGCCCACGTGCCACAACTACTGAAGCCTGCATGCCTAGAGCCTATGCTCCACAACAAGAGAAGCCACCGCAATGAGAAGCCCGTGCACAGCAACGAAGAGTAGCTCCCGCTAGCCACAACTAGAGAAAGCAGCAACGAAGACCCAACACAGCCAAAAACAAACAAACAAATAATTTAAAAAATATATAAGGACTACAGCACTCCAATATTCTCAGTTCTTCTAGTTTGGGTTTTTATAAGACATACACCCATGCCTCTCTTCCTTTTTTGGTTCCTTCTTCTAACTTCTTGGTTTTCTACCCAGTACCTCACATTGGGTCTTCTCTAGCAATCTTTGGTTAATCCCATGCTGCTCCCTGACTCCTATACCAAGTTCAGCTCCATAAACCCACCACTTTGTGTTACTACAGTGTTATGACATAGATAGTGGTTGTGTCTCTGTAACAGAACTGTCCCTCCTTAATGGTAAACCTAGTGCTAGCTGATTTTGTTCCAAGTATGTACAAATCTTACAGTGTTTTGTAATCTAAATTTTGCAAAAAAAAGATATGATTTAGTTTTGTTTTAGTCCATACATATTACATTTTAAAACTTCGTCCCCTATGCGAATCTGTTCTTCTTCTCATATTTTCATGGTTAATCTCTTAACCCAATAATTTATTCCTAACACTAATTAATATCTAAGTATTGATCATGTAATTACGGATTCCAAAGAAGAAACTGAGTGTCTATATCATGCTTTATCTCCTCTCTTTACCCACCTCTCCTTCTATTGCTTCTTCCTTTTTAAATGATCTTACATCAAATCACTATAAAGCACCATTGCCATTTAGAATCCTGTGTTCAACATGGGCTGAGAATATGACTGCATGGAATCAGCTTTCAGATAATGTGGGGTCTACAGAAGACACAAATCCAAATTAGTTCTCTTCCCCCAAATTTATTTCTAATTTGTTCAAATATAAGCCTGAGAAATCAATGCTACACTTAGCATTATGTAAGTTTGGCATAGGAAAAAGCCCAGAAATGATTTATTCCAATTTCTGACCACCCAGAAAGCACATCAGCTACTACTTGATACCTGGTTTCCAGAGTCTATTAGATTTGCTTACAAGAGAATCTATTAGATTCTATTTTAAGTTCTACAACATTGACAGTGGGATTAATTGCAAGAAAATTCTTCCTTTTCTTGAGCTCATAACTTCATCACTGTAATTTCCATCTGTTGGTCATTTTCTTTCTTCTGGAATTCCACAGAAGGTATCCTTCTCTTTTCCAAAGGATGGGATCTAAAAGAATATGCCCAGTGAGTTCTCTGACATTCACTGCCCAACAGTGTACTATAATACCTGGTATAAGAAAATAATCTCCCCTAGTATTGCATGAGGATAATAGTGGTACGGGTCATAGTTTTCTAAACCTAATTTGTGAAAAGAGGTATGAGCTGTCTGCTTCATTTTTTTTCTTTAGAAAAAGCAGATTCCCATATTGAAAATATATACATTGATCTGTGCACATCATGCTTTAAAATTCTTTCAGTCAGTGCTCTCTACATTTCGTGATTTGCACAACCAGCTCTGTTTATATTTACATGAATCTTATTATAGAAATAACTTCTAGTTTGAAATTGCATTTACCATACCAGGGCTTTTAGATTTTCTTATTCAAATTTTATCTCTCTTTCTCTTTTATTTTCATTATCTTTTCATCTTAACCCAGAAAGTGGAGTGGCCTACTTTCTTGTTCAATAGATAAGAATTTACATACTGCATTTTTTAAACATCTTTATTGGAGTATAATTGCTTCACAATGTTGTGTTAGTTTCTGCTGTATAACAAAGTGAATCAGCTATATGTATACATATATCCCCATATCCCCTCCCTCTTGCGTCTCCCTCCCACCCACCTTATCCCACCCCTCTAGGTGGACACAAAGCACCGAGCTGATCTCCCTGTGCAATGCAGCTGCTTCCCACTAGCTATCTATTTTACATTTGGTAGTGTATACATGTCAATGCTACTCTCTCACTTTGTCCCAACTTACCCTTCCCCCTCCCTGTGTCCTCAAGTCCATTCTCTACGTCTACATCTTTATTCCTGTCCTGCATATTTAATAAGAAAGTTTTTAAGTCATTTTATTATGATTATCATGTTTTGGTTGGTTGACATAAGCTTTGAGTAAAATATATTCACCATTAGTTTCCTGGCCTTAGGGAGCTATACTTAAATAATTCGATTTGAGGATAAGATTAAAAGATAATACAGTTTATGGGTAAAATTACCGTTTACTGAATGTGACATTTTTTACCTGCTGTATGGAATTTCCTAGCACATTTGTCAGCAGTGAGTATAGTTATCAGAGGGTGTGCAAATATATGGGCTTATACAGCACTGGGAGAGTTCAGTCGAAAGATAGACTAGGAAAAAAATACACTTGGGACAAGGGCAGAGACCTTCATTATGAGCCAATTTAGGTGGTCCAAGAAGAGCACATGTCCTGAAGACATAGGCACTTATACCTTCCAGGTATCGGGAAACTTGGGTCATGCGACTATGATCTCAAAGTTCTTAACCCATTTGTAGCCTCCGTCATTCAGGGTTTTCTAAGCTGACAATCAAAAGTATTTTGGTTTCCCTAAGCCTTTAAAGAAAAAGCAAGTGTCTTATTCTTTACATTTAATATGTGCCTCTTCCACCTAATATTTCAAATAAGGGGTAAGTCTGGCAGTTTAATAAATAGCTAATGTTGACACAAAAAAGCAAGACACACATATAAATCCTTCCTGTAATTGACTATGGACAAGATGGTTCATGAAGGTAAATAATGTGAGTGAGCCGTGATTAAATTTGAAGGTTGGTGAAATCGTCACAATACTTGCAGAGAACAAAGAAACTCACAGATAATGAGCATCTACGCTCTTCCAGATATGTGTTAATCATTTTATATTCATAAATTTATCTCATGCTCACAAAAATATCATGAAGGAGCTTTCAACCTTGTGTTTGTGAAGGTAAAAACCGAGACCAGGTCCATTAATTGACCAGTCCCAGCTCATACAGAAAAAAGTCAGCAGATATGATCTGATATGAGAAGACCAGGATATGATCTTGTGTCTAATGTAGAATGCCTATGGAAATGTCCTTATTTAACTGTAAATATTATCAGTAGAACTTAGAGCTGACATGTCTGTAAAACTTCAGTAGGGAATATCTAGGTTCATTGGAAAGAAGATCAGTTTAAGAAAAAAATATGTGAAAGCTGGTTGCTGAGATGATAAGAAGAGGCCAAGGTGGCTGAATCATCAGCAGGAGTGGCATGCGGCATTAGCAGGTAGGCAGCAGCATGATGGCCCAAGAAGAGAGGCTCCAAAGAAAAAATTCACCAACTTCATAATTCGGAGGGCTGTCTAACCATGAAAATGTGAGGAATCTACTTTTTAAGTTTTTAAAATTATTTTATTATTTTTAATGTATTTTTCATGTTCAATAGTCAAAAGACAGCATTTTGATAATTTCCTCCCCAAAATAATTCTGTTATTTTATGTCAACATAAGGAATAGTATATAAGCCAGATACTGAAGAGCTTAGAGGGCAACCTTTATTATCCAGTATATACCAATTGTTATCCTCTTTGTTAGATTCAAAGGAGAATGTTGGATGCCTGAAAGCTGTCATCCAACCAACAAATTCTCTTTGGAGAATTAAGTCGTGAGATTGTAGATAAATATATGTGGACTGGGATGAGATGAAGAGATATGGAAAAAGAAAATTCTATCTCATGTTCTGTTTCTAACCTCAAAGAATATTCTCTTTTGAAGGAACATTTTGAAAACTCAACTTATAAGCAGAAAGCCAGCAAAAAGTTTTAACTTCATAGCTATTGAATTGATAATTAGACCTAATATTAAAATGCAATTAATGATTCTTTTTAAAATGAGATTTGAAAGAGTGAAGTAAAACATAAGTAGAGGGCATCAGGCAACAGCTATGCTTCTAAAAGCAACCAGAATTGACTTTAGTTGTCGAAGCAGTTAAGAAGTGGCAAGCAGAGTTGTCCCTATCTATTTCAACTATAATTTAAATGGTAAAAACAAAGCAAAACAAAAAACTCCCAAAAAACTCAACCACCAAAACAACAGAAACAAAAAGTACTTAGCACTGAATTAAGCACTATCGAAAACAATTGAGATCTGTGCCACTAAGGTGAACTCCAGCAATGAAAAAAAATAAGGAGTAAAACATTGGAATCTTGGCAGTAGAGGTTAATGGACTATGGAAGAATCACCTTGGGTTGAGAAGGTTGAAGGATAAGGAAAATAACATCCATGTAGTACAGGCTAACAATTTAAGCACACATAATGTTCTTGTTTTAAATTCAGACACAAATACCACAACAGCAAGTCTCCAGGAATTCTAAAGATTAGGCAATTCTTGGTATCAGAAGGCACTGTTCATTCAGTGAATATGTCCATACAGGAAAAATCCTATCAAGCATGGACCGTGGGAAGGGTAAGAGGCATGATCTTTCTCTGATAGCAAGTTGGGACCCAGTCCCAGAGGAAGGGACCAAGTTTCTAGGCAGCGAAATTGACTGGACGTAGGGGCAAAGAAGAAGTATGGGCTCCATGGCTTCACAGGCTGTTTGCCTGTCACCTTCAATGTCTGAAAGGCAGCAAAGGACACAACGCTAGAATCTGACACTTGTTACAGGTCAGCTTAACTTCAGGACTAGGTTAATTACCTCATTCCAAGGTATCGCACAACTAAGTTTCAGGGATGGAGATCGTAATAAAGGGTGACAAGCTAGCTGAGTGAAAAGCAAGAACAGTTAAATCTTACAGATGAAGAATGTCAGTGAATCCACCTGGGGATAAAAGAGAAAAGAGCTGAAAAAAATTAAAGAAAGATATGGACAGATATTTTATTTCTTTAATGCTTAAAATAAAGAATGGGATTTAATCCAAACAAAAAGTCCCATTTGAATGTTTCTGTTTCAGTGGAAAAGGCATCATTGACTAGGAGATATGAGTTATCCAAACCTGGTGTACTCAAAATGATTTATCCTAACAGGTGTCACAATCTACCTGGTGACACATACACAAAACTGCAGTCACATTCATTTCTTCCTTCAAGATACACTTACTGAATACTCTCTATATACTTGGCAATAGGATTACAACTGTTAAGAAAAACACACAAAAAATTTCTGCCCTCTTGGAACTTACATTCTACTAAGGGACAAAAGCAAATAGATAATATAATATCAGGCAGTAAAATAAAAACAGTTATATAAAATATGAAAAATGAAGAATAAGTAAATCGAGAGTGGCAGAAGTTCTTATTGTAGGTAAGGGGGGTTTGGAATGCCTCTGTGAAGAAGTGACGCTTAAGCAGAAACTTGAATACAATAAGAGCCATTATGAGAACTGTGAAAATAATGTTCCATGCAGAGGGAACAGAAATAACAGTTGTTCTAAGGCCAGAGGATGCAGGACTACATAAGAAATAGCAAAGAGATAGGGTGACTAAGGTGACATGAGTAAGGGGGAAAGTGGTTAGAGATAATCTTAAAAATAATACAAGGGACCAGCTATTTTAGAGCTTTGCAGGACTTTTTATTTTCTTCAAAGTATGAATAGAAACCATTTAAGATTTAAACAACTGAGTGGCATCATCAATCATGTGATAAAGGGATAATTCTGAATTCTATATAAGAATAAAGTTGGGAGGAATGTCAAAGCAGGGAGACAAGTTAAAAGACTATTTCAGAATTCTAAGTGGATAATGATGTGACTGAGACTAGGGTTGTAACGGTAAAGGTGGTGAGAAATAGCCAGATCTAGGATGTATTTGAAAAGTAGAATACACAAGACTTCCTGATGACTTAGGTGTGGTGTGTAAAAGAAAGAGTTGATTCCAACTAGAGAATGATGGTGTCATTTACTGTGATGGGACTCATTGAGCTAGAGCTGGTTTTGATGACAAATCATGGGTTCAGTTTTTGACAGGTTAAGATAGAAATTCTTATTAGACACCCAAATGGAAATTTGTGTTTAAACTATGAGACTGTGTGAGACAAACCAGAGAATGAGGACAGAGGTGTGAAAAATTAAGGGGTCTAATCCAAGATTTGGAAGTTTGGAATGAGAGGTAGATACCACAAGGAGATGGAGAAAGGGCAACCAACATGGTAATAGGTAAAATAGAAAGGTACAGTGTCACTAAGGCCAAGTTGGGAAAAAAGTGTTTCAGAAAACGAGTGGGCTTCTACTTTCATTCATGAAGTATGAACTACAATAGAACTTTCTCTCCCTTCATAAACAGATGGAGAATCAGATTATATATACAAAATAACTCTTTCAGACATTAGAAAATGTCAATATAATTTGATAATTCCTGAAAAAGAAAGAAAAGGAATAAAATGAGGTGATCTCTTGATGGCCCTGGGTTACTGCCTAGAGGTGATTTCCAGGCTGCAGAGGTGTGATAGTAAATCACACATTGCCCAGTGATCTCACTGAGATGAGTAGAGAGAGATCAGAGTTTAGGAAAGTCAGGTTAGCTAGAATTCTCAGAGAAAACTTCCAGAGAGGAGAGAACAAAGCTGAGTAAGTGGTCCATAGGTCTGCATAAAGTTCTGCTTGACTACTAATCTGCTCACAAGTAAAGCATCACTATTCTGGGCAAGGAAAAAAAAAATTTAAAAAACTACTGAAGAAAGAATAGTAACCAAAGAGCAATAAGAAGAAAAATTTCCAGAGCTCATATAGAGCTGGGAAGTATTTAACTTTCCTCCAGATAAAATGGATATATCTTCTTGAATAAGCAATCAGTATATGACCCAGAAGGCCAAGATGTAAAAATGGGATTAAATTAGTCCTTCAATATAGGTGCTAGAGAACTTCCCTAAAAAATTTAAAATCAAACCTCAGAAAAATCAAAGAAATCTTCAAGTCTTTAACTACTTGACTGAAAAAAAAAACCATTCAAAATCGCAAAATCCAGTCTGTAAAAAAGGCATGCAATAATCAACAGAAAAAGCCGTCTATAGAAACAGACTCAGAAATGAGGAATATAATGAAATTAGCAGTGTGTTTGTAATGCTCAAAGAGGCAAAAAAAAAAAAAAAATTAAAAAAGTACAAAGATTAAAAGACAAAAAATTGTGAAAGCAACTATAACTAAAATAAACATTGAAGGGATAAACATGACAATGTAAAACATAACGTCAAAAACACAAAATGTGGGGGAAAGGGGTAAAAAATATAGCTATTTTAGAACATATGTGTTTGAACTTAAACAACTACCAGTTTAAAGAAGTAGGTATAGTTATAGGTCAACATATATAACCCTCATGGTAATGACAAATCAAAAACCTACAGTAGATACACAAAAACTAGAGAAAAAGGAACATAAGCGTACCACTAAAGAAAATTAACAAACCACAAGAGGAGAAAAAAAAGAAGAAATGAACAGAGAAAAACTACAAAAACAACCATAAACCAAGTAATAAAATGGCAATAAGTACACACCTATCAAGAATTACTTTAAATGTCAATGGTCTAAATGCTCCAATCAAAAGATATAAGGTGGCTGATTGGATTTAAAAAAACAAGACCCATTTATATGCTGCTTACAAGAGACTCACTTCAGAGCATCCTTACTTCTTTCCATCTCCAATCCTACTTCTTGACAAACAATTTATGTATAACCTTGAAGTTTTGGCCTTTATACGTTTCCTCCATTTTGTAGTCTGGAGGAATACAATTCAAGTGCTTCTTGAATCTGTGTCTCCTGGGCTGCAGTCCTAACAAACTCCAGATAAACACCCCTTTATTTCAATCAGTCTCTGCTTCTGAAATTTCAGTTAACAATATTAATGTTTATATTGAAGTGCAAAAGATGTAGAATACCAATAAAATTTTGAACAGAAGAATGTAGCAGACTTAAATTTCTTGATTTAAAGAATAGAAGATGGGGTGCATATATACAATGGAATATTACTCAGCTATTAAAAAGAATGAAATAATGCCATTTGCAGCAACATGGATGGACCTGGAGATTATCATACTAAGTGAAGTAAGTCAGACAGAGAAAGACAAATATACTATATTGCTTATACATAGAATAAAAAAATGATACAAATGAACTTATTTACAAAACAGAAACAGACTCACAGACTTAGAGAATGAACTTATGATTACCAGAGGGGAAGGGTGGGGAAGAGGAATAGACTGGGAGTTTGGGATTGTCATGTACACACTGCTATATTTAAAATAGATATCCAACAAGGACCTACTATATAGCACAGGGAACTCTACTCAATATTATGTAACAACTTAATGCGAAAAGATTTGAAGACGAATAGATACATGTATATGTATAACTGAAACACTTTGCTGTACACCTGAAGCTAACACAACATTGTTAATCAACTATACTCCAATATAAAATAAAAATTAAAAAAATAAAGAATTACCAAAAAGCTGCATTGCCAAGATGTTGGGGTGTTAGGCTACGGGACAGACGTATAGATGTAGAGATCAAAATAGAGAGTCTAAAAATAGATGTAAACAGCTCGCATATAAACAGCCAGTTGATTTTTGACGAAAGTGCAAAGAAAATTCAATGGGGTGAGAATAGTCTATAACAAATTTTGCTAGGTAGAGCAAGAGAATGAAGGGATTGTAGAAAGACTTTGAACTGATAGAGGTAGAAAGTTTAGATTTAAAAAAGGTCATCATAAAAGGAGAGAAAGTTAAGTTTAAGAAAACAAAACATGAAGGCAGGTAGAAATTTTGATGAGGAGAGTGGAGAAGCTATGCAATAAATA
This sequence comes from Aethalodelphis obliquidens, assembly GCF_003676395.1. Classification (NCBI taxonomy): domain Eukaryota; kingdom Metazoa; phylum Chordata; class Mammalia; order Artiodactyla; family Delphinidae; genus Aethalodelphis; species Aethalodelphis obliquidens. Next base: position 26,448,405 of record NW_020837969.1, on the reverse strand, counting down.
ATTTCTGAGAGTAGGACATAAAGTAGGTGTGCTGGGCAGCATTAAATATAATTTATATTTATAGGTCAAGAAATTCATTCTCCACATATCTCAAGCATTGAATCCATTCTAGGTATTGCCCTGGTGATGGAGAATACAGTGGTACACAGAACAGAGACACATGTTTTTTTGTTCTCATGGAAATTGTTACATAGAGGGCAGGACAAATAATATAGCAGTGAACCATCAACAAACAAATAAATAACATTTTATAAACTGATAAATGCTGTGAAGAAAATGAAGCAGGGTAATGGGAGAGAGTCCCTGGGAGATTTGCTTGAGAATAACTTCAGATAACGTGTTTAGAGAAAGTGTCTCAAACATGCTTTTCCTTTGAGATCTGAATGTGCAGAGCCTAAGGGAAGTTAACTGGCCACAGAGGAATAAAATTTGTGAATTCAAGGGAAATAATAAAGCAAATGATAAGAATAGTTATAAAACCTTGCAAGGTACACCATCCCTGGCACTATACAATCTTTTTCCCAACCTGATCTCCAAATGTGCAATGTCTAGACCAGGTCCAAGGCTACTTTTCTAAGAGAGCTCCCACCTAGTGGGCAATGCACGATTTGAAATCTAGAAAAGAAAAGCACAGTGGTAAGGAAAACATAACAAGACACAGAGGCTGTGTTAATTTTCCACCTTCCCCTAGGGCCCTGAGCCTCATTCTGTTCCACTTCCTAAGAGCTGGCAGGCTTTTGTTCTTTTCCTCTGTAACTGTTTCTCCAGCAGGTACAGCTCCACTTGGCAGCCAGGGCATGTGATGGTTATAAGCAGTGTCCCCATGACATTTCATTAAGCTGGTCTTTCTACACTTACCATCAGACTACTGGAACCTTGTTAGAAGCACTTGATTGTATCCTATTTTTGAGGCTGTATATCAAGATTCTGCTCTCATGTTAATTTCTTTTTAGTTTCTCCCAAGGTCTTCTTGCTGATAAGAGTATTTTGACAAAGACTTTATCCTTCTACCTTCCCTTCTTTATCTTTGTCTCCCTCCTTGCTTCTCTATAATTAGAGACCATGCTGCTGGCTATAATAGGCACTGCTTTTTTGCTGATGCGATATGTTTTTGCCTGGGTGTCATGGGAGTGTTGAGGTCTGGAAATCAAGATGATGCCCACTGCTCAACTTTATCAAGGCATTGATCTCTGTTTCTTTCATTGAATAAACTTTTCAAATATAACAACAAAAAATGACTTTCTTTTTAAAATGGCCTCCTTCTATGTTTAATTGACCCTCTTGGGATTCCGTGTGCATTAAAAAAAAAAACAAAAAAAAACGAGCAAAGCAGATAAACTGAATGTTTTAGGGTAAAGAGGATGAACTGGCTATCAGTGTGTCTTTTGAGGTTGATAATGTCTACTGCTGCTTCTAATGGCTGATTCTTTTTGCTTTAAGATGCGCCAGACACTCTTTTCAGCATTTTACATGCATCATCTCATTTAATCCTCACAACAGTCTCACTTCTTATGAGAGGTATTATGGTGATTCTCACTTTACAGATTAAAGCATAGAAATATTAAGTAACTTGCCCAAAGTGCTTAGTTATTAAATGGTGGAAATGGATTTAAATCCATGTATTCTGAGTCAAGACCCCAGGGCCTTAAAGCTGCATATTCTCAAGGAAGAGGATCATCTTTTTCACGGGATGAGATTTCTTTTTTTACCTGAAGCAAACGTATGTTTCTCTTCTCTTTTATAAGACACTTCTTTGCCATATTTTTCTTCACCTTGAAATATATAAGCATTCCAACAGGACTAGAAACTTGTAAATTGAATTAGACATATTTTCAAACCTTATTCCTGCCATCTTCCCTGTTTCAGTGTTCAGTCTCTTTTCTGAGACATCACAACTGCCTAAACTGTTCTTTCTGCTTTCAACAACTATCCCTCACTACCTTCGACCAGCTGCCAGTGAAGTTTCTAACACACAGTTCTGATGGTGATTCTCCTACTTCTACCCCTTCGTTGACAGCCCGTTTAACTCTGAAGGATAGAGTTCACATCTATCCACATCTAGCGTGGGTTTTGGGTTTATTTACAATCTTGGCTCTACCATTCAAGCACAATTTCCGACAACTCCTACTGCTTTTTTTTGTTGTTTTGTTTTTGTTTTGTTTTGTTTTGCAGTACGCGGGCCTCTCACTGTTGTGGCCTCTCCCGTTGCGGAGCACGGGCTCCGGACGCGCAGGCTCAGCGGCCATGGCTCACGGGCCCAGCCGCTCCGAGGCATGTGGTATCCTCCCGGACCGGGGCACGAACCCGTGTCCCCTGCATCGGCAGGCGGACTCTCAACCACTGCGCCACCAGGGAAGCCCCCTACTGCTTTTTATATCATATCGTATGCTTAGTCACACCAGTCTACTCATTTCTTCTAAAACACCCATGTCACTGTTCATGCTATATCTGTTCTCTGGGATGACTTTTTTCTACCTAGAAAAATCATTTGTGTCCTTTGAAACCCAGCTCATGAGTCATGTCTTCTGGTATGGATTTTGTAAACTTCTCCGGGCTTTCAGGCAGAACTAATGGATGTGGTCCCTCCTGTCTGTCCATAACCCTTTGTGCTTATAGTCAGTGTAGCAACTGCCATCTTATTAGAATCACATTTTTACTTCTCACAACAGATTGTGAGTTTCTTAAAGGCAGGAATCATGTCTTATACTCACAGTAGGTGCTCATTAATTTCTGTCACATGAGTGATGCTTAAATAAACATTATCCGTTGCTGTATCACAAACTGGGCGGAGTAATCCAGGAAGCAGCACGTGCGCGGAACACAATGGTTGCAATTACTGAGATTCTGGTTTCATTAGACTGGGTTTATGCCTTTCTTTTAAAAAATACCCTCTAGCATACATCTGAGAGTGATTACTAATGTCTCTTTTCCTGGTATAAGGAAAATCACACATAATAAATTATGGTGGGGTTCTTTAAGAAGAAAGAACAGATGCCTTGAATCAGAGGTACAACGCCATTTGGGAAACCTTCTGTATGAAGTGTTGATACAAGTGTTCCTCTTCACTTTCTTGCATCATCTTTGCTCCCCTTACAGCCTAGAGGTTTTCCTGCCCCATTCCATCTTCTAAATGAGCCAGTTTACTTGTCTTTCGCTGTAGCTTTTTGTCATCCCCGACTCACTGCTGTTTCAGCCTTGGCCCCATCTCACTCTTTCCCTCTGCTGCAGTTAAATAACTTCCTGAGGTTTTATTAGGTTATTCTTCCAGAAGGTGGACTAGTGCCTAGGGGTATTATGGAATAAAAACACTGAAAAGGACAGCCTAGGTATTTTCTATGGAAAACAGTCACTGTATGACACATGGAGCACATCGGGAAGGAGGGAGAGGGAGGAAATTTAAGGATTATGAAGCTTGCATATTTGAGTTAACTGCTCTTTCCACCTGTATAAACACAGCATGTCGAGCAGCTTTAAAAAGAATTGTTGTGCATCTCTGCATGTTAAGAACTGTGTCTGCGAGCCTCAGATGGCGCATTATGAGTACGGAGTAGGAGCTGGGCGGGCAGTGGGCCATGCATGACTCCCTAGACACAGAATCTTCAGATTCCTCTGTGGGACAGCCTGCTCCTTCCAAAATCTCTAATTAAAAGAGCCACTGCCTAAAACCCAGAGGCCACGAGAAGGGGAGATCTTCACTGCAGTTTCTATAGTCAAGGTGGAAAATTAGAAATAGTTAAATGTGTTTTCTATGCCTTCCGGTCACCTTATTTCCTGTCTCTCCTTCTGTACCTAGATGTCTCATCTTTCCTCCTTCACCCTCGGAATATTCTAGACTAGAATACTCATGGTGCCTCTGGTTTCTTAAAACCCCACCCTGATTTAGCAAATCGTGCTCTGAATACCAGATCCTGGAAGTTCTTGGATTCTAAAATTATTTAGTCTCTCTGTATATATTCCACTCCCATTTCCTCATTGCAACTCATATTATCTATTGGTTTAGGATAATTTTTTAAATTAGCACACACAAAATTAGGAGAACTGAATGCTGACTCAACACTTACACTCTTCTGTGTTTATTTCAATTTTTATCCAAGATTTTATTACTGAATACAGATACATATCCAGAAGATATAGAAGAGTTTCCTGGTACCTCATCAAATTGCTTCTGTGAGCAAGTACTGATACCTGATACACATCTGAGTTGTATTAGCCCTTCTAGCTTCTTTTCAAATAGCAATTGGTGAAATCCTTCACCTTCCATTTTGTATGTTTTGTCCATCTGCCCAGGCCTCAAATAAACAAGTAAACAATAAAATAGTACCTACTAGTCATAAGAGTAAACCAATCTAATATAAATCCTCCAAAGAAATATCAGTGATATGATTAGACTTACACTTTTTCCAAGGAAATGCACCTAAATCTCAGTGCATTTGAATTTATATTCTTCTAGCCTGCTCTAAATGGATTAAATATCAATACAATCCTTCTGGCATCAGTATGTGTCCTCTTATTTAAAAACGTCTGTATCAGAAAATAGATGTCTAGATATTAATTTCTCTTCTTACCAATTATCATATTTGAATTTAACTAGGGTCTTCTGAAGATAAATCACAGTAATCCAAACGGAAGAGTCACGTGGTACAAATTTCTTGCTCCAAATTTTGTTCTTTCATATTTCATCAAATTTCCACATGAGGCAATACCTCCTCTGCTTAAGTAAAGAGACAGAGGCAGCACCACCAAGAACATAAGTAAAGAACAACCTCTGCTGCATGGGAACTACACTTACCTTTATGGTCATAGTCCTTACTGCTGACTTGCGTTTTTCTAAGGCAATAGGAAGCCATAAGGGATCCTTCCCTACTTGGTGGAGGCCTTGAACTTAGAGCTGTTGCTGACTTGGCTTCTTTCCACTGTAGAAAGAGGAACTTAACTTAGACACCTGGTAATAGCCATTTAAAGTCAACTTGTGCTGTATCTTCCACCCTCTGCCTCATATACAAAACACTCCAACTAAACAAAGAGAATTCTCCTGATTCTCCATTTCCTCCAATGTGCTTCTACTGATTGCTTAACTCAACTTACAAAAGCACCAAATTTCCAGGTCACGAGAAACGTTATAGGTCCACATTTTGGATCACATTCCACCTACAGACACACCTTTTTTACAACATTCTCCAAGAACCCATTTGGCTTCTGCTTAAGCACTGCCAGAGGGGCAAACATCCACGGCTTCTGGGGGCAGCCATTCACATCTGTGCAGGGTGGAAGCAAGCCTGTTGCTCATCCACCATCCACTGAGAAGTTAATAATTAGCGATTGCCCATCGATTCACTCTCCTTGCTTTTCAGACACTCTGCGTCCCTTACCCTCTTCGTTCTCCTAGTACAGTGGCAACAGTAAGGAGAAGCTGCTAAAATCTATCTCTTGAGCTCATGGAGGGCAAATGTGATGAAAGACACAGTTGGGGATATGCTAAGAGAAGGTATTTACATTATATTTTGACTTCAGTTGTGGACACATAATCATCACTTTTAACGCTTTATACCAAAAACTGAGGAGGAAGGGAAAGTGAGTTTGTGTTAGCTATGAGGCCAAGAGTTAAGTGTTTCTGTGTTGAATATTTTAGATCATGTTGTTTCCTTTATTACTCATAACCACACTGCACAGCGGGTGATCTTAGCCTCATTTTAACAGATGATAAATCATCAGTGACATATACTGGTAAGTGGTGGCATTCAAATGTGAACCCAGGGCTCTTTAACTCCAAATCCACACTCTTTCTATCGCATGAGTTTTGCTGTGGCTGAGGCCAAATGAGATGCTTGCAGACAAAGGCTGTGTTTTCTTCTGTAAAGTGCAAAAGTCTCAGCAAAACTTCAGTTTGCTTTTGGGGGTGGCAATGTGGAAAATTCAGCTATTTCAGGAGGTAGGACTAACTCAGGAAATGAAATGACAGGAAGTGGGGGAGAGAAAAAGCCCATGTTTGAAGTGAGCCTTGAAGAGAAAAAATTCATTCTGCAACCTCTTTCTGCAGGAGCCCAAAGCGATCAGCCTGTGAGGCGGCACCCCTTCCAGACAGAGGCTGAGTAAAAGGCCAGAGCAGAACCCAGAGAGCCCCCTACAGCCTTCATTCCAGCTTTTTCAGTTTGGAGTGTAGCAAGCCCTGAGCTGCAGTGCTGTTCAGCACAATTCCATGTGGCTTTATGTTTACCTTGGGCATCTTTTTAACCTTATACAATTTTAATTAATCCATTATGAACTATAGTGAGAGAAATGCCAAGTAGCTGAATTCCCACTCTCCATTCCTGGCCATGGCCCTTGGTCATTATCGTCTGTCTTCTAATTATGGTGAGAGCTTCATCTGGCCTAATATTATGCCTTCTTCAATGAAGAGCATCACAGCAGCACGCACTTACCCTAACAGCACAGCTGTTCCCTTGGATCAGGCCCAGTGATGTGTGTGCTGAAGAATTTGGGGGAGTCTTAGACCCCCAAGTTACAGCTTCTGTCTCAACTGCAGTTCTCAAGCCTTCTTACTTTCCTTTTACAGCCTGGACAACTGTGGGATGTTGACTCAGGTGTGGGGGTACTTCCTTTCAGCCAGTGCAAACACCTCACTTGTAAAACAGTCTCTCAGGGATGCGCTCTGGAACTCTTTGGAAAACAGGCAGCTGGAGTCATGATGAAGCCTGTTTATAGGCCACGGACACTATTCTAAAATGTTTTTGTTTTTGTTTTTGTTTTGCGGTACGCGGGCCTCTCACTGTTGTGGCCTCTCCCGTTGTGGAGCACAGGCTCCGGACGCGCAGGCTCAGCGGCCATGGCTCACGGGCCCAGCCTCTCCGCGGCATGTGGGATCTTCCCGGACCGGGGCATGAACCCGTGTCCCACTGCGCCACCAGGGAAGCCCCTAAAATGTTTTTATACATACTTTTAAGAGCATACCAAGACTGGCCACATGGCATAGAACCCTTCCTTCTCCCTCTTGCCTTTTCAATCGTAATCTCATCTGTTTGCTTTAGTCTTGATTTAAATGCCTTAAGTTTTTTTTTCTTTTGTTATACTTTGTGCTGTATAATTTTATTTTATTTAAAAATTTTTTAATTTTCTATCAGAGTATAATTGATTGACAATGTTATGTTAGTTTTAGGTGTACAGCAAAGTGATTCAGTTATACACATACATGTACCTATTCTTTTTCAAATTCTTTTCCCATTTAGGTTATTACAGAATATTGAGCAGAGATCCCTGTGCTATACAGTAGGTCCTTGTTGGTTATCCATTTCAAATATAGCAGTGTGTACATGTCAATCCCAAACTCCCAATCTATCCCCCCCAACCCTTCCCCCATGGTAACCATAAGTTCGTTCTCTAAAGTCTGTGAGTCTGTTTCTGCTTTGTACGTAAGGTCATTTGTATCCTTTTTTTTTTAGATTCCACATATAAGTCATATTATATGGTATTTATCTTTCTCTGTCTGACTTATTTCACTTAGTATAATAATCTCCAGGTCCACCCATGTTGCTGCAAATGATAGATGCCTTAAGTTTTATTTTAACCAGACTTACTCTAAGGAAATATATTCAAGGGAAGAGATGTGCTAAATCAGCAGAGGTGGCCTAAGGATGTATAAATGACCACTGGCTCAGTGATACTATGCCCATGAAGTAAGAAGTTTCTATTAGCTGATAATGGGTAGCATTGTACAAAACCATAGATCTCACCATGATATGAAGGAAAGATGTTGAAGAAATTTGCTGCAAAGCCTAAGACAGAGCCAGTGCTGACTGAGATCAATGTCTTTCAGGATTCTCATGACTTCATTTAAGGTTATTTAGAACTTAAATTGAATTCCATGTGACAACATCACAACAGAGAAATGTTATCAACTTTTTGAACTTCAACCTGAATTTCCCCTTGGTCTTTAATATCCTCCCCAATCTCTTTTGGCACCCATATCAAGCCACTGAGAACCATTTGCCTATTTAATTCCCTTGTTTGTTGAAAGGGTTATTCTCATTCACAGAAGGAACCTCCTCTCTAATTATCTGTTTACTTTTATCCCTTTCATAATATACAAAGATCACCATATGCCGATAAGGGAATTACATGGTGTATGTCTGTAAATGTAGGTTCATCGTGGGTAAGTGATTGGCACAAATGTGTCTGAGAGGAAAATGCCCCAAAGGGTAAACGATTGAGTTATACAAGAAAAAGATGAAAGTATTGAGAAAACTAACTTACAGAGTGAAGATCAGAAACAGCAGAAGATTCTAAGACAATTGCAACGAGTTGGCAGGAAATAGCCAAGTCTGAAAGATATTGCAGAGCTTGCAGGATAGTATAGGTATGAACTGATAGGCAAAGATGCCAAGGAAATTTTTTGAGCAGAAGAATGAAATGATTAGATGCATGTGGTATAAAAGTCACACTGATGGTGTTTGGAAGGGGAAAATTTCCTTTCCCTCTTTTCTTCTTTGGTTCTTTTTGGCTGGTCAAATAATTAAAATGACATGAGACAGACTGACAGTAGGAAATCAAATTTAATTTTCTATGAACGGGAAACCCACATACCTGAGAAGTTTAGAACCCCACACAGATGAGAGGTTCAAAGACAGAAAGGTAAAACGAGGTCTATATGCCCACCTGAGCTAAGGAATGGGATGGAGCCTGGCACTTCTAAGGACAAGGAGTTCATTCACAGGACCATAAGAAAGGGAACAGATGTTTAGAAATTAGCTGTTTGCTCTGCCATATAGATGAGGCCACTTAGACAAAATATATCTCCAGTGATAACTCTTCCCTGGGACAAATTCCCAATTTAAGTTCTTCTAGGTAGTTAAGGGAGGACAGTAATTTCTCTTAATCCTGCAGGGTCTCCATTGCCTTTAGCTCAAAGTAATCCTCATGCAAAAGTGACATATTTGGGGGAGGTCTGTCCTGAACCCCTACAATGGCAGGGTGAAGGATAGAGTTTAGAGGGGAATGAAAGATAGTGAGATCATTGAGAAGCCTGTTTAGAGGTGATGAAGGTCTGCTTCAGGGTGGTAGCCATGCAGATGCAGAAGAGAAGATGAATGTGAAACCAGAAATAGAATTAGCAAGACTTAGAAACGGGGTAGATGTGAACAATAAGGGAGCTTCAGCAATTCAGGGGGCTTCTCAAGTTTATATCACAACTGGTTTCAATTTGAAAAGATGGGAAATCTGAAAGAAAGAATTGTTTTGATATTATGGAGTTGAGGTGTGGGGTAAGAGGATTTCAGTAAGGAGGGTAGGATTGCCTTAGATAACACCAGCTTTGCACAAGATCTACATTTGCAACTGTCTTGAAGGAGAACATGATAAAGAACAGCGATGCTGCAGCAAAGTGAAAAAGGATGAAGATTGAAATAGTCTCTTGAGAGCAACTAGGTGGATGTTGGCTAATGTTGCTAAAGCTTGTGAGCGGAAGACAGATTGCATTTGTATGAGGAGAGAATGTGAGGTGAGGAAATGAAGACAGTGACAAGGGAAGAAAGTGACAACAAGGAAAAATAACAAGTGATGAGCGTCTAATTCTACCTACTTTGGAGCAAAGATTTCCGTAAATAGGTGTCCAGGTAAAAGACCGTCTGTTTTCTTGAGAGAAGAAGTAGAAAGATATTAGAACTAAAAATCAGACACCTTAGGGTGTCAAATAGGATGATGGCTTAAATATGGAAAAAGATTGTCCCTTTCATCACTAATTTACTGACCTTAATGTAGTGTGTAGTTCAAGATTCTATTAATACTTGTAAAGACCTGAATAGCTAGCTAAGTGGACCAGTATTTCAAATGAGCATCTAAATAAGGGGATACTGGACAAAATTAAAGAGCCAGGGCTTCCTTCTCAAAGCCAGAATCTGAAGTAGATCCACCCATCTATCCAATAATTGGTGGAACTGAAAGCAATTAAAACTTAAAAAAAGAAGTCTCTAATATCATTAAGAGATCTGGAACTGAATCTGTGATTTTTAATGTGAATTCAGATGGACAGTTGGATATGAGTGTGTGTGTTTACATGCATTATTTCTTGGATCTGTCTGATGAGAGGTCCAACTGAAACAGAGCAGGACCCTATGGTCTTTTCCCCCATGTCCTCCACCTGCCTTTGGTCTATAGAAAAACTTTAGGCAAAGAATAAGTTTAATCAGAGAGGGGAGAAAAGGCAGAAGCAAAGAAAAGCAGTCAAACAGGACAAAATAATAAAGTTTAGTCATTAAGCAAAGTCAAGGACTTTCAGTTCCTCCTCAAGGGCTATAGATAGTATTCTAAGCTGTATCCTGTGAGCTGTCTTGTAGATACTGAAACCCTCACCAGGTAGAAGAAGTTAACTACATGATGGCCAGACTGTAGCCATGACATAGGCTGTCACAATTCCAAGAATTGGCCTCAAAGAAAATGGGAACAAACCGACCCTGGAACTGAAGATTAACTGTATTTAAAACAATCAAGATGACGCTGATTAGACCACTGCATAACCAATTTCAAGATGATTGCCAGAGCTGACTGTGCTGTTTCTGCATGTAGCCCCGTCCCTCTGGCTATACACCCCCTGAAAACTCCCATTTAAAAGCTCTTGCCCACTGATTGTCAGTGGGAGAGTCAGCCTTTGGACACAAGTCCGTCCTCTCCCCTGGGTGCAGACCACAGTTCTGCACTGTCTATCATCCAGTGCGTGAAAACTGTTGCCCCGTATACTTCGTCCAGTTTTATATTTGTTTATGGTGGAAGGCATTTCTTCAGTCTATGGCTAGGCTCTCCTAAGATAAATTTTGGTGAGTAATGTTTTCCCCATATAATTACATGTATATTAAGTAGGAGACAAATAGTGGACTATTGTTTTTAATGTGGAGTTAAGAACAATGACTAGGGTTGGTTGAGTGCCACTTTGCCTTATTAAGAAATGTTTCATGATGAGATACATAATGATAAAATATTGCCAAAATGTTTGCTCTGCTCTGGTGGAATAGTGATTATCCTCAGTTTTTAAAGGTGAAAAGCAGAATAATTCTACATTATATTGTAATACATGTCAACTAACAAATAACGAGGCTGAGCACTGAATCCATTCATTTCTCTGATTCTAACGCACTAGATCATCAGCCACTTATTAACTTCTCAAATTTAAAACACATTAATGTATCTGAAAATATAGGGACATGATTGTAGAATGTATGGTTTTGAAGAATGTATGGTTTTGAAGAGTTTTCTAAGCATAACATCAAAGGTGAAGCTATAAAGATAAAGGTGAACATATTTCACCATCTAATTTTCTAATTAAAAAGGATCTGTTGTCAAGTATACAAGAAAATGTTGAATGACAAATGGTAAGGTGGAAAAATTATTTGCGACATATGCAAAAGGAAGACGTAAATTCTTAATATGTATTAAGTTTTAGATATAATTTTAAAAAGATAAAACCAGAAATAGAGAAATGGGATACAAGCAAAAATGGAACTTCATAAACACATAAATACATACATCAAGAATATAAAAAATATATATACAATCTCACTTGTAATAAAAAATGCACATTGATGCAAAAAATTAACTTATACTTTTCCCTTATGAACTTGAAAAAGATGATATACCATAATATTCTGTGTTTCCAAGAGTGCTGAGAAGTGAGTATTGTTATATATTGCAGTTAAGGTTGTAAATTAATGATTGGTTAATGTAACAAAAGCTGTAAAAATGGGCAAGTTCTATTACTTAGAAATTCTGCTTCCAGAAATTAGTTCTGTGTAAATTATCACTTACATAAATACACACGTGCGCGTGCATACACACACACATACACATATATATATCATGGTACAAATTATGATGGTGAAAGTTACTAAATATTTCACAGTAAAAGTGAGTTCAATGGTTTATGATATATTATCAAAAACTCTGCAGCAATTACAAATACTATACAAGATTATTACATGTGATAGGGAAAATGTTATGTATTTTAATTGGAAAAAGAAGTTAAAACAAAATTATATAGACAAAACATTGTGAATAGTCTGGTCTCATGTGTGTCATATTCACGCATACATGGCCAGTCGTTATTTCTAGATAGTGAGGAATTTTTTTCCTTCATTTTGAGTGTCTTAATTTCTACAGTACTGAATATGTATTGCCATTGTAAAATGTTATTTAAAAATCTGTATACACACACACATACACACAAACATAATTGAGATCTGAAGTGATAATCTTTTGGAAATATCTTTTAATTATTTTAATACCCCAATTTTACCTTCCAGGCTATTCTTTTTTTTTTTTCTTTGTTGTTTTTTTGCGGTACGCGGGCCTCTCACTGTTGTGGCCTCTCCCGTTGCGGAGCACAGGCTCCGGACGCGCAGGCTCAGTGGCCATGGCTCAAGGGCCCAGCCGCTCCGCGGCATGTGGGATATTCCCGGACTGGGGCACGAACCCGCGTCCCCTGCATCGGCAGGCGGACTCTCAACCACTGTGCCACCAGGGAAGCCCCAGACTATTCTTTAGGATGGAATCTTTTTCAAAATCTCTTCTCCCTGGAGCTTCATACTGGTATCTGAATAAGTATCTTTAAGCAAAAGCTCAATGAGTGTGACTGTCTATGAAAGAGAACATCATAACTGTTCCTGAGGGAGTGTGTGTGTGTGTGAGGGAGGATAGGGTTTATCAATAATGGATTGATCAATGATCAATGCCTGGGGAATAAAAGAGTCATTATTGACTCCCCAGATTCTACCAAACATGAGGCATGTGGTTTCAATAGTTCTAGGAATTTTCACTGCAGGCAGCTCCATGGGGAGTATCCCAGAGCAAGGGACCGAAAGGGAAAAAGCAGACAGTCCTAAAATCAGCTCTCTTCCAAGAACCAAAGACACATGGGGATTATTTGACGAGGCTCATTTTAAAGAGACTCCACATGCTTCAGCTCTGCCTGCTGTGCATTGAATAAAGTGGTGGCTGGTGCTCTGAAATCCATCCCAGCACCTTGTGTTGGCAGCCACTTACCAAGTAAATTCAAGAGGTAGCAGCTGTCTTGGAGCAACGGTGTGGCTGCTACTTCCCTGGACCAAAAAGCAAGAACAGGAACCCATCATGGTTCAGTTTCAGTGAACAGAAGGATATGAATGGGAGGAGGGCTGTCCAAGAGTCGGAAAACATTTGCCGGCTGAGAAACTGGATTATTACTCTTAGAGCTTCTTTTCTAACCCATGAAAATCTTTGGGGGTTGCCTCCCTGGGATCTGCAAATTGCCAAACAAAATTTGAATTAGGCCCAGAGTGAGGGAAAACTCAGATGCTTTATTTTGCTTCTAGGCAAACATATGCCTATTTAAAACTTAGTTTCTTCTGTGAACTTGTTTTAAAGAATGTTGTGAATTCAGTTGTTTTTCAAAGGAGAATGAATTCCAGGTCTTGCTCTATACCAGAATTTGGCCATATTTTGGACAAGGAGAGCATTGCATTTGCATTTGCAGACTAACAACCCTTCAGTGTGAAGGTCATTAGGATAAACGGTGTAAGGTACAGCACTTTTCTCCATGATCAATGAGACATTGAATTCTTTGTGTGTGCTGCAAATTTATACTCAGGCTACCTAGGTAATAGCTCTATCTTCTCAACTCCAGTCCCAAAGGGGACCCATGTCCTTTCACCCAGAACAATTCCCAACCCCAGGGTGAATTTTGAGAACAAGTTTGCTATTCAGTGAATTACTTCTCTTTTCTTTGATGCTTGGGGTTAGCTCTAGAAGGTTCATAAATTTTACCTCTGCTGATGGGCTACTTAATTCTCCAGCCACCGTGTGAGGAGTTAAAGATTTATGGGAAAGAAACTCTACCAGATGCTTTTCTGCAGACTGGTCAGGGGCTTCATTTAAATCATTAAAGATTTAGAGAGTTAAAGGGGGGAGGGTATGAGGGGCTTCCCTGGTGGCTCAGTGGTTGAGAGTCCGCCTGCCGATGCAGGCGACACGGGTTCGTGTCCCGGTCCGGGAAAATCCCACATGCCGCGGAGCGGCTGGGCCCGTGAGCCATGGCCGCTGAGCCTGCGCGTCTGGAGCCTGTGCTCCGCAACTCGAGAAGAAACAACAGTGAGAGGCCCGCGTACCGCAAAAAAAAAAAAAAAAAAAAAAAAAAACAAAAGAGGGGGGGGGGGGGGTGGGTGGGGAGGGAATGAATGAAACCTCATCATTCTGTCTTCAAAAAGAAATCCTTAAGAATACAGTCTTTTCTTCTCAGGATTCCAAATCATTATAGTAGTTTATGGGTTGCATGTCAATTTGGGGAATATTTGGGGACCTGGGGTTGGCTATGCAATTTCTAGAGCTTTCTTAGCGCTGATAAATTAAGGAAAGAGAGAGAGTGAGAGAGAAAGAGAGGGAAGGGGGAGGAAGGAAGGAAGGGAGGGAGGGAGGGAGGGAGGGGGAGGGGGGAGGGAGGAAGGGGAAACCTAGCTGACTATATGCTTGAGAAGATTCTACAACCAGTTGCATAGCCTGAAATTTGATTTCATCCTTTTTCCAGCCTAATTGCAAATGGTAAACAAGTTGAGCCTTCCTGTCTTTGCATAAACACACAGGAAGATAAACAACAGCTACTCAAGGAAAGACTTTGACCCAAGGGTCCTCTCTGGGCACAGACTCTAAATTGAGAAGGGCTCAACAGCTCCCAAATCTCTGGCTTGTGAGGAAGATGGCCCCTGCTGCCTTGTAACTGAAATATATTGACTCTTCCTGTCAAGTTGGCAGGATTGCTGTAGCTTTGCAGCAGCTTGCTCTGAGTTTCTGTGAGAACAGCAGAGAGCTAGTGCAACAAAGAAACTGCTAAGTTTGATTAATGCATAAGATACTGCACCATGGTTCTGCCAAAGCCTCATTTCAAGACTCAGCATTGTACTTTTGAAGGGAGCAAATATTCAGTACAGCTATCCTCTTTGTAACTTGTCATACAAAAGAATTGACAAATTCCCTGACTGTCAGGAAGGCTGTAAGCTGAGATAATTGCTCTCCTTTGCACGTGCTTCAGGCCCTGCCATCAATTTGCAGCAGGAAGGTCTAAATATTGTGATTTACTCACGTGGCAGTATGTCTTTTTAAAATAATTCTCTTTTATACTCACCTGAAGACTTGAACATTTCAACAGTGGCTAAGGAGTGGTGAAAGCATGAGGCTGAGACCTTTATGCCAATAAAGTCCTATAATCAACAGTGGGTACCTGAAGCTATGGAAGGTCCCTTATGGAGAAGTATAGTTTAATACTATAGCATGGAGACAAGCATTTTCATTCCTATATGCTTTCCTGAATGAAGCAGAAGGGTTAGGTGGCTGCTGAGGAATATAGAGTCAGAGGGAAGATGGCAGCATCACTTTAAATAAGAAGTCTGGAGGAGGAGCAGGATGGGTCAAAGTGACTTGTTCCATTTGGACATAATATTTAAGAACAAAAGAAAGTACATGGAAGTTGGGTTTAGCTAGTTTTGGGGATTTCAGACTGAGCAAAAGACAAAGGAATAATGTATTCTACATAACTAAATATATCAATATAATAGAAATGATTGACATAGGAATATGACAAGAAATTAGAAATTATAGGGCCTGATTCCTTGTCCATAAACCATTTAAGGACCGTGGGGTTCCTCTCTCTGTCTTTTCCTGGTGGAATTCAGAGACCCTTTCCAGAGTTGTTGCCAGTACATACACCAAGTTACACTCTGATGTTCAGCTTATGTTTCCAATTCATTCAAGGGACCCAAGAGGTCTGGAATTCCCTTCTGAGTCCATACTCCCCCAAATAGGAAATTAAAGGCTCTTTTCAGAAGTTGCCCAGATATTCAGTTCTTATACTTCTGTTGCTGACTTATATCCCTGAAATACACAGACATCCAAGAAACAGAGGTTTTTCCACTTAGTCTCTGTTTTGCAAATTGGGGTTCAGAGAGTTCTCAATCTAAACATGATCACTAAAGAATAAATCACCATAATCTCTAATGTACCACAAAAGCTGCCACCTTGCCCAAACAGATAGCTACTCAGACTTCTAAGTCTAAAAGGGAAAAAGATGAATCAGGTTAAACAATGAGAATATGATATATATGTTAACAACAGTGTAGGGACTTCTCTATTCCAGCCACTTATCCTGGTTCTCTTTAGACAAGAGCCTGGTTGGATCCCAGGTCCCTGCTGGCTTCTGAGTTTGCAGCTGGATAAGTACAGTACAAGCCAGTTCTTGACTATGAGGCAGTACCTGGCAGATGATTAACTCCAGGAGGTGTTTGTGGCTTCTTTGGCTTCTATAGGTTGCAAAAATTTCCGTCCACAAGTTTACTGCATTTTGTTCTTTGGTTTATAGATAGTGCTTTCACTGAGGTGTCTCTCTTGGCTAGAGGTGGGGATGTGCTGGCAAAATGCCAGTAGTTGAAATTACATTCCAAAGAAGCACATGTGATAATGTTGAATAGCTTACACATACAGGGCAAGGGTCCTTAGCATCAAATGTTGTACAAGACCAGTGAGGGTCCTGGTGATTTGCTGGGATTTAGAGGACCTACGGACAGATCTCAAGTTTACATCACAAAAGAGATCCCTACATTGCAGCACTATTTACAATAGCCAGGACATGGAAGCAACATAAGGATCTATCGACAGATGAATGAATAAAGAAGATGTGACACATATATACAATGGAATATTACTCAGCCATAAAAAGAAATGAAATAATTGAGTTATTTGTAGTGAGGTGGATGGACCTAGAGCCTGTCACACAGAGTGAAGTAAGTCAGAAAGAGAAAAACAAATACCATATGCTAATATATATATGGAATCTAAAAAAAACAAAAAAGATTCTGATGAACCTAGGGATAGGACAGGAATAACGACACAGACGTAGAGAATGGACCTGAGGACACGGGGAGGGGGCAGGGTAAGCTGGGATGAAGTGAGAGAGTAGCATTGCCATATATACACTACCAAACGTAAAATAGATAGCTAGCAGGAAGCATCTGCATGGCACAGGGAGATCAGCTCAGTGCTTTGTGACCACCTAGAGGGGTGGGATAAGGAGGGTGGGAGGGAGATGCAAGAGGGAGGGGATATGGGGATATATGTATACATATAGCTGATTCACTTTGTTATACAGCAGAAACTAACACAACATTGTAAAGCAATTATACTCCAATAAAGATGGTAAAAAGAAAAAAAAGAGATCCCTATTCCATTTAGTTGGTCAAATAATCATTTTCTCATGTTGTAAATTGGTCTGTATTCAATGTGAATGAAGTATGACAACAAAAAATCATACTAACCCATTACCCCACCATTCAACACTGATGATTATTATTGCATTCTTTTATCTAGGTCAGAATTTCCAAAAATGAGTTATATGAATCTAGTGTCCTGTGGAATATAAGTAAGCTTTATGGGTTAATAAGTGCTAAATAGATACATGTATCAATATATGTATAAATGAATCACTTTGCTGTACACCTGAAAATAACACAACATTGTTAATCAACTATACTCCAATATAAAATAAAAAGTTTTAAAAAATAAGTGCTATAGAAAAAATTAAGTGGATGAGTAAGTTTAGAAAATGCTAAGTTAAACAAAAAATAAACTGATCTTTAATACATTTTATAAGTTCTGAAAGGTAGATCAAAAAGGCTTGGGGTAATATACACATATTCTTTTTCCCAAATGTGTTTGATCATATATATCTGACTGGACTAGTGTTCCACAGAGAAGGGCTGGGTGAAGGGGAATGGGAGGTGGTGAATAGAAAAAACAATGCTATGATTCTCTGTTGGTGTGTAAATCTTTTGTGTCTGTGTCTATGTGTGTGTGTTGTATTCTTTTAACCTGCCAATCCATGAGAGAAGAAATTATTCTGTATATAAGTGGATCTTCTTCAAATGCAAAGTGACATTTGTTTTTATACAGAAGAAAAATATTTATTACATAAATGTATTTGCATACTGCCTTAATTTTTTTATACCTCTTTCCGACTGTGTCCTAAAGAAGAGTGTAAAGAGAGTTGATGTCTCAGGAGAGTTGCCTCAGGATTGCACAAGTTTCAGATCCAAATCATAAAATAATATCTGAGAACTCCTAGCTATAGGCAATGATTCAATTTCGCAGGTAAAGTATATACTATGGAAATCAAAGCTCAAAGCTTTAGCAAAATTAGTAAAAATCAGAGTGAGAAAATTGATGAAGCAAGTATGATATGAAGTAAGATTTTTTAAAAAAATCTTTAGTCACACAAATTCCTATCTGTATTTTCTTTTATATATAGATCTCCAATTTAAAAATTAGCCTGTTTAATATATATTAAAGGATATATATATCTTTTACAGAAAGAACATCACATAACTCCACAGTAATTGCAAAAATTCTTAAAGGTAAAAAAAGAAAGGAAAAAGGAAGGAAGAAAGAGGGAGGGAGAGAGAGACACACAGAAAGAAAGGAAAGGAAAGGAAAGGAAAAGAAAAACATAGTACAGTTGGTGAAACAGAAGACATAAGAGAATTCTTGATGAAGTATCAATTGGCCAACTTCTAGTGAACATTGCAAACAATTGTTAATAGCCCTTTACATGCTCCTCAAGATTTCTTTAGCTTCAGATTCTAAATCAGCCTGAACAGGGTGTTTTGGAAACAAGCCTCCTCCTGCTGATGTTTTTCTTGTATCTGGTTTTAACCTCCTTATCTGGATTAAGAACAAATAAACAAACCACTTCATCTCCATCCCTGAGTATCATAATTTGGCTTTCTGTAGAATGGATCAAAAGTATTGCCAACTCCATCCTTCTTTCCACTGTTCCTTAGCTGCAGGTGCTTCGGTCCCAGTATGAGGAGCTCCATTATGGCTCCAAGCCGGTCTGTCATCAAGTACCAATCAAAGCGATACAGAAAATTGGTAGGAACACCTGTTGGGGGTGTCTGTTTCTGTTTGTAGAAGTGTCTTACAGAAGGAAGTAACTACCTAGCATAATGTGATGTCAGGGCCAAGAGGATAATTCATTCCATTCCCAAATGTAGCCCTTGAAGGCTTGCTGAAGATCTAAATTAAATTGTTGAAAGTGAATGCCTTCAGTTTGATTTTTTACTCCCGATGCAATTTATTACTTTAAAAGCTAGTGTAGTTAAAATGACACACTGCACAGTGAATGGGGGACATGCGTTCCATCCCTGGTTGGACCAGTATAACTATGTAATCTTAAATGCACCACTTTTTCTCACTGAACCTCAATACTTCCTTATATATGAAATATAAGGATTAGATTTCATGATTTCATTGACACTCTGAGAAGATATTTATCTCAAGCGATTGTTAGTCACTTATGCTTTGGTGTATGGATGAGTTTCTGATTCATGGTTGAGAAAAGATTTGTCAAGGCAAGAAGGATTAGGATTTTGTATGTTTCACGTGAAGACTGGTGACAAAGGTACAAGTGACATAATTGAAGGCAGTAAGGCAAATTTTATAGCATAATTTTGTCTGTACTGGTGATACATCTTATAGAAAAAAAATTTAAGTTCAGTTAAATCTAAGTTTCACTGCAAACTCACAGTTCTTTACCAAACTGGCTAATCTCATTGTACCCTATGCCGTGCTTTGAGATAGGAGTGGAAGGAATTTATTATCAAGATTCAAACTTACACAACTATATCATTGCTTCATTGTGTGCTTTGCCTTGTTTTACTGTTTCCTTCAAGCCTCCTATCTAAAGGAACATGCCAAGAAAAGTCACATGTCATCTCTCTCCTGAATAGAATTTCTTGGTTGTAAGTCTGCCTATGATATTTTTCTTTGTTGCTATGCCTCTGAAAGTTATGGAACCTTAAGCTGATCTAGATCAAACCCTACCTAAAAAAAAAACTTCTGCTACATCTATGACAGGTCCATGCTGGGTAAAAAAGTCTTACTGCATCACTTCTTCAGAGTCCTGGAGACTGGGGGCTTATTATTTTGCCAGGTGGTCCATTCTCAGTTTGGGTATTTTTAAAATGGTAATCCTTCCTCTCATGAAGTTGAACAGGGAGGTTCAAACTTTAAGCTGTGGATCCCATCCCCTATAAGAACATGGTTATAAAGCTGTGCTCTATTCCCATAACAGTTATTCCAATATGTGAAGTGATCAGTTACACCCAACCTAATTTTCGTTTCTCCAAACCTGCCCTGTCCAACATGGTAGCCACCAACCCACATGGTTAGGTTTATGTATCAACTTAGTTAGGGTTTTGTGCCTGTTATATAATCAATCACTAATCTAGGTGCTCCTGGGAAAGGTATTTTGCAGATATGGTTTACATCTATTGATACAATCAGTCGACTTTAGTAAAGGAGATTATCCTCAGTAATATGGGTGGGTCTTATTCAATCAGTCAAAAGATTTATAAGAGCACAACTGAGGTTTCCCTGAACAAGAAGAGATTCTGCTCCTGGAATACAGCTTTAGCTCCTGCCCAAGGTTTACCCAGGAGTTTCCAGATAGCCCTCTGCTGTGGGTTTTACACTTGCCTAGCAAGGCCCCATAATCACATAAGCCAGTTCGTTGCAGTAAGTTAATTGCTCTCTCTGTGTACATGTAATCAGTTCTGTTTCTCTGATGGAATCCTGATTAATACAGTAGCTGTTTACATCTTAATTTAAATGAATTAAAATTAAATAAGATTTAGGGCTTCCCTGGTGGCGCAGTGGTTGAGAGTCCGCCTGCCGATGCAGGGGACACGGGTTCATGCCCCGGTCTGGGAGGATCCCACACGCCGCGGAGCGGCTGGGCCGTGAGCCATGGCCACTGAGCCTGCGGGTCCGGAGCCTGTTGATCCGCAGCGGGAGGGGCCGCGACAGTGAGAGGCCCGTGTACCGCAAAACAAAACAAAAAAAAAAATTAAATAAGATTTAAAAGTCATTCAAAGTGGCCATATTTCACATTTCAGGTGTTCACTACCCCTTTGGACAGCACAGAACATTTCCATTGTATCAGAAAGCTCTAACGCACAGAGCTTTTCTAAACCAAGCTTTTCCAGTTCCCTGAATCATTTCTTATTTCACGTGCTGACTTAACATCACACTACGTTATCATTGTTTTAACATCTCTGTTAAAATATTATACTGGCAATTGAACATTATATCCTCCATGTGAAATCTGATCAGCTCAGGATACAGGGGAATTATGCTCCCTTAAGCTGGATATTATTGAAATGGTTCCCAAAACTATCCGTATCTAGATAGTCAGGCTTGCTTTCCCATCCACTATGGAAAAATTTGTTCCACATATCCCTCTAGGTTGCCAGTAAATAATTTTACTATATAAATAAAACTAATTAATTGAGAGGAGATGGAAGAGAGAGAACCTAACCTCAACAGCTGCCGTGCTGGGATAATTGTATTGGAAAGATTAAGATTTACTCATAAACAGAAAATAATAACAAGTAAACAAGAAGAGAACGAATCACGGGACACATTGAGGCCTATAGTGTGGAAAACAGAGATGAGAGGTAAGGGTGAGAGATGGAAGGAAGAAAATCTTTTAAGCAGGCAAAGACTCTAAGAAGGTTGGTGAGAGAAAGGAATGAAGGAAAGATGATTTTAAGAGGAGGTGGTTGCTCTTTGAAATAAATCTTCTTTAATGTTGACCTAGAAATGTATGTAAGGACTGGGCTTACTTCAAATCACTTTTAATTGTTTAACTATTTTCCATTTTTAAAATTTGCTTTTTAATGAAATATTGCCCTCTGCATGAATAATGGAGACCCAGATTTTATTCTGTACGTATTATATTCCTATTAATCTGGTCTTAGATTACAGTTGAATTTATTGCACTTGCATCTCTTTGCTCGTTTATATTGAGTCTGTAGTCAATAAGAACTGCTAAAGGCTTTTACCATGAAATGTTATTAAGTCTGGTCACTCCTTCCTTTACTTAGGTAACTGACTGCCAGTGTATATATAGAAATTTACATTTTCTGTTAAATTTACTATTGTGAATTTTGTTCCATGATACTTGTGGGACAATACAAGAAATTTTTAGTAGTTTCTCTGATAGCTCATATTTCATTTCTTTCTCACAATTAAAATGCCTCCAGCTCCAAGTAATAGTTACCTATATGAAACTCACTTGAACAAGGAAAACTACCGGTTTGTTGTCATTAAAGTAGATGTAGAGTGGACTTCAAAAATTATCGATGCAGGGGTTGTACGTCATCGGTGTTTAAGGTCCATCCTTTCTTTCCAATGTGCTTTCTACAGCTTCGTCATGAAATGATGCATCCTCATGGTCACACAGTGGCTGCCAGGCACATTCAAAGCGACTGTGTCCTTGATCACATAAAAGATAGCAAGAGTAGTTTTCGTGGCTCTCTCTTAAGACTTAAAGATGTTGTTAGAAGCCTCCAGCAAACTTTTTCCCATTGATCAGATTAAGATGATGTGCTCATTTCTGAACTATCTCTGGCAAAGTGATAGGACCTTCTTAGACTAATCATGTCCTCATCTGTAAGGTGAGAGCAGTCAGCTTTCTTTAAATTGTATTTATGTTGAGAAGAAAGAAGGGGTTAATAGATGTTAAATCAGTAATCTACTTCTTGTATTTCAATAACTCTTTCAGTTTTGGGTGACTGAAACTGTTTTGATTATGTCTTTATCCAATTTTTTTGTTGTTGTTGTTGTTTGTGGTACGTGGGCCTCTCACTGCTGTGGCCTCTCCCGTTGCGGAGCACAGGCTCCAGACGCGCAGGCTCAGCGGCCATGGCTCACGGGCCCAGCTGCTCCGCGGCATGTGGGATCTTCCCGGACCGGGGCACGAACCCGCGTCCCCTGCATCGGCAGGCGGAACCCCAACCACTGCGCCACCAGGGAAGCCCTATCCAATTTTTAATTAAAATGTTGATAAGGTAACATTCAGGGATATCTCCAGGAATCACTTTTCAACACGGCCACCATTTGCTAATTAACAGGCTAAGGTTCATTTTAAAATCACTGACAGACTGTTAATTCATTAGGATCCAGTGTTTATAAAGTGCAATAAGCTGCAAGATGTGTTATAATTTGTTGCTATAAGGAATGTCCAAATGTTTACTGAGCACCTACTATGTGCCTTTTCTGGGTGCTGGGAAGGTATAGTGAACAGAATAGGCAAACATACTTGCTTTCATAGAGCTTATATTTTAAGATGAGGCATTGATTCAATAAATAAGTGAGTTAAGTTTTTAGCACATCCGATCATGATAAATGAGGGACGAATAAAGCAAGAAAGGAGAAGGGAAAATGTTAGGCTGTAGTGGGGTGATTAGGATTTAAATGAGATGGTTAGTAAAAAGCCTTAGTGAGGAAGAAGCAAAGATCTGAAGGAGATCAGGGGATAAGATACAAAGATTTGTGAGGAAAGAGCATTCCACACATAGGGAACAATATGGCAGAAGGAAGAGTTCAGAAAACGGAAAGGAGGCATGCGTGGGTGGAGCTGAGTAAGAATGACAGGGGGAATGCAAAAGGAGAGGGTAGCAGTCGTGGTCGGCTAAGATAATATAGTGCCATTTTTATGCTTTTGGCTTGTATTCTGATGGAGATGAGAAGCAGTGGAGCATCTTAGGCTGTGAAGAGAAATAATCTAAATTATGTCCTTAAAAATATTTTTCTGGCTACCATGCTCGAGAGTAACTTTAAGAAGACGTTAAAGTTACTGGGACGTCTCTCAGTAACTAGAGGCTACTACAGTTCCATGCCACACGGCCCTGATAAGTAATTCAAAGCCTGGCTATTTGCTTTTTTTCTGGGCCAGCAGGAGCACAGTTTTATGACATTTCACCTTCTTTAAAAGGTCCTCTAATCAGATCAGGTCCACCCAGAATGATCTCTGTTTTGAGAGATCAAGTCACTTGATAAGCAGCTAAGCTCAGGAGTGATATCCTATTGTATTCACAGCTTCTGCACACAAAGCAAAGGGATTACACGGGGGTGTACTCTAGGGGGTAGAAATTTGAAGGGGCGCATCTTAGAATCCTGACTACCACGGACAGTTAATTGTTCAGTGGAAACATGCATGAACCCCTCTCACCATTCTTGTTTTTTTTTACTTTGTCTAACTGGTAAAGGGAATAAAGATAGAGCTTTGAGAAGAATATCGCGTGATAAACAAGTACCCGTTATAGGGAAAGACTATGTTCTTTAAGGATGGTCTGCAGCCATGGGAAAGGAAAAGTTAATGTTCATTTTATACTATCTTCCACTGACCTCAACATATATATATATATATAATCAAACTATATATACATAATGCTGCACTGAGATGCAGTCAAAATAATATTTCATTTTAGTATGTTGGTTTGCTTTGGTTTTTACATGGCTATAGGATTAGAGATTTAATAAGGTTACATGTGTACAGATAATGTGCCAGGTCTCTGAAGGATGGGACAGGAGAACTGGTGGGTGGAGCGGCACAAGGGCAGGAAGCAGGAAAGCCAGTGATGCCCTGAAGGTGACGGGGATGAGGAAGCTGGCCAGGAGCCTAGGAAATCCATCCAGATGCCCAGTAGCGAGCATCTGAAGCCAGAATGATGGCAGTAGTGGGGAAGCAAATGCACTGCGGGCCTAGAGAACCTCAATCAGAGAGTCCAACATTTCCTTATTCACACCAAGTATCTGGCTGCACAACAACTACTACCACAAAACAAAAATATCATGAGCATCTTAAGGTCAAATAGACTTAACTCAAGGTAGGCAAAGTATTTTTCATACCTGAATACTAAAATAGTAAAACCTGGAATGCATGGAATTACTTGGGAAGCAAGGTCCGGGTGGTCTTGTTTGTAAGAGCTAATTGTTAAATTTTCAGGAATTTTTGCCACCTGATTGTTAAATGCAGTCATTGTTAAAACTTAAATTATAAAAGCTTACAATTAAATAACTTATGTTAAAGGCAAAGGTAATAAATACTTGAAACTCATTACTTCCTAACTACTTGACAACACTTTACCATTGCCTATGATGCCGAGTATATTTATGTCTGTTGTATCTGTAGAGTGGAAACACTATACAACAGTGGGTCCTTGTACATCTCTTCCCAAATTTGTGTTCAGTCATATCACATTGGTGGCTTGAACCTGGTCAGAGTATTTACACCACCAAAATCAGGAGACCCAACAAATTGGGGATTGATTTAGTGTTGAAGTTGAAAAAGGTTTCAATTTAATTAATATAACTTACACAAAGATGAGAAGTCATTTTATACTACATCACATATCAGATTTAATGATGATAAATTTATTAGGGGAGAGCTATTAAATTAGGAGGAAGCCCTATTTGTCAAATCGTAGTTGAATTGCAGTGGTAGGTTGGCTTCAAATGCAAATATCTGGCAGAGATCAGCAAACGCATTCTATAGGAATCAATTGGCTATAGGAATTTACGATAAAGAGGAACGCGTATTTGTATGATTATTTGTTAATTGTATGTTATACATCCTTTATATCAGGAAATTTGATTTATATATATATAGTAGTATATATATATATCCCCAGAGATCAGACTGTTAAACATTCAACAGGATACCACTGACTCTAGATCCAAGATGTAATTCTGTGTGAGAAGACTTAGGATGAGGTCCCAACTCAGCCACTGGTTTATGAGATTTGGAAGATCGCTTCTTGGCTTCAGGCTTCCCTTCTGTAAAATGAAGCTATCAGTCGGATGTTCCTGCTTAATAGGATTGCTGTGGGAACAAGTGAAGTAACGGATGTAAATGTACTTTAAAAATTTGAGTGGACAGGAAATCCAAAGTCCTTGTCTTCATGGACCTTACATCTCTGCGCATTCAGTGAAGATTCCTGGAGAATGGGAGCTGGAGGCCATCCAGAGGTCACCTGGCCCAGTCGGTCACTTTACAAATAATGAGAGAAGACCACCGAATTGAACTGCTGGGTATGTGCATGAGTGTGGGCCTGGGGTGTGTATATATCCATTTTTTCCATTCTTAGCTTCAGTAACTTCTAGGGCCAGTTCAATAATATAAGATAATTGGTAAAATAGCATATTTCAGCAAACTATTCAATGTATAAACCAAGAAATAGCAGTCCGGCACATCACAGGATGGTGATCTAGTTAGCTAAGAGCATTTAAGAAATACGCTTATATGTTTAATGTAAAAAAATGATACAAATGAACTTATTCACAAAACATAAATAGAATCATAGGTGTAAAAACAAACTTATGGTTACTAGCGGGGAAAGAGGGCGAGGGATAAATTGGCAGGTTGGGATTGACACATACACACTACTATATATAAAACGTATAAGTAATAAGGACCTACTGTATAGCACAGGGAACTCTACTCAATACTCTGTAATGATCTATATGGGAAAAGAGTCTAAAAAAGAGTGGATCTATGTATATGTATAAGTAATTCACTTTGCTGTACAGCAGAAACCAGCACAACATTGTCAATCAACTATACTCCAATAAAAATTAAAAAAATAAAAATAAAGAAATAACTATACTAACACAGCTTCTAAAAAGTTACAGTGCAGGGTTGCTTTTTCAGGATCTTTGACACTAGAAAAATTTAATATTTAAATTATAAGAAACAAAGTGCACATCGGAGTTATCTGATTCAAGGTAAATATCTCTTCCCAACTCCAGTCTGAATATTAAAATCTCTTTCAATATTAGGATTCAACACTCACAGTGATTCAGCTTGTCTGATTCAAAAGATTTTTCTTTGCTTTGTAAAAATCTTCTATCCTGTACAATTTTGTAAGTAGACATTAATTCTTAGGTGCACAATAATTCAGTGCATCCCTGATAGGGAAAAAGTCTGCATCGACCAGCTGATGTACATTGTATGACTTTGTACCCAGTATGTCCTGAATTTTGTTGCAATCTTTTTAAACACCTCGACCAAGAGGCTACTCGATCTCACTGAAATATAGACACATCCATACCTCAAAGAGACTATATTATCTCCCGGTAAGCACTGATTGATGTGTGAATTAAATGTGTGTGAATATGAATGAGATAAGGGATGATGTAAAAAAAAAAAAAAGCTTCCTGCAGCTTTTGCATGGTTCATTTCCAATAGCTCCACCAAAAAAAAAAAAACCCAAAAAACTGGGATAAATTCCTGAGTTGCTACTGGGGGGTTTCCTTTTGCCCAAAGGAACAAGGTCCTCAGACTCTTAATTCTAGTAGATGAAACTCTGTCTATAGTCATAAATTCTCTTATTATTCATAGGTGATTTTCATTAGATATCCCCTGCTTTGAAGAAGGATTGCCCCACAGTCACCCCCGCCCCAAATAAAAACCACATCTAGTGTAATTTCCCACTTACTTAATTTCTTTTGCCTATTTGAGGCTAAGCATCTAGTTATTGCATTAACAAGCTGGAACCTGATTACATTTCAGGCTTTCTTCTCCTCTAATGATTTCAGGTAATATAGAGGTAGAAGAGAATATGATTAATGACAGAGAATCATTTCAACACTTCAGAGTTTATTAATCAAGTGTTTGATACACTGGGACTGGAACTGGAATGCCAAATTGCAGGTGCTCATGCGCCATTTCTAAATGAATCTTAACACATGTAAATCCACCGTTCGTGACGATGTAATTATAGAATGATGATAGAATGACTTGGGGCCAATTTGAGGTCTGCTCATTGGCTGTCAGAGTTTATTCCTGATTCACTCAGACTTCACTCACCACTGGGGCCCTGGGAAAGAGCTATTCCGTGTTCAATCTCCTGTAAAGTTTCCCGTTTTGTGTTTTTTCCCCTTTAACCCAAGTCACGAGGGAATACTGGCACTCAGAACAAACTCGGTGCAAAACAAGCAGTGAGGTTAATGGAAAATAAGCCAAAAGGATGTGAATATGGTTAAATAGTTTGCCCTCGTGTTGATGGGCCTCATCTGGCCTGGCTCTTCTCAATAAGAAAAAAGTTATAAATCAGTGACAGTTCCACCATTTATGCCCCAAAGACTCCCGTGAAAGAAAGCCTTCCCAGGGGAATTCCCCATCTGTCTCCCAACTAAGTTATTTTTAGTTTATTTGATTTTGTGGTGATCAGGGTAGATACGCTCAAATCCCTTGTTATTTCATGGCACCGAAAAGCGATTTTGAATTTCTGTAGATTTTCCCAATTGTGGGGAGTAAAAATATCATAAAGCCCCAGTCTTCATGAGTCTTGCCTCATCTAACCCTAGAGTCACGGCCGGCTTCACTTTAGGGGAATCCAGGTTAAAGGATGCTCAAATCGCAAAGCAAAAATCAAGTTTCACTCCAAGACTATCTTAAACCATTATACTTGATGGATTTCCAGAATCATCAGAATTTTCTTTTTTTTTCTTTTGTTTGCCCGTGGAGGGGTGCAGCAAATTTCTACCCAAATATTGTTGTTTGAAAAAAAGTCCAGCTAAAGTTCTGACCTAAGTCTACACCTGAAGCTCATGATAAAATGTCCCGTTATTTTACATCCTTTGCAGAAATACATGACTAATGACAACAGACTTTGGTGCTTCAACCACAAATAGTTTCAAAATTAAAAATTAGATGTCACTTCCGCATGCTATATCTCCAGACATATTTAGCTTCTTCAGTGAACTGGTTATTAAGAAAATGCTTGCCTCTGTAGCAGACTATGGTATGTCTGGACTTCCATCATGTACAGCAATAGAAAGAGATCCTGCAGAGCCTTGGATGATGGGGTTACCGATTCTCAGGGTTTCAGTTCCATCCGTAGTGTCCAAATAGGTGACAACTTAATAAGACAGAGGAAAAATCATTGAAATTAGTCATTTATTTACAATTTGAAAAGAGTTTGCCCTGCTCTTAGTCTTATTCCTTTACAGCATCACAAAATGCTGTTCTTCTCAGGCTGTTACAAAAGGGTCTTTCCTAGGCAGGTGTCTGCAAAGACACCTTGTATCTGCCCAAGTCCTGAGGGAAAAACGTCAGGCCATGTGCCAAGTATTGCCACTGAGTTTCTATTGAACTGCCAGACACAAAGTAAGATAAAGCTTGTTCCCAGGAGTTTTCTGAATCCCTCCTGTAAACAGATCCCTGATGAATCCATAAATCCTTTAGAATAGTCTTATCCAGATGTTTTACTATAAATTCCTAATTGCAGAAATGTTTTTTAAGGATTCAGTGTATATATGGTTTAAATAAGCAAATATGTAGGTGATATAAATATGCTATTGAATATGTACATTAAAAATAAACTCTAAGGTAGAAATTTAATGGAATGAGCTTGAAGCGACCTATAAATAGCAATTATAGTGTCTCCCTCCCATTTCCCACACCAAGTGTTGTCCCTGGGGTAATAATGATGCAAGTGGAGACCCTCAACACAGCTTCCAATTTTAAGCAGAAAGCCCTGCTAAAACAGAAGTAAGCCAAGACCACTGCAACGAAACCTTCCTCTCCGTTAAACACGTGTTTGTTAATTTAGGAATATGACTGCTGTTCTCTGTACGTACTTCATTTCCTGAGTGCAGTTTTCTTCCTACATGGTCTGTTTTTCTCATCTTTATTCCTTCTTGCCTAAACATCCCATGTAAACACTCAGAGTCTCTTCCCTTGGAAAATCAAGTTATGCTTAGCCCCGTACCTCAGGAAACTTGGGGACTGTGTTTCCTTTTCGGCGGCCTTAACAATATAAACGCCCCTTTGATTCACATCGCACTCCTGTAGGAGGTGATAAAAAGGAAGATGTGCGACATCTGCCTGGGTTTCCCAGCTGAACATCACAAGCAGCTGTTGCAGCAGGGCTGGAAGAACAGCTTCTGAACAAAAGTGCCGTGAATAGTATTTCTGCAGCCCCTGAGAGACTGTGGAGGTGGTATGCTAGCATCAGTTATTTTACGGCTGAATTATCCAGCTTGAAAATTATTCAATGTCGTATTTCCTTTTCTCTCCTGTTGCCTCCCTAATGTCACTTAATTTAATCCCTTCACCAGCATGTGGCTAGAGGATGGGAAATAAAATCCTCATCAGCCAATGTGACTGCGTTGCATTACCTGGGCCTGTCTAATCTTGGCCGCTTCCAGTATGTGCAAAGCTCTGTGCTAAATTATAAGCTGTTTGTTTAATAAAAATTAAGTAGAAATAATCACAAAAATGTGTGATGCACGCTTGGACTATATTAATAAGTATGTACCTGGAAAAAAAAAAAACCCAGCTACTCCCATAGATAAGAACTAATAAAACCACTTTAACAGAGACCTACCTTTGTTGATTTTACTGGATGGAGAGATTTACTTCAAACAATGTAAATTTCTTAAATACTTTTTGGTCTTCAAATAGGTCCCTTGGGCATTTTCAGGAGACCTGCAGCCTCTGGTTCTCTTTCTCAGGCCTCTTTCCTTTCTCTTTTCTTTATCCTAACCTTTTAGGCAGCAACAACAAATACCCCTCATTCCCTTCTTAAAAGCAGTTTTGTTCTTTTCACCACTTAGCCCCACATGTAGGTAGCTGATGTCTCTGTTAAAGATACTTTGATTTGGAAAAACCCAAGTTGAAGCCAGAAGGACCCCAGATCTCAATGGTTTATCCTCCAAATCTTCCCACTCGCCATCTCTCTTGTGGTCACACACCATGCAGGCTTCTCAGAGGCTCCGCCAAAGACAAGTCCAAGGCCACTGGAGGAGCTTTTTTTTTTTTTTTTTTGAGGTACGTGGGCCTCTCACTGTTGTGGCCTCTCCCGTTGCGGAGCACAGGCTCCGGACGCGCAGGCTCAGCGGCCATGGCTCACGGGCCCAGCCGCTCCGCGGCATGTGGGATCTTCCCGGACTGGGGCACGAACCTGCGTCCCCTTCATCGGCAGGCGGACTCTCAACCACTGCGCCACCAGGGAAGCCCCGGAGTAGCTTTTGACTGTCTCTTTATGGATCAACAAGTGACAGTGTTCTCTTCCTCGTCACCTTGATCTTTCCTGTGCTTCCACGCGCTGCTCCTTTCCGTCTTCCTTTCGTATACACTGATACGGTCTGTTCGGTGAGAGGCCACTTATTTTGTCCTACTGCATTCGCATAATCCTCATTTGAGGTGAGACAAGAGGATGTGTGAACGATTCAATTTAAAGCCCCTGGTGTTTTGCTAAAAGGTGTTGCAGGATGATACCACCACACATGTTTAAGTGTGTTTAAAATTAAGTGTTTAGACTTTTCCAAATGTCTTTTCCACTTTTTCAATTTTCCATAAAGCTTAATCATATAATATATACAAAAATCCTGGAAGGAAGGGTTAATTTTTTCCCCTATCCACTGATAAAAAATCATGTAATCAGGAAAAGTAAGCTACATAATACATCATGGAATTAATAAGTAATTATACCAGCACCTGAGTCCAGATTTCTTCACTTTATCTATTAATACTATACTATTCTGCAAAGGTAATTACAATCTCTAACTCACATCTTCCTTGAGATACCTCACTCTGCCGTCCCCACCTTTGGAAAGAAAGAAGAATGAAGTCTCAAGCCAGGTGTAAGCTGAACCCTGAAATCAACAACTCAAAGCTGCATAAAGCCCATCCTTTGGGTCTGATCGGATCAACAATGGCATGGGAAAGACTCAGACCAATGAGGACTCACCCCGAGCTGGGGCCTTCCTCAAGCCATCTTTCTGTTTCAAAATAGAAAGTTAGTGAAATAGATTTAGGAGAGTCAACTAGTGCCCGCTACAAAATCTCTGTGTTCATGGGAAGAAACTGCAGCTTGAGTGTGGGTACAGCAGATGGAAACCCACTGTCCCTACAGCAGCATGAAGCTATGCCATCTCCTGATGGCTCCTTCCCAATCTTACATCAACCCCGCAGAAGAGACTTGTATGTATGGGGTGTTTTGCCAGGCACCAAGGCTTGATAGCAACCACACAGGCATCATTTTAGAAGAGTGTGAATTCTCGGGGGGAAGTCAGAGCAGTTGGTTAATGTACAGAAGGAACTGGGGGTGGGGGTGTGGATGGAAAGGATAACATTTGTCAGAACACAGAAAATCTTCAAATGCTCTTCTTTTTGAGCCAGAGTGAGGAACGTGAACAGATTGAAGCACAAACCAACGCCGTACTGTTAATTCACAGCCAGACTCTTAACTTGAGATGTGTAGAGCATGCAAGGAGGAGAGTCTGAATTCATTTCTGCTCTTTTTGCTATCCTCATCCGCCAAAGAAGATCACTGCCGACCTCATCCTCACTTCCGTTTTCAGGTACTCAGAAGATTCATGTTTGTCCAAACATCAGTAAGCTCGTGCTGGGGAAACAACAACTTAAAAGAATGGATCGTATTCATGTTTGGCTGACATTTCCTCACGTTTTCCCAAATTTGTGAAATTTCTTTTTAAAAACGCATTTGCATTATTCTAAGTTTCTGATGCCTCTTATATGCGAATTACTTGGGGTGACTCATTCTCTATTTGGTCTCTCAGTTATCTGGAAAGTAGTGAGCTTCAGAACCCCATCTCAGATATTAAAATTGTTGGTGTACAGGGCTCTGTGTGCTAATAACACATTGGTGTTTTAGAGGGATACCTTCTAAGAAAGACAAGGACAATTAATGCAATATTTTACCAAGTGAAAAGTTAATCTCTCCTAAAAAAAAAAAAAAAAGTTAATCTCTCCTAAAAGTTGTCATGGTCTGAAAATGAAAGTAGATTCAAGAGTGCTTTGGCTCGGGCTTCCCTGGTGGCGCAGTGGTTGAGAGTCCACCTGCCAATGCAGGGGACGCGGGTTCGTGCCCCAGTCCGGGAAGATCCCACATGTCGCGGAGCGGCTGGGCCCGTGAGCCATGACCGCTGAGCTTGCGCGTCCGGAGCTTGTGCTCCGCAACGGGAGAGGCCACAACAGTGAGAGGCCCGCGTACCGCAAAAAAAAAAAAAAAGGGTGCTTTGGCTCAATGATGTGCAGATGTTCAATGATGAACTTCCTTAGATGTGAAGAAAGAGGTTAAGACGTCAGGAATTCTAATCCCATTACAAAACCAATATATCCTATTTTTACTGGTCTATAGATAAGGGTTCTCTGAAAGATTTCAATTGGTAAAAAGAATTCCAAAGCTTAAAAACATTGGAAACACCAATATAGCTAAATTCCTTCCTATTAGCTACACAAAGAACTAAAGGACAGCTAATTCATTTTCCCTGTCATTGTCACTTTCTGATATAAAACCTTCAGTAGCTCTGTATTGCCTAATTAATTAGGTTAAAGTTCCTCATTAAAGCATTCAAAGCTCTTCATCATCTTTTCAACGGTATCTGCTATATTCTCTTACCCTTATGTTCCAACCAACCTAGACTTCTTCCCCCAGAACAAGCTTCTCAGTAACCCACTTTCCTCTTCCTGTCTTTTCTCATGCTATTTCCTCAGCATGTCATGGACTCCCAGGGAGCTGCTTCTCCTTGTTCATATCAGCTAGTCCTTTATTCCCAGTTTACATGTTACTTCTGCATAATACCTGTCTGTACCTTCCAGCAAGCTACTTTCCTTCCTCCCAGCGGACTTCCCCAGCACTCTTTACACCTTAATGGCATCTCATAATCTCTTTTATTAATCTTTTTTTTTAACTTGTCTTATTTTCTAATTCATTCTTTTGTTGTTGTTCATTCATTTTATTTCATCCATTTAAAAGTGAGTCTCTGCATCACTGTATGTCTTCCAGAACCTTGAGCACAAATGATGCTCAGTCAATTGAGGTTGAAATTAAGACATACGGTTGGCCTGGGTGGATCATTTGTGAGATTGAATTTGGCTTTCCTTCCATCCTGGAGAAAATCTAATATTTCCTGATTATGCAGCCACTTCTCAGTCTTCTTGGTACAATAAATGTTCTCTTTCTACTTTCTCTTGGAGTTGCCATTCCACTCATAGAGGAAGCAGAAATAATCATTATCTATAAATACATACTCATCTCCTACTACCCTCAGCCACCCTCACTGTTATAGACACACTGACCTCATTGCTATTCTGTGAACAGAAACACAACATTTATTTTTGCCTCAGGGCCTTTGCAATTTTCCTCTCTGCGTGGTTGTTTTTCACCTTTGGGTCAGCCAAATCACCGCTCTTGCAACACAGCCTCAAAGAGGCTTTTGCTAACACCTTACCGCAAGAGATACCCTGTTATTCTCCATCCCCATTATTCTGGCCTATTCTACTTAACCTTATATGATATCATATGTTTAAATGGATTTATTGTCTGACCTAGCTAGAACTTAAGTTCCATGAAGGCAAGGACTTAGCCTTGTTTACTGATACGACTCCAGCACTGGGACAGCACCTGGTATAAAAGAAGAGTTCAATAAATATTTAAGTAAATGGAGAACTGAAGAAATTAACATATGGAGACCTTCAGAGGGGCGGTGTGATTTTTCAGAAAGAACACTAGACTGGGAGAGAGAAGATCTGAATTCCAGGTCCTGTTTTGTCTTTAACCAAAAAGTGAACTAAGTTAATGCTTTAATTTTAATCGTCTATAAATGATATTTTCTTTTTTAAACACTGAGAAAATAAGACAAAAAAAGATACAAATTTTCAAATCTAAGTTTCTATTCTTTTTAAACCCATTGCTGCTTCTTCAGTGAGATCCATGGTATCTCCTTATACAATGAAGACTTCCTTGTAGGCTGTTGGCATACACTGGGGGAAGTCAGCTTTCAGAAAACATTGTGACATAGACAAGAAGTGACCAGGATTCACCCCGGAGCTATTGATATGTGTGGAGCAGCTTAATGAAATGACAGCTCTTGTTTTGTAATGCAGCTAATGGACTTGACAAAAATCACAGTTTCCACACAAGGACACCAGCAGTCCAAATAATGAGTCTTTAACTCACTCACCAGGATGGTCATATCCTCCAAATGTGTTTGTTAGGAGCTATATTGAGCCAAATGCTTAATAAATTCAATGATCTTTTCACTAAGTACGTTAGTAGTGCCCGGCTATGATCTTGTTGAATTGTATTTGTTGTGTTTAAGCAATTAGAAATAGGGCAATTGTTCCAAGGAAGTGGGAGGGAATGGGAAACCAGAACTAATTGTTTGCTTTTCTGAACTGGGATGGGGCAACCGACCTAACTGGGATGCAAAGCCAATTACAAAATCCATTTAAGTGTAACAAATGAAGGTCTGAAAGACTAAACCACTAATTAAGGTTAGGAACATTACATTTAAAAGGGTGACCATTTAGCTTTAGTCCGGTGATGCATATCTCTTGCCAAGTAAATTGGCAATAGAATTTTGGGAAGAAGACCTTGCTAGAACTCTGAAGTACTAACATGAGGCTAGAGCAGGAGGCATGAAACTAAGCCGTCTAACTTTCAGAGGCTTTCTTGACTTCCTGACTGATTCTCAGCGTCAGGAATTTCTTACTATGCACGTTACTGCTGGCCTATAGGTCAAGGACTTGAAAAACGCAGACATCAAGCAAGGCAGAATTAAATAGAAACTGGTATCGAGACTCAGGGCTAAAGTTCTGTGTTTTTAGGCTCTCCGGGTATTATTGCCAGGCAGACACACTTCAAAGTACAAGGTTTCTGAATATGGCTAATTTGATTGTCCACCTCTTTCCTGTGAGCAACTACTGTTAAGTCAGCACAGACTGTTCTGCTGCTCTGTATTTCACCTTCTCGGCACTCAGAAATATCACACATTCTCTAGGGAGCCCAGGGTTGAATTCTATAACGTCTTTCTTCCCTCCCAAACAGCTGACTCTTTTTTCCATCCTTTCCCTACGGTACCCTCACCGTGATTACTCACGCATCCTATTCCCTTTGCTCAAGAAGCAGCTCTTTCTGTGATGGCAAGAGACTAATACGCCGATACTAGTCCTGATAATTTACGTGAGGCTAATATGTTTGTTTCCAGAAAAACACAAAGCCTTAACATCAATAACATCAAACATATTAAATTTTATGACAAAAGGAAAATTTGAAGGTCATTTATTCTAGAACCTTCCTTGTTACCCACAATAAACCTGAATACCAAGAATGTGGCTATTCTGACCATGGTGACACAGTGCTCTTTCCAGTAACCCATACTGACACCTTACCAAGACATAAGGTTAGAATATTAGGCTTTTAGAATATTTGATTTTTAGACTTCCTGGTAGGATTGAAGGAAGGACAAGCATTTTAGTGTCCCTTAGAGCTCCCTCATTGCCTCTGTTAATGTATGAGTAAGAACAACACTACTGTTAGCAGACATACATCATTACAAGCATAGTAAGGACTTAACATGCCTCAAGACACATCATATAACTGGCAGGAGAGCAACGTGCTAGAAAGAAGCATGGCTTTGCGGGCCAGCTAGCCCTGAGTTTCCATGCTGGCCTCACCATTTTCTTGAAGAGCTGTTTACCCTCCCTTCATCTTCATTTCTTTATATGTAGAGATAATAATTCCCACATTTCAGTAATATCGTGAGAATGAAAGGTATATACATAGGCATACTAATATACACACGTATATAAGCCAACACGTGTCTATATAAATACATACACATGTATGTACACACATTTGACAATGATTCTGGCATGTAGTAGTAGTTAGAGAAGTAGTTACTGCTTTTTGTTTTGATTAAAGTACCAGGAGAGTGCTTTCTTAGTTATTGTGAAAGGTCACCAAGCTTCAAACGCAGCCTTTTCCTGGTCGCGGACTTCTACCACGTCAGAAATTTGTGAAAAGTTAACTCTGTGAAAATTGGGACCTTCCAGAAAAGATAACAACACTTTGAATGGCATTCGTGCCAAATCACGTGCCTTTTCCACTGCGTGTGCAGGCAAGCACACGCACACACACACAGTTGATTTTTAAGTCCCGAGATTTTGTGAATTGGAGAGAAACACGACGCCCTCCTCCTCACGACAACCTGCAAGAGTAAACTCACTCCATGATGCCCGTGGACCCTCCAGAACTATTCTCCCAGCTGCACAGCCAGGTGACCTTTGCTGCCAGTTAGCACTTGGAACGTTCTCCTTTCAGGAGCACCAGACTGCAGGGTCGTGTGGGAGAGGGGGGCTTTCCATTGCTGTGTCTGTAATCTTATTCCCCACTACGCGATCGTGCAAGGCTATAGGGGATTAATGATTGTACTGAAGGAATGGAGTAATTTGGACGAATTATAACCAAGGGGAAAAATTCAAACTGTTTGCCAACTCTTGCTTTCCCCGTGGTTCTGAGAAAGCACCTGGGAATTTGATACCTTGCTGGGATGTTCTCCTGAATACAGTCATCCCTTGGCATCCTCGGAGCATTGACCCCAGGACCCTCGAGGATACCAAAACCCACAGATCCTCAAGTCCCTTATATAAAAGGGTGTAGTGCAGCCAGCTCTCCGTATCCGCAGTTTCCATATCCACGGATTCAATCAACCACACCCGCGGGAAGTTGCTCCCCTCTCTTGAAGTGCGTATCCTTCTTCCAATCTGCATTGTGCAAATTAATACCCATCTTTTGGGAATTCTATCCCTTATCCTGAGGGTAGTGATGGATTCCCCGGGTTTGGGTTAGTAAGTCAAGGTAATGAACTGGGGGAAGGTTAGGCTTCATGGTTTTTTTTTTTTTTTCGGTACGCGGGCCTCTCACCGTTGTGGCCTCTCCCGTTGCGGAGCACAGGCTCCGGACGCGCAGGCTCAGCGGTCATGGCTCACGGGCCCAGCCGCTCCGCGGCATGTGGGATCCTCCCGGACCGGGGCACGAACCCGTGTCCCCTGCACTGGCAGGCGGACTCCCAACCACTGCGCCACCAGGGAAGCCCCAGGTTTCATGTTTTGTCATAGCTGGTCACTGACACCTCAAGCCTCAAAGACTAGCTCAGAGGAGGGCGCCGCCCTGTTAAGTGGCTCAGCGTACTCCAGACCTGACACCGAAATGCTGAGTCTGATCCTTCTTCGAGATCTCTTCACCTGTGTGAGTTATGGGTACACTTGTTTATCCTCCTAATTGTCCAGTGGGTAGCTGTTAAGTGCAAATGCACACCAACGTGAACACATTCAATTCCTGGAATAAATACTAGTTATCAGTGAAATAGTAATTATCATAAATATGTATATATGTGTGTATATATAATATATATATATATCTTTTTAACTGTCATATGTTTTCAGGTGCCTCTCAACACAATGGTGTGAATATTTCACAAACTTGGCACAAGTAATTATCTCCTCCTTCCCAGTGTTGTCCTTTGAGACCTCTGCACCTTATTTCTCCTAACGATCACTCCTTTGGATACAAAAGACCTGGTCAAAGATGTGAAATTAGTCCCTGATAGGATTATATTAAGTTCTTTGCTGTGGACACTCGTGCACGCCAATTTCCATTTTGAATAGGAGTGGGGGGGACTGATTTATTTATTTTTCAGTTGGAGGGGTATGTAAAGAAGTAATTTTCCTTCTAGAAATTACATGACCGTTTCTCTCCAGAGTGACTTCTTCTTTATAGACCCTTCCATAAGAAATTGCCTTTTGCGGATCTAGATTAAACTCAACCGGATGCTTAAGCCAAAAACTTTTCCCTTTAAATGTTGTTGGCATGCACGTTGGAATAAGCCGGAGCAAAAAATAAACCAAATAGTCTTTGCCCCATAATGGCCAAGCTTTTAGTCAAAGACTGAAAGTAATAAAGGGATTTCCTGGCTTCTTCAAAATGGGTCCCACAATATCTAGCCTGGTGCTCAAATGCCTTCCAAATCCCCTTTGAGTGCTTTTTAATCTCTACTAACATGCAGCAGCAAATCAAAGATTATACATCTTCTTCCATTTCCGTTTTTGCCTGGCACGTAGCTCTAGGCATCCTAGGTCCTATTAGAGTCGGAGCTATTCGAGGGGGACAGGCATCTGAGCAGGCAGTGAGGAGGGTGGGAAAAAACACTTCACCTAATGCTTATCCTTTAGATGTGACGTCTGCAGTTAACAAGACATATATGGTTGTATCGAGCAAGGAGGAGAATGCTTTCCAATTCAGTTAAATGTCTGTTTCCACAACATATATAATTGAATTACATATCTGATTAAATCAGAAAATGGGAAAATCTTTGGATATAGCATCCTGTGCTGCCTACCTTAACATAAGCTGACTTGCTACCTCACTGCCAGCTTTAATACGGCAATTAGGGCTGGCAAAACTCTATTTGCTTATAGACCTAATTAGAGATCAAGAGAGTGGCTCACTTCTGATAATTGCATGGCTGTGGCCCATCTATCAGCCATTGTTAAATTGTTGTTATATTAATGTAAAGCTTATAATCACTGCTGTTCCAAATTGAATAAAATGTTCTTGCCAATTCTCCAATGCAATTAATTTACATAAAAGCCTCTGGAACCAAAATTAAAATGATATACATCTTTGCAAAGCCTTCAGTCAAAACAAAGCTAAGTAATAAGGAACTCATACATCTTGTTCCCTTGCATTTTTATGTTTACTGGAGTTAATGGCCAAACAATCATTAAAATGTGCCTAAAACTAATTAAAACTGTTGTGCTCATACCTCATTTACTCTGTACTCTAATTTATTATTCAAAGCATTAATATTTTAAGCTCCCTGTTCCAGAGTCCAAGGAGATGCCAGGCAGTGGAACAGGAGGTCAGCAGTTCCCCTTCATTCCAGGAATCTGCATATAAATCACATTAATGTCACCAAGGCAATTGATACTGGCTCAGAAGAACTGATGGTGAAGGTAAACTTGTCTGTTTTGTTCCTTCTGCTTAAATTAAGTAAGTAAAACACAGTCATGCATCATCCAAAGATCTGTACAAGGACTGCAAGCAAGAAATAGTACATGATAGATGCCACACTTACATCAACTCCAAAATAGAGAAAAACAAAATTTGTTACATGCTATGTGCACTTCCCCATTAAGAGTAGCAGAGGCAGATATACCAGAGTGGTATTAGGGGTCTTCAGAGTTTCATCTTAAATATACAGTTGGTGTGATCGCTTAGAGGAGAGCCAGGTAAGAGAATTCGGTCCGTGTGTCTGACATTAGAAGTCATATTAATAATGCAATATGCTCTCTGATAATTTTACACTATTAGTTGAGTTATGTTGTTACTCAATTACTAACATCTATGGTTTATTTAGAGACTCCTCTGAGGCAGAGTCCCTTAATAATTTATCTAAGTCGATCCACACAACAATACTATTATTTCTGCCATTTTAATGTTTGATGAGGACCCAAAGCTCAGAAATATTAAGTATCTGGCCCAAGGTCACAACAGTAGATGACAGAGCAAGAAATTAAGCATTTCTGTGTGTTTCTAAAGTCCATGATCTTTCAATTAGACCCTGATGATCATTCTAAATAATTTTGATTCTTCTGGAGCTAATAGGTAAGTATGTCTTCCTCACACACCTCTTAGATGATTCACCTTCACAGTCTTTGTTCTTTCTTATTATCTCTTTACCATCATAATGCAGATCTGAAGCTGGCACTTTGGATAAATCGAACAGGAGTAGAAATCTTCCACTACAAAAATAGCTGATAGGAGCCTCAGCCTGTTAAAAGTGGAATATTTAGTAAATTCCTCATTACCTTGAGTCAAATGGACTGAGTAATATTTCAGACTAACTTAAAGGAAAAGAAAATACTGGTTATTTTGGCAAGATGGAGGATAAAATGTATATTCTTCTTGAAACCCATTTGGGATTTTTGATCCTTTGACTTTTGGACCAAGGGACAGGGTAAATGTGAACAAAAAAAATCCCTCTTAGGGCCTATTTTTGTCATCTGTTAAAAAACAAAACAAAACTGGATGCTGTACAGGAAGTTCAAAACATCCTTGCAGCTCTATTATCTATGATTTATTTAGAAAGACCTAAATCTGGAGAATGACCATCACTTGGAGCTCTTAAAGTTGAAAAAGAAAACCATAAATGTGCTCTAGAGTGTGGTTCAAAAGGCAGTTGGAAATGGAAAATTACTGTACTAATGAGTGGCCATATATTCAATTTTTAAAACTATCTTTAAGAACAGAGTCATTTCGTCAAAGAAAAGGTGCCCCTGTGTGTGCACGCGCACGCACATTCCCGTGGGT
Source organism: Aethalodelphis obliquidens (assembly GCF_003676395.1). Classification (NCBI taxonomy): domain Eukaryota; kingdom Metazoa; phylum Chordata; class Mammalia; order Artiodactyla; family Delphinidae; genus Aethalodelphis; species Aethalodelphis obliquidens. The sequence continues at coordinate 26,407,381 of NW_020837969.1, read as the reverse complement.
GCACACATGTATGAGTGTATAATCCCAAAGTATGGGACAGGTATAGCAGAAATAGGTGTGGGGCTAGAGCTGTGGATGTGGAAAGGATCTAGGAATTCCATACTCTGGACTTCCCCCTATATCTCTGCAACAAGAAACTCTGCAAAACCCCAGGTCTCAGAAGACCACAGCTTAAAAACCACTTCAATAGCAAATTATTCCAATGGGAGACAGGGCGTGGGCTGGGGGAAGTAGGCATCTAAGGAAATAGAAATACATGAAGCTCCCCGGGGAGCAATCAGTAAGTTTAGGTTATAAAAAAAAATGAAAGAAATGAATAGAGTGATTAAAAAGAAATCGAGGAGAAATAGAGACAAGTGGTATAATACTGTAACAAGGGAGCCAAACAAAGTGCATCAGACTAAAGACAACAAAATTGACTTTATATACGGGGCTCAGAGTGAGACTCAAAAGGAAGAACTCACTGCTGCTGGGGGATGGACACTTTGGAGGAACGCTGTGGTTGTTCAGAAGGAGAGAGATTACTTTCAAGTGTGGCAAATCTGTGATAATCAGAATAAAGCCAAGCACTCTTGGGCAGAAAAGGCACTGAAAAGTAGCCATAGACAATGGAACCTTTTTGAAGAGCTATGAAGAGTTTATGAGATTTGCCTTTGCAAAGATTTAGGGAAAGGACAAAAGCTGTGTCAGACAGAGGAAAAGGCCGCCAAACCAAAGCATGGAAGAAAAAGAAGATAATGAGTGTCTGGGAATAGCATACCTATGTTTTTTTGAAGCAAAGGCTGAAAAGTAGTGGAAGGTCCATTTATTCCTTCAGTGGTTAATTACTGAACTATGTGTTCTACGTGTTGGGGCTGTTAGTAGAATAGGCAAAACCCTTTGACATCATTCTAGGAGGTGACATATTATGCAAGACACTACACAAGATAAAAATACAGATTATGGTCAAAATATATAAAAAGAAAAAAGGACTAAAAAATAGAAACATGAAACATTGGGGTGAGAGTTGAATGGGAATCACTGAATGAGAGTTGAATGAGTTGAATGAGTTGAATGAGAAAGTGAATTTCGAATCAAAACCTGAAATAGTCACATTGGATGTGTGAGTGAAAAGCAGCATCATTATCAGAGAAAAAAAAGAAACCCACCTTCGCCAAGGATCTAAAGAGGGAGCAATCCAGGAAGAGGAGGGTAAGGTGGTTGGACAGTGAGTGAAGGGGAACTTGGTATGAGATGAGGGGAACAAGGTAACCAGGGACCAATTCATGTAAGCTTATGGAAGATAGTAAGTGTATTGATTTTTACTCTGAGACAGTTAAGAAGCCATTGGAGGGTTTTAACCAGAAGAGGAGTTTGATTCAATCTGTATTTTCAAATGATAAATCTGTCTACTGTGTTGAGAGAAGATAGCAGGAGACAAGAACAGAAACAGGAAGATTAGTTAGGAGGCTAGACCAATAATCCAAAAGAGAGAAGATGGTGAATGGGCCAAGAAGATGGTGGGGGAGGAAGTGGTCAGATTCTGGATATATGTTGAAGGGGAGATGTGCAAAGGAAAGGTAGCAGATATGACTTCTAGGTTTTTAGCCTTAGCAACTAAAAGAAAGATGAACAAGTGATGTGGGAAGACTGAGAGAGGAATTACTTTTTGTTTCATGTTGTAAGGTTTTTTGACAGGAAAATACCAGGAAATTAATTTTAAATGTATTAATTTTTTTTCACTTTGAGTTAATTTAATCAATCATTTGCATCTCTTTTTAAATCTTTCCAGTGACTCACAATTGTCCATATCAAATACTGAAAAAATTAAAGACTCTTTTGTCTGTTTTGCTTCCACTTTTCCATGCAAGTATTTGTGTGTGTGGCATATGTGAGTACACTCACACACTCACTTATGTCCACACAAACACACACTCAGATGTGCCACAAACACTCCCATATACCTCCACACACGTGTTCACGTACACACTCCATGTGCTCATACACACACAGGGGTTCACACACTTACACACTCGCATATACCCACAAGGACATATTAATTTTTATATGAATATGAAACATCAAGTGGAGGTGTTAATTGGGCCGTTAGATATATTACACTGAAGTTTAGGGGAGAGGTCTAAACTTGAGATGTAAACACAATATGAATGGCAATGCAAAACCATGAAACTGTATAAAACCACCTAACCATGAAACTGTATAAAACCACCTAAGTTTTATAACTGTATAAAACTGTATAAAACTGTATAAAACCAACTGTATAAAATTCAGCATAGGTGGAGAAGAAAAGAGGGAAAAGGACTCAGCCCTGGAGCGCTCCAACAACTAGAAGCTGAAGACAAAGAAACACCAGTGAAAAAAAAGAGACCAGAAACGTGGAAGAAAAATCAGGATAGTGTAAAAGCCAAGAGAAGAAGGTGTCCCAAGAAGGAGAAAGTAGTCAACTACATCCATTGCTTTTGAGAAATCGAGTTAAATGAATATTGAAAAAAGACCATGGGGAAGATGGCGGAGTAGAAGGACATGCGCTTACTCGCTCTTGTGAGAGCACCGGAATCACAACTAACTGCTGAACAATCATCAACAGGAAGACACTGGAACTCACCAAAGAAAGATGCCCCACATCCAAAGACAAAGGAGAAGCTGCAATGAGACAGTAGGAGGGTCACAATCACAATAAAATCAAATCCCATAACGGCTGGGTGGGTAACTCACAAACTGAAGAGCACTTATATCACAGAAGTTCACCCACTGAGTGAAGGTTCTGAGCCCCACGTCAGGCTTCCCAACCTGGGAGCCCGGAAATGGGAGGAGGAATTCCCAGAGAATCAGATTTTGAAGGCTAGAGGGATTTGATTGCAGGACTTTGCCGGGACTGGGGGAAACAGAGACTCCACTCTTGGAGGGCACACACAAAGTAGTGAGAGCATGGGACCTAGGGGAAGGAGCAGTAACCCCATAGGAGACTGAACCAGACCTACCTGCTAGTGTTGGACGGTCTCCTGCAGAGGTGGGGGTGGCTGTGGCTCACTGTGGGGAAAAGGACACTGGCAGCAGAAGTTCTGGGAAGTACTCCTTGGTGTGAGCCCTCCCACAGTCCACCATTAGCCCCACCAAAGAGCCAGGTAGGCTCCAGTGCTGGGTCACCTCAGGCCAAACAACCAACAGGGAGGGAACCCAGCCCCACCCATCAGCAGACAAGAGGATTAAAGTTTTACTGAGCTCTGCCCACCAGAGCAACACCAAGCTCTACCCACCACCAGTCCCTCCCATCCTGAAGCTTTCACAAGCCTCTTAGATAGCCTCATCCATCAGAGGGCAGAGAGCAGAAGCAAAAACTATAATCCTGCAGCCTCTGGCAGGAAAACCACATTCACAGAAAGATAGGCAAGACGAAAAGGCAGAGGACTATGTACCAGATGAAGGAACAAGATAAAACCTCAGAAAAAAAACCAAATGAAGTGGAGATGGGGAGCCTTCCAGAAAAAGAATTCAGAATAATGAGAGTGAAGATGATCCAGGACCTCAGAAAAAGCATTGGAAGCAAAGATTGAGAAGACGCAAGAAATGTTTAACAAAGACCTAGAAGAATTAAATTACAAACACCTAGAAGAATTAAAGAACAAATGAACAGAGATGAACAATACAATAACTGAAATGAAAATTACACTAGAAGGAATCAATAGCAGAATAACTGAGGCAGAAGAACGGATAAGTGACCTGGAAGACAGAATGGTGGAATTCACTGCCGCAGGACAGAATAAAGAAAAAAAAAGAATGAAAAGAAATGAAGACAGCCTAAGAGACCTCTGGGACAATATTAAACGCAACAACATTCTCCTTAAATGGGTCCCAGAAGGAGAAGAGAGAGAGAAAGGACCCGAGAAAATATTTGAAGAGATTATAGTTGAAAACTTCCCTAACATGGGAAAGGAAATAGCCACCCAAGTCCAGGAAGTGCAGAGAGTCCAAGCAGGATAAACCCAAGGAAAAACACACAAAGACACATAGTAATCAAATTGACAAAAATTAAAGACAAACTCTTGAAAGCAATAAGGGAAAAATGACAAATAATATACAAGGGAACTCCCATAAGGTTAACAGCTGATTTCTCAGCAGAAACGCTACAAGCCAGAAGGGAGTGGCATGGTATATTTAAAGTGATGAAAGGGAAGAACCTACAACCAAGATTACTCTACCTGGCAAGGAACTCATTCCGATTCGATGGAGAAATCAAAAGCTTTACAGACAAGCAAGAGCAAAGAGAATTCAGCACCACCAAACCAGCTCTACAACAAATGCTAACGGAACTTCTCTAAGTGGGAAACACAAGAGAAGAAAAGGACCTACAAAAACAAACCCATAAAAATTAAGAAACTGGTCATAGGAACATACATATCAATAATTACCTTAGGGCTTCCCTGGTGGCGCAGTGGTTGAGAGTCTGCCTGCCGATGCAGGGGACACGGGTTCGTGCCCTGGTCCAGGAAGATCCCACATGCTGTGGAGCGGCTAGGCCTGTGAGCCATGGCAGCTGAGCCTGCGCGTCCGGAGCCTGTGCTCTGCAATGGGAGAGGCCACAACAGTGAGAGGCCCACGTACCGCAAAAAATAAATAAATAAATAAATAAATAAATGAATAAATTACCTTAAACGTGAATGGATTAAATGCTCCAACCAAAAGACACAGGCTCACTGAATGGATACAAAAACAAGACCCATATATATGCTGTCTCCAAGAGACCCACTTCAGACCTAGGGACACATACAGACTGAAAGTGAGGAGATGGAAAAAGATATTCCATGCAAATGGAAATCAACAGAAAGCTGGAGTAACAATACTCATATCAGATAAAATAGACTTTAAAATAAAGAGTGTTACAAGAGACAAGGAAGGACACTACATAATGATCAAGAGATCAATCCAAAAAGAAGATATAACAATTATAAGTATATATGCACCCAACATAGGAGCACATCAATACATAAGGTAACTGGTAACAGCTATAAAAGAGGAAATCGACAGTAATACAGTAATAGTGGGGGACTTTAACACCTCACTTACACCAATGGACAGATCATCCAAAATGAAAATTAACAAGGAAACACAAGTTTTATGTGACACAATAGACCAAATAGATTTAATTGATATTTATAGGACATTTCATCCAAAAACAGCAGATTACACTTTCTTCTCAAGTGCACACAGAACATTCTCCAGGATAGATCACATGTTGGGTCACAAATCAAGCCTTGATAAATTTAAGTCTTTTTTTTTTTTTTTTTGCGGTACGCGGGCCTCTCACTGTTGTGGCCTCTCCTGTCACCCAGCACAGGCTCTGGACACGCAGGCTCAGCGGCCATGGCTCACGGGCCCAGCCACTACGCGGCATGTGGGATCTTCCCGGACTGGGACACGAACCCGTGTCCCCTGCATCGGCAGGCGGACTCTCAACCACTGTGCCACCAGGGAAGCCCAGCAAGATCTTTTTTGATCCACCTCCTAGAGTAATGGAAATAAAAACAAAAATAACAAATGGGACCTAATGAAACTTGAATGCTTTTGCACAGCAAAGGAAACCACAAACAAGATCAAAAGACAACCCTCAGAATGGGAGAAAATATTTGCAAATGAATCAACAGACAAAGGATTAATCTCCAAAATATATAAACAGCTCATGCAGCTCAATATTAAAAAAGCAAACAACCCAATCCAAAATGGGCAGAAGACCTAAATAGACATTTCTCCAAAGAAGACATACAGTTGGCCAAGAAGCACATGAAAACTGCTCAACATCACTAATTATTAGAGAAATGCAAATCAAAACTACAAGGAGGTATCACCTCACACCAGTTAGAATGGGCATCATCAGAAAATCTACAAACAACAAGTGCTGGAGAGGGTGTGGAGAAAAGGGAACCCTCTTGCACTATTAGTGGGAATGTAAATTTATACAGCCACTATGGAGAACAATATGGAAGTTCTTTAAAAAATTAAAAATAGAACTACCATATGACCCAGAATCCCACTACTGGACATATACCCAGAGAAAACCATAATTCAAAAAGGCGCATGCACCCCAATGTTCATTGCAGCACTATTTACAATAGCCAGGTCATGGAAGCAACCTAAATGCCCATCGACAGACAGATGCATAAAGAAGAAGTGGTACATATATACAGTGGAATATTACTCAGCCATAAAAAGGAACGAAATTGGGTCATTTGTAGAGACGTGGGTGGATCTAGAGACTGCCATACAGAGTGAAGTAAGTCAGAAAGAGAAAAACAAATATCGTATATTAACGCATATCTGTGGAACCTAGAAAAATGGTATAGATATACCAGTTTGCAGGGCAGAAATAGAGACACAGATATAGAGAACAAACATATGGACACCAAGGGGGGAAAGTGGTGTGGGGGTGGTGATGGTGGTGGGATGAATTGGGAGATTGGGATTGACATGTAGACACTAATATGTATAAAATAGATAACTAATAAGAAACTGCTGTATAAAAAATAAATAAAATAAAATTCAAAAAAAAAAAAAGACTATGGGCATCTAGCAATTCCAAATTTGGTGACATGGTTAGGGCAGAACCTGACTGGAGTGTGTTCAAGAGAAAAATAGAGACAGTGAGTGAAGACTCTTTTTAAGAGGGTCTAGAAGGAAAAGAAGTAATGGAGAAGTTGCTGTAAGAAGAAGTGGGATCCACTTAATGATTTTCCTTTCTATGACATTTTTTAAGGTGAAAAAATATGTTTGTGTGGTGATGAGAATCCTCCAAAGTACCTGGAAGGAGAAGATAAAACCAGGTCGAGAGATTATTATGTATTAGGCTGATAAATTTGAGTCTTGTCTCATAAGCAATGAGGATGCACTGAAGTCAGTAGGCACATGCATGTTCAAAATTGATACGAAGTTGGTATTGTTAAAATGCAGGTCAGTGTTTATTGTGGCTTCAGTTAGGTTCAAAGTAGAAGACATGCAGAGATGGAAGGTGATTCAAATGATGTTACAAAACAGAATCTAGCATACATAACAACCAATAATGTTATGGAGTGGAGGGAAAAAGAGTGAAAAGTTCAGGTAACGTGTAAACTTTCATTGATAGGTGATTAAGAGACTAATGGTACTATTCATTGAAACCGGGAAATTGGGGAAGGGTGGGGTATGGACCAGGTTAACTAGTTGAGATAAGCAAGTATTAGGATGTTCACAGGACATCTGTATGGAACATTGTAACAGGCAGTGGAAAATAATCACTGTGTTGAAGAGAATTAACTTAGGAAAACTCTTGGGCTGTTCTGAATGTTTAAAAATCATAAAAGTTAGTAAACCAAATTAAAATAAAAATATAGCCAATGCTTTTGGGCCCATTTTCCTTTAACGTGATTTTGGAGGCAATGAGCGATGAGCATGATCACACAGTTATGCAAGAATCCTTTAATACTTTCTTAAGAAACTAAGCCATTATATAAGAAATAAAATAATACTTTCCTAACATCCTATATTATCACTTGAGAAGTACAAAGTAATATCACTAATTGGAAATGTAGGAGAAGTTATACCTTGACATTTTGATTCCAGAAGATACCGTTCGTTTTTTGGTGTCTGAGATATGAAGAAACCCTCATCAGAAATGAGAGTGACAAACAGTGCCCTTGAGAATTCTCAAATAACAGGTATAAATAACCACTGCCCAAGTCTATTACTCCAACTTGCCTTCACCTCAGTCCTAGTGTCTACACCTGCACCTGACCTGTGGTTCTTCTCTACCATTAATACCATTTTGCCCACACTTTGGTGTCAATTCTTAGTTTTCTGATACTTACCTTTCCAGATGTCCTAACCCTCACCCCAGCTTTACACTTAGCCCTTCAGTCCTGTTCTCAGCCCTGACCATCTCCTTCTGTCTACCCCAACTTCTTTTCATTGAGTCTTTCCCAGTCCAGTACTGAAAGCATGTTTCATTGCTTAATGGGATGGGCCACCTAGATAGGACATATTTAAACAACTTGAGAAAAGCTTGTAGTTCAGTTATCAGCTACCATGATAGCCTCAAGGTACAAGAACAGAGGAGTTATGCCCATTGCATCCCAAAGCATGGGCAGATAAGAAGGAAAGGAAAGGAGTAGAAGAAAAAGGTGGAGAGAAGAAAAGATAAAAGGAAGAGCACACACACAGAAGCAGAAAGAGAGGCTACATTTATCCTGGCCTGGATATTTATGCCATAGATCTCAGGTCAGATGTCATAATATTCCAAATGCCAATGCAAGGACTGCTGCCAATCCCTAATTAATTTTTTCAAATGTGTGTGACATGAGAAAGTAAGCTCAATTTAATATATTTTTCATAATTCAGGTTTGTTCAATTTATAACTGTCACTTATTCTGAGAATATATCCTTCCTATGTTTTGTATTAAAATGCTCCATTAAAAGTGATAAAACCAAATGACACTATTTATTTTTAATTCCTGGCAAAATTAAAAGTGGACAATTATGTGAATGAGTGTGCTTGTGTGTATAGTATGTGTAGTTTATATATCATTTACTCTAAAAAAATATCCCCCAATCTGGCAACTACTGTCTAACTTACTTCTGTATCAATATATCGCAACATGCAAGTTAGGCAGAGGTGTCTTTGAGTAAATAAAAGAACTCATCAACATAGCTTCATTATATATATACACTTCAATGAGTTTAGTTAGCAGCTACTGTTATCTTTACTTAAGTGGCCGAATGAAGCAGAAATAAAGTAAGTTATATCTTGAAGACGTAAAGAATAAAGAACGTAAAGCATCGTAAGAGCCATCATCACCTCAGCTGCTCTAACATCAGTAAGTTTGGGTACCAGCCTGGCTGGTAATCCTGAACCCCATGGAGGAATGGTTTCATATGAATTTAGGCAGTTCCCTATATTTTTCTTTTCTTATTTCCATGGATGTTCCTGTTTAGATTGGTAAACATTGGTAAACATCATCTTATTTGGACTGAACTTAAATGTTTCCTAGTGTTGAAACAGTTCTGGCTTGATTATCTCTTGTGGATAATTCTCCCCATTTTTGTTTTTTTTCTCTTGTCTCTACTTACCTTGCTAGGCAGGAGCTTCTAGGGAGCTGAACTGTGTTTGCCTACGTGTGAATGACCCCAGTTAACATATCAGAGGACCTCCTAATGTTCTCTCATTTTCTTCTGGTGTCTCTTAGTCATTTATTCTGCGTGACCTTTGGTATAACTTCCCTCCCCTGCTCTAGTCTTATCCAAGAAGATAACAGTGTCAGCTCTCCAAGTGTCAGCCTACAGTTCAATAATGTGGATCAACTTCTATTCCAGCTCAATCTTCTTTGCCTGTATAAATACAAATGAAAAAGAATTGCGTCCACCTCTCCTTAACATACTCACTCCTGACCTTTCACATTTTCACAAGTCAACATTTGCAAAGCCGATAGTATGAAAGGAAAAAAAATAGGAGGGAAGAGAGAAAGTATAACCTAGCATTTTCACTTTGCGGGAGAAGTATATTTACTTACAGCAACAGCTGACCTTTCTCAAGAAGGACATCTTCAGGCAGGTGGTGTTCCTGTTAATCATGAATTATCATTCTGCTCCTAGCTTCCGGACCTTCTCTTCTCACAAATATGAAGATAACGCAGTAACACAGGGGCACGCCAGATTCTCTTAGAATCACTGAATGCTAGTGCTGAAAAAGCATTTAGGGTCATCCTGTGCACAAAGTTATTCATTTCAAGAGCAAACATGACTTGAGAACTTTTATGTGCGCGTGCGTTTGAGGGGATCTGCCAGGCAATGTGCTAGGTGATGGGAATATACAAATGAAAGAAACAGTTTCTGTCCTCTTGAGTAAATAAATACTATCCTGAGAGGTTAAGTGACTTAGCAGAGGTTATGTGTTTAGAGGCTGTACTATGAGATAGCCTGATTCCTAGTATTACACCTTCATCCTCTTTCTTCAAGTCATATTTATTTACCCTTCCAACTCCAAGGCGATTAATAACAGCTTCCCTCATGCTCCTACTAAATTATCATTGCATCGTCCTTCTTCATCTTTGTGCCCACCACTGGCCAGTAGAGTGCCTTGAACATGGTACATGCTTATATTTCTTGTTAAATTTGTGTAAGTTTCCCCTGGGGGTAGACACAACCATAGCCTATGTTGATGGAATTGTGTGTGTGGCAACAGTGGAGATAGAGAAAATATGTAATTGTGGAGGATTGGGCTACTGCTCCCAGTGATTTCATGGTTCAGTGATTTGGAGGTTGAAAAAGGTTTAAACTGAGTCATGTACACACCGGTAAAGGACAGTCTTTTCAAACTTGCTTGATCCTTGTCTGCCTTGTGACTTTCAAACAACTGAGAACCTGAGAACTAATCATCTGCATCGCTTCTCAAACCATATAGGAAAGTAAATAATGCTTGAGAAGCATTGTTTTCTTGGCTTGCAGATTATAATACATTTTCCCATACCATTCATGTCACTGATAGACAAAAAGAATTGCTAGGCCCCTTATTATAAACGTATACAAGGTTTCATATACGTGTACTTATGGAACGTTAAAGTGTAGCAAAAACACCTGGCCAAAGAGAATCAGAAATTATCTAGAGCAGGAACATGGATAATTCTGAAAGATAAAAATTTCATTTAACTTTTAAGTTTTGCATCAGAAAGTGTTTTGTGAAAGTATAATAAATGATTTTATTTTCTATAAATGAGACGATTACAGCTTAAAGAGTTTGTCAGGATGTTCACCACGAATCAAACTAGTTTTCAGGGAAAACAGCTGGTGATGAAAATAGAAGAATAACTTACTTAAAAAAAACACAAAAACCAAAGTTTTTTATAGAAAATAAATCAGATTAGAAGTGAAACCCTCAGAAAGATATATTCAAAACTGAAACCAATTCTTTATGCTTATTGTGGTTGTTAAAATAAGTAGAAACTAGGTGTAATAGAATTTTGCTGTTTCTAGCCACCTGAGATTTATTTGTCCTTTTTTTTAAATTGTATAGTATCCCACTCAATGTAGATCTCCATCCTTCCCTCATGAAGTCTATGCACTTCAAGACTGAGTAACTTTGATATTTTCACTTCCTGGTTCAGAGGTATTCATACAACCTAAGTTGGTTCAATGTGATGGAAACATAGGTCTTCTTTGGAAATATCTCTCTTCCCTGCAGGATACAGTGAGAGAGCATGTTCCTATGTAGCCATTTTAAGAAAACCACAGGGAAAAGCTGAGGAGGGTGGTATCAGCTTCTGGGAGTAGAACTAATATTGGAAAAAGACAAACCAAGTCTTGGTAAGTCTGTGAAGAAACCACGTTAAGATTCTCATAAAATCAGGCCTAACCCTTCAGTTTTTAGGTATAGATGAGTCCAAAACTATATCTTGATTGTTTAAATCAAACTGAGATTTATTTTTTGCTTCTTGACAAAGGTTTATTACTAATACTTAGGGTCACCACAGCCCCAAATCTGGCCCTTGGCATGTTTAAAACTCAGTTGTTTTTTAAAAGATTTTTATGGGAGTATAGTTGATTTACAATGTTGTGTTAGTTTCAGGTGTACAGCAAAGTGAATCAGTTACACATATATATGTATCCACTCTGTTTTAGATTCTTTTCCCATATAGGTCATGACAGAGTATTGAGTTGAGTTCCCCGTACTCTACAGTAGGTCCTTACTAGTTATTTTACATATAGTAGTGTGTATAGGTCAATCCCAATCTCCCAATTTATCCTTCCACCCCCCTTTCCCCCCCGGTAGCCATAGTTTGTTTTTTACATAATCGTAAGTTTGTGATTCTGTTTCTGTAAAACTCAGTTTTATCCTTGTACCTAGAAATAATCAAATCCTTGGAGAATTTTAAAGTTATAGTGAATAGTTTTCCGATCATAAATTATCAAAAGAAGTAGGTTTCTGCTCCTCCGGTGATTCCATTTTCTCACCGTCCGGTCCCTGTGCAGTCTGTGTGGACCCAGTGGCTCTGGTGCCAGAGCTGGGTGTGAAGTGAGCGTGGGCTGCGTCTCTCCCTGGGTGAGCTGGGAGCCACTGCCTTGGCGGAAGGTAGGGATGAAAATGGAGAGGCTGGAGCCAAGGCCACGTGCCAGCCAGGCCTTCTCCTAGGCTCAAAGGCAGTTACCACCCTATCTGGCGTGGAGTTGGGGCTGAGAGCAGAACGCCTGAGGGAGTTGGGTTTCTCCTTGGGTGCGATGGCGTTTCCACCTTTGGTTGGGGGGACTATGGCTGCACTTCTGGGTGCTGGTTTCACTTTTCCCCAGGTATGCACTCCTGTTAGAGGCTGGGTCGGCCCTGCCCTGCTAAGCTGGTCTCGCTCCCTCCCACGTGTGCGCGGGGATGTGGGTGCCGGCAATGACTGGTCAGATGCCAGGCCCGGGTCTAGCCACCCTGTTCCCGCTACGTGTATGTGATCTCCTTGGCAACAGCAGCCTGGGCATTAGTGGGGAGCAGTGCCAGAGCAAGGGGGGCTGGAGCAAGAGCCTGGGGCACGCTGGGGTAGTCTGGCCCTCCTGCCAAAGCCCCAGGCAGTTTTCAATCTGCTGCCTCTGCACTCTGAATGGGAGGAAGCACGTGGAATCTTGGTTTCTTACAGCTTCTCAAACCAGTTAAGAGGACTTTTCTTCCCAGCGCTGGACCTCAGGGCTGCGGTGCCTAATATGTGGCTCAAACCCTTCACTCCCCAAGGAGACTCCCCATCCTGTGATATCCCCTCCCCTTCCGGGTTCCCCGCTAGGGATGTGGGTCCTGACCTGATCACTTTTCCCTTCCTACCAGATCTTACTTTACAGCCTTGGTGGTGGAAGAGCCATCCGGAGGCCTTCAGGTCACTGTCAGCAAGAGCTGTTCTATGTGTAGTTGTGGTTGGATGTGTCCTTGAGGAGAGGTTAGCGCAGCGTCCTCCTTCTCCGCCCTCTTGGTCCTGCCCCTTAATCTTGTTTTTCTTCATTAAACATTTTTCCCCCTTAAAGCATCTTTACAGGTTAATTTTAGAATGCATTCCTTTTCCAGAAACAATCTCACTCATCACATGACTTTTTAAAAATAATTTAAGGGGCTTCCCTGGTGGCGCAGTGGTTGGGAGTCTGCCTGCCGATGCACAGGACACAGGTTCGTGCCCCGGTCCGGGAAGATCCCACATGCCGCGGAGCGGCTGGGCCCGTGAGCCATGGCCGCTGAGCCTGCGTGTCCGGAGCCTGTGCTCCGCCAAGGGAGAGGCCGCAACAGTGAGAGGCCCGCGTACCGCAAAAAAAAAAAAAAAAAATTAACTAATTTTCTGAACATATTTTTAACTAATGCTGGGGCTACTTCGCTGATAGCTCCATGTGCTGACCATGCTTATTCACTGAATTTTAAAAATGTTTTGTGAACTCAGTTTATAGGCAGTAGATGTCTTGTCTAGGAACCAGCATTTTTGTGGGCAGAACTGGAGTCAAGCCCTACCCCGCATATATTATTTCAACTGTTTATGTCTTAGTTTTTTCACTGGTAAATTATCAGTAATAAAAAACAGTTACCTTATAGTCATCTTAGGAAGATGAAATGAAATAAGGCATTCAAAGTGCTTAGCACTAGTTTTCAATACATGGTAAACATTCAACTATTAAATTTTCACTATTAGTTTCACTGTCGTTCCTGATTATTATGCATCGATACTTAATCAGAGATTCTTGATGAAAAAAGTATGCTGGTTCAATATGATTATTTATATTCTACGAAGCAAAGCATTTATTCTAATATAAATGAACTAAACATACAGCCATAGCAACAACCCACAGATAAAAACTGAATGTAACAATTGTACTCCTACAGATTCTATAACCAAAAATACTTCTTAAAACCAAACTTCTAAATTGGACTGATAATCATTCTTAGAGGCACTAGGAATATCATTGGTTTCTGTTTCTGGTTATAAAAAGCAACCAAAAGCAATGATGAAAAACAATATTGAAAATGACTGTTTTTCATGCATGTGTGATTTTTTTTTTTCAAAAGTCTTCCTTATAAAGAAAAGACAGCATTGGAACATAGTGGTTAAGAGGAGGGACTCTGACACCAAGTGCCTGGATTCAGATCCACGTCCTGCAGCTTTTCATGTATGTGATCTTAGACAATTTCTTCACTTCTCTGTATCCTAGTTCTTTCATCTATACAATGGAGAAAATATGAGCATCTATAACATCAGAATATTATGAAACTTAAATGAGTTATTCCTTCAAGAAATTCACAATAAGCCCAACACATATTGAATATCATTAGTTATTAACTTTCCCAACAATTCTTTTAAATACCCAAGGCAAATATAATTTTCATTTTATAGAAAAAAGAAACTGACTTTAGAGCCACTTTTTTGACCAAAATTGTAGTACTTATTTTGTGATGGTGCAGGGGTTACAGTACAAACTTTCAAACTCCTAAACTGGTAATATTAATGCAGTAATGTATTATCTTTCCCACTGATGCAAAAAAAAAAAAAAAAAATAGTACAGAGAACAGAACTAATGGGCAGATAACTTGTTCAGGATTCATCACCATGTATGATTGTTAAAATAAGGACTTTCATACCAGCTGATAAATACCCACTGCCCTGAGCTTCCCAGGTGCCCTTTCCCAACCCCACCCACCATCAGTGCCTGCACTGATCTAGTCCTTTCCTCCAGAAGCCCTGAACCTTTCTCAGTTAGCAACTGAAAGATTAATGTCTACTACAGGAGCCTTTGGGTGCTGTTTGCTGCCTCCTCGGTTCTGATTATTTAGTGCAAGTGCAGTTCCTGTTTTAAATATTTTTAAAATCATCACTGGGTGCTAAAGACCTCACAGGAATGTTATGAGGACCAAAGGAAGTTACGTTTATGATGAGGATGATAAACTAGAAGATGCAGGGTATAAAGATGAGCTTATTTGATCTATTCTAGGCACATTCCTATGACACAAGTCTGAGCATCCTTGAAGGGTGACCTAGTGTTAACTCATCTCTCTATATTACAATACCCATTAGGTTATTTTTAGAGATCATCAAAAGTTATCAATGAACTTGAAGTCAACCGAAAATAAAAAAATTCTTGTCAACATTATATCTATCTATCTAGTCAATTTCATTTCCTGCCAAAGTGTCCAGAAAAAGGCAACCTGGAATTAATAATTAAATCCATTAATTCCATGGATTTGGTTTTGAGGACAGTTACCTCTCCTCAGGAATCATAATGTGAAATTATCTGAGTTAAATTTCTAGACAATTTTCTTGGTAGATAGAAATAGTTTTCTTTGAAGAAACAGCATTCTATATATAGTAAAATGATATTTTTCTTTTTCCAAAGCTCCAAATTTTGTTCAGTTATTTATATTTCTAATTTCATTTTCCATTTTAACATGTTTAACCACATGACATCTTTGCCTCACTAGAGAATGGAGTGAAATATAGAAAAATATAGTATAGTAATATGGGAAAATGCACGTTTCTCGAAACTAAGAAAATAGGTCATTTAAAATGTAATTCGGTCTGCAGTATACTGGGGGCACTTGGATGTTAGCTGTAATGTGTGCACTGCAGTTCATGCATACCCATTACAGTTTATTTAAATCTAACTACATTGCCTTAAAAATAATTATTCTTCTGCTTTAGAAAGAAAACAACATAAGCATTTTGGAAACTGTGTCTTTTGTCTTAATTTTAAAGGTATTAATGGGAGAAGCTGTGTTTCAAGAAAGTGAAACAGAGCAGGACACTGTGGTTCCTTCCCCCCATGTGCTCCACCTGCCTTTTGTGGAAAAACTTTAGCCAACGAATAAGTTTAATCAGAGAAGTGAGAAAATGCAGAAACAAAGGAAAACAGTCCAACAAGGCTAAATAATAATAGTTTAGTCATTAAGCATAGTTAAGGACCTTTAGTTCCTTCTCAGGTGCTATAGATAATATTCTGAGCTGTATCCTGTGAGCTGTCTTATAGATACCGAAACCCCTGCCAGGTAAAGAAGTTAACTACATGATGACCAGTCTGACATAAGCTGGCACAGTTCCAAGAATTGGCCTCAAGGACATGGGAAAAAACCGACCCTGGAACTGAAGACTAACTGTACTTTAAAACAATCAAGATGACACTGGTCAGATCACTGCATGGCTAATTTCAAGATGATTGTCAGAGCTGATTGTACTGTTTCTACATGTAGCCCCCTCCCTCTGTCTATATAAGCTCTTGCCCACTGGTTGGGGGGGATTCAGCCTTTGGACAGGAGACCACCCCCCATTGCCGGCATCAGAAATAAAGCAAACTTTCCACCAACTTACCTCTTTGTTGGCTTTTGAGCTGCAAGCTTTTGAGCAGCAAGCATCCAGACCCTCCACTAACAAAAGGACAAGAAAACGGAAAAGTGATTAAAATGCTTGTGAGGAGTGGAGAAGAGAAACTGAATTTGCATAAAGTGACATACTTGAACGTTGCTTTTGACCACCTTCTCTATTACATTTCTTCATTTTGCATAATAAAATACATTTGTTATGCTGACATGGCACTAACACCACTAGCTCAATAGTAAATGTTATTGAGATTTTTTTTTTTTACACATAACTGATTTGGTTAAATTTATTCAATGAACTAGTTAGTTTAGTATTGTGTAGACAAAAGTTTCATGCATGGCACAGAAATGTAGACATGATTTTCAACTTGTGTTAGTGGTGTTTGATGTGAAGCAGCAGAGGGAAAATTTTTAAAACTTGCCATTATACACGCACCCAGTTATCGGCCCATCACGCAGAAGCTGTTTTCCTCAAGCCTAATAGGGCATGAGGAACCTATAACCAGGAACCAACAAACATCTGTTTATACTATCCTGAGGTCTAGGCTGAAGCCCATGGAAGCTGTGTTTTGGGGAAATGAAGAGTGGCCCAAACTATCAGGATGCTGCCAAAAGCCCAACCCGTTGTCACTGAAGGCTGCCTTAAAATGACACAATTCAAAAACGTCAGAACAACCTCTTCAGAAGGAAAACAGGTATGACTACGTAATGTGGTCAACAGGTAAACAGAGCACAATAAACTCTAATCATATCATTTCATCTCTTCCCTTCCTAGACTCATTTGAAATAGAAGCAAGAGAAAAAGCACTCCCGGCGTTTGTAGATGACACCCCAATATTCACAACTATCAGGCTGCTAAGTGCATGCCAGGCATCTTTAGAGCCCAGCGTGTTTGCAAACTCACTTTCTTCCCGACTCTGACTTCACAGTAGGCTGTACCATTTTCACATACGACGCAAGATTCATTGGAGCTATGATTTAGAGAAGTTTCAAAATAGGGCACAGTGTCACCTGTCTCAGAAAATTTCCCTTTAAAAGCAAATCCCATTCTTGGAGTAATTCATCCATGTTTCCTTTTCTTCTTGAGTAAATGAAAAAGTTGGAAATAAAACACATTATCTCCCCATCTGCCTCGACCCTATCAATTTTGCCACCCGCTACAATCACTTTTCACACCACCCCGCCTGAACCAGAGGGACAGCCATTAAAACACTACCACAGGGCTTCCCTGGTGGCGCAGTGGTTGAGAGTCCGCCTGCCAATGCAGGGGACACGGGTGCGTGCCCCGGTCCGGGAAGATCCCACGTGCCGTGGAGCGGCTGGGCCCGTGAGCCATGGCCGCTGAGCCTGCGCGTCCGGAGCCTGTGCTCCGCAACGGGAGAGGCCACAACAGTGAGAGGCCCGCGTACCGCAAAAAAACAAAAAACAAAAAAACCCACTACCACACATTGGAAGCCAAGGCTGCTCCAGCCCACAGCTGAACTTAATAAAACCGTTAATGTCAGAGCCTGCCGGCTAGCATCCCAGGAATGCCACTTGCTCAAAATCCTTCCATTCCAGCCATGCATGTGGCATTTCATCCTTCTCCCCATGCAGAACCATGCCATCTGCTATGAGACACAGATATGCCACATGCCAGGTGACATTTTCCTTTAAATTTTTTTTTTTTTTTAAACTGGGAAATATACTCAACAGGCAGAGCGCAAGAAGAAATTTGTGCACTACCTAGGCCTGTTTTTCCAATCTCTTGATATTTATTATATCCTGGCTCTGCTTTTGAACGGTTGGTGAGTAATTTATGGGCAGGCAGCCTTAAAAATAAGTCTTCAGATATGTAATAAAAAGCTCTGAGCACTGGCGCACTAATAAACCGAGGGGTGACTGTGGAGTTGAATTACAAAAAAAGAAAAAGAGTCATTAAATCAATAATACTGAGGTCTGATAGAGCTGTGTGAAGTCAGTAACATCATAACCTTTTATACTGACTTCAGCGTGGGAACATGCTATTATCTGCGGCAAGTGATGGTAAAAGAATTGAGATCTGATACATTTGATCTAACAGGAAAAGAGAGGGGAGGTTTTGGAGATGCGTCTTGCTTTTGTCCATTTTGGATAAGGATTCAGTTCTACATGCATAGAGGGCCATGCATTTAAAGTCACTCCTAGGCTGTCGTGGAGTCAAAGGAAAATATGGGAGAGTCTATTTATAAACACAAAAAAAGAGAGAGAGAGCTTAATCCTTTTCTCCATGTTCAATTCAAATTACGGCTATAAAATGTCCTTCCCTTCAGGGACCTCTGTAAAAATCTTAAGCTATGGATTTGGCGTTTTTGTATATAAAAGAGAAGTAAACTACAAGATTCATACATAGGTTCTCAGTAGCCTCTCTACGGAAGGCAACATGTTTGGTTAGGTACCAGAGCCTGTCTTAAGCCAGATCAGCTACATTACGACCCACTATACTTGGTGCATACCTTAAGACTATCTTATTGATTCTTATTTGGTATAATTAGGAGTGCTAGCAGTGGGACACCTAGAAAACTTTAGATTGAAGTATGCAATGAGCATGGCACTCAAGCTTAAATACGATCAGAATTAACTTTCTCCATATACAATTACTTGGTCAATTGTTTAAACATACACAGATTATTTCACAGTTTACTACTTCTGGAATTGACTAATAAATAATAGGCTTATATTTAATATATTCTTAATTATGTCATCTGTCCTTTTATTAACTATTAATTTCCTCCTTGACTTCATACATTCAAATATCCATTCACCTCACTTCACTAAAATTTGCCCTGAAGCTATCGATGACCTCCCCTGACTAAACTCCCTAATGCTGACTTTGGCAAACAGATGGATTCCTTGAAAACATCAATCTGATCATGTCAATTCTAACGGACTCCTGCCTTCTCCTGTCCTCCGTCTCCCAGCCCTGACAAATTACTTAAACGCTGATGTCTCAGGATTTTTGCCTCTGGTCCAGCCCACCTGACACCAGGGTACCTTCTGCTCAATCCTCCAGCTTTCCTGTATTTTTCTTGTATTTGTCATGGTCGCTCCACCTTTGCACATGTGACTCCTTTTCTGAATGCTCTTCCTTTTCTCCTCCCAACAAGGTGCTCGCATGGTACCTCTTACTCCTCAGTTGTAGCATTTATTGCAACTTCAGATTTATGCTAATTCTTTGGTTATTGGGGAAACTTGTTCTTCTGGACTAGTTTGCACACTTTCTGAAGCCATGAGAAGCATATATTTTGCCAAACGTCGAATCTCTCGCATCTAGCATTCCACTTGGTACATAGTAAACACACAACAAAAATGTGCTCCATGAATGAATGGAAAAGTTTCATTTCTGCTATGCTCCTTTCTGACTCACATTCCACTCCTGTTCACTAAGTGCCAGGAAGTTAAGAGAATGCACTTGAGATGAGGATGAAGAAAATTAGCTTTTGATTCAATCATAAAATGCATATTGTGCCTTTTCCAAAACAAGTTGAACAAGACAGTTGTCACTCTACTCAAAGAATGTATTTTCTAACATGATGAAATGCAAAAGAACAAATAAAGAAAAAATAAGGTAAACAAAATTATGGATTGTGAAGAGTGCTAAAAAGGAAATACATAAGAGAATGAGAGAAAGAAGACCAGGTTTGTTCTTGGGGTGGAAGCATCTCTGGGAAGAGCAAGGTGAGACACCCAGGAGGAAAAGAAATGAACTGTACAGAGAATGAAGGGGGAGAACATCACAGGTGGAAAGAATAGCATATATAAATACTCTAATGTAACAATTGACCTGGCATCTTCCAGAAATAGAAAGAAGTTTAGTAAATTAGCATAGAGTGGCAAGCTTAGATCGAAGATGGTCAGGGCTCTGCAGACTCTCAGAGGAGTTCAGAGTTTATCTTAAATACAATCATGGCTACTGTAGGGTTTTTAAAAGGCAGTGCCGTCCTCTGGTTTACATATTACTTTGGCAGGAAGAATGGACGTGAGTGGGCAAGAGCCATTAAAAACTGGCCAACTAGAAGGTCAAGGACTACTGAAATAACATGGTATGGAGAAGGCTATGGCAATGGAGATGGTGTAGTGTGGACAGATTTGAAGTAAAGTATAGTGAATGTAGAAATAAGAGGACTTCCTAATGGCTGTGGGTGTTGGGATGTACAAAACATGCAATTAAGCACCACTTGAGGTTTCCAGCTTCAACACCTGGCTAGACGGTGGTGACATTTGCTGAGATGGGAAGCTTGGGGGAGGAGAGAAAGGGGGCAACAGAGCCAAGCAAGGCAGATGAGAGTGGGAATTAAAGGGTCAGTCTTTTTTGAACAAGATATTTTGTCTTTCTGCTTATAAACATCTCTACAAAGCTGTCACTATGCATTTGTATCATCCAGTTAAAATGATAGATCTTTATGCTATACTGGTTACTGGAAAATGGGATCTTATCACCTTTCTCAATGTCAACTATATAAATAAGAGAGTCTAAACCAGATACGAACACTGGATTCAGTGAAATTAGTTCAATATATAAGGTCAGTGTCTGCCCCAAGTCTGCAAACATCCACAGGAAACATCATTGTAACAGGTCCATTGGAGGGAAGAGCGGAAAGCTAGTAGGTAAAGAACCAGAGGTTCTAGTAGTTCCTCCACTAATTAAAAAAGAGGTCATTTAGCAATGGAGCAGAGAAGTGAGCCCCAGCTGATCAAAACTTGGAGCATCAGAAGAGAGTCCCAAATATGCTGTGAGATGAAGAGAGGCTGTGAGAGCATCTAGTCAGTATAATTCAATTAAAGGGAATGGGCTCCAACAGGGTAGCAGCACATGAAGTCACTGGAGCAAACTTTTGAAAGACAAAAGCAATGGCAAACCTAGAAGTCTGGAACTCCTTGTTAAAAAAAAGTCAGAAAAAATCCCCTTGAAAAGTGCAAAATAAAGACATCACCATTTCCACAGTTGTAGTTTTCAACACAATGGGGAGGACACAGGAGACGGCTGGTAAGTATTCTCCCTTCTTTTTGACTAATGCTTTCTCACTTTCTCCTCTCAAAATAGCGGCCTTCGAGTAATTAACTGAATCCCAGCCATGATATAATAAATTTTAGACACTAGTCACTCCTTTAAGACCTATTGCTTTTGATTTTGATAAGACACAGAGCACTTTTAAAAGGCAATGAAACTAGGGCATCTCTCCTTAGGAAAAATGCATTTAGAATTACATACATTTATTTACATATAATTTCAGGGGGCTCACAGCACTCCTCTCCCTCCCCCCAAACAGATCTTGCAGAAATAGGAGGATATCAGGTGAAGAGCTCCTCTTGTTTTAGCTTTAATGAAAACGATCTGGGGTTTCCCTGGTGGTGCAGTTGTTAAGAATCCACCTGCCAATGCAGGGGACGCAGGTTCGAGCCCTGGTCCGGGAAGACCCCACATGCCGCGGAGCAACGAAGCCTGTGTGCCACAACTACTGAGCCTGTGCTCTAGGGCCCGCGAGCCACAACTACTGAGCCCATGTGCCACAACTACTGAAGCCCACGCGCCTAGAGCCCTTGCTCCGCAACAAGAGAAGCCACCGCAATGAGAAGCCCTCGCACCGCAATGAAGGCCCAATGCAGCCAAAAATAAATAAATTAATTAATTAATTAATAAAAAAAAGATCCGATAACAAAAATGTGGGTTTGGGATCAGTCTGGTAACAATCTGTAGATTTCCTCTGTTGTGTTGGCAGCTGAGGCTGGCTCTCCTTTCCTGTTGTTCTGTGGCCATAAATGACAAATTGTTGTCTGAGGTCCCTTTCAGTCTCTGGGACTCCCAATATTTCAAGAGTTTTTTGATGTTGCTGCAAATGAAGTTTGGTCTCAAAAGGCGTAGTGGTACCCTTCCAAGTTTAATAACTAGCATTTATCACACACTTCTGTGGTTGGACATACTCACACCAACCTATGATGTAAGTACTGCTATTTGCTCCATCTTATATTTGAAGAAACGTCAATAAAGGAACTTTCTGAATGATAACCATTCAATCCTCAGAACATGGAAGACTACAATTCCCAATATACTTGCATGGAGATTGGGCCATACTTCTCGTTCTGTCTAATGGAAAGTGAATGGAAATGTTTTTCCCTTGTCCCCAAAATGTTCTGTGTGATGTTTTAAGTTTTGCTACACATTCATCAGCCAGACGAATGCATACATTCAGCAGAGCACCTATGTGATGCCAGAAGTCATCAGATGGAAGGGACACGGACCCCCTAGTCACCACCTGGGGTAAAGACACCCAGGAAAGCCACTCAACCAGGAACATCTGAGCTGGATTTTTTGAGAGCTAGAAACAAATTCACTTTTATTGTGTTAAGCCAGTGAAATTGTAAGGGGGTTGGCTAAAGCAGTGTGTATTAACAGCCCTGATTAAGATAATTATATACAATCATTTGACAGAATGAGATCAAAACCCAGGTTTTCTTACTTCAAAACACTCAAGTATAATGGCAACACTACGCAGTAACCTAAGTGCTTTATCTTTTGATAAAGATACAGTAATTGATTTGTTGCTTGAGAACCACAGATTTTTAAGGAGAGCTAAGAGGGGCCTGTCCCAGAAATTCTGTTAGTAGAATAAAATAAGGGAATATTTGCGCAGTGTGTCTTAGAAGAGAAAGGACAAAGAATGCTTTGAGAATGTTTCCCCAGCCCCTGTCTTAAGCATATGATGCTCTGGCTGTAAAATCCTTCTCCTAGTTAGCTAGGAAACTGTGAAGAAAACAACTTGAAAACTTGAAAAGAAATCACAATCATTTCCACAGAATGGGTCTCTGAACCTTTAGGATAAAAAGAGATTTCTGTGAGAATTAAGATAATTACTGAAGGAAGATTGACAGAAATTGTTACACCAGCATGAGTGAAATCTGGAGCTGTGTTAATGAGAACTGGGACACAGAAAGAAAATCTTGATGGTACGTAAGAGAAATAAGTGGCTATCACTTCAGATGGAATGCTATTAGGTCCTGGACTCTTCCAGGAGTTTAAAAAGAAGTAAGAAAAAAAATAGAATTTTCTTGAATAAAAGGAAAGAGGAAAAAAATAGAGGATCTGGGATTGAACTCTATTCTGTATCCTGGGAAACAGAAAATGAACAGATGGCCATAAAAATGCAGAGATTTACAAATATGAGAAAAATAAAGAATTTTATGACTATAAAAGTGGATCAAGTTAGTTCCTCATACTGGGAGATATTAAAACAGAGTGATGCAAGAAGAACAGTTGGCAGTGGAAAGAATAGTAGGTAACCTCTTGGTTAATAGCTTAAATCTAGTTCCAGATGACTAAATGATGTCTGGTTTTCTCATTAGATCAGTGGAACATATTGTTAGAATGATTTCTTTGTATATTGGTAAAGAAGAGAATGGGGCAATGACATTATATCCTCTTCTTTGCTGAGAAGGTGATTTCTACTGGCAATGGGCTCTCTTTGTACCTTAGAGATCGGTCAACACATGGGAAGAAGAGGCCAAAAGGCCTCTAGGGCTCTTTTCTGCCATTACCCTCTGCTCCAAGTTAGGCTTGGAGAGTGAAGCAGTGCTATCATGTATTACTTATTATCTCGTTCTTCAGAGGTGAATCTCTTGTGAAATTATAGGCATCAAAAGACCATAGACAACTCACTTATAAAGATGTCACTTCTCTCCATTTTGACCTAATAGGTTCAATGCAGTCAGATCAAAATAAAATGTTTTTGTTGTTGTTTTTCTTGACAAGCTCATTTAAAAGTCTATATGGAACTGCATATAAATGCATTCTGAGTTGTCTTCAGAATGTGTAAAGAGCATCTACGAACCAATAAGAAAAAAAAACAGGCAATACGATAGAGCAAAAGACTAAAATGAGCATTCACAAAAGTGGATTCCAAATTACCATTACATGTTTGAAAAGCTGCCTGACTCTACCAATAATCACAGACATGCTAATTAAATAAATTAGATAATACTATACAAACTCTAATACCAAGTGTGGCTGAAGATATGGAGCACAGGTATGCTGTTGGTGGGAGTGGAATTTATATAATCACTTAGAAAAATATTTAGTATTATCTACCGAATTTGGACACATACATATGCTGTGACCAGAATGTCCACATGCCCTAGGTTACACAAGATAGACTCAATTTATACCTATTCCTCTGGTATAATGACTAGTAGTACCTAGTACTGGTTTGGATGATAAATTTTATTCTACCAATAATGGAGATATTTCAATTAGGTATACACCCAACAGAAAAGTGTGTATATGTGGTGCAAAGGACATGAACAAGAATGTTAACAGCAGGACCATTCTTAATAGGCAAGTACTGGAAACAGCCCTGATGCCCATCACAGTAGACTAAATAAATAACATTTGGTAAATTAATTCAATAGAATGTTATATAGCAATATAAAACATAACAGTCTATTTTAAGATGATAGTTTAAGTTTGAAAGCATTCTAAAGCTCTGTATTTGTACTCTGCCTTACCCACATTTTGTTCTTGATGATACAATTTACATCTTTTTACTTCCTGTATCTATTAACAAATTGTTATAGCTATAGTTATTTCACTACTATGTGTAGCTGTATATTTGGTGTGTCTATGGAAAAAGTGAATTCAGGAGCCTGCTACATCACCAGCTTGGACTGAATGATATAGCAATAAAATGAACAAATTACATCTACATATACAATATAGCTATACAGGACTTCCCTGGTGCAATGGTTAAGAATCCGCCTGCCAATGCAGGGGACACGGGTTCGAGCCCTGGTCCAGGAAGATCCCACATGCCACGGAGCAACTAAGCCTGTGCGCCACAACTGCTGAGCCTGCGCTCTAGAGCCCGCGAGCCACAACTACTGAAGCCCGTGCGCCTAGAGCCTGTGCTCTATACCCCAATAAAAAGAAATAGCTAAAAGCTAACACAGTAAAATATCTGATTATGTGGTTGATGAATTATAGGGTGAGTTGAATTCACAGTCTCACTAGTCCTGTTATCTAAATATGGGAGAGGATTAATTGTCAAAGAATGCAATCCTAAAACATAGTTTGGGGATATTTGGTTAGACTCAGATGACTCTGGATTACTCAAATCCTATAAAGTTGCAATACCCAAGGACCATTCCTTGACAGAATAACTCACCCACATCTATTCTCCTGACTTGTTGAGAGACCTTAAAATAAACGTGTGTGAGGCAAGAGCATATTGAGTGTCCCAAAGCCCCACCCCTATCAACTCTCTTCGCTCCCATATACGTATATATAACTCAAGTCAGGTCTCTAGTTGGAAAATACCTAGTAGGTTTTCATAATCGTAATGGGAAGATACAGTCAGTTAACATCAAGAAGAAACTCTTTTAGGTATATTTCACTTTATTTTTAATTAAAGTACAGTTGATTTACAACATTGTGTTAATTTGTCACTTTTTAAGTCACCTATTCCTTTGAGACGTATCCC
The DNA here is from genome assembly GCF_003676395.1 of Aethalodelphis obliquidens. Taxonomy (NCBI): domain Eukaryota; kingdom Metazoa; phylum Chordata; class Mammalia; order Artiodactyla; family Delphinidae; genus Aethalodelphis; species Aethalodelphis obliquidens. Next base: position 26,381,560 of record NW_020837969.1, on the reverse strand, counting down.
TGAGTGCTTACTCCGTAACGGCAGTGTTCTAAATACTCGGTATAGAGTAGTAAATCAGATGAACACAGTCCCTGCTCTCATAGTAGAGAAACTGAATGAAGTGAGGAAGTGAGCAGACCATAAGGAGAGCTGGAGGAAGAGCATCCTGGCAGAGGGAGGAGAATTTACAAAGGTTCCGAAATGGAAATTAACTTTGCTCTATTAGGAAGGCCAGTGTGTCTAAGGCAGAATGGACCTGGCTGAGAGTAATAGGAAATGGAATCAGAGAAGCAGGCAAGATTCCAGGTAATATAGGACTTTGTGGACCATCATGAAGACTTTGGATTTTGTGCAATCATTATATGACCACAGTGGCTATTACTTATCTGAGAATATGCTTTAGAATCTCATTATTAAAATAACAACATGCACTGTAGGAGGCTTTTGATATGTAAATAAGGAAAAGGAACCAGCCTGGTTACATATCCCAGAATGTCAGAGCCAGCCCCAGAATCTCCAGGAGTGAGTCCTGACCATTAGTATCTTTTATAAGCTCTGCAGGTAATTCTAATGCACAGCCATGGCTGAGGAATATTTCCATAGAGAAAATATGAAAAAGTATCCGAAGAATATCTTTTCCAAAGGCTGGAGAGGAAGGAATAGCTCCTGATTTCCATTCTATCCTAGACACTAACAACCTGGTTCAGTTTATCTCTGAGTCTAAGTGTTTCAATCATCTTACAAATAGGCGCTACTGCAAGATAGGCTTGTGCACATTGAAATAATAACTAATAAGCCCTCTCCTCTCGGCAATTAATTTCTGAGGTTTCTAAAATATTTATAAAGCATATATCATTTCTTGGTGTTATGTATAATATAATATTTGCCCTAAAGGAACTTATATTCCAAAACAGATACATTTAAGAAGAGGCTCAAACACTCCAGGGAAGTATTTTCATTATTTATTGGAATTGCAAAGTTTTATTTTTCTCCAAATAGCTTAAGGTGCATTACCTACTCTCTAACTTGGTGAGAGGATGGACACACCATCCTGAATAATGGATTTTAAGTGACATGTTTACATTTACATTTAGGATCTCCCTACCTTTCTTGTTTCTTTGATTTCCTTTTTCTTTTTTGGGTTGCCTAAAAATCTTTGCTCAACTATCATTTCAATTGAGTTGAAGAAGCAGAACTTTAACAATGACTTAACTTTCATAGCTGTGAAATTCTCAGGCATTAGAAATGAGATTCTGCAACTCTGGGATACAGACTTGAAGCTGACTTCAGGTTGGAATGGTACCACACGTCTGCATGGGACGCTCAGCATTTATACTAATGTTACCTAGAAGGCAATGCTGCTTCATGTGTTTCCCTTGAGTCTGGCACTGGGATAGCGAATATCTATTATCTAGTTTGTAATCTTTGAACACAGTTAAGCATCATCAGTCTTCTGTTCCACTACAAGGGAGAAGTTAAAAAACATCTAGAGGGGCTTCCCTGGTGGCGCAGTGGTTGAGAGTCCACCTGCCGATGCAGCGGACACGGGTTCGTGCCTCGGTCCGGGAAGATCCCACGTGCCGCGGAGCGGCTGGGCCCGTGAGCCATGGCCGCTGAGCCTGCGCGTCCAGAGCCTGTGCGTCCAAAGCCTGCGCGTCCGGAGCCTGTGCTCCGCAACGGGAGAGGCCACAACAGTGAGAGGCCCGCGTACCGCAAAAAAAAAAAAAAAAAAAATCTAGAATATCTTTCTGTGCCCTGATTTAAGTAGAAGTTTAGCTCAGACTATTTAGCTGAACCTTTTATCAACCAAAATGTAAGTGCCTGAAGGAGGGGGTCAGGTGCGTCTTGCTCACCATTGCAGCCCGCAGTACCCAGCAATTTATGAGCCAAAGCTAAGGCTTCCCATAGATTTCAGCTGAAAACATTGGGGCAGCTTAACAAACATGGTAATGTATGTTTTGAGGAAATTAATGGCCTCTCAATAACAGATTAAGAAACTATCCCAAAGAAGTACACAGAGGCTGATCTTGAAAAATGAAGGGTTCATCCAGAGAAGAAGGAAGCATGTACCTGGTAAAAGAAACAGTCATCCAAAGGCATGAATCCAAGAAATCAACAGCACAATCTGGGACGTGGAAGAGATGATGGCTTGAGCAGAGTATGCTGTAGGGAAGAGCCTGAAGATGTGACTTCAAGGAAAGGCAAGGACTTAGGCATTTGGGCTCCACTAGATAATTTGTACTCTATTCTACAGATCAAAGGCAGTCATTAAAGTATTTTAAGGTGGGAGCTACCAAGATCACACTTGCATTTGAGAAGAATCACTCTTGGGACTCTAAGATTGAAGGACAAAGTGAATCTGGACATAGGGAGACTGTCAGAAGATAAAAGATGAGCCTGATAAAAGTAGCATGAGTGGATATTAGACGTATTCAAGAGATACTAAGGCGTAAGTAGAAAAAGTTTAGTCACCGTTTGCATGTAAAATTTGGAGGACAAGAGATGTCTCAGGTGACCATTAGGTTTATGGCTTATAAAACTGAGGGGTGGGGCTTCCCTGGTGGCACAGTGGTTGAGAGTCCGCCTGCTGATGCAGGGGACACGGGTTCTTGCCCCGGTCCGCGATGATCCCACATGCCGTGGAGCGGCTGGGCCCGTGAGGCATGGCCGCTGAGCCTGCGCGTTCGGAGCCTGTGCTCCGCAACGGGAGAGGCCACAACAGTGAGAGGCCCACGTACCGCAAAAAAAAAAAAAAAAACACACAAAGAAAAACAAACAAAAAAACAAAAACAAACAAAAATAAAAAACTGAGGGGTGGAGTTGCCATAATTCTAAAAAAAAAAAAAACCATAGATGAGAAGCAGCAGATACAGGGGTAAATACGGTAAATTAAACCTCAAGTAGATACCTGTGTGATATCTAGGTGGCACACTCCAGTAAGCAAAATAAAATGACTACCATTATTGAAGACCGATCAGACACCAAACATTACTCTACTGTAAACCTCATCCAGTTTATACCTCATAATTAATCATAATAAGAATTATTCTCTCAGAGGCAATTCTCTGAGTTTTTAAATGTTTAATTAAGACCAGTGCAACAATAATGTTGAGTGTCAGCGTCACAATAAGAATTCACATGTACCTGAATCGAAACCCCAAATTTCTATTCTTTTCCAGTGCTTCTGTGAAATTTAGGAGACAGATCAAGACTGGAAATAATTATTTGGGAGTAATCCAGCTATATACTATAGTGAGAACCACAGTAAAAATATTTTATACAGGAGGGTGTGTATAGTGACACTAGTAATTGTTAGTTACTCCTAAGACCAAAATGTTTGTCCTCCTTACCTTTTCCTGATCCACCACATTTTAGTATTATTCCTTCTTTCCTAATCCATTCTCACAGCTGCTAGATTAATTTTTCTAAAATCCAGGCCAAATTATGCCACACATTGGCTTAAGTAAGCATCCATTTATTCAACAAATATTTGAACATTCAGTGTAGGCCTTCTAGATAAAACATCAAAATTCTTGCCCTCAAGGAAGTCACAGTCTCTTGGGGAAAACATTGAAGCAAGAGGGCAATTTAAAAATAGTGGAACTGTCAAAACAGAGCTAAGTCCATTGTTCTACAGCAACACAGAGAAGAAGTAACTAAACTACACTGTCATTGCAAGGGTGGACATCCCCCCCAAAAAAGATGCTCTATGAACTCTGTTTAGAAAGTTAGGAAGAATAGAAGAAAACGGTATCAGGGAGCCTTTTTGACAGACAGAACTTTATTGCAAAGCAAAAAAAGTATGATGCCTTTAAGAAACTGACAGATTAGGTAGGGGTAAATGAAAAGAGCTGTGGAAGAAATCAGGTGACAGATCATAAAAGGTCTTGTGTGCTTAGCTCAGGAGCTTGGATTTTATCCTGAAAGAAATGAGAAACCATAGAAAGGTGTGTAACAGAGGGATCTGAACAGATTTACAAGTTGGAAAACTATTCTCACTCTGATGAGTAGATAAGCATGAGATGAGCCTAGGAACAAGGATATCAGTTAGGAGGCTCTAGAAATAGCCCAGATAGAAACTGATAACATTGATTATTGCTCTAAATGAATTCCTTAGCCTGACATTCAACACACGCGACATTCTGACTTTTACCTTCTTTCCAAACCTTCTGTTCACTATCCCCTTTCCAATAGACTATGCTCCCATCAAAAACCATCTGGTTGTTTTACAAGTATTACTCTCATCTCCTGTGTTTTGAACCCTAGACCCTGGTTCAGGCTATCTTTATGGTTTGGCATGCTGTACAGAATGTTGTAGATGATCGATCCAAATTGAGACAATTGATCTTTAAAAGGCAGATACTTTAAAAAAATTAAGTTCAAACATTTTATAGCCAAAGTCACATCTTACCTTGAAGTCTTGCCCAAATGTTTTCGGAATTCTTTCCTTAAAAGCTAAAATAGTTTGAGAATTCAGTCTCTATGTTTAGCCTTTTAAAATTGATCTCTCTGAGCTCATGGTACCATTGTCACTATTGGACAAAAAAAGAAAAATTTCTTTGCACCCTACTAATTGATGGAAGTGTCAAAAATGATGCCAATTCTGGTTAAACGTCATAAATAAATTCATGAAGTGTGACTGCCTTTCTGATTCCAGAACATCAAATTCCCACTAATTGAAATCAGACTACTCTCTCAGCTCTTGCTGCTACAGGATTATTATTTTCCAATTTCTTGCTAGGTATCAAAATGACTTAGGAAACTCCAATAATTAATGCTGCTGTTTGGCCCCTTTGAAGGCTCTTGCAATCCAAGGGGGGTTAAAAGGAACTTCAAAACATGGGTTCAAATTCAAAGTGTCTTGAGGAAACGGTTTAGAAATATGTTTTATGCCAAAAGGTAATAAATAAATAAATAAATAAATAAAAACTCTCCGTGGCCAAACTTTATTTTTACATAGTTGCAGAAATTATAGTGTAGCTAATAAAATGAGAGTGTCATACACCTACTACAATATAGTACAAATCATGAATTATACAACAGGCAAAAATAAGAAACTGCAGTGGAGTTAAACCTATATGGAAATAAATAAAACACACAAGCAAAGTAGCCATCATGTTGCTTCTATTAGTAAAATGTGCACGCACAGGGGCTCTTCAGAAAATGAATGTAATATGTTAACAGCAATTATTATTTTAGAACTTCACTGCAACTGGGAAATAGTTGGTAATTAACAAGTAATTAGAACTGCAAGTTCTTTGGAAGGTAAAGCAATGGTTTGTAAAAATACTCATATACATTGCATGAAAGGATAAATCAGATCTAATAGACATTTTTTGGATTGGATATAGTAGAGTGTCTCTTTATCATAATTCTTGATAATTGAAGGAAGTCTGGTGTTTTCTTGTGGTTTTGTATGTCTGCGCATCTCTTTATATGATTGGGGTGGGGGTGAGGGTGTGTGATTTACAATAATAAATATACGCTTGGTCTTAGTCTCGATTCTGGCACAGAGCCCCTAAAACTCCTGGAATTTCCTAAGTGGTAAGAGCTATAAAGGTGTCTTGTAATTCATTACAATCCCCTTTCGATCACACCTGAGTTTATGTTAATGAGGTGACTTTTCGAAAGCCCCTAAGTACGGCTGCTGAATGCCAGGGGAAACCAACCACGTGATTATAGGGTTGAAACTTTCAGTCCCACCACCCAGACCTCCTGAGTGGGGAGAGGAGCTGGAGATTGAGTTCAATCATCAATGGCCAATAATTTAATCAATCATGCCTATATGATCATGCCTTTATGAAGCCCCCGTAAGACCCAAAAGGACAAGGTTTAGAGAGCTTCCGGGTTGGTGAACACACAGAGGTGTTGGAACATTGGTGCACCCAGAGAGGGCATGGAAACTCAGCACCATTTTCCCCATACCTTGCCCTATGCCTCCCTTCCCTTTGGCTATTCCAGAATTATATCCTTTTATAATAAATTGTTAATCTAGTGAGTAAACTATTTTCCTGAGTTCTGTGAGCATTCTAGCAAATTAATTATACCTAAGAAGGAGGTGGATTTATACAACCCACCGGCACTCATAAGCACAGGTGACAACCTGGACTTGGAATTGGCATCTGAAGTGTGTGTGTGTGTGTGTGTGTCTGCGTGTGTGTGTTGGGGGGGTGCTCAGTTTTGTAGGGTCTGATACTATCTCCAGGTAGTGTCAGAATTGAGTTACACTGTAGGACACCCAGTTGATGTCACAGAATTGCTTGGTGTGTGGAAACCCGCACACACACACATTTGGTGATGAGAAGTGTCAAAAGTACTGAGTCCAAGCAATAAAGGAACAGGAGGATGTGAGGTTTTCTTTACCAGGTGTAAACTGGAAATGTTAAAATCCCTTTTTTTTTTTTCCTGGAGAAATCAAGCGAAGTTCATTTGCTCTTACTCATCCTTATTGAGTGTTCATTTGTGATGAAGATTGTTTTATGTGATGAATAATGTTGACTTATATTTATGTCTCACCTCTTGTCTTTAGGGTCATTAAAAACAATGCAAAGAGGGCTTCCCTGGTGGCACAGTGGTTGAGCATCTGCCTGCCAATGCAGGGGACACAGGTTCGAGCCCTGGTCTGGGAGGATCCCACATGCCACGGAGCAACTAGGCCCGTGAGCCACAACTACTGAGCCTGCGCATCTGGAGCCTGTGCTCCACAACAAGAGAGGCCGTGATAGTGAGAGACCCGCGCACCACGATGAAGAGTGGGCCCCTCTTGCCACAACTAGAGAAAGCCCTCACACAGAAACGAAGACCCAACACAGCAAAAATAAATAAATTAATTAATAAAAACAAAACAAAACAAAGGTCTAGTCTTTGCCAAAGAATGATTGAAGTTTAAAAAAATAAAATAAAATAAAAAGTTACCTGCAATAATACTAGTTCCTAAAAAAATAAAATAAAATAATAAAAAAATAATTTAAAAAAAGCAATGCAAAGAATTTACTTATGAAACTACATGCCATGCTGCCTGATGTGATAAACCATATGCCCTACATTTCTCCTTATGCTCCACCACTTCTCCATGTCGCAACCACCTTGCCCAACCAAAAAATCAACTTTGGAATTGAATATTTAAAAATAATTCAGTCAAGGGCTTCCCTGGTGGCACAGTGGTTGAGAATCCGCCTGCCGATGCAGGGGACGCGGGTTCGTGCCCCGGTCCGGGAAGATCCCACATGCCGTGGAGCGGCTGGGCCCGTGAGCCATGGCCGCTGGACCTGTGCGTCCGGAGCCTGTGCTCCGCAACGGGAGAGGCTACAACAGTGAGAGGCCCACGTACCAAAAAAAAGAAAAAAAAAAAATTCAGTCAAGACATTAAAAAAATGGAGGCATTCAACTAGAATCTGGAAAAGACAAGAATTTTTTAAAACTGGAGGCATTCAGCTGGAATCTGGAAAGGACAAGAATTATCAGTCCTCCTGCACTACATTCGCGAGTCTATCCCTGGTGGGCCATATACTGCAGCCAAATCTTGTCTCCATGATTTCCCTAGTGGTCAGGGTATTTCAAGGGCTTCAGAAAGAATCAATGCACTACTTATGTGACTCACTTTTCACCTTTATTAGTCTGTCCCACAAGTAAAGGCAGGGTTGGGCTAAAGGAACTTATTACATTTATTGGCCAGAATTATATTAGCCACTCAACTTTTAAAGAGGCCACAATATTTTGTGATCCGTGATGACCAGAGTAGCCCTCCTTAAGCTAAGAGGAGTCAGATTTCAGTTCTTAAAAAGTATTAACTGGTTATCTGAAAAAAAATAAAAAGGCAGAGAAGTCACTTGATCCTAAGAAGTTCCTGGAAACATGAAGTTTGCTCTTTCAGATCTCAGCATTTAGACTTAAGATCCTCTTGTCTAAGACACAACTGATAAGTGTCAATGAACATGCAGTAACTTCCACAGTTCCATCAGTTTAATTAGATGCACACCAGGAAGCAGTGTCAGAACCTTCCCATTGTTTGATAAATAGAACATTGCTTTATAATACATATGCCGCATGCTTTTTCTCAGTATTTTGCAAACAATATAAAGAATTGCTTGCAAATTCCCTTAAAAGGATCTACTTAAAATGTCCAACTCAGTGACTAATTAGCAGATAGCTATCTGTAAATTAATTTATCACATAAATTCCAAAAAATGAGCTCTAAAAATATGACATTTTCAGCAGATCTGCTGGAATTAAGATCATCCCTTAAATGTTAATATTGCGTTTATGTCTTGATCTGCCTACTCTAGACTCTAACCTCACCCAGAAATTAATAGACAGAGTTAAGCTTTATTAAGCAAGATTTGATATTTGTTAAGAAAATATTTTATTGAAACAAAACACCTCAAATCATAAATGCACAATTCAGTAAATTTCCCCAAAGTAAGCACAAAGATGTATTCGGAGCAAAGGTTCAAAAAGAGGACTCTATGACCTTTCTCCAATCATAAACCCCTTAAGATAACCAATATCCTGACTTCCAGCATCATGCATTAGTTTCGCCTGTTTCTGAATGTTGTGTACATAGATCCATATTGTACATGCTCGTTTGTATATGAAGTTTTCTATGTTATGCTTGTAAGATTCATTTGTGTTGATGTATAAAGCAGTTCATTCTCATTGCTGAATTCTCATTCATCCCATTGCATGAATGGGCAATAATATTATTTGTCTATTCTGCTAATGAATATTTGGGTTTTTGCCAGTTTGAGGGAATCACCATGTTGTGATTATAACATGTTTTTCTGTTCATGTATGTATGCTCTTCTAAAGGTATAAACTTAGGAGTGGAATTGCTGGGTGATAGTGTTTGCATATGTTTAACATTAACAGACACTTACAGTTTTCCAAAATGATTGTACCAACTTACACTCTAGCTAGAGTGTTCTTTCTTCAGTGTGACATCTTTGTTATCTAACTGTAGTGTTTAGTTTCTTTGCACTTTCTGTAATTAGTGATATATGAGGATATATATCTACTGTTTCCCTTTGCTCTCCTTTCTTGCCTTCTTTTGGGTTAATCAGTTTTGTTAATTACTCAATTTTTCCTCTGTACCAGCTTGTTGATTACATATATTTTATCCATAGCTAGATTTATTGCTAGGTAATATAAATTAGGATTTTTATAAATTCCTGAACAATGCTAACATCTTAGAATATTTTTACTTCATTTATGTCTCTGTCTTTTTATTACTGTTATATTTTATTTCTACATATGTTTCAAATCCCACAAAACATATTATTATTGTCTTGTACCATTCTTAACACTATGACTCTATCTGGAATTATTTACAGTTATCTTCATATTTACATTGCTCTTTATTTCTTGCATTTTCCTAGTTCCAACTCAGGTCATTTCTCGCCTGCCTATATAAATCCCTTTAGTATTTTTCTTAGTGTGGTTTTCCAGCAATAAATTCTCAGATTTATTTATTTATTTACTAAATTATTTATCTATTTATTTATTGGCTGCATCGGGTCTTCGTTGCTGCGCACAGGCTTTCTCAAGTTGCGGTGAGCGGGGGCTACTCTTCGTTGTGGTGCCCGCGCTTCTTGTTGCAGTGGCCTCCCCTGCTGTGGAGCACAGGCTCCAGGCCCGCAGGCTTCAATAGTTGTGGCGTGCAGGCCCGGCAGTTGTGGCTCACGGGCTGCAGAGCTCAGGCTCAGTAGCTGCAGTGCACAGGCCCAGCTGCTCCGCGGCATGTGGAATCTTCCCTGACCCGGGCTCGAACCCGTGTCCCCTGCATTGGCAGGAGGATTCCCAACCAGTGCGCCATCAGGGAAGCCCTCAGACTTATTTTTAAAGTACTTACTTTTCTTTTAATTACACAAGATATTTCCACTGGGCATAGATGTGTAGGTCAGTGTCTATTTTATTTCAGTACTTTTAAGATATTACTCTATTGTCTTCGGCCTGCCATGTTTTGCTGAGAAGTCAGTTTTCAGTCTTTCAATTACCCTTTGAAGACAGTGTGTATTTTTTTTTTCTGATTGCTTTAAAATGTTCTCCTTTGTCATTGGTCTTAATCAGCTTTTCTCTGGTGTGTAATTCCACATATAATTCTCTTTGTATATATCTAGCTTGGGGGTACTAATGTACTTTTACATTCTCTTCTGAAGTTTTTCATCAGTTTCAGAAAAGTATGGGCTGTTATATCTTCAAATATAACTTCTGTCCTATTCTCTTTGCTCCTTTCGAAATTTCAGTTTCACATATATTTGATGATTTAATCATGGCTAATATAGCTCCTTTACTAAATATACGTGTATGTGTATATATATCTCCTTTCTATATCTTTTGTATTTTCTCTTTTTGGCAGGGGTGTGAGGCTTTCTGTGCTTCATCCTAGTTGCTGCCAAATAACTTACTCCATTTAATAAAATTAATTCTTTCTTTCACTTTATCCAATTTGCTTTTAAATTCATAATTTCAGCTATTGTACTTATTAGCTCTGGGTTAGCAGTTGTATTTTTTCTTATAGATTCTATTTCTCTGGTGAAAGGTATCATCTTGCCATTTATTTTTAAAAATATATTCATCACAGTTATTTTAATGTCAATATCTGATAACTTCAAAATCTGGTACATTTATAAATCTATTTCTATTTTTTTAATAAGCCCAGTAATTTTTGATTTAATGCCTGATATTTCGTAGAATATTTTACAGAAACTAGAGATGAAGGTGTCTTCCTCCAGGTATGGTCTATTCTATCTACTACTTGGCAGTTATAGTGGACAGTACATTGCCTAAATTCCATCTGGGCCGGGCCAGCTGATTTGAAGCAGGTTTTCAGGTTTTAAAGTGTTTACTCCATTTTTATCCGGATCACTCACACTCCTAGGCTTCTGTGTTTTAGGGAGTTCCTAACTGAGACTCTGGTTGTTTACTGAGGCTTTGACTCCTTGCTTTTAAACAGTTTTCTTCTTAACTTTTCAATATGTCATACTGTGAAGCTTAAGGTTTGGGAACTTTTTCTGACAGTTTGGCAAAAAAATGTTGCTTTTGAGTATTTTGCCCATGCCCCATTTTCCTGTTGCTTCACTGACATTTTGGGGGTGATCATCAAATACCAAGGATTTAACAATATTTTATATTCTTATAATTTCTAAATTTAAATCTTCAGTCTTAATCTCTCTATTCAACTCCCTATCCAAATACAAAAGGATCATTTCTACCTGAATGTTATGTAGGAAATGTATAAATGCTGACTCACTTTGCTGTACAGTAGAAACTAACACAACATTGTAAAGCAACTATACTCCAGTTAAAAATAAAAATTAAACTCAAACTTTTCTCTAAATGGTGTTCTTCTCCTGTATTCCATAGTTGTTAATAATATTCATCAAATTATACAAAAGTAATATTCCACTTGACTATTTGCATCACCAAATATTCTCAGTTCGAAATTTAGTTATATATTCATCTTATTATGTTTCTTCTATTTCCACTCTATTTTCCTAGCTAGGATTCTCTCATTTAATTTTTAACACTGTTTCCAGAATCACCTGAGGCATAGACCTGTACACATCATCTTCCCATCCACAACTCTTCATTGAATTAAAGTTCTTAAAAAGATAAGTTTTAAATTCCTGAGCATTAGTGTTTTACCAGTCCTTTCACAATTTTACCCATCCTTCCCCTTTTTGTCTTATTCCCAGAATCTCATGTCCAACTTATTCATACCAAATCTCATTGATTCCCAACTCTACCACAACTTAATTTCTCCATTCCTTTCCTCTTGCTATTATAGCCAGCTATAAAGTTGTTTTCTTCCTTTGAAAAACTGCTTCAAGGTCCATAATAAATAGTCACCTTTCTGTGAAGCCTCCCTTTTCCTGTTGCCAGCAGAATTAACAATAATCTTCTCTATCTATACCATGAGTGTACCCCTATTTTTGAAATTAGAACCTTGTATTATAATTATGGGTTTATCCCTCACTGAACTATAAATTCCTCCTTAATAATAATCACTTATTATTAAATTTAATATTTCCATAACTTAGCATAGTAGATGACAACACATTCGATATTTAATATATGTTAGAATAAAGTTGAATAAAGTTAAGCTTAATATATTAAAGTAGGTTGTGCTGGTGTCTTATAGTTGAGCTGAGGTACCATCAAGCTGGTGAATCAGGATCTATTTCTAGTCAATACAACCATCCATTGTTTAGTTATACATTGTAAAAGAGCAAGTTTTCCTGTTTGAATCTTACTTTTAGCAGCTAGCTTTCCTCCAACTCTTACTTCAGTTTCACAGGTTGCACCATTTAACCTTATTTAGTTGTCTCGCAAATGCCGTGGTCATATAAACAAATTGAAGAAAAGTAAATTCATGGATGAGCAAAGAGCAGTCAACGCTCGGTATCTGCAGGTTCCACATCTGCGGGTCCAACCAACCGTGGGTTGCGGGTACAGAGTGCCTACTGTAAGGGACTGGAGCATCCACAGATTTTGGTATCCAAGGGGGGGTCCTGGAACCAATCTCCCGCAGACACCGAGGGATGACTGTGATCTCTAGGACAGAAAGAATAAACTCAAAATGTGAAACCAGTAGAACTGTCAATGAGTTAATGTATTTTTAAGATTCGAGCATGAAATCCTGTGAAACGCACATTTCAATAATCTTTATCTTCTTTATGAGCACAGAGCTTCAACCAAAAGGAAGATTAGGATAGAAGCAAAAAGATCTTCTTTACTGTCATTAAAATGATCTATTTCCTCACCCATTTCCTTCTTTACTTTCCATTATTTCCTTGACACCTATCCTCTTTTTCCCTGAAAGATACATTTTAGCCATTTTTATGTTTATCCTCCGCATAACTTGATTTTATTTCTCCTTAATGTGTATGAGAATTGCACCCATCTTTCAAAATCTGGCTCGAATTCTTTTCTTAATCATTCCAACTTAAAGATATCAGTATAGACGATCTTATTCTCAAAGCAGAAATAGAGACACAGACGTAGAGGACAAACGTATGGATACCAAGAGGGAAAGGGGTGGGGAGGGATGAATTGGGAGATGGGGATTGACATATATACACTATTGATACTATGTATAAAATAGATAACTAATGATAACCTACTGTATAACATAGGGAACTCTCCTCAAAGCTCTGCAGTTACCTAAATGGGAAGGAAATCCAAAAAAGAGGGGATATATGTATATGTATAGCTGACTCACTTTGCTGTACAGTAGAAACTAACACAACATTGTAAAGCAACTATACTCCAGTTAAAAATAAAATAAAATAAAATGTAAAAAAAAAAAGGTATTACACTTGCACCTGAATTTTGGTCCCATCTACTATCTACAACACTCTTGTTAATAATCACATATTGCCTTTACATCTGGCTCTCTTCTTCCCCAGGTGTACTTTGCGTGATGAAAAAAACAGTTAATATATAACGTTTCTTTTGTTCATCCTCACACATCTCACAGAATGCAAGTAACCCCAACAGACACTTAATAAACATTAGCAGTGTTTAAATGACTTTGCATCTATCAAAAAGAATCAGCAAGAGTTCAGAACTACAACACAAGCAGCTGACCGTGCAAATTTCATCTGAAGGGTCTATTAATAAGACCAATATTACCATATTTACCAATACTATTTTCTTTCTCCTAAGAGTTTGATTAATATTTTCTGTTAATTAAAATGTTTTTGTTATGTTTTCTGAACAACTTTCATATTCTATGCTAATTTTTATATTGTTTATTTATGGTCACTTTTTAAAGATTGAGATATTGATTCAGTTTTGTTCTCATGCTGAAATATACATTCTTTGGGTAACTTTTACTAAAATCAACATGACTCCATGCATGTTGCTTTCACTCTGTTTACCTTTGCCTTTTTTTTTTCTTTCTCTCCTAAGGCTCATTTAGCTCAGACACAATTTTTAATTTCCCAGGAGCTTGTGCTTGTTTTCATATCATGTTTTTCTCTTTTTTTTCATCTCTGTGCATGGAAAGAGAAATGACTTGACAAAAACAGTTCTGTTCAAAAGAGCAAAACAGTACTAAAATGTTGGAGGTAGGGGAAGGTGAAGCAGAACTCAACATCTGTCAAGGTAATTTGTTTCAAGAAACAGTAACAATTTAGCTATAAGTTTTTAAACAGAATTTTCCAAGGACCTGGAAGATTTGATACAGGGGACCTTGGCCAGCCCTAACTTCATGACAATACTTTTGTCTACAGCAGTCATAGTTAACTCCAGTGCAGTCAAGAAAGCACATTCTCTCTGTTTAGTTTGGGATGGGGATAAACAAATTTGTGTAAAATACAATCTTTATTATCTAAAACACATATGAGTTACTCACTAGAGTTTTTCTAAGTAGAAAACACATTAATTTAGAGTGAACTAAAAATTGCTACATAGTTGCAACAAGACTGTTCATTTGTGTAGCATCTGCCCCTTACTGTTTATTTCAAGGTTCTCAAAGAGGAAGCCATCAGTATTAACAGCTTTAAAGAAGAGAAAGAAGAAACAGAAAATATCTCTCATTTGATTCCATAACAATTGCCATAGAACAATTTTCCTCTGCCTTTAGTCTCACAATTTTCCTCTGCCTTTAGGTGTATTCCTTTACAGCCCTCTCTCTCTCTCTCTCTCTCTCTCTCTCTCTCTCTCTCTCTCTCTTTTCTATATTCTATTGCATCCTGTCCTACCTTCCACTATGTATTCAGAAAAAAAAATATTTGGGAACTAGTTTTCTTTGAGGAGAAAGGAAGAAAGAATGTGATTGAGATTGGGAGAAAGGAGTAGCCAGGAAAAAGAGAGGGAGAGGAATAAAAGAGAAGGAAAATAAAAAAAGAGCGAGAGGAGAGGAGTATCACAGGCAGGATGCTTCTCAGAAGTCAGGGAATAAAGGGAAGGAAGCAGGATGAACAGCACCAGACCCCAGCAAAGCCTCTCTCCACACACCCCTTAAGGACATTACAACAAAGGCACCCTGAGTTCTCCAACAATCATGGGTGTTGAAATCTGAATGTAGGTTGTTTCTACTGCTGATACAGTGCATTTGTCTTCCACACATCTGCCTCCTGTAGCGTAGTATTGATCCCAAGGAACAAAGGTTACCACTATGGTTTCAAGAATAAGAAGTGAATATCTTTGGAAATAGGTCAAAGGAAACGCTAGCGTAGTAAAAAGTCAAATAAATAGCAAATTCAAAGAATTCATTATTAACAGAATTTCAGAGCCTGTACATAGCCAGAAAAAATGTCAAATTATTTCAAGAAGAACCTTTAATTGCAGCTTAAATTTCTAATCAGATATTGTAAAAATAACTTTAAAATGAATAGAATATATAATTTTTATATTCCTTTGTGATTTCATTTAATTATTTTCATGAGTTACTTTGTCAAAGTTTCCCCGTAGTTGAATCTGATACTAATATACAAATGGGATGCTATGACTTCAGTTTGATTCTAAGATCTTAGGAGATCCTATTAAAGATTCCCATGAAGAAATTAAGAGAACTTTCTATGACATTAACAAAGCAGGATACTCTTTTCTTCTTAGTAAATGATGAAGGACATTAAACAAAGAGTTAATGATCTAATTCCAGACTTGACAAGCACACAGGTGGTAGTGTTTCCCCCTCCTGAGAGCAAGGAAAATTTCTATTGAAAATATAAACTGCCTGACTCTGGAAATTGCATCCTTCTGCTTTTTCACAATGTTTATAGACGTGTCTCAACAATTCCCCCTGCCCCCCACATCTGTCTTTCCCTCTAGAGAAGACACCATATTCAAAGAAACAGCTTCATAAATCATGGCAGGCAGTCCAAGACAGGCATAAAGTGTAAAAATATGAAAACAAAAACTCTGAAACAAGAGAAGACTCAGCACATGAACCATTCCTTCCACATCCATAATACCTTCTCCAGAACTTGATCAGGTTCTCAGAGAAAGAAAAAACAACCAAAGTATAAATAAGTTCTGATATTTAAACTCTCCTGACAAATTTTTTTCCATGCTTGTTAAAGGGTCAAGTAATAGAATCTTTCTGAAACTTCATGAATAAAATAAAAGTACTCCAGGAAATTGAGGAAATGAAACATTTTAGGGTGACATGCTCTGGAATAAGTAACATTTTTGGGTGGATGAAGATAAGTGGGAACCTTTCCAGAAAATGGAATCCCTGGAATCCTCTGGAACACAGAGGTCCTGGCAACTGGCCCTAGAGCTCCAGAAAATGCAGCCAAGCATGATAGAAGAGGCAGTCTCCTAGCAATGTCTTGACAACTAGCTAAATAAAGCAATTATCTGAGAGAATTGGCAATAGGGTGGCCAACCCATACCGCTTGCTCAGTTCTGTCCTGGTTTTAGCGCTGAAAGCTCAGCAAGAAATCCTGGTATTCAGAGATAGGTACAAACATTTGGCGGGAAAATACAAACAAAACAAAACAAAAAATGGGACATTTCAAAAAAAAAAAAAAAACCCATGGGTTGAAAGTAATACTGTTTTTAGTGTCACATGAATAAGGCAGAGGTTACTCGCCTTCTGTAATCACTCTCACTGATTTTCCCCCTGACTGGTGATGTTAGAAATCATGATTCGTCCATCACCATAATGTATCACCATTGTTGTATCATTCCAACTGCTGTGACTTAAGTGTGCAGCTTAAGTATGTTGTAACCATGAAAACTAACAGTCCATCTTTGACTTTGCCTGAGGACAAACTGCTCTGCTTTTTATCCAGATGGTGCTAGTTTAATTTTTAACATTGTCAATATTGGGACCACATTTTTCTAAGAGGTCAGATAATGACAATGAAAATGGTGACAATATCAATGCTAGCATGACCCAGACATCACCAGAAAAGAGGGATAAATAGCTGTGTTCATTTAGAGACAGGTGAAAGGACTGGGAAAGGAAATAATCAAAAACAGAACGTCCTGCCAATATGCCAAATATAATTTTGGTTTGGGCATGGTGGAGAAAGGATATGAAAGCAAATATAGAGCCTGAATCTCATAAGTTAGGCATGAGAAAGGTAAATACTTCTAAATCAAGCATTTTTTTAAATCTCACCAAATAAAACCAATGCTCATTTGAAAATAACAGGTACTGGATGACCGTGGACATACCACAAGGATACACACACACACTATCCAATTCTTCCCTTAATTTCTCAGTGCAACTAAGTTAAGTGACAGTTCCTGATTCCGATTTTGCAACTCATAAAATGTGGACAAACAACAGTCAAAATTTTGATACAGGTGTGTTAGCCCCTTAGGTATTTATATGAATCCATTTCCCTGAGAAAGAAAAGTTGAATTGATGATGATACCCAATACGTTTAAAAATGGTGGCATATTTAACATGGAGACCCTCCATATTAAAGATAGATGCCAAGGTCGTAACTGACAAACAGCTAGTCTACCAAAACGAGATTATTGATACAAAATAAATGCACATTTTTGGAAAGGTGAAAACAAATGTATACAAATTTGAAAACCTGTTGTTGCCAGTAAGTAAAATCTCAAATATTCTACGTTCAGACATTTTCGTGGAGAAGCTATTTGGCTTGACGTCATCGCTTTGGACTGACACCAGGATTCAATGTAAGTGGGTGTGAGAAAAGCAGCCTGCAACTGTTCATAGTGAGTTGTGTGTTTGTACTAAGTTTTTTCACCACGTAAAGGAAAAGAAGGAAGTTCTAAAAGCTGCAGACACTTCAAAGAAGTATCGTTAGAAAAAGAAACAAGATAAAAAATACCCTATAATATGGCACAGAAAGAAACATGTATCTTTTTAAAATTAAATATAGGTAAGATCTGTGTACTTAGTCCTATTCTGCTTTTAAAGTATATTATATTTATATATCTTAAGAAATAAAGTAATTTTGCCTACAAATTTATACACCCACATAAAAGATTTTTAAAAAGTTAAAAATAAGCCACTAAACCAGAGGATAAAAAGAAACATTACAAAATATTGTTATGTTCTCTCATACACATTACTCAATTAATCCTACCATAAATTACTACTAATTGTCACTGTTAACTAGTCCTATTTTTCTGCTTAAATAAAAGCATGTATATAACAGAAAAGTAAATAATAAAGTATAATATAAATTTCATGTAAATACATATTTTACATAAGTTTATGATTGAGTCATAAACATACATATATAAGTATTTATTATATATTCTATTACTTTGTATTTTTGGTATGGCCATGCCGCAGATTGGCTTTCTAAAAAGTTGGCCACCTTGTTGGTAGAGAAATAGAATCCCCGTTTGAAGGAAAAGAAGATACGTCAGTGAGCTTTTGCAATGTTAACAAACAATCCCCAAATCTCAGTGGCTTAGAACAATGAGGGTTTACCTCATGCATGCTTTTTCCAATGCGCTTTGGCTGCATCTCTGCTGTCCATTCGTCTTCACTCTGGAAACAAGGCTGATGGAACGGCTCCTCTCTGGGACATGCTGCTCTGGTTATGGCAGAAGGACAATCAAGCTTTCTCAGATGTGGCTTGGACCTCCTTCTGCCGGCATCTTATTGGCCAAAGAAGTCAAGTTGCACTAGCAAATCACATGACTAAGCTAGATACCATGGATTGGGAGTGTATAATCCTCCCACAGGGTGGAGCAGAGAGTACTTGAGAAAATTAACACGGCTTCCTAAGTATTCTCACTTGGTCACAAGTATTTGTTTCCCTCCCTCCTTCTCCCACAACACGCTAACCCCTTGCCAAGGTAAACAACCTCTAGCTCCAACTGGAGGTAGCTCTGCTCTTCGTCTTCTTTATTCTGAGACTGAGCCTGAAAGAGAAACCCATACAGGGGGCAAGCTGCTCTTGTGATAGGGGAAAAGAGTAATGGTAGAGCAATGCTATGGCTTTCAAACTTTCTGCTCACACATGGCATGTGTCATCCTGGTCACACTTTATTGACCGGTGCAAGTCCCATCACTGCCCCTCGTATCAGTGGGGAATGATACCATCTCCTTGGTTACCAAGTAGGGCCACAGATACTTGGAAACAATAGATAACCTTCCCAGAAGGAGAAAGACAGACAACAAGGCAGAAAGAAAGGATTTGCCATAGAATAGAAGACAGAATACAGTGTGATCCTATGAGCCTCTGGAGCAGCAACCCTTTTATCAGGTGCTTGAAGCTTTGGTTTCAGGTGGAGAAAGGATTGATCAAGACAGCCAGCTGCCTCATACAGCATGTGAGTTTAAAATAGAGTTTTCATCAAAGCATCCTAGACATTATAGCAATAGGCACACCTCAAATCAATATTGTTTGTATGGTGCCTACAATTCACAAGCTACTCTTCTTCATAAGGTTAAACAGGTATTTGCAACTATTATCTCATTTATTTTTTTAAGGTTATTTAAAATAATATATGAAGATAACTGATCAGTTTAAACATTCTTGATGAAAGCAACACAAAACTAAGAATAAAAGGATTCCTTTAAGCATTATAAACAATGTATATTTTAAGTCCTCAGTGAGTATAACAATAAAGAATGAGCATTAAAAGTGTTCCCATGATGGCATAAACTACTCAGATTACTCAAGGATGCTTTGCTGCCTCTGTTACTAAATGTTTTCTGAAATTTCTCCTCCATACAGTAAGATCTGACACAAGATTTTAAATAAGTGTTTGAAACAAGATTTGAAATAAACACTGACAGGACAAAACTCATCTGATAGGCTATAAAAGATAAATAGTTAAAAATCAATAATTTCTTATATACCTTCAGTTAGAAGATGTAATTGGAAAAAGATATTCCATTTGCAAAAGCATCATAAACTATAAGGAGAGATTGAACATTAAATATATTGTCAAATGGAACCGAATTTGAATCCCAATTCTGCCACTTACTGTGTGTCTCATCAAATTGTTAAGTTTTCTAAGTTCCAGTTTCTCTCACTTGCAAAATGTAGATAAAATAGTACTCATCTCATAAGATTGTTGTAGAGGATAAGTAACAAAACTTTTGGAGAGTTTTCTGTCTGTACAGTGCAATTCTCTGGAGTTTGTATATGCTATCTCAAATAATCCTAACAATGGCTCTATGAAGTGGGTAATATCTTCAATGTTTTTTTTCAGATAAGTAATATGAGACCACAAAATGCCAAGTGGCTTGCACAGGGTCAGTCAGTACCAGTAAGCAAAGCAGTGGTGGGATTTTAACCTGGGCTGTTTGACGCCAGAACCCTAAACACTGCATACGATTCACTGATATTTATTGAGGGGTTACTGAGTTCTTGGGATATATCAATGAACGAAATAAAGATCTATGACCTCAAGGAGGTTACATTCTAGCCAGTGGAAAGAGATGGAAAACATACATAATACATAGAATTATATAGTATGCTAGAAGTCACAAGGGCTATGGAAAAATTAAAAAGGTAAAATCAGAGTAAGGAGGAAGGCTTAGGAGGTGTGGAACATGCTTCATTGAGAAGGTGAGATATAAGCAAAGACTTGAAAGATACCAGGAACTAGAAAAGAAGGCATTGGAGGAAGACCATTCTAGGCAAAGTGGACCAGAGCAAAGGGGCTATGGAAGGGTGACACTTAAGGCAGTAACAAGGATGAAAGTGCAAGAGTGGACTGAGCAGGCAGGACAGTAGGAGATGGAAACACAAGTAAAGAGGAGCCAGTTCTTTTTTTTAATTTTTAGAATTTTTATTGGAGTAGATTTACAACATTGTGTTAGAGCCAGTTCTCTATGAGCTTTGACTCTAACATGGAGCGCCATGGCAAGAATGACAAAGATCTAACATTTAAAAATGTCACTCCAATTGCAGTGTTGAGAATGGATTACAGGGGAGCAAAAACACAGCCACAGAAACCTGGTCAAAACTATTGCTGTGGGGCTTCCCTGGTGGCACAGTGGATGAGAGTCCGCCTGCCGATGGAGGGGACACGGGTTCGTGCCCCAGTCCGGGAAGATCCCACATGCCGCGGAGCGGCTGGGCCCGCGAGCCATGGCCGCTGAGCCTGTGCGTCCGGAGCCTGTGCTCCGCAACGGGAGAGAGGCCACTACAGCTAGAGGCCCGCGTACCGCAAAAAAAAACAAAAACAAAAACAAAAACAAAAAAAACTATTGCTGTGGTAGGAGAGGAAAGCGATGCATTGTACTACCAAGGCAGTAGAAGGAGCGGAGGTACTCTAAAGAGAACATATAGTCAGATTCTATCTATAGAAAATAGACGCAAGAGGGAGGAGACATGGGGATATATGTATATGTATAGCCGATTCACTTTGTTATAAAGCAGAAACTAACACACCATTGTAAAGCAATTATACTCCAATAAAGATGTTAAGAAAAAAGAAAATAGATCCAACAATTGGATTGAATGTAAAGTATGAGAAAGATGGAGTAGTCACAGATGACAAGTTTTTTATCTAAATTGACCTGAGCATATAGAAGGATGAAGCTTCCATCAGCTGAAGTAGGGAAGGCTGCGACAGAACCATATTTGGTAGGAAGGACCAGGGTTTCACTTTGGGCACGTTGAACGTGAGATATCTCTTAGCCATCCGAGTGGGGATGTGGAATTGCCAGTTAGATATGTGAACGAAGAGTTTAGCAGAAAAGTCTGTGCCTGAGGTATTAAACCATGAGACTAGATGAGATCAAGGAGGATGTAACTATGAATAAAGAGATGAGGACCGAGGACAGGGCTGGAGTGCTCCAACGTTGGGAAAACTTGTATATTTGATTAATATAAGCAAATTAAATATTCCTAAGACCAATTTGGAAATATGTATCAAAATCCGTTGAAAGCTGTCAGGAATTCCGGAAGAGTCTACCTCAAACCAAAATTTTCTCTGATATAAAAGGACTTGACTTGCCTCCATTAATCAATATTAAGGTGCAAATATCACTGGGAAGGGCAGTAAGTCAACTGTTATCAGTCAGAAATGGTTGGTCAGGGCTTCCCTGGTGGCGCAGTGGTTGAGAGTCCGCCTGCCGATGCAGGGGACGTGGGTTCGTGCCCCGGTCCGGGAAGATCCCACATGCCGCGGAGCGGCTGGGCCCGTGAGCCATGGCCGCTGAGCCTGCGCGTCCGGAGCCTGTGCTCTGCGGCGGGAGAGGCCGCGACAGTGAGAGGCCTGCGTATCGCAAAAAAAAAAAAAAAAGCTTGGTCATATTAGAACCATTTTCCAGGACAACTAGTTGGTAACAGCATCACATAGACTAAACACATGATATAGAAATTTTAATAGAGGAAGCAGCCCTGAGACCAGTTTAAAGAGCAAATCCTGCCCAGAGTCAAGAGGATGCTTTGTAAGTAGGGAAGTGTAAAGAGAACAGGCACATCCAGATGTATGGGCTAGTTACCAAGGTACAGCAAAAACAATAACAGAGTGGGCAGAACACTTCTAAATGTAGATGGCATCACAACGTTGGCTTTTGGTCATCCCACTTTGAAAAAAACAATAAAGAAAATGTACTACCAAGGAAGAGGGCATGACTGTTCAATCCAGGCATCCAGTTCAATCCAGGTTGGTCACCAAGGTGACGTGGAAAAGGCTTTGCATCTCTGCCCCCTCTGGATCTTGTGAGTCGGCTCTCAGTACCAACCATATAATAAAAACGTAGGTCATGCTGAGGTTCAATAAGACTCACTAGCAGATGCAATCACGGAAGGGACCCAGGGGAGAACTTCTCTAGGGTCTCCCGTTCTCACAGCTGTGAATATGGTGAATGAGTTTTTGGCATCCTTTACTTCTTTCTTCCCTTCACACTCCACAATACTTCCAGAAGAACTTCCTAATTGCCTCTGTACATTAAATCTTTCTAATGATAACAGCATTAACTCAGGCTCACTTTTATTTTGGGCCAAATTATCATCATTGTACCATACGGAATTAATTAAAATGTAGCCAGGAAAGGCTGCTGTGAACGACAGAAGCAGAGTTTGATTCTAAAAACCGGTGGGAATCATCAGTGAGACGGGATGAGCAGCCAGCAGCCCAGCGCCAGAGCCCTGGCTGGTATTTCAAGAGCTATTTGTAAAGGAGGGCATAGTGGGCTGGGGGCAAGGGACAGTGAAGACAGAGGAAACATGGGTAAGAAATTGAGACAACAGTTTTTAAAAAAAGCTTGGGCTGTTCAAGTTGGGAGAATCATTTGGTGTAATTGCATATGTTCGGCATTTAATATCTCTAGAGAGATTTAGCTTGAGTTGAGACTTCTCACATTTAATGAAGCGAAACTCTCTCCGGCCATTGCAAGACATATCTAAGGATGAAAACCAGTAACTTACAGCTTTAGTGACCTTATTACAGTGTACTTTGTGCTTGCCTGCTCTGCACTCTTATCTGGGCCATTATCAAAGGCTCCGTGGAATATTGGCCATTAGCTACATGCAGACCAAGGGGCTTTGTCTTCAAGGGCTGTGAGCGATGGGTGAGATAGATATTGAATATTTTATTTTAACTCCTAAGAAAAATCAAAATAGCAACATGCTCTTTGAAACTCTAATATGCATGTGAATGGTGGTGATGAGGCAAAGTCTCCAATAACAAACAAGGCTTGGTGCAAAGCCTTCTAAAAGATGAGCTAATTACACTGACAGCCCAAATAACAATGAATATTCTCCACTAGCTGCTGAATAGCTCCTGATTTTGAGATGCCTAACCTACATCTGTGCTATGGAGATGGAAATAACAACGGGACAGAAAACACCGTCATGTTTGCCAGATGCCACTGGCTCACAGTGGGAGAATGAGGCATTCAGGTTCTCTCATTTGGGTGGGTCTTATTGTCAGGAATTAGCTCCATGGAAGAAGATGCACTTCAACACAGGTGCACGCATGCACCATTCATTCAACAGGTACGCGGAGCTCCTACCGTATGCTGGGCAAATTTCTAGACCAGGAGTTGGCAAACTTTTTCTGTAAGGGACAAGATAGTGAAATTTTGTGGACCATACATGCTTTCTGTCACATAGCCTTCTTCAGTTTTTTTTTTTAAACAACGCTTTAAAATGTAAAAACAATTCTTAGTTTGGGAGGTCAAGTAAAACCAGCTGCAAACTGTAGTCTGCTGATCAATGTTCTGGGCACTTGACCAAAACTGCATGACCAAAATAAAATAACCACACGCACAAAAATCCTGTCCTCAAGGAGTGTGAAGGAAGGAACGCAACAGAAACACACCATTAATATCATAAAAAATATATTAAAAAGTGATTAGTGCTAGAGCACAAAGAAGAAAGTAGATCTGGGGATGGTGGGGGGATAATTTAAAGAAAAAGAAATAGTTGGAAGAAAAAGACTTTCTTTCATTTGAGATTTCGTGACTTGAGATCTTGATGACGAGAGTACCTCTTGGATCTGAATTTTCATGCTTCAGAAGAGGTTATCTGGTTCATGGAAATCCCAGGTATTTTAGAGCCAACACACCTGAACTTAAGTAACAGCTCTGTCACTTGGGAGTGGTATGGCCGTGGGAAAGTGACTTCACATTGTTGGACTTTCCTTTCCACATCTGCAAGATGGGAACCCTCATGCATGTCCTGCCATTCTACAAGTTTGCTGTGAGGCTCAACTGAGTTAATCAACATGCCAGTGCTTTGTAAGTGGTCAAGCAGTGGTCAAAATAGTGGTCAAAAGACAGATTTTCATGCCATCCTTATCAGAGCTGTAGCTACTAGAAAGGTGGGGTTTTGTTGTTGTTATTTTATTTTTAGCAATTCACCCTTTATTAACATTAGGCCCTGGGTCCCTTGGAGCTGGTGCTATTTTATTTTATTTTTGCTTATTAATTTCATGAAAATAGTCTGTTTGAAACAAATGATAAGAATATGGTTTTATGTTTCTACAGTAAAGACAAGGGTATAACGAAAGAGCAGCTTGTGAATCAACAGAAAAGGTGTTCTCTTATGTGAAGTGATTTGAGTAATTCCATCCAAAAGTCCCATTTAGCATAAAATATTATTTTACAAGGACTATTAAAGTGCCCACAATTTGAAGTATGAGTCACACTGTCTTAACTGAGCGGAGTCATGTGCTGTCATGAAGGTTCCCATAAATATGAAGAACTTGGCTTGTGATGGTTAAAGCTATGTATTACAATCTGTCGTTAGAAAACAATCGACTTCTTAACTAAAACAAAGCTGACCTCCCGGATGAAGATTTATCCAAAGCATGACACATTGGGTTGGAAAGCAGAAGTTCAGGGACATCTGATAGAGTGTTTGTACAGTTGGGTATAAGAATTACCAGGGCAGCAATCTAAGCAGTGTGGGCAAGACAGAAGTTCACTGGGTACTGTTGGCTTAATTGAGGCTGGAAAGTGGACAAAAAAAAAAAAAAAAAGGAAAGCATATAGACCCCAAATTTTGGCTTTGACCTTTTTTACTTTTTTTTATATAAGGCCAATCTTGGGAACCTAGCAAAAAATAATGTATGAGTTGAAGAAAAACCTGCTGTAGGTTTCATGGAATTCTATTAACTCTTACTCATCCACATAACCCTTGAAACTGAAAAATAAACAGGTGTTACATCCTCTTCCTTCCATTTAGCAGGTACTGCAGAGTTTCCCTGTGTAGAATCTGCTAGTTTTATCCTAAAATATTAACAAAGATAGATTCTAAAAGATAAAATACTTTAAAGTCATTTTCCTTGAAGGAGTCCCTATGATGGACTCCACAGTGCACTTGAAGGGGAAAAAAAGTACCACAAAATTCATAAATGGTGAGTATACCTTATAAATGCCATGGCCTCCATGATATGAGGGCATGTTAAAAGGAACGGTATCCTAAAAGGGCACTAAGAGAGCATACCTGAGACTGAGCCTGTAATTAAGCCATTAAACAAAGATCTTTTCTTTGCAGTGAATCAAAAGAAATCTCTCTCCTCTAAACACACACACACACACACAAATAAAAAATACACTTACTTAAAAGCTATCCTTTTTAGAAGCAATGAAAGACAAGGTTTACTTTCAGAGACTTCCTCTGACAGCCTGTTACAAAACTATTCCCTTTACCTCTGCCTGAGGCCATTTCCTTTCTAAAGATTTCTTCCTGTATAATTCAAGAACCACTGCCAAGCTCTACCAAATGTACTTAAAAATAAAGCTTCTAACTCCATGTTAACTGGCATTTGCCTATGTTTCTTCTCTTGTCATCACTGATCAGCAGGATATTTATATGTAAACAGAAGATGTCTAGGTTCTAATCAGCCTGCCCCACTCCCTATGGTGACTCACTAAGATACACCAGCACCATCATGAATCCTTTCTGCTCTGCTGTGTCCCAGGCTCTGCTGTGGCCACAGCTGTGAAGCTGAGCTGTCTAGAGAGGCGGCTGGTGAAAGGCAGGTCCTAGGTCTCATTTTTGAGTCAGTTGGCCAACAAACTATGGCAGAGGCACAGGCTTTGCACACATTATTTTAAAATCACAACATCCATATGAAAAAACTCCTCTTATCCACTTTTTAGTACTCATACAAGTCTTTGGCACATTGAAAGAACCCAATAAATATTTATAGAATAAATATTGCGTGGTTTTTTCCTCCTGATATGGAAACTCAAGTTCAGCAAGGTTAACCAACTTAATATCAGATGAAAACACAGATCTGAGCATTTATGTTTGACCTGGTCTTTATCATAGACTCCATCCTGTGAAAGATTTTACTTAACAAAGCAAAATGGATTTGCTAAATGCATTGATTTGCCAGTGGATTTATCGAATACATACTTTAGGTATCAGAGATATAAAACTGCCAAAGGAATCTGAATAAAATAATCAGCTTTACCAGTTGGAATTGATATACTTTCAGTCAAAACAAGAAATCTGAGATTGGCTTGTGCAGCCAATCACGGCATCAGAGTATCTAAAATAATAAAAGGAGCTCACAAACCCAACTCACTGTGAGGATCCAGAGAACTTGGGTGGGGACTTACTAGCTAAATAAAATTCTTATAAATCTGTCAGTTGTCATTGGGGATAAAGACCTCTAAGTGATTGCCCAGCTTCATGGTGAGGCGACAGCATTATTTGTGCGTATAAGGAAAAACCGTGTGAAAAGTCAGGATGAGTGAGAAGATCTAGATTTCTAATTTTTACTTGGCCGCTAACTAGAAAGTGAACTTTGACAGGTCACTTAGCAGCTGTGATTGCGTATCATGTTTTCTTGTGCAGGTAGGTATGGCTGTTCTGGGTACTATATAAAATCAAATCCATGAAATTATTTTTAAGCTATAAAATACTATATTGGCTTAGATGTTGTAAAATAGTGCGATTACTTAGTAAAGATCTGAGGAAAAAGGTTAAATATTGTTATAAACGTCATCTATCACGCTCGTCAGCTTTTCTGCTAGAAATATGAGTGCTCAAGGGGAGAAGATCAATGGCACAGAAATGTTCCTTGTTGCAGTTATGTCATCTGCATAACCATTTGATGAACCACGGGTAAATGGCGATGGGAAAAATGAGGAATATTTATTAATTCCTAATTTTAAAAAGAACAAAAATATTTGATTGCCATTCCATTTGATAGCTTCTAGTAAAAGTACTGTGGGATATTGATTATTCTTTCCATAGTGAGGCTTGCTATAGGCACTGGCAGCTGAAGGATGGAGAAGGGAAGAACTTCATTAATAAATGATCCCTGACTGATCACGGTGCGTTTGAGTTCAGGCAAGGAGGAAAAACTAGATATGCAAAAAAACAAAACAAAACAAAAACCACTCTGCTTTCTCTTCCTCCTAAATTCAACTCATTTAAAATACCAAAACTCAATCCGGATGTCCAGATTGGGATTCACCCAATTTCTCCCTCTCCTTCAGCCCTTCCTTCAGCTGTACCAGACAATCTAGTTGATATTACCCCCAATTATGTCTTGAATCTGGACCCGCTTTTTGTCTACCAAGCCTTAGGTAAGGTCTTCATTATGTACAATAGCCTCCAGGTTGTTCCCCCTTTTATTCAACTTTCATGTAGAAAATATTCTTCATTGAATTGACATAGAATTCAATTTTCTAACACATAACTTTTATCAGGTCAATTCTCTGCTTATAGCTATATATGGATCTATCTATCTATATATATATCTTCAAAATGAGTTTTCTCTTATTTAAAATGCAGAAAGCCAAAATCAAACTTAAAAAAATCCAAATGAACTACAAAATCTCAGCTTTTCTAGACTGAAGCAGAAAACTGCATCACAGGGCCACCAAGTAACCTGAAGTCTAAGAACAACAAAGCACCTGATGCAAAAACATCTAGTACTTTATTAGATGCTTGTTGATTACATCCTTTGAAAATGAGGGTTGTGCCCACTTTGCCAGTGAAGGCTCTACTCCACCTATTTGGTAACTCACAGCTAGCACTTCCGTTCTTTGGTTAAAGCAATATGTTCTTATGTTTAAAGGAGTGAATATTTAATGCATTCAAGAACAAAGCAAGTAAAGAAAGAGAAGGAAACAATTGGGAACAGTGAGGACTGTGGAGCATTGGCTAATTCATGCCCTTTCTAAAGGCTTTTGTTGTTAGGTGCTATGTGAGAATGCAAGCCAACTGTTGTCCATTTTTCAGATTTCTCCAGAGAAACTGAAATTCCCCATTTTGGGTTAAATCTCCCAATTTAAAATATTACAGTTGCTTACCTTTTTTTTTTTTTTTAACTCTTATAGAAACAAAACCCTGATCTCTGTTCCAAAGTTTACTTATCTTATTTAAGATAAGGACTGAAACCAAGGATGACAATTTAAGGTATAGTTACACATTGCACAATGAATGTTTCCTCAAAAAAAGAGCATGTAGATCAAATATAATTAAATCAAGTTCTAAGTGCATTGGAGATACTTGTGATTTAAAGGAAGCCCATGAAAAATCCTTTTGTTTTGTAAAGAATTATTCCCAGTTTTGTTTTGATAAATTATTATCGAAGGGATAGAACAAGACTGTAGAAAGAGTAAAGAGAAAAGGCAGTGGTGTCATACAAACAAGTATCAAATACTAGGTTTATGACACACAAATTTTGTGGACAAAACCTTATATCATTTTTTTTTTTTTTTGCGGTACGCGGGCCTCTCACTGTTGTGGCCTCTCCCGCCGCGGAGCACAGGCTCCGGACGCGCAGGCTCAGCGGCCATGGCTCACGGGCCCAGCCGCTCCGCGGCATGTGGGATCTTCCCGGACAGGGGCACTAACCCGCGTCCCCTGCATCGGCAGGTGGACTCTCAACCACTGCGCCACGAGGGAAGCCCCCTTATATCATTTTTGTGCAAATTAAATCAGATAATGTATTTAATACAGTTTTAGTGAAAATTAAATAATATATTTAAGCACTCAGAGAAATGTTTGATTAAAGATAGATATTACTCTTATAAATAGGTCAATTCTCTGGTTTGTATAAGGAATAGTTCATATAAACATTAATAAATTCCAATTTTAGGGAGATGTGAGCATAAGAGAAAAGATAACTTAGGTATATCATTACTGTTTCTAAGTATCGCAGTATGTATGAAGCTGACAGTTTCCTTCAACTTAATTCTCTTCCCTAGGCCTGGTCTTGAGACCATGGGGAGATTGTCAGAGTTTAGTCAAACATGACTAATATCCTTGATCTAAAGGTTACTAAATACCATAGCAGGTCATCACTGTCTCGAGAGACCTTTAAAAACTGGATAGACAATTTTGTCTTGTAAGAATTAGGTGTTGACTGACCAGGACAAGACAAAGACAAGCCAGTTGCCCCCTGGCTTGTGATTTCTCCCTTCTGCTGATTTTGATTGACACCTATATAATCTTGGACAAAAACACCTGGCACTTCAGTGACCTCAGCTTTCTCAACAGCAAAGAGGGACTGATGGTGCCCTCTCACTTTTAACCTCATAGGAATTATGAAACAGAGATGAGACACGAAATGACGTCATGAGAGACCCTAGAGCACTCTGGAGACGGGTGCCTTGAAAACACACTGTCATGCCATCCAAACTTAATGTTGGCATTGACTTACAGAATTCTGCCTACTGGTATTTAAAACTTAGCCAGTGGCACTAAAACAGCCATGTAGTCCACACACATGTAAAACCTCCTCTCTTAAATTTTGAAGATATACAGCAATTGTTTTGGTTTTAATTTACATGTTTATATATCATCTTGACTACTTTACTGTGTTTATTAAGTAATGTGTGTACCTTCAGGGTCATAAAATATATTCACAGCTTTGTAAAATATCCTTATAAGACAGATGTGCTTATTCATCTAAATTTAACTAAAATCAGGTGATGAGAGGAAAAGAAATGGCTTAAATAAGAACTACACATCAAACTCCTGCTTCTCTATAGGATAAAAAAAAAATCATAAGAGAGTGTACTATAAGCTAGACAAGGTACAAAAACCATAAGTTTTTGAACCCCATTAGAAAGTTGAGATGCAATCAATCATCAGAGAAATGCAAATCAAAACCACAATGAGATATCATCTCACAACTGTTAGAATGGCTATTTTCAAAAAAAGAAATGTTGGTTAGGATGTGAAGAAAAGGGAACCCTTGGGCACTACTAGTGACAATGTAGATTGGTGCAGCCACTATGGAAAACAGTATGGAGGTTTCTCAAAAATTTTTTTTAAAATACTATGTGATCCACTTTTGGATATATACCAAAGAAAATGAAACAAGGATCTCAAAGAGATATTTAATTATATATATATTTATTACTACATTATTCACAATAGCCAAGACACAGAAACAACTTGAATGTCCATCAAACATAAAGCATAAAGAAAATGTGGTATATGTGTCTATAATGGAATATTAACAAATTGAAAACATAAAGAAAATGTGGTATATGTGTCTATAATGGAATATTATTCAGCCATGAGAAAGAATGAACTCTCACCGTTTGTGACAACATGGTTGGACCTTGAGGGCACTATGCTAAGTGAAGTAAGTCAAACAGAGAAAGACACATACTGTATGATCTCACTTACACATGGAATGTAACACAGCCAAACTCATGGAAACAGAGTAGAATGGTGGTTGTCAGGGGCTGGGAGGTGGGGAAAATGGGAAGATGTTGGTCAAAGACACAACCTTCAGTTTTAAGATAATTAAGTCCTGGGGCTCTAATATAAAGCATGGTAACTGTAGTTAACAATACTGTATTATATACTTGTATTTTATACTTGAAAGTTGCTAAGAGAGTAGACCCTAAACATTCTCATCACCCGTGGGGGGGGGCACTATAACATGTGAGGTGATGTAAGGTTAACTAACCTTATTGTGGTAATCATTTCACAATGTATACATGTATCAAATCATCATGTTGTACACCTTAAACTTACACAATTAAATGTCAATTATATTGGGTTGGTCAAAAAGTTCATTTGGGTTTTTCCATAAGATGTTATGGAAAAAACCGCATGAACTTTTGGGCCAAACCAATATCTCAATAAAGCTGGCAAAATAAAAGTGATATAAAAATATGTCATAAATTAAAAACTCCCTCAATGTGCTTAAACACACTCAACACAGCAGAAGAAAGAATGAATGAACTTAAAGAAAGGACAGTAAAAATTAGATAAAGTAACAGATAAAAAGAAGAAAGAATAAGACAATCAGAAGAGAGCATCAGAAATCAGTGGGACAATATCAGATGGTCTAATACATCAAATATATCAAATATACCAAATGAGAAGATGGCGCACTAGCAATATTTGAAGAGATAATGGCTGAGAATTTTCCAAAATTGTCAGAAAGCATCAATCCACAAAGTAAGATAAGTAAATGAAGCAGGACAAATACAAAGAAAAAAACACTTGGTCACATCATAGTCAAACTGCAGAAAACCAAAGATAAAAGGAAATTTTAAAAAAGCCAGTAAGACAAATACAAATACATACAGTGAGCAAAGCTATGAATAATTGCTGACTCCTTTTCAGAAGTAACAGAGGACAGAAAAAAAAATAATAAATGACATCTGTAAAATACTGGAGAATTTTTCTAACCCCAAATTCTATATGTAATAAAAATAGCTTTCAGAAACAAAGCTAAATGAAAACATATTCAGAAAGTCAGTAGCTGACAGATTTGTCTCCAGTAGACCTGTACTACAGGAAATGCTAGCAGAAGATATCCAGACCCAAGGGAAGTAATAACAGATGGAAGTCTGAATCTTTGGGAAGTAAAGAAGAGATCTAGCATATATGGTAAAAATAGAACACATTTCATATTCTATTCATAGATAGATACATACAGACTACATACAGACATACATTGATAGATACATAGGTAGATATTTGATACATTGATAATGACATAGATGCATAGATAAATACTTGTATCTATGTTCTTAAATTTATTTAAAGAGCCATTAACCATTTAAAGCAAAAATAATAACAACATAGAATGTTGTTTGCAGATAAGTCGAAGTAACATATAGGGCAACGAAAGTATAAATGGCTAAGGAGTTGATACCATTGAAGGGGTGATTAGTATAAATATTTTATTTCATCAAAAAAGATAAAAGGAAAGGTGTCACAGAGAAACAAAGAACAGGTGAGATAACTATAAAGCGCATATCACAATGGTAGACAAATTGAACTGTGTGAAAAACTAAATTAAATCTTAAGCTACCAGTCACTCCTATTAAAAGTCTGAGGTTGACAGACTGAATTTAAAAAAGCAAAAACCAATTATATGCTATTTACAGTAACCACACTTTAAATACAAAGACACAGCTTGAAGTTATAGGGAAGAAAAATATGTACAATGCAAGTTCTAAGCCTAACAAATAAGACAGAAAATACTACCAGGCAGAAAGAGGGGCTTTCTAGAATGGTAATGGAGAATAGTCATCAAGATGACATAGAGATCGTACTTGTGGATGCATCAAACAATAGAGCTTTAAAATCAATACAGCAAAACTGACATAGCTAAAGAAATAGGTGAATCCACAGTTGTACTTAGAGATTGTAACATTATTCTTTTGAATAATTGATAAAACAAGTAGACACACACAAAGAAAGTAAAAATATAGAGAATTTGAACAATACTGTCAACCAATTAGATCTATTTGATATTCATAGAAGATCGCACCCATTAACTTCAGAATAGCCATGTATTGCATGTGGAATATTAACCATGCTGTGCTAGACCATCCAGAGGTCTCAATATTTTTCAAAGAATCAGTTATTTGGAAAATTCCCAAATATATGAATATTGATCAAAAACAGTTTTGAATAATTCATAGATCAAAAAACTCCAACAAAAACTAAAATATATTTTGAAATGGATGAAAATAAAAGCACAACATATTAAAGTTTGCAGATAGCAGCCAAGGCAGCTCCTAGAAGAAAAATTTTACCTTTAAGAGTATATATTATTAAAGAAGAAAAGTAGAAAATCATTGAAATGTAACTTTAAAAAACCTAGAAATAAAAAAAAAAAATTACAGTAAAACCACAGTAGAAAACAAAAATAATATGAGTGGAAATAATTGAAATAGAAAATATACAAACAATAGAGAAAACAACCAAGTAAAATTTGGCCTAACAAGATTGATCAATGAAAAAGAAATAAAAGATCAGTACCAGGAATGAAAGAGAGTCTGTCTCACAAAGTATAAATACGTGATGTGTGGGGATTTATAAACAACTTCTTGCCAATAAATTTGAAAACTTAAAATGCACAGATACCTTGGAAAATTTAACTAACCCAAACTAAAATAAAACAAAATAAAAATCTTAACACTATATCAAAGACATTAAATTTGTAACAAAAAAACCCTCTAGATGTCTTCACTTACTGAATTCTAGAAAATAGGCAAGTGAGAAATAATACTAATATACACAAACATAAAAGAGTGAATGAGGATGAAGCTCCTGACTTATTTAATAAACCAAGAATAACTCTAATACCATTAGAATGAAAGAAAACTGCAAATAAACATCCCTCATTAAATAATAGAAAACAAAGTCCAGTAATTATTGAAAAACTAACACATCAGGATCAATGAGATATATCATAGGAATGCTTACTTGTTTTAACATTTGAAAATCAACCCATGGAAATCATTGCACTAAAAGAATAAAGAAGACTGTGATCTTCGAAAGTAATGGAGAAAAAGCATTTGGCCAAATTCAATTACCAGTCATGAAAAAAACTCTCAGCTGACTAAAAATAGAAGAAAACTTGTTTAACCTTATAAGATGTACCTACAAGAAACTTACAGCTAATATCATAATTAATGGGAGACAATCACCACTTTTTCTTTAAGACTGAGAACAAGACAAAGATATCTATTCTGACTGCTTCCATTTAACCTTGTGGGGCAGGCCCTAGCCAGTGCAGTAAGACAAGAAATAAATGTCATTAAGATTGAGAAGAAGTGAAATTGTCTTTATTCTCAGATGCAATTGTTGCATACATGCAAATCATTATGGAATAATTACAAAAACATCTCCTGGCACTAATATGGAAACTTAACAAGTTAACAGGATACAAAGGCAATATTAAATAAAATTATATTTCTCATATTGGCAACACACAACTGAAATTGAAATCTTAAAAGTAACACTGTTTGTAATATAATAAAAGAACATTAAACACCTTGAAATAAATATAATAAAAATGCTTAGGACCTCCATACTGAAAATGGTAAAACGCTGCTACAAGAAAATATAGGTCTTACATAAATAAAAAGATATAAATAAGAATAAAAGATAATAATAAAAGATTTCATATAATAGAAGACAGTATATTCAGAAGTTTCACTTTTCTCAAAATGATCTTTAGATTCAACGCAATTCCAATCAAAATTCCGTATTAGAAATTTTTTGAAAAAGAACACAATTTCTAAAAAGAGGAATGGAGCTGTGAGCCACAACTACTGAGCCCATGTGCAACAACTACTGAAGCCCGCTCACCTAGAGCCTGTGCTCCACCACAAGGGAAGCCACCTTAATGAGAGGTCTGTGCACCACAACGAAGAGTAGCCCCCGCTCGCTGCAACTAAAAGAAAGCCTGCACGCAGCAACGAAGACCCAGTGCAGCCATAAATAAATAAATAAATTTATTAAAAAAAAAACAGAGTTGTATCAGCATAAATTAGACAAATTAATCAAAGGCAAACACTGGAGTCCAGATAAGCTCACTAATATTATTGATTCCAACCAAAGTACCAAGTACATTGGGTGAAGACAAGATAGTTTTTTTGACAAATAGTGATAGAACAATGGAATATTTGCATAGAAAAAATGACTTGGAACTTATTTCAACTGTTGAGGCATAATTAATTTTTGATGCATCATAGAGCTAAATATCAAAGCTAGAACCACAAACCTTCTAGAAGAAAACGCGGGAGAATACCTTTGTGACCTTAGGCTGGGAAAATACCCTGTAGGTAAGTCACAAAATACGAACCACAAAAGAAAACAATGATCATTTGGGCTTCTCCAAAATTAAAAATTTCTTCTCATCAAAGACATTGTTGAGAAAATGAATAAGCAAGCCCGGGTCCTGCTCATGCGGGTCAACTAGCAGTCACATCCTCTCAATTACTTCCTCCAACAGTGAAAAAAACCAGGAAATCTCAACTTTCATTGCCAGTGGGTGTGCAGATTTATTCAATCACTTGGAAATCGTTCAGCAGTTTCTCATAAACAAATAGCTACCATATGATCCAGCCATTCAACTCCTAGGTAAATACAAAAGAAACCACATGTGTTTTGTATATAAATGTCTTGTATACAAACTTTATTCACAATAGTTCCAAACTGTAAACAACCCCAATGTCCACCAATAAAGAAATGAATTGACAAATCGCTGTATAAACATAGAATAAAATATGAAGCAAAAAAAAATAATGGAACATTACTTATATACATAAAATGGATGAATCTGAAAATGTTCTGTTCAGCCATCAAACCCAAACACGAAAGAAGACATACTGTATGAATCTGTTTATATGATAATCAAGAACATGGAAAACAATTCGTGGTGACATCAGAAAGTGGTTGCCTCTTGGCTGGGAGCAGGGAAGGGAGAAGGATAAATAGGCGAATTAACTGAAAAGGGGCACAAAGGGTCTTTTGGGGATGATGGGGCTATTTATAGCTCGTTTGGTGTAGTCATTTCATGGGTGTATACTTTATGGTGTATACAGTTGTCAAAATCATCAAACTGAACATTTAATGTCTGTGCATTTTTCTTATGAATTTATATCTCAATAAATGTAATACAAATAAATAAACAAGAGGGAAAAAAATTAGTGGTCAAATTGAAGGAATTTAAGGGTAGCGATACCCTCAGATAATGTTATTCATACCACCCCATGGAAGAGTGAACTCTCACACGTAAACATTCATCTGCTCTGTGGGAGGCTTGCGGTGGGAGAACATATTGTATAGACAGCCTTGCAAGCGGCTGTGTTTATTTTCGGTTTAAGACAAGGAGACAATAACAGGCTGTGAATTTGAGATGAGGAAAATTATTGTGGAAAGAGCTGTTAGGTATGTGAGAAATGGCAAGAGGAATGGGCTTCAGAAAAGAGCAGTCTGAGTGTCTTCTCAAGTGGCTAAGAAGCTTATCAGGGGACAGGAGGCTGACGTTCTTTTGTGCGTGCATTGATTTGCACAATCCTCAGATACAAGCACCATCTTCTCAATAAGCTTAAACAACACTTGGGCCAAACTTAATCTACAAGGGAAAGAAAAACCTCCCTGGAACATACATCCACCCCCCCTTCATGTAGTTCTAAACTCCTGATGGCCAGCTGTTAACGTGAAGAAAAGTGACCTTTATAGTCATCATCATTTGCGTTCATGTCAGTAGAAGTAGTATAATTCCTGCAGTTACTAGCTGGACCAATTAGCAATTTGGGGAACAGTTGAGATTTAAGCCTTTTTTAAATCTAAAGAGATCAAACCATCAGTGAACTGTGGCCAGCTTGCTGTGATGATACCCTATGTCAAATATAAGAATTGATCAGTGATTTAGAAAGCTAACACTGGACCCTTTCTCTACATTTTATGGAAAGAGAGGAAATCATATATTTTAGCCAATAATTATTTATACAGTTTAAACATTTTTAAGTGCCCTTATATTTTTTCCAGTTTTATTGAGATATAATTGACACAACAGCGTTGTATAAGTTTAAGGTATAAAACATAATGATTTGACTTACATCATGAAATGATTATCATAATAATTGAACATCCATTATCTCACATAGATACAAAATAGAAGAAAAAGAAAAAAAATGTTTTCCTGTAATGAAAGCTCTTAGTATTTACTCTCTTATCAACTTTTATACGTAACATACAGCAGTGTAAATTATGTTAATTATATTTATGATGTTGTACATTACATCCCTAGTACTTACTTATTTTATAACTGGGAGTTTGTACCTTTGACTGCCTTCATCCAATTCCTACCCCCGCCCCCCGGCAACCCCACTTCTGGTAACCACATATCTGATCTCTTTTTCGAGGAGCTGGTTTATTTGTCTTTGAAGTATACTTGACCTACAACACTATGTTAGTTCCTGTTACACAACGTAGTGATTTGGTATTTCTGTGCATTTCAAAATGATCGCTGTGATAAGTCTAGTTACGATGTCACCATACAAAGCTATTACATATTTATTGACTATATTCTCCACACAGTGCATTTCACACCTGTGGCTCATTTATTCTACAAAAATGCCCCTATATTATTATCTCATTTTCTCTTTCTCCAAATCTCTGAGGACTAGAGAGTTTTAACTGGCTTGAGCTTTGGTCTTCTCACTTACGAATGGAGATAAACGGTTTGCCCAGCTCACAGGGTAACCTATGAAGCCCTAAAGTGTACTACTTCCCAATACTATATCTCAATTGACGTCATTCCATTCTTGTCTCTGTTTTCTAATTTTTTATAGCAATCCAGCCGCAAGGGTGGGGTGAAATACAAACTCTGAGCACCAATGCTAGTGAAGACATTGCTTAGGAAGAACCTTCCGTAAGCTCACTAAAAACTGTATGTAGCCAGATATCTAAAGAAAGGGGGCAGCCTGCAGTTTCAGACGATCCATCCAAAAGAAAAACAAATACCATGTTTGCGGGGAACGTAGATGGCTGAACGGAGTATAATTCACTGAATGAGCCTTACGACTTGATTCTAGGAAGTTGTCCATGTCACATTGTAGGTGGTGTAGGTGGCAGCCATTTGTGACACCGTTAGGCTCGGTTTGATCCTAGCCTTGCTTTCTCTCATTCTCTTCTGGGTGAACATAATATCTTAACTCCTATTGTTCGTTGTTTATTTTGGATTTGCTTTCGATTTTCCTTACTTGAAAAATCCTTCAGGGTTTACGTCCGTGAAAGGTCATAAAGAATACAAGAGAATAGCTATTAGTGACGCAGCTGAGGCTTGCTAGAACATGGGGCAAGAAGTTGTGGGCAGGGAAAGTGCATGATAAGAAGTTGGGAGTGTAAGGTCGTTTTGATGGGATATGTCCTGGTGGGAAATCCAGTGGGGGTCTGTGGACAGCCCAGACAGAGGGGTGCGTATCTGCAGTGGTAGAAGCCTGGATGGAAAGGGGAGAGCCAGGCAGCATAGGAGGATAATTTCAGGCAAAGAACCAATGTTCAAATACGAATTTGACAAATATTTATTGAGAATATACCATTTGCCACACATAGTGCTCAGTGCTAGGAAAGCAACTGTAAAGAAGAGCAAGAAGTATCAATTATCACATTTGACTCCATGATTTGCAAGATAAATGTACACGTTGAGAGTGTGGAGAAAATGTAGCAACGTGGAGACATGAGCTTATATACTTTTTTTTTCCTTTTTAAAATTTTCTGTTCTGAGTTTTTCTGTTTGGTTTTGTCTTACTTTCAGAAACTCTGAATGACTCTATTGAAATTCTATTTTGAAAATCCGTTATCACCTGTTCCTAATTTCAGGAAACCATCAATCTGTTTCTTTAAGAATCATGAAAAAAATTAGTTTAATTATATGGTGTTTTCTTCAGCAATTTTCTTTAGCGGCACATGGGATTAGAACAATTTTTTCCTGCTGCTCCGTTGCATTCTTCATACTATTGTACCCGCCTCACGTCCGGAGGTCCCATCTCATTCGATGCTACAGCTCTGTGTGCAGAGAGTTGGCATTATTATGATCGGAACATTATTTATTCCTATTAAACAAAAGGTGGTTTTATGTAAGTGTTAAAACATTATTGCTTTTTGACTCCCTGGATCCATCAAATAGCAGCTTGTGCTATACGGCCTGGCAGGGAGTAATCATATGTTAACATTCAGCCCTGATGTACACAGAAAATGAAACTAGTATTGGTTGTCTTTAAACATTAGAAACGTGCTCCCTTCTGATGGCTGTTTTTTTCCCCGGAACAACCAGCTAGAAGTAAGTAAACAGAGAGCTTTCCTAAATTCTGTGCTTGGAAAGAAAGTGGACAAAAAGCTCTCAGAAACCTAAGCCTCGCTCTCCAGCCCTGAGACAGCAGGTCAGGAGACAGAAACTTGGGGGCTTTGCAAAGGCTTTGGAAAAAATCTAAGAAAAAAAGACGCTGAATTAATATCAGTAGGACATGGCAGAGAGAAGTGGAAGAAGTCTGTCTCTAATCCCCAGATCAAGCAAACTGGTCAGCTTCCCCTTATCCAAAGGATATCTTTAAAAGGAGTGAGGTCATCTGTCCACCCTCATTTTTCCTTGGATTTTTTTATTTCTTAAATGCAATTCCAAAAATAAGCAACTAATTTCCATGGTCTTTTTATTATTTACGTATGTTTATGTCTTTGTCATGAGCAACTAATACTGTTATGAATAACTATACAAAGCAGCCTCAGCGTGGTGTCATCAGGAGACTGGGGTCCTAGTCTTGCTGTGCCATTGAATGACTACCAGTGTGACGTTATGTGATACCCAATCGGCAACATCAGCTCAGCT
Source organism: Aethalodelphis obliquidens (assembly GCF_003676395.1). Classification (NCBI taxonomy): domain Eukaryota; kingdom Metazoa; phylum Chordata; class Mammalia; order Artiodactyla; family Delphinidae; genus Aethalodelphis; species Aethalodelphis obliquidens. The sequence goes on along the minus strand of NW_020837969.1, from coordinate 26,341,651 downwards.
GGGAATATGTTACAAACGCAAATTCTCAGGACCTAGAACTACTGCATCAGAAACTCTAGGAGAGCGTCCAACATTTGTGTTTAGCAATCTATGCTCTAAATATTCTGCTAAGAGCTAAAATATGAGGAACACTTCTCTAAGCAAGAGACGTTTCCTGTGACTCAGTTTCTCCTCTACAAAATGAGAGAATTCATCTAGATGATGTTTTCGATGTATCTTACTTATATATTGATTTTCTAACATGTTAAACTGGATAAAGAATATTTATTGGCCGGATGTTCAGGCAGCATAGTGCCTGCTACATAGCAGGTACTCATGAAATAAGATGGTTAGGAGATGGCCTCTGCCCCGACTGGAAAACACTCACATCTTAATGGGGAAATACTGCAGGACTATTGCCATTTGTTTGTATGAACTGGAGCTACCAAGTAGAATTCTGCTTAGAAGCAGAAGTAAATAACTCTGCTCAGAGGAAAGTGTCGTGAAAGAAATGCATATTTCACAAGACTCTTAAGAGTGAGTTCATCAGAGAATGGGAGAAAGCCAAAGAATATGGCAAATACAAAGGAATTAGGTGTGGAAGAGCATTTTGTCGTGGAGTGTGAGAAAGTGTATGCAGTAAAACAGAAAAAACAATGATTTCCACTGAGAAACTCTGTTAAGGGGGGTCGTGTGCATTTCCCAGACTTCTGTAGCAGGTATAAATTTGCAACTGTGAATCTGTGTATATGGGAATATCACGTTTTTTTCTTATTAAAGCAAATCATTTTTGACTCCAAGCTTCCATTCTGCTAGACTGGCAAGAGATTCAGTCATCTCACTCCTGTATGCATCTGCCTCTCCCCGCCAACAAGGATGGGGAAGATATTGGGCCAAACTGAGTACTCTAAAAAGCCTCAAGTTCGTAGTATTTCTTTCAAGTCTTATGATTCTGTGGTTTCTTCGCCCCCTGGAGCAGCAAGTCTTTGCATGGACTGTGTCAGTCTCCCTCAGATGCCAGGGAGTTGCCAGAAAATAAGTTGTATATTTCTTCTGATCTAGGGGTGTGTAAACCTCTACCCCATGAAAATCTAAAGAAACCTTTCCTCTCTCCTGCTTGCTGCCTCTCAAGATACCCTTGTTCTGGAGCACCCTAGATCATTTCAAATACAGATGAGAGATTAACGGTGAGCAGCTCCTTGAGGGCTAGTTTCAGAAAAATCATGGAAGGAAAAAAATACAGAGAGCAAAACGCAAAGGAATGCAGTCCTATTTTGTAAACCAGAATCAGTGGGACTGAGTTCTTTTTGATATTTGGAGTGCATAATCATATTCCACAAAACAAAACCAAGATGGGGCCACATAGCCCAAAGGACTATTATTTTCATAATTCAAAGAGGAATCTGGGAGGTAGACTGTTTCCCCGGTAAGTTCACCATTTTGTAATAAATGAAAATTTGGCACTGGTAAGAGCTCCACAAATTGAATTTATCTAACCAAACTCAAATCTCTTTCAAGACACCATGAACTGAGGTCTCTGGGGAATGAGTAGCTAAGTTTTCTCCTGATATGGATAGAACCTAAACCCTACTTCTGGGGTGCGGGCTTATTTTCTGATAATTTCAAGAAAGTCTTGGCAAGGTATGGAAGGATTACTTCTGGAGAAAAAGTTCTGCTGTGTGTGATGTTTATGCTGTTTTGTGAAAGGGAGATTTAAGACAGACGTGAATCACGTGCTTTGCTAAGCACTAAACCCTCACATTCGGGCCATTTCATATTTCCTAGTCCTTCCTCCTTAGAGAATTTGAAAGGGATAAACTTTTTTTTTTTTGACCTCGCCACGCGGCTTGTGGGATCTTAATTCCCTGACCAGGGATTGAACCCGTGGCCCCTGCAGTGAAAGCTTGGAGTCCTAACCACTGGACCGCCAGGGAATTCCTGAAAGGGATAAACGTTTTTATTAACCTTAATTTTACAACAACCAGTGAATTTACTCTTCTTAAAAAGTTTTTTTTTTTTTTAAATTTGTATCTCCCCATCTTACAACCCCAAACCCCGGGAAATTAGTCCTGATGGAGACATGACAATTCAGGAAAAGGAGCAGTCCTTTTGCTTAGGAAATCATCCTATGCTTCCCTGAAGAATCACTGTAATTCAGATCTCTCTTTCTGATTTCTTATCACCATTTGAACAAACATATCCTGGTTGTTGTTCTTTTAAAAAAAATAAGTGGTGTTTTCTTCAGTTTTTAAAAAGTACAATAGGTACTGGTTATAAAGCACTGAGAAAATTCAGAAAGGTAGGCACACACACATATACATACAAAACTCATTCATAGTTATAATTTTACCTCTCAGAATTAACCACTGTTAACATTTTGATGTTTGTTCTATCGGACTTTTTCCTACATTTGCACTTATGCACACAAAGTCACCCATTATGCCATCATGTAATCACTTAGACTTAATCACTATTAAAATTAAAAATAGATTTTTGATACAGCTCCACATGCATATACACACACGTTACAAAATTGAAGACACAAGATATTAAGTTGCTACTTACTTTTTTCCACTTACAACATATTACGAACATGTTCTAAAGCCCTTATGAGTTTCCTTAAGTGATGTAAACAGAATTTTACATCAATGTATTTAATTTCCTGTTGTCTTCAGTTTTTCACTATTATTCATATCATTGTGATTAACATTCTTAAAGATAAGTCAATGCACACATCTAATTTATTCCTTAGCATGAAATGCAGGAATTGGATTGTTGATTACAGCTACGCACATTTTAAATGTATTTGAGCAAAAATACATTCTGAATAAAATTTATTAATATATATTCCTAACAAAAATTAGAACATCATTTTCCCACTCTCACAAACACCAGGTATTTTCCTTCTTCTTTTATGCTTGAATAATTGATAGTTGAAAATGGATAAAATTGTAGTTTAAATTGCATTTTAGAGAATTAGTAGTGAGACAGCTTTTTGCCAAATTTTTCATTGTTGCTCTGTATTTCTTCTTTGATCAATTGCTTTTTCATGTCCCTTCAATTTGACCCAGTTTTCCTTTATTTTTCATGGTTAATTTTATTATGTAAACTAACAAAATATCAACAGCCATAAACATAGCTCTGTAAAATATGGTAGTTAATGGACCACCTAGGAACTTACTTTTACCTGTGAATGAGGGACTTGGGGCTCCCCTGGCTATTTGGTGGCATTTATGGGTGAAAAGTGAACATGTTTTAAAGTTTCTATTAGCAAAAATGTCATTTGGGGTTTTCTATTCTAATACGTTAAATGGAGTAAATTTCCTTATGTTTCTATTAGGGTGCAGCTGTCTAACCTCTTCTCCAGAAAATAAGCAAACATGACCTGAAACCTCTTGGAAAATACTACCAGAAATCTCAATTCCTTAGTTCTGTTAGTTTCAAGCAGTCCCCTTAACATTTTCAGATTGCCTCTCTAGTTCCTTTTCATTTTGAGAATATGTGCTCATGGATATATTTTACCAAAAAGAGAGAGATGAGAAGAAGTGAAGATGATTTTTCTTTCCCCCGTACTGGGCTTCTCCTATTTATCATTCTTGAATTATGGTGAAATTGTGCCATGAGAAGTGATTCTTTGTTCCATTTTTTTCTTGGATTTCTTTGTCACAAGACTACCGTATCAAATATTTAAGGTCCTGTATATTCCATGAATAATAGCACAGTGGATGAGATACAATGACCTTTTCAGTATTCTGTATTGTGACTAGCTATAGTCAATCCATTCATTCCGTTCTTTTATGGCATCCCTGAGCTTGAGAGCAAAGAGTGAATGGCCACCCGAATCAAAATATGATGTGCCAGAAGGTCAGAATAGTAAAGTATACTAGTATATTTCATAGAATATGTTAAGGCATTAAAATCCTAATACCTTGCCCCGATTCCAGAATCTATAATGGGAAAAGAAAATGGCAGTCTAGGAATTTGCCCTTGTGAGAACTGGAACAAATCCAAATGGGTAATGACTATTCCTCATCTTAATTACAGTAAAATTTTATTTCATATATTTGAAAGCCTATAGATGGTGTTACATTTTTAAAAGCATATGTTTTGGGGGGTTGTTGACACGTATAATCTCACCACTGAACGTGACAGAACTTGTCTTCTCTGTAGCTCCTGCCATCTGGTACATTATTTTCTATAGTTTCCCACATCTTTCTAATTTCATCGCACTCTTTTAAAAAATGTGTTTATATGTGTATCTGAAGATAGATATACACAGATAAGATATGTAGATAGAAAGATAGATGACACCATTGCCTTTCTTATTTTTCCTTTGCTGTTTATATTTGATAAAAAGGTTTCAACTTAATTTCACAAATGATACTCAGATACAATGCCCTAAGGTCAGAATACTAGTCCAAGGATATTGCTGCTTTTGTTTCTTTCTTCTAATCTTGTGAGAACTGAAAATTTTACCATGCTTTTATCTAGGGTTATTTCAACCAAAAATGTTGTCAAGTGTTGAGCCAATTATAAATAGTTTACAAAAAAATTATCTTTCTGGTAGATGTTATAAAATTAATTCAGAGCATAATTTCCTATCAGGTCTATGCTGAAATTTATATTGAATCAAGAGAGTGTGGTATCTATATTTGTGTGTGTTCTCCCTCACAACACAATGAAAAAATTTATTTATTAATGAGAAGAAATATACTTGCTTTATTATTTTTTCTTTAGAGTCAAATATTCACATATTAAATTCCATTTGTAATAGCAAGAGAGGGCTGGGGAAAGAGACTCAGAATTATAATTAATAAAGGAAAATATTATTAAGCTTTTCTTACCCAGGGTGAAGGTCAATATTTCAATATTCTGCTTTAAATAATCTGTAATTAAAGGATTATGCCTAGTTTCAACTTTTAATTTTTAAATTCCATCAACTTTGAAGCTACTTAAGGGAATACTAGTCTGAACCAATATTATGGCAAGGACTAGCTAAATCGTATTTTTTCTAACACATTAAATAGAGAACTTGTTCATTGATAGTAAATTTTAAAACCCAGAGTAGCTTTTACTATGTACATGCTTAAGAATAGAAGAAAACTAAACATCGTTAGGTTGTTAGGGAAGATCATGAACTTTTTTCTTGATGCCATTGAAGACCATTTTGATGAATAGCCAACATTTATTATCACTAATGACAATACCAAGTTATCCAGCTGGCTTGAGCTTTGCCAACTTCTCTTTGCAATCTCTCCTGGCTCCCATATGTATAGTTAATTGGTTCATTTTCTACTGTCATCCTTGTTGCCGACCACTTGCTCCCTTGCAAACTGTGCAAAGAAAAAGGTAGAGGAAAAAGTACTTTTCAGTTTTGTTACTTTCCCTCACACATATAGATTAATCTGCATGGAAACACCGTATGTTTCCACAGTTGGCCTTTTCTTAGAATGTGTATACTAAATTACCTAACAGTGAAGTGACAGTGACCACAACAACAACAACAACAACAACAACAAAAAAAAAAGAGAAATATATATGAAATCCTAAAGGATAGGCCCACACTCTACATTTCTGAAGGGGAATAAAGGAGTTTAAAATAGTTGGCCAACTCTTCAACAATGCCCCCAAAGCAGGGTCCTTTTTTGTTTATTGTGTCACTTTATATAATTTATTTTCTACTGTGATAAAATAGGGTAATAAATGTTTGATTACCACAGTTTTAAAAAATCAATCATCCTTAAAGAAGATGTGGCACATATATACAATAGAATATTACTAAGCCATAAAAAGAAAAGAAATTGAGTTATTTATAGTGAGGTGGATAGACCTAGAGTCTGTCATACAGAGTGAAGTTAAGTCAGAAAGAGAAAAACAAATACCATTTGCTAACACATATATATGGAATCTAAAAAAAAGAAAAACGTGGTTCCGATGAACCTAGGGGCAGGACAGGAATAAAGACACAGACATAGAGAATGGACTTGAGGATACAGGGAGGGGGAAGGGTAAGCTGGGATGAAGTGAGAGAGTGGCATGGACATATATACACTACCAAATGTAAAATAGAAAGCTAGTGGGAAGCAGCTGCATCTCACAGGGAGATCAGCTCAGTGCTTTGAGACCACCTACAGTGGTGGGATAGGGAGGGTGGGAGGGGGATGCAAGAGGGAGGAGATATGGGGATATATGTATATGTATAGCTGATTCACTTTGTTATACAGCAGAAGCTAACACACCATTGTAAAGCAACTATACTCCAATAAAGATGTTAAAAAAATAATCAATCATCTTGCATGAAATCCTTAGAAAAATGCACTCCACTTTCCAATTCTTTAAACAAATTATTCTGTGAATAATAACTTTTTTTTTTTAACTTAAAATGGTCCCTGTGAACCTGCAGTGGGGCAGTAATACCTTCTGGGAATATTTTTAAATGGTCTCAGACTTCTGGATTTTGAAGTTCTCATGCTTGAGATAATACAGACATACAGTCTTTCTACTGAAACTCATTTAAGGGGAAGTTTTCTTTCACCATATGGTTGATGCCCTCTCCACCTTCTTTACTTCTTTGGTCTTGGTTCTCTGCCAGTGGTTGAGTCTCTGACATGTGAAGATATGTGAAGAATTACTGTATAGACCAAACTTCCAGGTAGGCAAATAATTTAATATGTTCCTTAAGTATGTTTCTTAAGTATTTCCTTAAGTATGTTCCTTAAAGTATGTTCCTTAAGTATTTGTTCAACATTTGTTTAGACAGCAGCCGAAGGATGCCTTTGGGAAGGACAGAAAATGGAATGCTGATAACAGAACTCATCCTTTCTTCTGCTATCTTGACCTATTCACTTTGCCCCCCCCCCCATTTTTGTACCTCATTCACCAATTTTTCTTTTACATTAAGAAAAAATCAATTTATTTATTTTATTTATTTCTTTTTGGCCGCGTTCGGTCTTTATTGCTGCGTGCGGGCTTTCTCTAGTTGTGGCGAGAGGTGGTTACTCTTCATTGCAGTGCGCGGGCTTCTCATTGCAGTGGCTTCTGTTGTTGCGGAGCACCGGCTCTAGGTGCACAGGCTTCAGTAGTTGTGTCATGCAGGCTCTGGAGCACAGGCTCAGTAGTTGTGGTGCACAGGCTTAGTTGCTCTACGGCACGTAGGAGGATTGTCCCGGACCAGGGCTAGAACCCGTGTCCCCTGCATTGGCAGGTGGATTCTTAACCACTGCACCGCCAGGGAAGCCCTCTTTTACTTTCTATTGTAGAAAGGTAGGGAGAATTCAATGTGCCGATATCCATTATTTACATTTAACAGTTGGTACCGTTTTGCCATATTTGCATCACCCATTTTATTTGCTGATGTATTTAAAAGCAAGTTACAGACAGTAAGGCCGTTTCGATTTCCCGTATTTCAACATGAGCCTTCATCAAAATAAGGATATTTTCCTGTGCAAACACAAAATCTTTCTTACACCTAAGATGATTAGAAGTATTTTTAGGTCATCTAACAGCCTGCACTTAACCAGACCCAGGTTCCTTAGATGGCGGCTATGATACGGATCGTTTGGCTTTACTCAAAACCCATATTTTGGAGCATTGCTGTAACTCTGATATCAACTCAAACTTCTCAGCTTTGTCCTCCCAACCACATGGGGTGTTCCTTCTGAGAATGATTCTGGTGAATGAGACTGTCTCTATTGTATGAGAACCCCAATAATACTGCAGTGTAGCAGTGACCCTTCAGCAGCCTCCTTTTCTTTTTTTCTTTTCTTTTCTTTTTTGACATTCTAGACTTTGGAGGTTTTAAAGATGCCCTAATTGTGTTTTAGGGTGAGAAGTTATCAGAACTCAGCATCACAGTTGGACTTCAGGAAAGGAAGAAAAGAAGCAAGGACAAAGCCAAAGTTGTGATGGAGCTCGTAAAACGGGAAGAAAACAAAGTCATTTAATATCAGTGAAACTGACTTTTGCACATGAAATTCTAAGCTCTGTAATTCTGCTGCTTAAATAAATAAAAATATGGATCTTAGATTTTTGGTCAAAATGAGTTTAGCCGCCTTTATGGTTTGAGCAGTTTTCTGTCCATTCGACCTCTTTGGCAGTAGTTACAGTGTTTTGACTGGAGTTAAAACCCTGTGCACCACATGCTAACTGTAGGCATTAAAAGCAGCCATGAATCAAGGTTAAGACAGGACGTATCTTCAGGGCTCTGTGCCCTAAGATGTGCAGTGGGAATGAAAATTGCAGTTATTATACACAGTTATTCCCGAAGGGAACATGAATCTGGAAGAGCAGAAGCTGCCACTAAGACTCGGGAGTAGAAGATAAAATGTCCTTTTTCGTCTACAGGACAAAAACTGATGTTCAGACTAAAGGTTTCCAAGAAGTATGCTAATCAAAATAGCTCTAGAATTATAAGCATTTGTGATGGTGACATTAAAGCCTATGTTTTACTGATGACAACTAGACAATATTTTTCCTTTGAGAATTAAATACTTCACAGTGGTGATTCTCAGCCACAGGGTTGCCTTATTTACCAAAGGACCAGTGGAACTGTGGGAGGAAGGGATCATACATCTAGATGGCAGAATATTAAACATAATTTGCAGTCCGGCTTAACACTGCAGAAGCCAAAATAAATAAATGACCATTATGAGGAAGATGCATGCCCTTATGAACATGGTCCCATCAAGAACATCAAGATGAAGAGAGTGTGTATTATTCTATAGAAATTCAAACAGGATCAGCATTGCCCTGACTGTGTTCAAAACACAGTCCTGCAGTTTACTGCTGGAGTAATATTGAACAAGTTACTACAACTTTTTAAAAATCTCAGCATCTTCATTAATAAAATGGGAATCTACCCCCAAAAAAAGTGGTTGTGAGGATTAACTAAGTAAATGTAAGAGAAGGTCTTTTATGACACAGGTTAGCTGCTATCCACATGGCTTCCTCTGGTGGGGGCATTGTCAATTTGATATGTTATCACTCTGACAAACATAGCTTAATGCCTTACTGTGGTAGCCAGCCTACAAGACGACCCCAATGATCTTTACCTCCTGGTGTTACATGGTTTTGTGTAGCCACTTCCACAAGGAATGAAGCCACTGTAGAACAACGAGGATATTGTGGAAAAGATAGCATATGACTTCCAAGGCCAGATCTTAAAAGGCTTGTAATGGCTCCTGCCTTACGTTCCCTTGGATCACTCTGGGGAAGGCCAGGTACCATATTGTGAGGACACTCAAGCAGCCCTATGGAGAGACCCAGGTGTCAAGGAACTGAGGCCTCTGGGCAACACCAGGTGAGCAAACCATCTTGGAGATGAATCTCTCAAACCCTAGTCAAACCTTCAGATGACTGCACCCTGGGCTAAATTCTTGACTGCAATCTCATGAAAGACTCTGAACCAGAATCATACAGCGAAGCCACTCCTGAGTTCCTGACCCAAAGAAATTACAAGATAATAAATGTTCACTGTTTTAAATCACTATGTTGGATTAATTTCTTTCTTTTTTTTTAACATCTTTATTGGAGTATAATTGCTTTACAATGGTGTGTTAGTTTCTGCTTTGTGGATTAATTTCTTAAGGAAGAATAAATAACTAATATATCTTCCACCTTAAGCTAGACTGGAAATGAGTAAGATCCACGTGATCTTGTTATAATGCAATCAAAATTGTCTATCAAGATGTTTTCAGGTTCATCGAGTCCCAATTTCATTAAAAGAGTTTTTTTTTTTTAAATTAATATGTGGCAAGACCATTTTAGGAACAGACTCTCAAAATTAAAGAGAGTTTAGGCAGTAGGAAGATTGAGAACTAGGAAAGTAGATGAGTGGAAAGCAAGTAAAGCTGAAAGGTAATGCAGGAAAGAATCTGGAAAACAACTAAGCAGAAATTTTATTGACAAGATTTCTTCATATGAGAGCCTATAATATCATATGTAGGCTAACCAGCCAAAATCATCTATTTAAGACGATTTGGCGAGATAGTTTTTGACAAAGAATAATCCAGGGTTTGCATGTGGCTTGGTGAAGTGACGAGTCCTCATTGACTGTGCTCCCTTTGGGACGTGTTCCATTGATCTAAAGCTCTACCTGGGCTCCATACGTAGCAGTGGGCTCAACCCACCACTGATACTGAATACATGCAGCTTGTGCGTCCTCTGTAGAGTCCCTCCCATATCCCATTACTCTGTCAAGTGAAAGCCTGGATTGATATTCATTCTTTACCTGTGAGCTAAGAAGTCTGAAGGGTCATATGAGTTTAAGTGCATCAGGCAGCAGTTATGGTTTTTTTTGTTTTTTTTTTCCTGTATGCGGGCCTCTCACTGTTGTGGCCTCTCCCGTTGCAGAGCACAGCCTCCGGACGCGCAGGCTCAGCGGCCATGGCTCACGGGCCCAGCCGCTCCGCAGCATGTGGGATCTTCCCGGACCGGGGCACGAACCCGTGTCCCCTGCATCGGCAGGCAGACTCTTAACCACTGCGCCACCAGGGAAGCCCAGCAGTTATGTTTTAAAGCAGCCTTAGGCTCACAGCAAAATTGGTTCTGGGACTTCTCTGAGGATACCAAAATCTGAGGATGCTCAAGTCTCTTATATAAAATGGCATAACATTTGCATATAACCTACACACACCCTCCCCTATACTTTAAATTATGTCTGGATGACTTATAATAACAAATACAATGTAAATGCTATGTCAATAATTACCAGTGTGGCAAATTCAAGTTCTGCTTTTTGGAAATTTCTGGAATTGTTTTTCAAATATTTTCTATCCTCAGTTGGTTGAGGCTATGGGTGTGGAACACACGGATATAGAGGGCCAACGGTAGACTTGAGGCCCATACATGTATCATAAAATTAGAAAATGTCCTTGGAAATTCTTTTTAGTGACTTTTAGATGCTTACTCAGATGCAAGTTCAGTGCTAGAGGGAAATAGCAAAAGATTCTTGATACTTCAAGGCAGTTTGCTAAATTTCACCAGGTCTCTTGCTGGTAATGAATCATATAAGTATTTTTTTGTAACTGGAGTCAACTGAAATTAGAGAATGGATAAGCAAAAACACTCAGTGACTCTTGGAACTTTGGAGATTCAAAGCAATTTGTCTGCTAACTTGCTGCTGATTTGTAAGGAGAACAGTATCTCAGTTTTAACCAAACACAAGCCAATAAATTTAATAGTGCCCAGGGTTTAAATATCTACCTGATATGCCAATATTAAAGTAGTATCCTTGTAGTTTTTTGTCTGTAAACAGTTATATGAGAAAATGTTGCCTTTAATTTAAATAATTAATTATGACCTTGAACCAGGTGTCACTATGACACCACAATACTATAATATGCCTTGCTCTTTGCCTCTTCTTTTTATCTTTCCCTCTCTCTCTTTCTCCACTATTTAAATATGTTTATTATATTTAAATATGAGGTTTATTATATTTAAATATGATGTTAATAGATCAGCCTATCATTAGCAGCATTATGATTCTAGACTAAAGTTTGCATTAGCTCCCAAAGCACAGTAAAAGTAAGTAAGTAGATATTAGGTACGTAGATACATGGGTAAGTAGGTACCTAGGTAGGTAGGTAGACAAAAACAAACAAAACACATCCCTTCATCTCTACCCCACAATAACAATCCCTGTGGACAGCTAGACACTACTGTCTCCTTCACACCAATAAGAACCAAATAGAGGGAGGGAACATCTTGCAACCCCTTCCTTTGGACTGGCTTGTTTCACCCAGGACACCTCCAGTCTCACAATCTTGAGTAAATTACCATTATCATTACACAGCATCATCACTTCAGTGTCATCCAAATTTGTCAGAAGAAAAAAACAAATCTTGGTTATTTGTTAAAAGCATAAATTCTTTTCCCTACACAGAATGTACTATTGATACATCAGATTTTCTCAGTGTAACTCTTTATAATCTGTATGTTTGACCAAAATTCCAGATAATTCTTATCATCAAGAAAGACTGGGAAATGTTGATTAATTGTTTCATTTTATTTAAAATGTATCTGATCATCTATCTGAACTAGGAGTTATGAGCTAGAAAACATCTCAATTATTAAAAATGAGAAAACTGACACTTAGAGACAGTAAATGACTTGGGGGAAGGTCACACAGCTAGAAAATGGTAGGGCTAGATCTTAAGCCCCTGTATTGTGGCTCCATTTTTGTTACACTTCTCCACCAATGTTTGTTTCCTACACAGCTGGCCACACAGCTGGTAATCAAGATAAAAGTTCTGGACACAGACAAAAAGTAAAAAATAACCTTCTCTTCTAACTCATTGAGTCTTCTACCTCCTAGCTTCCTTGCACAGACTTCTAGAGACCTCTGGCTTTCTGGGCATTCCTTTGCAATCTCACTATAGTTACTGCTTTCCTTTTGAAGGGTCCAAGCTCAATATTATCCCTTCTTGCTCAGCCTCCTCCTTCCCTTATAACCCACGTTTTAGCAATTATGGTTGGTGACTTGAGATGGACAACACACCAGTAATCCAAGACTGAGGTATAGGATGGAAAAATCCTTGAGTGTATAATGAAACCAGAGCTAGAAAACTGGACTCTCATGGTCTGAGACAAAACATCTCACCTCCTTCAGTCTCCCATGTGAATTACTTTAATCTGATGAGAGATTCTAGAGCTAGAAGGACTTAGACTGTCTGCTCAAGCCCCTTATTTTAGAAGAAAGGGAAGTAAAATGTTAAAAGGTAATTTGGTAATTCAGATGAAATTGTAAAAGGGAAATATATGAAGTAATATGTTTGTGGGTACGCTGAATTTCTTTGTCCCTTGCCTAACCTGAACTTACCCTTGCCTAGCCCATGCAGACCAGGAAGTAGCTCATTCTCTTTTTTGTACAAATAACATGCCAAACTTTGTACTGAGTGCTTTATATAAATTATATTTTACTGAACCTCAAAGCAGGCTTTCAAAATACATATGGCAATCTCCAATTGATTTATGGGGAAACTGACTTACAGGTTAAAAGCCTGTTACTTTTTGCAACAAACAAGAATAAGGTGGAGAGAAAATTCACATTCAGAATGTTTTTTTAAAATTACAAAATATACCCCTTAGCCCTTTCTCAAGTAGCTGTCACTTCACAGCTCCACTTTATGTATAAATGCTTCAACAAAACACTGGAAAAAATATATGCTAGAAAACGGAATGTATTTGTTTACAAAGCTAAGAAGTAGAACTGATAGAAAAGGCAATAGATAAAGGGTAAGAGATTCATATATAAAGATTGTCCAATTGGCCAGTACAATGACCAGAATCCAGAGAGTGGAATGTTGACCTATCTTAAGAATATACTTAAGTAGTAGCACAGCAGATGCACAAATGCAAGTTAAGGAGTGCCAGCATGACTGTTTGCCAGTCAAAAATTACAAAGTGTTTATTATTTGCCAGGCGCATTTACAGGCCCTGGGAATACAGTGTCTAATATTTGCAGGAAATTATATTTCAATGGGGAGTGTAAGGGTAAAAAAATGTGATAAACACGTAGAACGATACCCACAACAAAAAGCTAATTTCAGGAACTGATTAGGTCAATAAAAAATGTTAAATAGGGCTTCCCTGGTGGCGCAGTGGTTGGGGGTCCACCTGCCGATGCGGGGGGCGCGGGTTCGTGCCCTGGTCCAGGAGGATCCCGCGTGCTGTGGAGCGGCTGGGCCCGTGAGCCATGGCCGCTGGGCCTGCGCGTCCGGAGCCTGTGCCCCGCAACGGGAGAGGCCACAACAGTGAGAGACCCGCGTACCGCAAAAAAAAAAACACATGTTAAATAGGGTCACTTGATTACATGCGACTGAGAGGGCCCCTAGAGTGATAAGGAAAAACATTTGATGAGGAGGTAATATTTCACTGAGTCCTGAATAAGAAGCAGGTAGCTCTGCAAAAGTATGGGAGAAAGAAGATGGTCCAAGAAGAAAACACAGTAAGGGCAAATACTCGAGACGGAAAAGACCTTGGGATGTACAAGGGACAGAAAGTATGTCAGTGTGAAGATTGTATCATCAACAACTGAGAGAATGAATATAGACAAATCTGGAGACATATTCAGAGGCCAGATCATGTAGGGCCTTATTGGTCACAACAAGATTTTATTCTGGATGTAGGGAAAAGCCCATGCAAGGTTTTATTTTATTTATTTATTTTCTAACTTTTAATTTATATTGGAGTATAGTTGATTAACAATGTTGTGATAGTTTCTGGTGTGCAGCAAAGTGATTCAGTTATACATATACATGTATCTATTCTTTTTCAAATTCTTTTCCTGTTAAGTTGTTACATAATGTTGAGCAGAGTTCCCTGTGCCATACAGTAGGTCTTTGTTGGTCCATTTTAAATATAGCAGTGTGTACATGTCAGTCCCAAACTCCCTAACTATCCTTTCCCCCCACCGTTCCTCTCTTGTAACCATAAGTTCATTCTCTAAGTTTGTGAGTCTGTTTCTGTTCTGTAAATAAGTTCATTTGTATTATTTCTTTTAGATTCTGCATATAAGTGATATCATATGATATTTCTCTTCCTCTGTCTGACTTACTTCACTCAGTATGACAGTCTTTAGGTCCATCCATGTTGCTGCAAATGGCATTATTTCATTCTTTTTAATGGCTGAGTAGTATTCCATTGTATATAAGTACCACATCTTCTTTAACCATTCCTCTGTCAATGGACATTTAGGTTGCTTCCATGTCTTGGTTATTGTAAACAGTGCTGCAATGAACACTGGGGTGCATGTCTCCTTTCGGACCATGTTTTTCTCCAGATGTGTGCCCAGGAATGGGATTGCAGGGTTATATGGTAGCTCTATTTTTAGTTTTTCGAGGAACCTCCACACTGTTTTCCATAGTGGCTGCACCAATTTACATTCACACTAACAGTGCAGGAGGGTTCCCTTCTCTCCACACCCTCTCTAGCATTTATTGTTTGTGGATTTTTTGATGATAGCCATTTTGACTGGTGTGAGGTGATATCTCATTGTAGTTTTGATTTGTACTTCTCTAATAAATAACGATGCAAGGTTTTACATTGAATAAGAACATGCATGGAGTTACTTTTGAAAATATCACTGTGGCTGTTTTGTGGAGAGTGATCTATAGGGAGCTGAAAGTGGAAGCAGGAAGGTATGTAAGAAGGCTCCTGCTAGATTTCCATAGGATGATGGTTCCTGGGACTACAGTCTTGCAGTTAGAAATGAGAAGTGGTTAAATTTCAGTTATATTTTGACAGGAGATCTGGCAGGACTTAACTCATAGATTGGATCTAGAATATGAAAAAAAGAGAAGAATCAAGAATTATTAACACCTAGATTTATAGCCTGAGCATCTAGGTTGCAATGGTAGAATCATTTCTTGAGGTGATGGGATAGTGTGGACAGGGGTGAAGGACTATAATTGATAGTCCTGCTTTGGCCAATTTGCGATGCCTATAGAACACCCTAGTAGTAATTATTTGACTATATTAGTTGGTTATATCAGACTTGGGCACTGGAGAGATCTTTGGATTAAGATATTTTAAAAGGGTAGCAGAATACAAATATATTTGAAACAATGGGATTAAATGCCCTCACATAGTGAAAGATTATAGATAAAGAGGATCAGAAAGCTGAGGGCTGAGCCCAGAATCTAAGGGCAGTTCTATCAGAGATTTCATAGATAACGTGGACCTGTGAAAGAAGACTGAAAAGTACACATAGTGAAGTAAGAGGAAACCCAGGAGATTATGGTGTCCTAGAAACAAAGGAAAACATGTTTCCTTATGGATGGAATAATGGATCATGTTAAACACTGTAGAGGGTGCTAGCAAGATGATGGAAAACTAACCATTAGCCGTGGGAAGATGGAGATTCATGGTGACCTTGTTAAGAACTGTTTAGATATAATGATGAGGTCCAAAGTCCAGTTGCAAAGGGTATGAGTGGGAAACAAAATGTAAGATGAGCACTTAGAAAACACAAATATGAAGAACTACTTTTATGATTTTTTTCTTCCAGTCGATAGAGGCAGAGCAATGGTACCCTTACCTGGAAGCTTATACGAAGGTAAGGGACAGTATTTTTTAAAATGTTTTGAAAGAACCAATAAAGAGTGGAAATTTGATGCATCAGGTTAAATTGCAGAAATTAAATCCTTAAGATGGTAATAGTAGATGGAATTTGTGGCACAAATTAACTTGGCCTTAAGTAGGAACATCATTTTTATTATAATAAGGGAAACCATAATGTGGAAAACTATAATAAGGGGAACAATACAGTAGGGTGGTAGGATTTTTAGTCAAGATTAATTAATTTTCATCTATTGTGTGCAGATCATCAGCTAAGACAGTACGTGGGGAGTGGGTATTGAAGATTTGAGGATAAGAAATGAAACTGTCACTGTAGAAAGTAACTAAGTGGAACTTCCCTGGTGGCCTCCGTGGTTAAGAATCCGCTTGCCAATGCAGGGGACACGGGTTCGATCCCTGGAAAGCCACAACTACTGAGCCCTCATGCCACAACTACTGAAGCCTGCGTGCCTAGAACCCGTGCTCTGCAACAAGAGAAGCCACCACAATGCGAAGCCCACACACCGCAAGGAAGAGTAACCCCCACTCACAGCAACTAGAGAAAGCCTGCGCGCAACAGCGAAGACCCAATGCAGCCAAAAATAAATAAATAAAATACATAAATTTATATATATATAAAAGGAACTAAGTAAATTTAATAGGAAAGTTTATCAGGATAACCTGTCAGGGTTGATATTTCTTTTGATATGTGAACATAAATTTAAAGTCCAGTCAGTGACTTTTCTCTTAATTGTTGGGCTACTCATTCGTAGGTGCAAAATAAAAGGATAGTTGAGTTAATCAGGGTTAAGGATATTCCGGGTGAATAGAATTTCAGGTGAGAGAGGACAGAGAATTTCCAAGAGAACACAGGGCTGGAATAAAAAAAACTATCTAGGTTTCTAAGGAAAGTGAGGACCTAGAGTAATTGATGTACCGTGAGAAGGTGTTAAGATAAATGGATTACAGATTTTCATGAGTTTGTCGAATTTTGGAATAAAAGTTTTAGTGCAAGTTGGAAGGAGAGAAGTTGGTAATCAGAGATTATTAAAATGTTTGAAACTAACATTTTGGGAGTAGTATAGGTATAAGTAATGATCACATGACTGCTTGGCCAAGTGAGACTGAAGGGAATGTAAGAAACAAGTAGATGAAGGTTCTAAGAATACAGGAATTGGATGTATCATCTGTTTGCATAAGGAAATCTCAAAAAATCATAGCTACGGAGAGGGAGGCAACAGCTAGATGCCCTACGAATGGGGAGAGTAAATAAGATATCAGTAGGTGACAGTATCAGAAGTGAGAGCTAAAAAAATCTGATGAGTTGAAACTGAAAAAGCCTAGTGTGTTTTTTTTGTTTTTTGGGTTTTTTTGCGGTACGCGGGCCTCTCACTGTTGTGGCCTCTCCCGTTGCGGAGCACAGGCTCTGGGCGCGCAGGCTCAGCGGCCATGGCTCACGGGCCCAGCCGCTCCGCGGCATGTGGGATCTTCCCGGACCGGGGCACGAACCCATGTCCCCTGCCTCGGCAGGCAGACTCTCAACCACTGCGCCACCAGGGAAGCCCAAGACTAGTGTTTTTAAGGAGGAAGGAGAAGAAATGGTTCTCAAGTAGCAATAGGTAATAGGAAGGACACTTGAGTTGTGTGGAGTGTAGAAGAAAAAAGTCTACATTCAAGGGGTTACAGAGATGCAGTATCTTCAGCACAGTCATGTTCCAGTTAAGTGAGAGGATAAAAGGACCATTCAAAGAAAGGGTTGAGAATAGAATGGAGCCTGCTTGTGCCTGTGGTCCCAAAGGATGCTGAAGGATTTGAGCAGGTGGGAACATTAGGTGTTAGGATCAGATCAGTGAAGGTAAACAATTGCAAAGGGATAATCACTTGTATTATGGTATACCATACTGAAACCTGGATTTCTGTGGACATCCAAGATGTAGGTACAGTGGATTAATTCTGGAAATCAGAAAAGAGATTGAAGACTTTGAAGCAGCTTCTTGGGAGAAGGTCAACTCAGCAAAACATGGAGTACTACAGATTCAGAATTTGGCTTTCCCCCTGAGTAAAGGGGCTGATTCACCATGCACAGAGGTGATTGTATGATACAATTTCATTTGAGAAATATGTGAAAGATATGAAGCTTTTAACTAACTACTATATCAATAAAAGCGGAAAGCATTACTTCACTAAAGATAAAAATGCACTCTTTGCATCAAAAAAAATTTCTGTTCAGAAAAATTCTAATACCCACTAGTAGTAGAATATGGCTACATGGCTAATTCTGGGTCCATCCTTAAAAGTATCGTTGGTGAGTGAAAGTCTGTCCTCAGATCCCTAAGATCTGGTGGAAAGTAGGAAGTGGTCGTGAACATGACGAATGATAAAAAGATTGTCAGGGCATTGAACAAGCCATGTATCCAATAAAAAGAAATTACAACTTCAACAGGTGCAGGTATCCAGGCTCTTCTGGACATAATAGGACCCTTTAAGAGAGTAAAGGACAGATTGCTTGGGAAATCTGATCTTTCCTTCTAAAATTATCTTTCTAAAAAGATTATGGGTCTTGTGTTTCAGAATAATCTAGGAAGGTTATTAAAAGTGCATGTCCCCAAGTCTCATGTCAGACCCACTTAATAAAAATCACTGAGAACGGATCCAGAGATCTGTGCATTTTAACATGCTATATATTACAACCTCTCCCTCAATTTAATCACAGGAAGGCTCAATAAGATCATTAATGTGCTAGCAGGTGATGCTTGGCAGGTGGTAGGTTTGGTACATCATGCTCTGTTGGATAGAAGTGAGGTTTATCTTGGCTCGCCGATAGATCCAGTGCCTAAACAGTGCCTGGCACAGAGTGGGTACTCAACAATTATTCGGTGAATTAATGACTGAAGGAATGAATAGCTTTTCTAATCTAGATTTAAGCGTTCTGTCCTTTCAACTCCTAAGTGGGATATTATTATTGATTAAACACCTCTGTTTCTCAGTCTCCACCCAGAGACTCCCCAGCCAAATCGATCCACTCTAGAAAGGAGGTTCCCTATGCCTGAGCTCCTACCCACTTAACCTTCCCTCAATCTACTTTTATCTCTGATTTCTGACCCTCTTATTTTAAGCTAACTGACTAAGAAAGGGGTCAGCCCTTTGATTTGATTGTCCAAACTCGATGCTAATACATGCCTCTCCAAATCGCCAGTCTAGATTTTAGCCTTTCAGTCATAAATTGGTCAGGACAGTGTCACCTGGCCTGAGAAACCCTCAGGGCTTCAATCAAATCTACCATGGTTAAACATGGCCAAGTCATGTCCACTTCCAGCAAAAGTATAAACAAAATTTGCCAAGGCTTAATGTGGTCATTCATTTCAAATAGTTGAAGAACCAGCCCATGAGGAAGAAAATAAGAGTTATTTTGAGTTTTTCTAAGGGCGGATTTAAGACTAGTGGGAATAAGTTATAGAAAGAAGATTTTGTTTCAAAATAAAGGAGAGCAATATAAAATTAATTGGCATTTAACTGTCTTAAAGTCACCAGCTCCCTTTTGCTAAGAGAATTCAAATAGAAGCAAAATAATAATTTATCTAGAACAGAATCATAAAGCTCGAAGGAATTTTAGAGATCAATTTGATATACTATGCCATCCTCATTCTTTTATAAATGTGGAATCGAAGGTCTAGAAAAACTGAGAACTGTCTAAATCTTCATAGCATATTATAGTTAGTAGTAGGAACATAACCTAAACTTAAGGCTTTGTACACATCACTTCAAATTGTAGAAGGGGCACCTGCTTTGATTTATATGATTCCATATGTCTTATCTAAATTCTAAGACTAGCAGCCCCATATTTTGAACTCCTTTTTCTTTTTGTGAAACAGGACTTTCAATTTGCATATTAGCAAATTGAAAAAAAAAAAACCAAATCTGCCTGGAAATAGCTCACGATAACCTGTTACTTACTGACAAAGAAGTAGTTCTCTTTTTGGCAGGTGAAACAAATTAAACGGCACCCACCTTCTTGTTGCGTAGAACAGAATACTCCCCTTGGGACTGAGAATGTGATTTTGCCAACAACAGAGAAAGGAAATAACATTTACAGAAAGAACGTCTGCTTGTAGGTGATTTGTATGTGTAATCACATTTAATTTCATTTAATCTGCACAATGTCTCTGTGAAATGAATATTGTAGCCATTTTACAGATGAGGAAGTTGTATCTCAAAATGGTTTACTGCCATGTTCAAAGCCCTACGGCTGATACATGGTAGAAGAAAATTTGAAATTACATCTTAGTTAGGGAGACCAACTGGTCTAATCTGCTCAGGACTGGGGAGTTTCCCAAGACATGGGAATTATAGTGTTAAAGCTGGGAAAGTTCCAGGCAAACAAAAACAGTTACTCTCCCTAAATCCAGGGAAAGGAGAAGGAAGTTCTTTCCCAAGTTCATCAAATGTCAGTGACTCAACTGGGGGTAGGGAAAGGATGGGAACTGTGATGCAGCATGTTAAGACATACAGATTTCTGGATACATTCTCTGTGATTTTGATTGAATGGGTCTGGAATCCTAAATTATTCTGATACACGTGGTCCATAGGTTACATTTTTGGAAACACCATTTTAGAAGGAAAGATCAGACTTCCCAAGCAATCTGTCATTCATACTCTTGAAGGGTCCTACGAGGTACAGAGGAGCCTGAATATCTACATTTTCTGGCATGATTGCTATCATTTTATTTAAGATCATCATCATCCTGAAGCCTCTGTTCCAGCTGTGTTTAAAAGTAAGTGGACAAATAGTCTTCTCCTTAGAGAAAGACGGAAAGTCACTCTATAGTCTTTGCAGTCAAAGGCCAAGGTTGAAGGACACCAGATATTCACAAAAGCCATTCATGAGATACCAGAATGATCCCTTCAGGCTACTGGTTCTCAAACTCCATGTGTATACAAAGTACATTGGGGATCAAATACAACATGCACATTCTCGTGTTCTACATTCTAAGAGTCTGATTTAACTGGTCTGAGGTAAGACCCAGTGAGATGGTTCATTTTACGTGTCAACTTGACTGGGTCCCACGGTTCCCAGAATAAACATTATTTCTGGTGTGTCTGTGAGGCTGTTTCTGGACGGGGTTAGTATTTGAATCAGTAGACTGAATAAAGTAGATTGTCCTCCCTGCTGTGGGTAGGCATCATCCAATCCACTGGGGACCTGAATAGAAGGAAAGGCAGCAGAAGGGAGCATTCTCTCTCTCTGCCTGATGCATAAATTGAGAGATTGGTTTTCTGCCCTTGGACTGGGATTTACACCATCAGTTCTCCTGCCTCTCAGACCTTGGGACTCAGACTAGAATTTATACCATGGGATTTCCTGCATCTCCATCTAGCAGACAGTAAATCATGGGACTTCTCAGCCTCCAAAATAACATGAACCAATTCCTTATAATAAATCTCATTATGATATATATTTCATATAATAAATATATATTATAATGTATACAAATTGTACGTTTATAGAAATACATACACACACATATGTATTATTATTAGTTCTATTCCTCTGGAGAACCTTGATTAATACATTTAATATATCCCAGAATATTTATTTTACATGCCGCTTCCTCTCCCAACTAGTTGATTATGTTGCTTTCTTGATTTCCTGATCTAAACCATAAACTTCATTCTTTGCTTATTCTGTACCTAACATGATACTAGACACGGGCTGGGGGAGGGGAGTTTGAATAATACCAAATTTCATAAAAAATAGATTGCAAACAAGACATTTTTAACCTAGTTGGCAATAGATTCAATCATTTGCCTGTTTTGTTGTTGGTTTATCTTTTCTTTCTTTTTCTTTTTTTTTGCAGGCAAAATCCATTTTGAAACTGTCCCCAAACAAAAGCATCTGGATGGTGAAAAAAAGTTAGATTTGGTATTTTACTGATTTCTTCTTCTTGTCATTCATATTTCAATGCTAATTTTCTCAAGCCTTTTATACAAAACAGTTTTAAATTCCATACAAGGCAAATTGGACAAATTCCATTTCAGAACTGCAGTTGTGTTGACACACGGTAATCTTATTAGCAATAAAAGGATATTACCTATAATTGAATAGCTCTGCAATTAACAAATTTCAGAGCCAGAGAACACCATCATTCTTCAGTTTTACATTTGTTTTTACTCACAGCAGGAAATGTTTGAATTAGCAACAAAACTATTAGCATATTCTTGCTCTACTAAATGAAAAAATAACTTAATAAAAAACTACTTCACCCAGAATAAATATTAACTACAGTTCATGCAGATAAGCTTAACTGAGCAATTAGGACTGTGTTATACTCGTACTTTAATAAATACTGTGTGTGTTTATTTCAAGCAGCATAACCCCCGTGTCACTCCAAAATCTGATTGGGTAAAATTCTGTGTTGATAATAAAGGCCAGGCTTCCATTTATTTAAACAAATATATAATTTGGGAAAAATAATTAAAGTATTCATCTGGGGAAGTTATATTTGGTGTCTTCATGACAGATGTATAATTGGGTCATTCTAATATTATAACACAGACACACACACATAAACACACACCTATTTCTTTTAAAATGGATTTAGTTATGTTCCAGGACTCAACATCACCCATGGAACAAATTACATTAAAATTACAATTAACTTCCGCTCAACTGTCAGCAGAAATCCATGTTGTTGTGTACATACTGCCTTTTCCTCACTTCTATTAAGCCCCTTTCAGTTATGAGGGAACATAAATTGGAAGGATGTCGCTATGTCATCTACAGTATTAAAATGTACGAGGAACATTGACCCTGGCCTCTAGAGATTATGTGAAAAGCCATTTATGTGCACAGCTGTACAAAGTGCCTGAGCTTAATGTTGAATTCCATGGAAAATCATCTTTGCTGCTGTGCATCTGAGGAAGGACAAGATTTAGATATTTAATGTGTCCCGTTACCAGACAAGCCCAGTCAGCAGTGCATTAGTGAACCAACCAGTACAGGGAGCTCCTTTGGGGAGTGACAGGTTTTGCCTTTAAATGCAAGGAGGGACCAGAGTTCATACTTCGTTGGAAACAGCAATGAGGGAAAGAGGCAGGAGGGTTAGTCACCTTGCTCTCACTGATGTTGTCTTCCAGAAAACTACCCCCCGATTGATTCCTCAGATTCCTTCCCTTCACCCATGCGTTCTTGAATGTTGGCTACAGCAATATCCCTTCATCCCCATCAACCTTTCTTCATCGACATGATCCAGTCTTGAATATCTATTTTGGACGTATTACTTGTATTACTGAAAAAACACTACTTCGTATTAAAAAACAAGAATAAAAACAAATGAACCTGGCCATAGATGGAAATCTCATGTCAGAATCCAGCTGTGGGAGCTATTCTATAGCTCAGATTCCACTTGACCATTTACTGACTGACTCTGTCAACTTACTATCTTCCATGTGCTTCATCTTTCTCACTTATCAAAATTAGGAAACTAGCCTTTTATTTAACAAGAGGAGATGATCATAACATCTTCACAGGGTTGTTTTGAGGTAGAAGGCTTAGTAAATGAAATATAGTAAGTATTTTAAAAAGTTAGCTATTTTCAAAAGACATTATAACTAAAGCTGGGATTTGTTTTTAAATTACCACACACGATCCTCTTTGTATTGAGCTGAAATCTGTGTCCTTGTCACCTTTACATCTTACCTTATTGAAGACTCTCCAAAACCAAAATGAGATACCAAGGAGTTAGTGAGTTTACTGTCATAGAAGGTGTTCAAGAAGAAGCTGGTATTAAAGTTGCAGAAAGTATCTAAACTTTGAAGGTACAGTTGCACCAGGTCAGCTCCCAGGTGGAAGGGAAAAAAGATATGAGGAAAATGGAGGTGGGATGGGGAGTGTGAAACTACAAGACGGATATCAGAATCACTAGGGAACATTTTCAAAATATACATGTTAAGGCCTCATCTTGGGGGACAGGGAGAGGGATGAAGGAGTTAGAAGACAAACTAGCCCTCTTCTCCAACCCTGTTTTGAAAATTACGAGACCAACGGTAATTTTGAATTACTCAGGCTGAGTGACATCTTGAGTCAGGACTGGAGATGTTTATCCAGATTGGTGAGTCTCAACCCTGGACACTTTAAAATCACCTGGGGAGCTTTTTAAAAAGTACTAATGATCAGGTCTCACCCCAGATCAGTTCAATCAAAATCTCTGGGAGACGGGCCAAGGCACTGAAGCTTTTAAAAAGCTCCCCAGGTAATTCTAATGTGCAGCAAAGTTGAGAACCAATGTTCTATAGAAACTTACTTAGTTAATCTTAAATGTTTAATCTGCAAACCTATGACTTGTAGCGTTTCAAAATTAAACAAATGAAAATCTCCAAAGTAATAATTATTATATGTGTCAGGATACATCAACCTCCTCATCAGCATCTTCACAATAGTAATACATACTAGTTTTCATTTGAATAGTGGATAAGCTCATTCACATCTAAACAACCACAATAGCTGTGGTTTAGGAAGCGTAACTTACTTGAGCAAGCTTCCATAGTTGACTAGAGGTCAAGCTGGGACTCTAGACCAGTTCTTCACATTCTTGAATTAGTACTGTTCCCATTCTGTCACCATCAGCTAGCTTCCCAAGTCCTCCAGTGCCTAATTCTGCTTGCATTAACAGATCATGCTCCCCCACAAGAGTTTAGCTATCCGTTATGACTCTAAACCATGACTCTAAGCCAATCTCTAGCTTCTAACAGATGCTTTCCGACCAAACACCTTTTATAATTGCTCTTGTTGACAAACAGTGGTCCCCAGGACTGGTTACTAGTTATGGTTCAGTGAATCAAGGCTTTGATTATCCTTACAGTAATTTCATACATAATAATTCTTAATGCAATGAAACAATCAACTTACTTACTTTTTTAAGGCAAGAGGCAACATTGTCTCTTACTTCAACCCACACAAATCAGATATTTTTTAAAATGTAGAGGATAATGAGAATTTTAATAGCCAAGTCATGGCGCTAAAATTGAGTTTGACATTTCTTAGTTACTTGCATCAGCAATTAAAGTGGTTACAACCCTTGAAACCATATCTAATGTCCACTTTCAAGAAGATGGAGTAGAATTACAACTAAACTTCTTGATTATATGTACAACAAATAGAGAAGATTCTGAAAGGTAGAGAAAAGAAAAAAGATTGACTAGGGGACTTGGGATCTGAAGAATAAGTAACACAGTGGTGAACTCCTGTGAACAAAATTCCTGTCAAAATCCCAGAAAGATATTTTGTAAATATAGAGAAGACTATTCTAAAATTCATATGAAAAGGCAAAGGAAATGGAATAGCTAAAACAATCTTGAAGAAGAATAAAGTTGGAGGAATCAGACTATCCAATTTCAAGGCTTATTATATAGCTACAGTAATTAAGACTGTGAGCTATTGGTCAAGACACAGACATATAGATAAATGAAACAAAATAGCGAACATAGAAATAGACCCACACAAACATACCCAACTGATTTTCAAAAAGGATACAAAGAAATTCAAAGGAGAGAAGATAACTTTTCAAAAAATGGTGTTGGAGCAATTGGACATCCATAAGCAAAAATATTAACCTCAATCTAAGTCTCATATCTTATGCTCAAGATTAATACACAACCAATCATGAACTCAAATGTAAGATGTTATACTATAAAACTTTTAGGGGAAAAAAACATAGGAGAAAATCTTTGGAATCTGTGACAGGCAGAGTCTTAGACTTGAAACCAATAGTATGATTCATAAAAGGAAAAATTGATAAGTTTGACTGCATACAAATTAAAAAATTAAAAACTTTTGCTCTGCAAAAGACCTTGTTAAAAGGATGAAAAGACAAAGTACATTCTGGAAGAAAATATTTGCAAGCTATATATCCAACAAAGACTAGCATCTATAATATGTAAAGAGTTGTCAAAACTCAACAGTAAAAAACAAACAATCCAATTAAACTATGATGAAAAGATAAACACTTCACTAAAGAAGATATACAGATATTCATGTCAAATAAACATGTGAAAAGATGCTCATTATCATTAGCCATGAGGGAAATGCAAATTAAAATGATAATGAGATATCCACTACACATATATCAAAATAGCTAAAATAAAAAATGGTAATAATTTGGAGAAACTGGATCACTCATACATTGTTAATGGGACTGTAATATGATAGACCCAGTTTGAAAAAACAGTTTGGAGGTTTCTTAAAAAACTAAATATGCAGCTGTAATATGATCCAGCAATTGCCCTCCCGGGTAGTTTTCCTGGATAAAAAATAATGTTCACACAAAAGCCTGTACATGAATGTTCATAGTAGCTGTAATCCCCCAAACCTAGATATCCTTTAAAGGGAGAATGGTTAAACAGACTGTCTCACACTCATGTCATAGAATACTACTCAGTAACAAAAAGGAATAAACTATTGATACACACAACCTGGATGAAACTCCAGAGAATTATGTAAGTGAACAACACAGTCCCAATGGTTTACATACTGTAGGACTCCATTATATGACATGCCCCAAAATACATGATTGTAGAAATGGTTGCCCTGGATTAAGAAGATGGTTGCGGGGCGGTGAGGGTCCGAGGGTGTGGGAGTGTGTGTGGCTTTAAAAAGCAACAAGAGGGATACTTGTGGTGATGAAAATATTCTGAATCTTGACTGTATCAATATCAACAGCCTGATTATGTTACTGTACCATTGTCTTGTAAGATGTTAACATTGGGGAAACTTCTTAAAGGGTACATGATGTCTCTCTGGATTATTTCTAGGAGCCGCATATGAACGCACAATGATCTAAAAATAAATAGTTTCACTGAATAATACATCCCTTTCCTCAATTTGAGCTTCATACTGAATTAATCAACTTTGATGTTATAATTCATTTGTATAATGTTTTAGAACTGATAAAGATATGAAAACTTCTCTAGTGTTTACTGTATCTTTCCCACCATTTGGCAACCATAGATGAAAAGTCTTCATGTTCAATGGGTCTTGGGGATTACAAGAAATATTTACTCAAACGAAAAAGAAAAAAACAAAAAACAAACAAACAAACAAAAAAACTACTCATGTCACAGCCCTTTTGTTTTTCCAAGTGGCAATTCTCACTCTTCTCCTCCAAGTACTGAGTCTTATAGTCATTCTAACAGATTGCAAAAGGGACAAATATTTACATGGATATTTATTGAGTTCATATTATAATTAAGAAACTGAACTTGGTTCTGTGGCCTTGGAAAGAAGGATCACATAAGGATCCATTCAGAACCTACAGGGAATCAATGAAACTCTCTAGACTTGGAATAAAGTTCAGAATTCTATTTTCATACTTTCTCTTTTTGTAAAAATATAGTGGTATTGGGCTTCCCTGGTGGCGCAGTGGTTGAGAGTCCGCCTGCCAATGCAGGGGACACGGGTTCGTGCCCCGGTCCGGGAGGATCCCACATGTCGCGGAGCGGCTGGGCCCGTGAGCCATGGCCGCTGAGCCTGCGCGTCCGGAGCCTGTGCTCCGCAACAGGAGAGGCCACAACAGTGAGAGGCCTGCATACCACAAAAAAAAAAAAAAAAAAATATATATATATATATATATATATATATATATATATATACATATAGTGGTATTGAGTTAATTTTTATGGAGCTCTTTCTGTATGTCTAGTACTACTTTAATTACTTTACAAGTATTAATAATTCAACCCCACAGCGACTCTAAAGATGAAACTATTTTTATAAACATTTTACAGTTAATGAAAGTGAGACATAAAGTAGTTATTAATTTGCTTAAAATCATATAGCTAATAAGTTTAAAAGCTTAATTATCATCCACAGATGTTTGGCCCTGAAAATTACACTATTCAACATTAATAATATATAATATTTATCAAATCACAGCATAATATAAGCTTTTTGCCATATCTGTAGGAATCAAAAATAATCCTGAAAGATCATTATAAGCTGCTGTAATGATATTATTAGTCAGTCAATTGCGTACATGTTAACCATCTTAAATCACAGTCACACTAGTGAGGGAATGAAAACCTTAGAACAAAATAAGTAAAATGAACTTTAGGTTTTTCACTGGTGATATGAGTTAACAGACATGTATAATCCATGCTCCAAGCGATTGTTGGCTTGGGAAATTGTTGGCCAAACTGGAACTCACTATGGATCTTTTCTGTTCCTAATCTGTTCCTGTTAAACCAATATTCGGTGATACAGTAAAATGACTACTGTTAGGACATCTGCCCCTGGACACCCTAGCTTGTCCCATAGAGCCAAAGGTATCAAAGCTGAAAGGTGATCCACGGTTACACTGGAGAAGAGGAGTGTTCCTTTTTGTGATACTAGGTTAGAGGGTCTCAGAATAGTATATTTGTGCCCCAATGTAATACAAAGATTAAGAAAAGGTCATTTCACAAAAAAAGTACACACTTCGTATGTGTATGATCCCATGTATATAAATTTCAAAAATAGGCAAAACCAATCTGTAGGATTAGAGGTTATGAGAGTAGTTACCTTTGGACGGGGGTAGTAACTAGAGGAGAGCAAGGTGAAGGGGGCATCTTCTGGGATGCTTGGTAACGTTCTATTTCTTAACCTGAGTGTTGGTTACAAGGGCGTGCCACATGGTGAAAATTCATTGAATTGTTCATTATGATGTGTACATTTTTATGTATGTATATTACTCTTCAATAAAAAGTTTCCTTTGAGTAAACAAAACAAAACAAAATAAAAGAGAAGGTCATTTGATTCCTCTTTTAAACAGTCAATCCCTAATTCCATGATGTATCCAGGGGACAGGGTAAGCATTGGATGGCTTCTTCCTTCCCCCAGATGAACTTGTCCAGAAGACTTTTAGGGCCTCATACAAATGAGTTTCTGCCTTTTTTTTGCTCCTTTAGTGCACCTGACATACCAAGGCTGTGCTGATTACCAGACTCAAGTTGCACACTGTTATTGCCATGTTGCACACCTGTAAGATGAACATATACAATGCACCATGCAGAGGCTGTTTGCATATATGTTTTGCCATCTAGCTACAAAACTAAAAGTTCTAACATTTTGACTCACAGCCTTTTGAATTATTATGAATCTTTAAAAAAATCTGCAGAAAAAAACACAAGACAAACTTATTATATTCAATTCAACATGTATGGATATACATACATATGACATAGATTTCATTTTCTCTCAAACACATTTCATTTATTGTCTAAAATATTAACATGTTGAAAATACTTTTTGTCAAAAAACTACAAAAAGGTCAAGAACCCAGTCATCCAAGCAAAATTCATAATGAGATTTTTACATAAAGAAATCTGTGACTCCAGGAAATAATGATTTGCAGAGATAGGATGCAGTGCATCTTATGCTGTGGGTGTTTTTCTTTCATGTATTGGGCTATGTACAGGCAGATACAAATTCATTGTTCTCCGTATCAGATTTAAGCTTCTTGCAGAATGCATTCTGATTAAAAGTGAAGCGTTGAACTGACAATCAATGAGTTGCCCAAATAATCATCACCAGTTTCTCCTATAACATAGACGTTCTGTTTAGTTGGTGCTGAAACTTACTGGCTTCGTAATAAAGATTCATTTCAACTTTTCAATGTCTTTCTGAGAAGGAGACCCACTCATCACCTTTATCTCTATAATGACATGTTGCTCAGAGCTACTAGACAGCCACGGAAGAATGGATCCTGGTTAAGACCGGTCCTGGATCAGCATGATTGTGTTGGGCAGTATCAAACCTTACTGAGAGGTTCAAAAATCAGATTGGCCACATAACATGCCTGGTTACTAGTCAAATATAAACAAAGCACCGCAACTCAATCTTAACCATAAAGCTATTAAAATAGTGTCATGTTTCGCTCTGTCCCTGGCTTTCTACAAAGGCTGGAACGGCTCATGAAAGCTTATGACCATCAAATTTTAAACCCTCACTGTCCAGAGCAAGATTAGACTATTTCAGTATGAGAGTCACTAGGCAGGTTCCCTTGACATTGAGAAAGAATGCCTTGTTCCAAAATTCCAGAGCAGTTATTTAATTAAAGGCAATTATAACAAAGAACCAGGGAACCCATAGAGAGGAACACTTCTCAGAGTTATATTGTCAGCACACACCTCCCTCCAATGGTGATTTAATCACATTCCGAAGCATTTCTTCTTAATTTATATACCTAGCGATACGATATATGAAACAAATAACTCAACGCTGAGTACAATATTCCAAGACCCAATGTAATTTACACAGAAAGCTGGATATTTATTACTGATGCTAGAGGTTATTAAGTTATCTGAAAGGTATAGACTTTATTTCTGTTTTCAAGAAATAGAGATTTATATTGCTTATTTATTCCCAGCTGTTGAATATCTGAGTTGTGCTCAGAAAAGAGATTAAAAATATTTGATGATACCAATGGCTGATATAACAGCAACTTGGGGAATTTCACCCAATTTTTATCCAAAATGCGTTTCTGAGTAAGCGCGTGTATGTACATGTCTGCGTTTATATGTCTGATTATGAGTGTCAGACCCAATAAAAGACACATGTTTTGACAGCTGATCATGAAATAGTCCATTGTTTCATTTTCTTTTTGAAATGTGAAAAACTCCATTTTTCAAGATCTTTTCCTGACTTAGATTTTTTTCCATTGGAATAGTACAAATCCTCATAGGAGCCCTGACCACTAGACTAAGTCCCTAAACCCAGATTTCATCATAGCCTTGTTACAAACTATCTGTGTGTCAAGGGAGCCATTAACCTTTCGGTATCTATATTTTCTCATTTGTAAAGAAGAGGAGTTGGATTTTCAGAGTCTCATTCTATGTTTATGAATTGAGCTATAATGGATTGGGAGTCATTCCTGGATAGCCTTCCTTTTAGACGTGGAGAAGATGAATCTGAATTGTTGGTGCCCACTCCACGTTCCAGGTTTCTTATTATCGCATACATATACTCATTCCACAGAATTTTGAACAAAAGACCTACTAAGGGTGCTTATCGATGTACATATGCAATCTCAGGAATCACAGGCTTGACAATGACTAAAACCAGAAGACAGTTTTGCAACATGTATTTATTGTCGAAATGGAAACAGCTCCAGGTTATATATCAATCTTTTCAACCTCTTGGGTAGTAACAATGTCAGCACAGGATTATGGAAAATGAAGATATATACTATAAGGATAGATCACTGTCTGTACATAGAGACATACATCCATATTTCTGTCCAAAACTTTACCAGAGCGTGCTTCAAGAGGTTTGGAAACACCTGAGAGTTTGAGCATGTGTTCAGAAATCTTGGCAGTGACTGAATCTTGCCTGTTAGTTTTTGTGCTGTGACTGTAGGCTATGTCCTCGCTTAAAGTGCCCATAACCAGAAAAGTCAAGGAGTCCTGGAGGCATGGAAACACTTGAGGGCCAAGAACCAGAGGCCTTGAGCTCTAGTCCCAAATCTAATACTAACAAGCTCTGGGTTGAAAAGCAAGTCATTCTATATTCTTTGGCTACAGAATTAGGTGAAAATGCATTATGTGAATCTTCCAACTAAAATTAGATTATCTTCAATACGCTCTGATATATCCTTTTGTACAACCATTATCTCTTTTTTTATTCCTTTTTTAAAAAAATTTATTTTTATACAATTTTTAAAAATTACGTTCCATTTACAGCTATTACAAAATATGGGCTCTATTCCCTGTGCTGGTACAGTGCATCCTTGAGTCTATCTTACACTCAAGAGTTTGTGCTTCCCACTACCCCCCACATGATGCCCCTCACAGCCATTACCTTTTATGTGTAGGGTGATGCAAAGATGAATTGGTTGAGTCCTGTAAAATTTTTCTATAAAGTGGATTCTAAACCAAAATGTAGAGAGCAGCTGTTTCTTCTAGATCCTTCCCTTCTCCTTTCAGGGCCTTATTTTGCTTGATGTTTTTCCCTACTTCTCAGACCACTTCACCATTCTAGGCCTTCTCAGGCCAGTGGTCGACCATGCTTCAGAACTTCCCAAGCCCTTCTTCTAAAAAGGTTTACTTTCTACTTTCCGTAACCTAGGTTCAATGTTAAATGACCAAAGCCAGTTACATAATCTAATTCCTCCTGTATTTCAGGCAGGGCCTCTGAAGTCGCTATCTTAAACAAAGGGAAAGAGTCAAATGATGGGACTTTCAGACAATATTAAGAACTAGCAAAGGTTATATGCTGGTGCTTTTTGATCATACCACATAAGCACCCAATTTAACTGTAACCTTGTATTATGTATGGCATTTTACTGTTTAAAAGTATTTTCATGTACATTGCCTGTTAGCTAAACAAAAGTTATTTCCTAATATGGACTTATTGCTAGAAAAGACTGGGGCTTGGGAAGAGTATGACTTGTCCATGTTCTTACCACTACTTAGAATAAAAACAGTTCTATTCTGGTTGGTTCTCTTTTATCTTGGTCTCATGGATTGCCAACAAATATTGCTGCCTCTCTGGCAAGAAGATGCTGGGAACATCCAGGTTATGGTTAGAAGAGAATTTTTAAAAACCTCACTCCCTTCATTCTTATAAGGGTTGATTGAAGATAAAAGGTAAAGTTCAATCATCATATTCATGCATCCTGTAAAGCTAACATTTTGGAGGGCTGCTATAAATCACATGAAAATCTGAAATTTAAACAAAACTGGAGTGAATTGTGCCAAAAAGCAGAAAACTTCTAATTGTCTCTTCTTCCTCTCTGCCTTAACCAGAGATCTGTGATTCTTCCTCAAAAAGTGGAGTATCGTTGAATGTCCTTATACTTACGTATTGGTCTTTCCCTGTCCCTTGATAAGGTGTTTATGACATAGAATAAACTGTACTATTTCCAGCAGTCACTCACTTAAACTATTTTTAGTATTCCAGATTCCCCACTCTTTGTACTATAAAATCTGTATAAGCTCATATATTTGCTGGTGTGTGCTGGGCACTAGGAAGAAAGACAGGCATTTAGAGTAATATGTTGGAAAATGGTAACGCTGGAATATTTTGAAACATTGGCCAAATTGGTAGAATGACTAAATAAATGTCGAAATAAGTGACTTTCAGTTCAAGTCATTAGGAAATAATAGATATTGTACTTATCATTTCATCTTAAGAAAACGCAAAGCTGGACAAAATATATGAAGCAATTCATTTCGTACAGTACAGCAATGTAATCCCTGAGATAAGGGAAATATATAATGTGAGCTCCAAATTCATCAGACTTTCTGTCTGGAGCCAAATCCAAATCACAGCTCAAGGAAGTGGAATACAATACACAGCAGCAGGCAAACTCTGACCAGAACAAGCTGAGGTTGACAATCAGACTCTCAAAAATGTAATATTCTCAACGTACAGCCTCCAATAAGTAACTATTAGATATATATGAGGAAGCAAGAAAATGTGACTCTTAATTAGAGGGGAAAAACCCCACCAGTTAATATAGACAATTA
Organism: Aethalodelphis obliquidens; assembly: GCF_003676395.1. Taxonomy (NCBI): domain Eukaryota; kingdom Metazoa; phylum Chordata; class Mammalia; order Artiodactyla; family Delphinidae; genus Aethalodelphis; species Aethalodelphis obliquidens. The sequence goes on along the minus strand of NW_020837969.1, from coordinate 26,308,120 downwards.
CACAGAAATTATACACATGTTGAAATTTGCTCCTAACTATGTCTTTGGAGGCCATGAAGGAGAGTAGTGAGAAGTTTGCACTCTAGAAAAAACTAGGTTTCAAATCTCTTTACTGACACTTACTTACAAATTCTGTGATCATGGACAAGTTACATAATATATTTGTGCCCTAATATTTTTATCTGTAAGATACAGACAACAATGTTTCAAGATTCTAAAGAGTTTATACACAAGGAAATGTTTATAATCTACAAAATACACAAAAAGATAAAGTTTTGATAGACCTGGGGCACAAATATTATAATGATGACAATAACACCCCATGACTGGGTCATTTGCCATTTGACAGATCTCAGATTTTCAACCCTGCTTACTATTTAGAATGCATCTGAACTTTCCCCATTTAGGCAGCATATTTGCTGTGATGGGGCATTTCATGCTGTATATTCTATTCCTGTTGAAATAAATTTAAATGAAGTAGGAAACATGTAGCTATTGGGGGGGGATTTTCTCCCTAAATTTCTTATTTTACTTTTGTCCATATTGTTTCTCACTCACACCAAGACCTAACTTCCCTACCAGTGCTGCTGGCTTTAGTATACTGATTCTGACTCTCCTCTGGTGTCTTCTGAGATACTACTCAAACAGATCAGGAGAAATGCAAAAAATGTTTCCCAAAAGTGAAATCAGCAAGACAGTCACAGAAGCAAAAAGAAAGCTGGTGGGAGAAAAGAAGAGAAAACAAACATAGTTGAGGCAGGGAAACAACAAATTGTTCCCTTCAGTACTGCCTTCATAAATTCTGTTCAAAGGATGGATAAATGCATAGACAGATAAATGTGTAGATAGAAGATATTTAATTAATACACATTAAATTCCTATACAAATAAACTTGAAACTTACATTATGCAAAATGGTTGTTTGCATAGCTAATCTTCTGAGACTGGGAATTGGAGGAGTGAAGGATTATTTTTTGCAGCATGACTCATAACAAAAGATGGCTGGATAGTTAGTTCAGGGATTTGAAGAAAGTCTGTGTGGTTATTAATGCTGTGGTTGGTTTCTACAATACTATTGCTTATGATTATTTTTATTGTAATTATCTACTTTGCTTCCCAGGTATTTTGGAAAGGCTTCATAAATAAATGAATATATTTCCATTTTAGCCTTTGATACTGTCCCTAGAAACAGCAAAAGACTTGATTCACAAGGTCACCTAACAATCTCCTACCATTCTTTGTATCTTAAGATATACCAGAAGTTTAATGTCTTCTATTCCATCTCATCGAAGGTGTAAATATTTTGCTGGATCACAGAGATGAGGTCCCTATTATATTCTCTCATCAGATCACTGACACCATAAACTATAATGGCTTCTCCAGAACTATTAATGTATCTAGTATCAACCTATTTTGGGGAAGTCCTTAATCCTGTAAATAGTTGTTAATAACTTACGTTTACACAGAGCATTTTCATTTCAGTTTTAAAGTGATATATATACAGAAAGTGTGAATCCATCCACTGCTGCAATGACAGTCATTTCTAAAATAGGATGCAACAGCTGGACAGCTACTGCTTGTCAAAGGGCTAGAGATGAACATGGTATTTAATATGAGCTGAATTAAGCATCTGAAATCTGCTCTCACTTTTAAGTGAGGATTAAACCAGGTCACTGTGACCAATATTTCTACATTTGTCTAAGGCAGAAGCTACTGAATTTGGTATTTCCCATTTTTCTTGTGACTTTCTTGGGCCTGGAGTGACACTTGAAAAATGCTGGGTCAGACAGCAAGAACTTTTACGCCAAGCATTTAGAAGCAATGTCAACAAAGAGTTAAAAGAGAGTGAAAGTTGAGAAACACAGCCAGGATCCTAAACTCCAGAAATGTACCAACTGTAAGGAAGACAGAGCAGGCAAGAGTCAATCCAGGAAAAGAAACAGTCCAGAAAGTTTTAATTTGCAGTAGGTCAAGGTGATGAGTTTAGGATGCCAGTCATGACCCAGAGAGCACAAGAGTGGAGGACGTTATTGGTTGCTTGTACCGTGGTGCTTGTATACAACAGTGCTCATTCTGTGACCTGCAGGCACAATGGAGGCATTCAGCTGAAAGGATAAATCAGATGGTTCAATGATTATTCTTCTCATTTTAGCCTGGAATCTCCTCTGTTTGATGTGATGAAAATATATTGATTTCAATGTATCCTAGTAATTAATTCATATGAACTATGCATAGTTAGAATTTGCACTTTTAAAATTAATATGGGGTGGTTATTCTAATCTCCTCTATGAGTACGGAGACAACATCAGACCTCTGGTTAAAATCAAACATAAACATACCTTGAGTTTTCTAAACATATATTGCAACTAACCCAGAACAATGCTTTACTATAAAGAACATTAGACTTGAAAGCAGAAGACTGGATTTTGAGTCTCAGCTATGTGATTTGTCCATAGCTATGTGATTTGGACTATGATTTTAGTCTTGAACATTCTCACATGAAAAGAGAAGACAGCAATTCCTAACTCAGCTTATTAAACCAACAGTCAAAAATTAATGTGTGTAAATGATCTTTGGAAAAATAAAGACACCATATAAATATGAGAGATTACCAATGGCTTGACTAGGGACAAATTTCTTTACCTAACCTCAGATCACTAAAATATATGACCTTAAATACTAGAAATAACCTGGAATAAAATTGTAAATATACATAAATGAGTTGTTTCTGAATTATCATTAGAAAAGATATTTTCTTGAATATACTTTTTAGTGGTGGGATCCTTTAATATTTATACCTTCATTCTTAAAAGATGAAATTACTGGTATATCCTACATAAGATTTTAGAGCTGAAATACATATGAGACCTCTTGACCTTTAAAGGATGTATATGAATGCTGATGAGAATATTTCAAATATATAATGGTCTATTATAAAGCTAGTTGGTGTATCTTTATGTCTGATTCATTAAGCAGATGTTGATGGAAAAGGGGTCAAGCTCAAGGGATATTATTCTGGTTAACAATAAAAAAAGGTATTCAAGGATTTATTATTTAGAAAGTTCTAGGACAAAATTGTATAAACAATGGAAATTTCCAACATTGAGAACTCTTACAATATAGTGAGCTTCCGTCCACCTCCTTAATTGCATTTCTTTTCATAATCCTTTTATGTTGAAGACTCTCCCTCCATCTAACCTAACTTAATGGGGTTATATCCTGAGAAGCAAGTGCAGCTGAAGCACTAACTTCATTAGTTGCCTGACTCTACCTGTCAAGAATTCTGGCTCCAGACCAATTTGAGATAAATTTATACTGGGAAATAAGGCTACAAATAAGGTTACAAATAAACATATTTGGAGAAGAGACTGGTGTCTAAAACTCTTTTATATGAAAATGCGATAATACATGATTGTTTTGAGGACTTAAGTGCTCATAATACTCTTAATCAACTGTATACCAAAACTAGATTGGAGATTGCTCTGGGAGAGAAGATCAATGAGCTTTCTTTTCCTTACCAAAAATACAGAGGTGAGCAGGGATAAAGAGCTCCTTACCCACTCCTCAACACAATACCCCTCTATCAAACTTCATCTAGTTAATCAAATATGTTATAATATCAGGCTTGGAAACTCCACAAGAGCGAGTTCTAATGCTTTCTATATTTTTGTTACTAAGAACCTTGCTTATATCACAAATTTAAATCTTATCTTGATAGAAAATTGATTGTGAACTGAAACTCTATCTTTGTCTCTTAGCTGATAATTATTTTATCACTTATTTTTCCATAGTACATTATTTTGAATACAAGAAGATATAAAATTTATTTTTTGAAATCAAGAGATGGCATATGGTTAGGGTGATCACTAATCTGTTGCTCGTACCAGTACACCTTTGAGAGTATAAGGACAACAGTTATGAACCAAGAGTATGTGACACCCAAGGGAAGTTAGTGTAGGTGTCCACGGTGCTGAAAATTTCCCCTCCAAAGACTTAACTAGCACCTAAAAAAATTTCATTGCACAACCAGTATCTAAATCTATATTTACATTTATACATATCAACAAGGCAATTCAAAGACTAAAAAATATAATATAATGGCCCAATACCTTATATACAGTGTGAAGTCAAATTTTTACCTTGTAGAGCCCATAATAGACAATATGAAGTGTTGCAGAGTTTTTGATTTTTCTCTTCTGATAGGCTCTTAATAAGTACATTTTAAAAATAAATTCTCAGATTCCTTTACTTGCTTGGAATTATTTTTCAGTAAATCATTTATTTGGGAAACATTGATGACTTACTCCTAAAAAGCCTAAATCCTTCTCTTCTGAAAGCATAATGCTGAATTTAAAAAATCGAACAGTCTCAGAGGGTTGTACAAGTAGAAATAATAATGTTTCTTTCACTTTTTTTTCTTTCACTTTTGTTGGTATCCCCTCCTTCTAAATAAAATGGGCAATAAAATGGGCAAGCTAAAAAAAATAAAGCAAATTTGTTGGACAAGGTAATTATCTTCTCTGTATCTACCTTTCCTCTTCAGTAAGGATTATAAATATTAAGAATATCTGTAAAGATTATAAGGATATGTGAGTCATTAAAAAAATCTCCCTCATGAGGTAGTTGTGAAGATTGAGTACTCACATCTTTTAATTGAAGTATAGTTGATTTACAATGTTGTGTTTGTTTCTGTCTTGTCTTTTCTTTATTTTGGTAAAATATGCACAACATCTACCATTTTAACCATTTTTAAGTGGATAATTCAGTGACGTTGAGTACATTCACAGTGTTGGGCAACCATCACCGTTATCCATTTCCAGAACCCGTGTCTTTTCTGATGGTTAATAATCCTTGTGCATTGAAATGAGCAGAGCCCATGATTTTCAGGTTCCCTGTTTTCAAACCCAATCTCAACCTCCTTAGATTTGGCACAAAGAAGATTATCAGCATCACAATCGTCATCCAAAGTCATCCCGTAAATGACAGAACTGGGTGTAGAATCCAGGTCTTGGGATTTTTAATTCCCTGATCTCTCTACAGCTCCTTCCTTAACTAAAGCTATTGTTGTGCCACTTGCAACAGATGCTTTAAATTCAGTTCTGAGAGAAGTAATTCAAAGGTCTGACCAATTGCTTTAGCACCCAAACCACTTTTTAAGTAAATATCCTTTCATGAGAAGAGTATTGACAAAGAAAGGAGAAATGAAACAGACTTCAATCACTGAGTCTTCTGGTTTTTATCTAAAGAGGTAAATACATTTAAATAGTGAATACTAGATGTAATTCCAGGAAGAAATATTAAGTAACTTTCCTATAAAGACATGTAGTTTTATTCTGTAGTATAACAGAATAGTTTATCATTGCTTCTTGGTCTCTTGCTGTGAGCATGGTACTGTTTAAACACAGATGTGGTACTTTACACCGATGCATGGGAACTGAGAAGAACTTTGCTATATTTAACATGAACAGTACAGGCACGTAGCCCAAATAATCCCTGTGTTTTATGACTCCACTTCTGTCTTTCTCTCTTCGGCTATCTTTTCTCATTTTCTTCCACCTCGCTCTAGTACTTTATGATAGTCTGAATAAAGAAAGATTGATTCATTTTTTAATCAATTGTAAAAATAGAAAAAGTGTTCCAAACTACAGTATACTGCAAATATGAACATTTAATTTTATGTCACTTTAAAAGAGTCATCTTATTATTTTCTTAAATTTACAAATAGTGAAATTCACTCTTTTTTGGCATATAATACCATGCATTTTAACACGTGTATATTTTTATAACCATGACCAAAGACAGTTTACAGAGCATTTCCAACATCCCAAAGAATTCCTCATACTCCCCATTGTATTCAGAGACTTCTGCAAATCTTAACCCTGGGAAACCACTGCTTTGCTTTCTCTTCCTATATTTTGACTTTTCCCCCGATGTAAGTGGACTTATTTTTGATAAAAAGAATACAATATTTTATTTTCCTAAAATTTTTATTTTGTTTCACTGAAACGTTGATACCATTTAACAAACTTCACCAAAGGATCTATAGTGTATCTGGCTCAATAATGAATAGGTTATACTTTGGTCAGTACTAAGTCTAATTTCTTTGTTTACTCTGTTTACACTGAATCTTTAAAAAACATAATTATAGGTTGTAGTAACGGAACAAAGCTTTTGGTGTCTCAGACCTAGAATTTTGAATATTTATTTTTAAATCAGCCTGGAATTTCAAAGTAATGTTTGTATAACATCTATTTTCACTTCTGAGAAGATGTGAGTGTTGTTTTTGATTTTTGGATCAGCAGGGATGAAAGAGGAGATGATGCACCACTTGGCCTGTCCTGCCCCACAGCGTCTTCTCAGAATTGAGCCTTGGGGCAAACAGAATGACAGCACATCCAAAGTCACCTTCCTCATCCAGGGCTATGCTTTACAGTGGCCTGGTTCCATCCTACAGGGCTTTCAGCTGCTTATTTCTTCATATGTGATTATTGGCTGGCTTGTGATTATTAAACCACAAATGAAAAGAATGGGACACTCTATATGTAGCAATCTTTTTGTGATACTCTGTCATGAATTCATGGGAGGAAATTTACGTATGGGCACTACCCAAACTTCACCAATAAACAAGCTCTTCACAGCTACATATTTCTAGAAATACCTTGCTTATCATATCTGAATTTAAAATTTCAATTAGAATTTAAAATAATGTCTAGTTGAAATGTTATGTCCTAATTCCCTTTGTCAAAATGGTTTTTTTTTTATGAATCCTGTGCTGCATAGCTAATGGCCATCTTATGACTTTTCTTTAAAAGGATTTCATTAAAATTATTTATTAAATTGTTGCCTGGTAGTGTGTAAACACACTGAGGGCAGGGAGTGTCTTTCTTATTATTCTGTCTTCAAATTATAAACATGGATAAATTATTGAATGAACGAATACCAAAATAAATTAGCTCCATGCTGTCACAGAGCACTGTAATTGATGGAGTTGCCAAAATTATAATATGGCGTGTCCCAGGTCAGTGATCTGAGAGCCCATAGCAACGCCTTCAGGACCAGGAAAAAAAGGAGACCAAGGTCTAATTTGTTCTAGAAAATCTCACTGCAATCCAAGTTGAGCAAAGCCTACAACACAGTCCTGAATTCCATAGGCAGAATGTCTGTGAATTTGGATCAACTGAGATTCTAAGATGTGTTGTTCTCTTAGATTCTTAAGGAACAAGAGAGCAAAGCAAAGCAGCAAGTCTTTCTCTTGGGGGAGAATCTGAAACGAACATTCTTATTCCTTGAAGGATGCTCTTCCCAACTCTATGGAAATATTAGAATGCGCCAAAATGTTTCAAAACCCTTTTTCAAATTAAAAAATTTTGTTAGTGGTCACTTTTAAAGACACTGTTTTCTGTGATAATGTAAATGAATGTTTTTTAAGGCTCCATTTCTCTCCCTTTATATTAAAAATGATTTGAAATAGAAACTTTATTATATAGCAGCTCACTATTCCAATGCCAAATACTTGACTTAAAATCTGGGAAATTGTGTGTTGGAGGAATATATGTCATCAATCTCCTGAATTCAAATAGTTTCCAGCATCACTGAAGAGCTGGCACTGTTCACTGCCCCTTTCTGCTATTTTTTTTTCCTATTTCTCTGGCGAACATCTTTACCCATAATTTAAATAATGTTCGCGAATCTTTAAGAAGGAAAGAATAAATAAATATATAAATTTGCAATATTATTTCAGAGAAGAGAGGCAGGTAAAACTGGCATGGAAGCATTCCATATTTATTTCATAACAAATTTGCAAGTCAAACGTAGTTGACTTTTTTTTTACCCCTGCCTATTCTGATGCTGAAAAACTCACTTAGGTTTCAGAACTCCACCTGTGTTCTAGTTTCCTTCACTGTCATTTGTAATGAAGAGTTTGCAATAATTTTTCAGGAGGACTACTTTGTTCACTGATTTGTGAAAGAGAATGGAATCCAGATCTGTTTATGCCTAGCTACCTGGATCTTCAGAGGCTATAACAGACATATTAAAATCTGCTTATGACAGTAAAAAAACTGATATGCAGAGAGAAGCTACTTCTGAGTTAGAGGGAATCATTTTGACAACTTTCTTCTCTTTGACAATGGAAGGGGGAAATTTTTCTTAGAATTAATACACACTAATAAAAAAAAGTTCACGTTCATAGCCATGATTCTGAAATACGTCCATATTAGACACAAACTACCAAAAGAACTGATGACACTCTGTTTTGTTCTTGCCTCAGTGTGACTTTCAGAATGAAAGATAGGTTTTATTACAAAGAATGAAAAAGAGGTCCCATCTTTAAACATGATTAAAAAATAAGAGCTGAACTCATTACCATCACGGGGGCTGGTCGAGCCCTCATAACTTTATTTCCCAGCAATGTTTTTGTGGGTTGACTATATCCTAGGGTTTACTGCAGAGATCTAAGCAGGAAAGCCTTTGAATTCAGAATAAGCACTCTCTGTGGCATTCAGAGGTGAGGCTGCTCACAGAGGTTCAGTGACCCTGGAAACTAATTCCTCAGCAGCAAACCTTTCTAAAGGAAGACTGTGATTAAATTGATGGAATGGCAACTGGTGGTTTGATTAAAGTGGGAGGGCGGGGGAAGTGGGGAAGAACTCTACCTTTGGAAACAGAGAAAAATTCTCTAATGCTAATTGACCCAGCCTTTGCTTAAAAGCTGGGCACTTTGCACTTTATTCTCTATGTGAAGACACTGCAATTTGGTGACAGAGAGCCCATCACCTGTCTTTCCCAACCATATAGAAGGGTACAGAGAGCACAAAGCATGTAAAAGGTTTTCTCATATGGCTTTCTTGGAAATTATAAAATGAGACATCAATAGGGGGAAAAAGGGGGGGAATTCCCTGGTGATCCAGTGGTTAGGACTCCGTGCTTCCCCTGCTGGGGGCCCAGGTTCAATCCCTGGTCTGGGGACTAAGATCCTGCATGCTGTGTGACGCAGGCAAAAAGAAAAAAAAAAAATGTAACTACTTCCCCTCTTATCTATATCTACGTATATCTATATATTCTGCCAAAGTTATCTGTAATCCTGGTTCAGTGAATCTCAACAGTAGCTACACATTAGCACTATCTGAGAAGCGATTTAAAATTCCACAACCCGAGCACCATACCCAGAGGTTCTGTTTTAATTGCTCTGGGGTGATCTGGGGTATCAGTGTGTGTGCATTTGCACACATACGTGTACACGCACACACGCACACTCCTGTATAGGATCTTCACGTTTTTAAAAAACACGCAGCCAAATTTGATATCCAGTGTGCTTCGTTCCAGCCCTACTACATTCTTATCCATCTTTACAGTAAAAATAAGAGACATCTTGTGTCTTGGTGAATAGTACCACCTGTGAGTTCACTGAAGTCTGTTGTGTCTTTTTCACCTAGGTATCTCCCATAATGTCTCAGCCAGAACCTTAAACAATCTTTTCAACAAATAGAAACGTATCATCGTTTTTCCCAGTAAGGCCAAGTAACTCTCTCATAATGGATTTTTATTGGACAAAAATGCCTAACCCAGTTTGGATTTTTTAATGGGAATTCTTTCCCAAATGGACCATATTATTCATATTTTTCCATACCAACTATTGATCTTGGTGTTCACTACTTGAATTTTTTTTTTAAGTGACTTTGCAGAACACAAAAGCTGCCAGCAGATCTGTTGCTGATAGGAATTGTCTGCAGGTAGAAACCCATCTCATCTTCACTCCATCAGCTTCAAGGGAATTCCCTGACTTAACAAGGTGGTTTCCGATATTCAACGCAAACAGCAGGTAGACTACTAAAGCAGTACAGGTAATCCATGCGTGTTCTCAGTCTGTCTTGCGCTTACGGGGCACACTGCTTTCTCTCTTATCTCATCAGGGACAATGGGATTAAGCCTTCTTTCCATAAAAAGAACCCAAACTCCCTGAGCAAATACCATGCCCTATAAGCTTTACTATAAAATAATGACAGTAATCATTATAACAGTGACCTTTGGTTTTCATGGTAGAATAAAGACATATGTGACCCCTTTTTTAAGTGAGAATCACTCACCCTCAAACAACAATCATAAGAGACACAGAAGTGAAAACTTTCTCTTCAGTGAATATATTCAGTGAACTAGAGGATGGATATCTATAACAAGGAAACACAATAAATGAAGAGTTGTTAGTAAAGGAGAGTAAACGGGTCACCGGGGCAGGTAACTATCAAACATACAAATCTGGAGATCGACAAGCAGGTTTTCCTCACAGAATCCCACAAAGGCTGAGAACATTGAAAGGGGCAGGCAAGGTCGGCCATTAGAAGATGTAGGTCTAGGGAATTCCCTGGTGGTCCAGTGGTTAGGACTCCGCGCTTCAGCTGCTGAGGACACGGGTTCAATCCCTAGTGAGGGAACTAAGATCCCGCAAGCTGCGCAGCACGGCCAAAAAAAAGAATGGGTTTAACTACAGGAGAGCAGTTGAAAGCCCCGTGTTTCAACACCACTTGGAGCAGACAGGCCACCACTCCTGCATTATCTTCATAGAAGACAAGGGAGAGTTTTTTTCTGGAAAAAAATTAGACTAGAGAGATGCCAGACTTGGAGTTACAGGCGGAAGATGGTACAGATGAGAGGCTGACCTGTAGACAGAACGACTAAGTGAAAGTCTGTGTATTGGATGGTGGGACCTTCAGCTTTCTTTCCCCAACAAGTTTCAGGAGAGCCACATCCTGGCTTAAACTCTCCCTCCTCCAACCCTGCCCCCAGCTAGGAGCTCAGATGATTCATCTGGAGAAACTAAATCACTAAGTTTTATCAGACTCAAGAAAGTTGAATCCAAGCCAGTAGTTGGGAAAGTCTATTAGCAAGTCCTTTTGTACTAATGAACCCCAACAAGGCTGAGAAATTGAGGCCTGAGTGTCTCAGAGAGTGAGGGTGTACCTCACTCTCTGAAGAAATAAGAAGGTTAATTGAAGGTGTATGTGAAGCAGTTGGATGGCCCCAATTCCCCCTCCACAGCTGTGGTTGGCAGAATGCTAAAATGGCCTCCCAGATCTTCATCCACTGGGATACAGGCCCTGTATAATCCCCTCCTCTAGAGTTTGGGAAGGATTTGTGGATATAATGGGATATCACTCCCTTGACTGTGTCACTATATATGGCAAGGGTGATGGGATAGTTACTCCCGTGATTACATTACAGCAGAAAATGGATAGATTGGGAAAATATATATGTAACACAGATAACACAGGACTAGTCTCTATAATAAAGAACACTTATACATTGAAAACGAAAAGACAACCAATCCAATAGAATAAAGGGCAAGGAATTATGAATAATTTACCAAGACGCAAACTTGAATGACCATTAAACATGTGGAAACTCATCTAATACCCCTGATGAGTGAGGAAACATAAGGTAAAACAACAGTGAATTATATTATACTCTGTGTCCATAAGCCTGGCCACAGTCTGGAGATGCAAGCTACTACCAGCATTAATACTGCAAAGGTACCTTGGTGGGGTACAGATGTGGGCAGAAGAGACAGGATAGGAGACATATGATTTGATTACACTCATGCATCTATAGGAAATGTCTGTATGTCTAGTTTAAAGAATTTCGATAATGTTTTTAAACTACCACATCAGTTTGTACTCTAAGGAATCCCTTCAGGAGATAACATTTGCAAGGGCACACAAAAATGCTCACTGTAGCATTGTTTATAATAACAAAAGGGAAATAAAACTTAAAATTCACCATGAAGGTAATGGGTTCATAAATTATAGTGCATTCCCACTACAGAACACCACAGAATGAGGAATAAGGTAGAGATATACTTATAAAGGAGAATGACTATTTGAAATGTCCAAATTATAAAACAATATGCATGACATGATTTCATTTTAGGTGTAAAAAAGTGTGTGTGTGTGTGTGTGTATATATATATATATATATATATATACACACACACACACTTTTCATATATGTGTATATTTACCTAAATATACACATATATGAATGCCTATTTATATGTTTGAAAATGAATTATAAAACTCTACTAGGATACATGCTAAACTCTTAACAGTAGTTACGTCTGGGGGGAGTAAAATTTAGGGCTATAGATACACACACACGCATACAATAAATATCGATGTGTGTGTCTGAGTTGAGTTTTTCAAAGGAGAATAGATTCATGCATTATATTACCTGCATATTAAAGTAATAATAATAATTGCACCAGAAATTACATATTGAATTCTTTAAAAGCACAAGACGTTATATCGGTGGTCCGCAGAATAAAGCCTTCACCCTTGCTCCCTGAAAGATATTCACATCCTAAAGACTGGAATCTGTGACTATGTTATGTTACATGGCAAAGGGCAGTTAGGTTGCTAATCATCTGGCTTTAAAATAGGGAGATTTTTATGGATTCTCTGGGTGAGCCCAACGTAATCAGAGGGTCCTTAAAACTGAAAGCAGGAGGCAGAAAAATTAATGTCAGATCCATGCGATGTGAAAAAGACTCAACTGGTCATTTCTGGCTCTGAAGATGGTGGAAGGGGCCATGAGCCAGGGGATGTGGATATCCTCCGGAAGCTGGAAAAGGCAAGGATACAGATTCTCCAATAGTGGTTCTAGAAGAAATGTAACCCTCCTGACATCTTGATTTTAGCCAGCAGACCCAGTTCAGACCCCTGAATTACAGAACTACAAGATAATCAATTTGTGTTGATTTAAGCCACTAAGTTTGTGGTAATTTGTTACAGCAATAGGGAAGTTATGCAATATGCATGACCTCATTTAAAATTAACAAGAACCTTAGAAAATAATATATACAACTATAGGCCCCAATTTGCACAGGAGGAAACCACAGCTCAGAAGGCCTGTTTAAAGTAACACAGCTGGGGTTTCCCTGGTGGCTCAGTGGTTGACAGTCCACCTGCCAATGCAGGGGACACGGGTTCGTGCCCCGGTTCAGGAAGATCCCACATGCCACAGAGCGGCTGGGCCCGTGAGCTATGGCCACTGGGCCTGCGTGTCCGGAGCCTGTGTTCCGCAATGAGAGAGGCCACAACAGTGAGAGGCCCGCGCACCGGGAAAAAAAAAAAAAAAAGAAAACAAATAAAGTAACACAGCTGGTAAGAGCTATGGATGGACATGAATTAGTTCCATAGGAATCTAGAGTTTAGAGTTTGTACTTCTCTGCTTCTCTCTACTATTTTGTGTTCTCTGTTCTCTAATCTCTCTCTCTCTCTCTCTTTCTCTTCCTATCACCCATCACTCCCATTGCACCTGTCTGGAGGCATGCCCCCCAAAATACTTAGTATGCCAGTAAGAATACAGGTTTGAGGTCAGACACATCTTCATTTGAATCCAATTACTAGCTGTGTGGGTGAAAACAAATTATTCAATTTGAGCCTGTTTCCTTATCTATAAAAGAGGAGAAATAATTTCTACCTTGTAGGCTGAGAGAAAGCATTCAGTGAAATAATGTATGAAAAATGTCCAACAAAGAGCCTTGTACAGATTTTGTTTTTAATAAATATTATTTATAGTTGGTGAGGACTATTACTTTGTTATAATGACTCTGGGAAGCCTGATTTTTTTCCTCTAGATGAGGTTTTAGGGTTTGTTTATACCTTTTTCATATCTGTCAGCTCCTGATTCAGACATGGTGGTTCATGCCTCTGGCACAGAATCACAGCTACAAACTAGGGAACTATTAACTGAGTACAAGTGGAGAGGATGTGGCTTTTAGTGGTGTGGGCACTGGTGATCCATAATGAATCCAGTCAGTAGCAAAGATGGACTGTTAGTAATATATATTTATCCCTTGGGATCACATCACAGAGGAGCAAAAGAAAAAACAAAACCCAATGAAAACTTCTGTTTAAATTTGGTCACAAATTTCAAGGGGACATCTCTATCAGAATCCAGATTACGATGACCTTCTGTTTTCTTTTTGTTTTTTTCTTTTCAATTTTTTAAAATTGAAGTATAGTTGATTTGCAATGTTGTGCTAATCTCTACTGTACAGCAAAGTGACTCATTTGTACACACATATACATTCTTTTTAAATATTCTTTTCCATTATGATTTATCACAGGTTATTGAATATAGTTCCTTGTGCTATACAGTAAGACCTTGTTGTTTATCCATTCTAAATATAATAGACCTTCTGTTTTCTGATTATAGAGACCTAGACTGAATTTTCTCAGAATATCATTTATCTTTCACTGAATCATCATATTCTGTTGGTCTAGACACTCCATAAGGTTCTTCAAAAATTCTCTTGAGGGACTTACCTGGTGGTGCAGTGGTTAGGAATCCACCACCAATGCAAGGGACACTGGTTTGAGCTCTGGTCCGGGAAGATCCTACATGCCACGGAGCAACTGAGCCCGCGAGCCACAACTACTGAGCCTGCACTCTAGAGCCCGTGAGACACAACTACTGAGCTTGCGTGCTGCAACTACTGAAACCCACGCACCTAGAGCCCATGCTCCACAACAGGAGAAGCCACCGCAATGAGAAACCCGCGCACAGCAATGAAGAGTAGCCCCCGCTCGCTGCAGCTGGAGAAAGCCCGCATGCAGCAACGAAGACTCAACAGATCCAAAAATAAATAAATTTAATAAATTTTTAAAAATTGTTTAAAAAAATTCTCTTGAAAAATCCCCTTCAGTTCTTTTTTACTAGGATTTTTTTTTCAAACTTTTCAGATTGTTTCTAACCTTTTTCTTTTTGAAGAGCTATTTTCAAAGATAACTTTTGATGGTTCTCCACAAACCATCTACATTTCTTTTAGAGGGTCCTTCCAGTTCTGGCTTGTCCAGTATGACGTCTGATGCATAAGACGTACTTAATCTGGATTCATTGAATGAGGCAACTATCAAGTGAGGATGTGGCCACACTTGTTGTTCATGGAAATAGATCCTTCCCCCAGTTGAAAGGGAAGTAAGTCAGAGTGAGTACACACTCCCAAGGGACCTCAACCTAAGTGGTCCAAAAGTCTTCGTTGGTCTCAGCCATTTATGCCCCTTATGCCTTATGAGAGAAACCTGAGAGAGGAAAAAAAAAAAACCTCCTTGGGAATTGTGTTCTGTTCTAAAAAACTCAGAGGTACTGAAGTGTTTGCCTTGCTAATGGCTTTTTCTAAGTGCGTTGACACCCAAGTGGGCTTGGGAGAAGTTTTTACATGTGGGAAATACCATATGACTTAGGAACTGTGATTCTGGGTTTTTCCGTGAAAAATTTGTACTTGTAGCACCCTTCATTCCAATAGTCTTTGTCTTGCTTCTTGTTTCAGCTGCAGAGGCAATGAAAGCAGCAGGATAACTGAGCAGAATGGAGTATTTATAGCGATAACAACTCATTAAGGTCATCATTATTAACCATGACATAGGGCTTTCTTAATCACGTCAATGATCGCTGTAACTCCTAATGATACTGCATCATTGTACTCTAATACTCTAGAGTGCTGCAAGGCTACTACATGTTACAAGGCTATGAAGACACAAATATACAGAGACATTGATAAAATGTTTCTAATCTGTTTATTGTTCTAGCTGCATTTACCCACATTTTAAAATCTGCTATACAAAATGTATAAATGAACACAGAATCATACCTTTGAAGAGGACTTCCAAAAAGTAATTTTATCCAGTCCACTGCCTTAAATAGTTAAATATTCGAACCATCAAAGACATATGGTTGTAATTCCCTTTTAAGAAGCCACCAGGCTTGGAGTCTCCACAATACCTTAAACAGACTGTTTTGGTACTTGATCATCATTTGGTCATCGAGCTTTGCTATAAGTTGAGTAAGTTACAGCAAATTATACACACACATATATGCCAATTATATATATATATATATATATATGTATATATATATATATATATATATATATATACATATATATATATATAAAACCATTCCTTTGTGGGGTTGAAAAAATATTTCATACCTCCTTCATCTCACTGAAGCCACATAATAGAATTCACTTTTCAAGACTGAACACAGAACTTCCTCAACTGCCTTAACTCTTTCTCACAACTAATATAATCACTGATTTTAATCCCTTTGGACATTCTTTGGTCCCTAAATATAAACTTCATTATTTGTATTTAAGGGCAAAGGCAACAAATCAGATACTGGGAGAGGACAAATAGAAATGAGGAATCCTGCCCTTATCTATAGTTTAGTTGTATTGATGCATAAACACTAAGCAAACATGTACATTGACTGCTTACATTCAAAATCAGTTCATATGCCAGATCTTGAACAGGAAGGTGAGCTCGTAGTTAACCTGAAGGTTATTAATCTTTAATTTTTTTATTTAACTGGAAGTTCATCGACAGAATAATGTTTCGCAAAGAAACCTGAAAAAGCCTGAAGCATTTAGGTAACCTGAGGAGAAACAAACTCATGAACCACAGAAACGGGAAAAAAGAGAGTGAAATGTGAACTGGTCAAACCTCATGGAGAACTGGCTTTGTCATTACTCTCCAGATGAGACAGTAGTCCTGACTTCCGGGAGCTCTACTTAAGTATCTTTTCATTCAAATACTGGCTTATAAGAATAATTTCTTATGCAAGAGTCTTCTCCTACATGTGACTCAGTCTCTGTATCTCTTCTTCTCTCTTATTCTAATTTTCTCTCTACTTCTCCAGTGTTTTTACGGCTGCTTTCAACACTTTCTACTGCTTTTCCATGGCTCTTATAGTCAAAATTTTACCCAAAGAATTCCCAGTTGAATCAGTAGTCACCAACCAGTAAGAAGGAATACTAGTGGTCAGTATTCTCATGCTGTGACACCTCACAGATCCAGTCTTTCAAAATCTCCCAGACTCCTCTTCCAAAACTGTGATTAGAGCAACAGAATCACGTGACAGACATGAAACCCTAGGTGTATGGAACTGACCATGACCACTCATCTCAAATGAGGCTGTGAGTGTGACAAGCACTTCATGCCATCAAGTGCCTGGTAAAGAAGAAAAATATTTCTTACTAACTTAAACAAAAATTCTCTATGAGTAGAGACCAAAAATTATTCCTTATGTAGTCCTGTGTGATATACCATGGAGAATGCAATGCATTAATATACTTGCAATGTATTAGTATGTTCTATTGCATTTTGTGTAGAGATTTACCAGAGATAGTCATTTTGTTTAATAACCTTAGGGATGACTTACCTGTAAAGAACACGGTGCTGAGTCCTGCATGAAGGTGCTGGTGAGAAAGCGTGATGTAAAAAAAATAATAATACGTCGTATCTGTCCTTACCCCCAAAGAAGCTCATTACACAGTAGGTTATATACAAAAATCATGTATAAATAATGCAAGGGAGTTAATAGCATTGGGAAAGAAAACAGTTACAGAATCTGTCTGGCAACTTCCAAAGCTTCCACTTACTAATGTTCCAATTCGAGCTGTTATGGGGAGGGGTGGCCATAAATGCCACTCTACAGTTGAAAGGTATTCTCAAGCTTCAAGGAGCAAAACCTTCCCAGTGCCGAGGTCTAAAGGGTGGAGGGATGAACTTACTGTAGAATGGATCAGATAAGAGAATAGGGGCTGGTTTTGCATCACCTCCTGGATCTTTACCTGTTGGTAAAGTGTCTTCTTGGCTCTGAAAAAGTCTCTTTGGGTGGAGAAACTGTTGTTAAACCACATTAAACCATTCACGCTTTCAAGGTGTGGAAATTTTCAGTGGTTTCCATTCATTTATATATTTACTCATTCAACCAGCTTTTACTGCAGCTCTAATAGATGTTGGATTATATAAAAGGCAAATCTTATATAATTCTTGCCCAACAAGATATATAAAAAGATAATTGCAGCATGTTTTATTATGTTTTTGTTTATAGAAATATAATGAAATCGTTATTCAAAATGCTACAGGCACTCAGAGGAGGGGACTGCATAACTGGGTAAGAATATCAGGCCAAGTAAGAAAGGGAGACCTTCGAAGGTGAACAAGAGTGCACCAGATGAGACTCAGAGGACAGTTTATTTTAGGAAGAGGGAACAGACTGCAAAAATGTACACTTGTGAAAAAATGATGGTTTTAAGATGTTTGAGCTTCCCTGTGAGATCTGAGGGTCAGGTTGGTAGGTGATATCACAGAAGACACAGCTGGACAAATTATGTGAATCAGCTATAATAAAGTTTCTAGGGTAGCTGTTTTTAAATATAGTTTAGCCATGAAAGTTTCTTCAAATGTTAGAAACCCCGTATGTAAAATGGAGTAACTCTTGAGCTGCTCTGTTTTAAGCAGAGGTGGGGGACCTGAGGCGTGCATGGTCCTACTCTCTCCCAGCCTCATTTCCACCCAGGTAACCCCTAAAGGGCTCTGCAGATCACAACCTGAAAAGTAATGTACTATCATACAGCTGCCTCTCTTCAAAATGAATTATTGAATAAACAGATGAATTGATCTTTATCCAGAGTTCTCTTTTCTAGGATTTATTTTCCTTTACCAGTGCTTTTGAGCATGAGTATCAAAGCATCCATCTCTCTCTAATACGGGCACAGTGTGTCCCTTAAATCCTATGGTCAGTCCCAGGCTTTCCTACTTGATGTTCTTTAAATCTATAATTGTGATAAAACGTCATTCAAAAAAACTTTTAACTACATCTACATGTATGATACTTTCAAGAAAATCAGAAAAGCCTTACCCTCTGTGTGGACTTCTTTTCAGTGGAAAAGTTCCTATGACAATATGGCTTGGCAAGCCAATGGTACCTATAGGCAGATTAGACAAAACCAGCCCTTGCCTTGACAAACCCAGACCTGAACTACTCGTGGCTTGGTGAGCGGAGCAATGAGATTCAGATCTCACCTGGCCCCTTGGCTGGGGTCTTGGTTTTAGTGAACTCCTCACATAATGACCCAGGAAAGCCCTAGTTACAAATTATTATTTTTAGCTCCAACTCTAATTTATCAAAAGATATTTTGTAAACAAGGATGAGTTCAAATGTATTCTAGGTCCTGTTTACAGTCTCACTTTTTAGAGAATTCCAAGCACAGGCAATGTTTCAAAGCTATTTTTACACCATTGATGATTATAATAGGGGCTCTCTTGTGTATCAGTTTTTCCCTTGAAATATCCTCGATAGTATAATTTCAAATTCCAACAATGGCTTGATCCAGAGGCTAAGCAAGGAGGTACCATTTGTAGGCAGAGGGAGAGAAACACACTTCCTGGTGCCAACTCCAATAAGCTTTACAATCGTTGAGCCTTGGCTATTTGCCAGCATACCCGTAGGCAAGATGTCCCATTACTGGAAGTACAAACATATGAGAAAATAGTCAGAAAATAGTTAGTCTATGCAGAACAAATGAATGTGAGACCTATGCTGGTGGAAAGCTTTAAAATTCTATTTTCCAGAGGTGTGTCAGCCTGAAGCACCCGAATAGGAAAGGCAGCTTAGAGTAGTTCCGACAGCTCACTAAGCACGACCAAGATCTGGGTTTGAAAATGCAGGTTATACCAAAGTTCACCATCTGAATTCAAACTGCTTGGGCCCAGGTTTGTAAAATAAAGATATTACTTCCCTCACACAACTGTTATAGGGAATAAATAAGATAACCTACATGACAGTGCCTACAGCTGAAGAAATATAGATTCTTTCTAAATCATTGATTATTTAGAATAAGTTAATCTAAATTTCATCTTTATTCACTTTGTAGCCTGGAGTACCTGATCTGGAACCGTGTTGCTCCACACAATTTTCTGCAGTGATGGAAATATTCCATGTTTGTGCTATCCAATATGGCAGGCACTAGCTCCATGGGCTACTGAGCATGAAAAACGCGGTCAGTATGACTGAGAAACTGAATTGAATTGCTTAATTTTTATTAATTGAAATTCAAATTCCAATAGACACATGTGGTTAGTAGCTACTCGATGGGACAGTGCAGCTCCAGAATAGAATTTGCCCCTTTCAGGGTAACTTCATTATAACTTCGGATTTTTTCAGCAATAAGTTTCTAAGAAAGACAATATTTATTTCTGCAACAGTTTTAGGGCCAGAGGTTTGAAAATTGGAATCAATGGGCAACTTGAACTCCTAAAATTAGATGATAATCATGTAAAGTTTGAGGTGTAATTTTCTAGGGAGAGGATTCCTACCATTTGATTTAGACAGAGGATGTCTCACAAAATAACAGTAAGTAAATAAATTAAAATAATAATATACCTAAGTTCCTTAAACCTTCTCTAAGTTTAAAATGCCCAAACTATGATTCAGGAGACAGAGGTGTCCAAGGTATTGTATTAGCTCATATAACTATAATCAATTCTTTCTACTAACACTAAAATATAAGCAGAGCTTTCAGTGAAAACGTAAAATATGAAAGTCATAAGAAGTGTTCCATTGGTCTATTTAGAGCAATACTAGTAAACACATTTTAACATATTTAATTACATGTTAATTACATGTTTTATTTCATTGATTTCCTCTAAAATATTAAATAGTACAGAATAGTACAGAAATGTACAAAGTAAAAAGTACAATTTTTCCCACCTCCTACCCTATTTCTACTCCCGCCCCTAGGGATAACTATGTCAATAATTTGTCACATTTTCCTCCAGACTTTCTTTTCATTATCCATACATATATTGTATGTACACGTGCATGTGTGTCTATATGTTTGTGTGCCTAAATATTGACTTCTATTGTATCAATACTATTTGTGATGGGTTGAATAATGACCCCAAAGATGTCCACATTCTAATCACTGAATCGTATGAATATATTAACTTACATGGCAAAAAGATCTGTGCAGGTGTGATTAAGTTATGGATCTTGAGATTGAGAGATTACCCTGGATTACCTGGATGAGCCCATATAATCACAAGGGTCCTTAGAAGAGGGAGGCAAGAGGATCAGAGTTCGAGGTAGGAAATGTTATGACAGAAGCAGGAGGTTGGAGTGACTCCAGGAAGGGGACACAAACCAAGGAGTGCAGGCAGCTTTCAGATACGGAGGAAGACAAGGAAATTGATTGAGTGTTCCCTGAAGAAGGCAAACCGTTCTGCTGACACCTTGATTCTAGACCTCTGACCTCCGGAACTGTAAGAAAATAAATGTGTGTGGTTTTTAGCCATGAAAATTTGTAGTAATTTGTCACAGCAGCAATAGAAAATGAGTACACTGTTTCATAACTTACATTTTTTAAACTTAGTATAACCTATGCATCCTTCCATGTAAGTACATTGTTAGTACATGCAGCGCTACTGCATTCTTTATGGTAGTTGCCTAGAATACCAGTTTGTCTCCCCTTTATACTGTTATGCATAAGGTTTCAATACACACCCTTGGTTATCTATCTTTGAGCATTTGTCCAGATGGTTTTGTGGAATAGCTGATTTCAGAGAGGAACTGCTTGGTGAGAAGATAAAGATATACATGAGAAATGTGTTGTTATTCAGAACACTTGCCCCCCCTCCTCCCCCTCCCCTCTGAAGACTGTCTCACTCACAGGAGATTATGATTCCCTGTTCCATAGACAACAGACTTGGTCATGTGACTTGCTACGGCCAATAAAGTGTCGGCAGAAGGGATTTGGGCGGGCACTTTAGAAACTAGCATGAGCTTGTTTTCTTTCCCGCTGCCACAAGATGCCCCATATAGAGACTGTTCTACCAGCCTGAGTGCCTGCTGACCCATGATGGATATGTAGGAAGACCAAAAAAAAAATAATAAGCCTTTGTGGTTGTAAATGACTGCAGTTGTGTTGTTCTTGAACACAAGAGCATAAATTAGCCTAAACTGCCTGATGAAGTATGTGCATTTAAAATGCTCAGAGTTGCTACCAAATTGCCTTCTAAAGAGCTGTTTCTGTCCACCGACACTGTGTCAAGTGTCTTTTTTCCACACTCTTGCTTACAGTGTATAGCAATCGTTTCTAACTTTTGTCTTTCTCTTGGGAAAAGAAAATGGTATCTCACTGTTTTGACATGCATTTGTCTGATTTCATACAAGATTCCTTCATATGTTTATGATTCAATTGTACTTCTATGAAACATTTCCATGGTTAGTGTACATTTTTATCTAGAGTTGTCATTTTTATGTAAATGTTCTTGAGTACTTATATACTGTGAATATTACTGCTTGCTTCATTTGTCCATATTTTTAACGATTCACTTGATTCTTTATGATGGCTTTCACCACACAGAAGTAGTAAATACATATATATTATATATATACATATAAACTAGTTTCCTTTGAATTAAAATATAACTCAAGCCAAGACTAAGTTGATCTCTTAGTCACTATATGGGCTACTCAGAATTGCTCACTTAGAGTTCCGGGTAACAACTGATGATTCAATATCTGATTTTTGAGCCAAAGCATGTACCAAGAATGTTTAGTACGGACATATGGTGGATCAGAAAAATGGGAAAGAAGAAGAAACCAAGGCCAAAAAAGACCAAAGGACAAAAATATTAAAGGATGAAGCAAGGACCAAAGTAAGTGCAAAATTTATAAATTTGTATAATCATAATTAAGGTAATAATAATAATAATTTGGTAACATATAATGACAGTCAAGAAAATGTTTATAAATTACAGGTAACCAGTGTAATACTGCAGGTTTTTGTCTCAATTTTTTTAAAACAATTTCTTTTAGCTAAATTCCTAGAGGTAGGATTTTTGAATTAAGGTTGACCATAGTAACACTACCTAAGGTAGTGAAAGCTTGAAAGTAACTAAGACATTGACATTATTATACTTATAATTAGACAATTAGGTTAAGTAAAATCTGACATATCACTTGATTGAAATATAATGAAGCTGTTAAAAAATTAATCAGTGTAGTGATGTGGAATCCCGGGCCAATCTGAATGTCTTTTTTTTTTTTTTTAAATAAAACCTTTACTGTCTTGTCCAGTTTTGTTCTCTTCTATGTTTTTATGGAACTTTGTGCCTCTATTCTAACATTTCTCAAAATACAGCTTGTTTATTATTTTCCTCTCTAGACCTCAAGGTCTCCAGAGCTAGATTTATGTCTTTTCTTTTTTTGACATACAATTCATGTTTTCTTACTTGAAATGTATTTATCCATTTCTTTAAGAGAAACAGCAAAACAAAATTGCATGCAGACCACAAATATAATTATACAAATATGTTGGTACAGGTTAGAAGGGAACAAAGAAATGAAAATAATTCTTACAGCACAATCGTAGCCATATAGATGCTATTTCAAATGGTTTTCTTATAAGAAAGTGTTTTTTAATGCAAAATGGTATAAAGAAGATTTACATGTCCATATTTCTTCCACACAGTGATAGCCATTGTTAATGTGGCCTATTGTTTTCAAACTTTTCTATGCCTTTTCTTTTAAACACTATTGAAATTATTACACCTATAAAAATTGTTTACTCTATTTTCCCCACATTTTCACTTTAAAGTTACTTTTTAACCATTTATTATTAAACTCACATAAATAGTCTCACTTAAGTGATCTGTAGCCCTCAAAGGAAGAGAGCACATCAAATCAAACTCTTGGAAGAGATGAGGGACTGAGAACAAGGATCGTGTTCATGGAAATAGTGATGGCCTCTTTCAAGCAGCTGAAATTGTTTTGTTTTGCTTTGTTTTCAAGCAAAATGGCCAGTCCTGAAGCCAGACACATACATGTAGGTAGAATGATAGGAAACAAATAAGTGGGTAGGAAATCAGAAGGTTTAGAAAGAATTCCTAAAAGACAACTCTTGGAAAAAGAGGAGGTAGAACAACCTGGAGGGTGTGTAGTTAGATTAAGAAATAAGGTGAAGATAAGAAACAAGATCATATTTACATCTGTAAATCACAAGTGCAAAACACACTATGGCAGAGGTGGGTGTCTCACTAAACTACAGAGTAAGATGATTTCTAATAAATGGAGAAAAGGACATCAATATGTACTTGTTTCAGCCTTCCCATGAGAAAAAATAAAGTCTCTGAGGAGGAGATATATTCTTGCACTAGAAAATTCCTTTGTTACCTAGTCCTTCCATATTTGGAAATAAAATCTCCCCACTCCTGACCCCGCCCACAAAGACCTCAATGCAATGCTCCTTCAGATGGTAACAAGGGAAGTTCCTATCTAGTTGAAGTCAGTTATTTCTTCTGATATGGCTGCTTCGAGGACATAAAGACTAGAATATTCTGGGGGGGGGGGGGCAGAGCTACCTTAAGTGCTCTGAATATCCATAAACAATGGTACTCCCCTAGTGTCCTTCAAAAGATTTTCTGAAATGAGGGGATTAGTCTATATGTGTCCTGCCCAATATAGTAGCTACTAACCACATACGACTACTGAGCACTTTAAATGAGGCTAGTGTGATTCAGGAACTAAATTTTTAATTGTATTTAAGTTTAATCAGTTGACAATTAAATTTAAATAGCCACACATGGCTAGCAGCTACCATACTGAACAGCCAACTGTAAGCCATGCCTTTGTGCTTATCACTTAAGCTGTAGCTTTCTCTGATCTAGGTCAATGCAGATCCAGGTATACTGGTCCAATCAAGTCAGATTACGTGATAATGGCCTTTATCTAGTCTTACCCAATGCTGAGGCTTGCATGTGTGAACAGCATACTGATTATGCCTGATATAAAGGCATCATGATGCCAAAATCCAGGCACACATCACCTCTGTGCATAGAGCTTTTATATTTGCAAATAGGAAATCTCAGAACTATAGTACCTTTCCCCAACTCCCCTTTCCTAGGTTGGGCATATATTCACTAATACTATAGATGTTGACAAATTCTTTTTTCTCTGACTCCTATTAATAGTTCAATACAGCTAATGAGGAAAAAAATATATATGTATTCATATATATATATATATATATATATATATGCATTTTATATCTAAAAGGGGAAATTGAAATCTTAAACCAAGTATGAGTTTTCAACTGCAAACACATAGTTTAGTGACCTGGGAACATATATTCTAAGTACCCCCATAAACCCAAGACTACTTTTCATCTCATCCCCGATCGAGACCCGTTAAGCAGTCTCTCATGATAAGCCACAGTATTTGCTTTCTGTTCGTCTTCCTTCCTTGGCTTCGCCATCAGAATAAATGGAATTAATGATTTAGGGTGATGAAATCAGTGAGATGAAACCGAAACGTACTACTGAGCTACTAAGTGGAAGGGATGAACTCCAGGAAAACCCTTGAATGGATGAGAAATTAAGAAGGTCGAATTAAGCTTGTTGAAAAATGTATCTGCAGAGTTATTGGTTCTTTGTTTCTTGATGACTGGCTCTAAGGGAAATTCAGCCCAGGGATGTTTTAATTCCTTTGGTTTCTTGCTGTCTGCTTTTCAACAGGACTAGCTCAGCTCTGAGAGCAGGAGGGGTTTTGTGGAGGAAAGTGAGGTTTTAGAAGGGTACGTTTTTAAAAATGTGGTTTTCCTAGGACCTGAACTGATTAAGGAAGTAAATGAGAGACAAACTGCTGCAGGTCTCTGAATAGGAAATGATCTGTGAGTAAATTGAACAAGCCGGGAGACAGTAAATAGGCAATTAACATTCATTTTGGCAAATCTGCACCTGTTGGAGCTGAAAATACAAAGGGAAACATGAAGGAGGATGACAGAGCAAACCTGTCAAAAATCGTAGAATCGAAAGATTTTAAATCCTGAGCTTTGCGAAATCATGAGTGTAAATTATATGAAGCTGCAAATTTGGCCAGACATCAAGAAAGATACAATCCACAAAGAAATCGTGTCTTAGCCACCTTTTCT
Organism: Aethalodelphis obliquidens; assembly: GCF_003676395.1. NCBI lineage: Eukaryota > Metazoa > Chordata > Mammalia > Artiodactyla > Delphinidae > Aethalodelphis > Aethalodelphis obliquidens. The sequence continues at coordinate 26,282,350 of NW_020837969.1, read as the reverse complement.
CCACCTAAGCGTGCGTGAAGAGTTTTGGTGGATTCGGTGTGGCTGTTGGTGGTGTTTTAGATGCTTGTTATCCTTGGGGATTCAGGAAGTCTTGATAAATCTTTGGGGGCAAGATTGTTCACAGAGGAAGTTATTTAAGGACTCCATTCTCTTCTCCATCCGCTGTTTCTTTTCCATTTTGGAAGGCCTCTGCCATCATCCCACAAAGACCCACTGCCTGAAAGGAGCCTCTGTGGTCAGGCCATTCAAGATGGCTATTCTCTTGCTCTCTGTATATCCCCTGCTTGACCAGTCCCTACTTCACTCACATGACTATCCAATTCTCTTAATCAGTAACTACCCACATGTTTGCTCCCTGCCCCTGCAGCTGGTTTCCCTGGTAACTGATGAGTCACTCTGATGTCAATGCCCCTATAAATGGCAGCCTCCTTCTCCTCTGAGTAGTGAAGAGTGCTGCCACGTCCTGTCTGCCGTCTTCTGTACACGGTGGGGTGTCACTCCAGGACCTTTTGCTTCAGACTTGTAAGATCCCCCTATCCAATAAACCATTGATATCTCTGTTGCTGTCTCCGGGTTCTTTCTTTGATCTTGAGGCTGGGCAACTATGAGGCTTGCAGTCCAACAGAGCCTTTTGGAAAAGTTAGGATCATGCTTTGGAATCCACTTCACTAACTCTGCTTTCCTGGGAACTGTGCCATGTCCTGCATCTTTATGTCCTTCTTCTTAGGATTCCGTGTTTACCATCTAAGTTCTAAAGGTCTCCGATAAATCCAGTCCCTGGGATTTATGGCTGATCTGTCTAAGTCTTGGCTCCATTTTAACAGAGACTTCAAGAAATAATCCCCTAAGAAAAACATAAAATAAATATTTGGAAACTCTAGGCCCCGTGGCTGGCCTTTGGAAAAGATATTCTTAGGCAGGTGTGCATTTGGCTTTTGTTAATTACATGGATTAGGGAAGCAACTTCCTTTGCATGAGGGAGTCCACCTGACAGAGGTGTTCTAACTCTAAAGAAAGTAAGATAATAAGATGATTTATGAGGAATTTTCTCTAGATGAGACAATTGAACATCTAATTCTGAAATTGTTTATACATACCCATTCAAGAGACAGAGGAATGAGCTGGAATTACCTTCTAAGACTATGATTTGATACCATATATCCCAAGCTATATTCAGTAGAATATTGGTATCCTGGGGCATGCCAAGAGGTGTTCTCCATAATCAATAAACTTTTAGAAAGTTGTGTCTATATCTGCTGTCCCTGAAAATTAATAGTGTATAACCCAGTGAAATTTACAAGAAGAAACACACCTCATCTCAACACCGTTAACCTCACAAAGCACTCCATTGTCTCACAGCACAGAGTTTGGATAATTCTCATTTAATTTATAGTTTGGGGCACAATTTTATCCACTCTCTTGCTGGAGTATCATACTGATTGGCCCCCAAAAGAGGAAGTAATCAATGGAACAGGATAGAAAGCCCAGAGATAAACCCACACACATATGGTCACCTTATTTTTAATAAAGGAGGCAAGAATATACAGTGGAGAAAAGACAGCCTCTTCAATAAGTGGTGCTGGGAAAACTGGACAGCTACATGTAAAAGAATGAAATTAGAACACTCCCTAACACCATACACAAAAATAAAGTCAAAATGGATTAAAGACCTAAATGTAAGGGCAGACACCATAAAACTCTTAGAGGAAAACACTCTAAGACATAAATGTCTTAGAAAACATAAGAAATGTCATAGAAAACACTCTATGACATAAATCCCAGAAAGAAACTTTTTGACCCACCTCCTAGAGAAATGGAAATTTAAAAAAAATAAACAAATGGGACCTAATGAAACTTAAAAGCTTTTGCACAGCAAAGGAAACCATAAACAAGACGAAAAGACAACCCTCAGAATGGGAGAAAGTATTTGCAAATGAAGCAACTGACAAAAGATTAATCTCCAAAATTTACAAGCAGCTCATACAGCTCAATATCAAAAAAACAAACAACCCAATCCAAAACTGGGCAGAAGACTTAAATAGACATTTCTCCAAAGAAGATATACAGATTGCCAACAAACACATGAAAGGATGCTCAACATCACTAATCATTAGAGAAATGCAAATCAAAACTACAATGAGGTATCACCTCACACCAGCCAGAATGGCCATCATCAAAAAATCTACAAACAGTAAATGCTGGAGAAGGTGTAAAGAAAAGAGAACCCACTTGCACTGTTGATGGGAATGTAAATTGATACAGCCACTATGGAGAACACTATGGATGTTCCTTAAAAAACTAAAAATAGAACTACCATATGACCCAGCAATCCCACTACTGGGCATATACCTTGAGAAAACCATAATTCAAAAAGAGTCATGTACCACAATATTCATTGCAGCTCTATTTACAATAACCAGGACATGGAAGCAACCTAAGTGTCCATTGACAGATGAATGGATAAAGAAGATGTGGCACATATATACAATGGAATATTAGCCATAAAAAGAAATGAAATTGAGTTATTTGTAGTGAGGTGGATGGACATAGAGTCTGTCATGCAGAGTGAAGTAAGTCAGAAAGAGAAAAACAAATACTGTATGCTAACACATATATATGGAATCTAAAAAAAAAAAAGGTTCTGAAAAACCTAGGGGCAGGACAGGAATAAAAATGCAGACGTAGAGAATAGATTGAGGACATGGGGAGGTGGAAGGGGAAGCTGAGACAAAGTGAGAGAGTGGCATGGACTTATATACACTACCAAATGCAAAATAGATAGCTAGTGGGAAACAGCCACATAGCACAGGGAGATCAGCTCCGTGCTTTGTGACCATCTAGTGGGTGGGATAGGGAGGGTGGGAGGGAGATGCAAGAGGGAGGAGATATGGGGATGTATGTATATGTATAGCTGATTCACTTTGTTATACAGCAGAAACTAACAACACCATTGTAAAGCAATTATAGTCCAATAAAAATGTTAAAAAAAAAAAGTCCAAGGAACAAAATGACTGTACAAGGCAATCCATAGTATGTGTCCTTGATATGATACAAGGAAACTAACACTTTACCTCTTTGGTCTTCCTCCCTATAACCTGGTCTAAGCATAAGAAAAAGAGGAGACAAATAGAGGGACATCTGCAGAATACCTGCCTCGTACTCCTCAAAACTAGCAAGGTCGCCAAAAACAAGGAAAGCCTGAGAAACTGCCACAGCCAAAAGGAGTCTAAGGAGACATGACAGTTATACGTAATGTAGTTTCTTGGATGAGATCCTGCAATGGAAAAAGGACGTTAGGTAAAAACTAAGGAAATATGAGTCAACTACGGGCTTTAGTTAATGATGATGTATCAATATTGGTTCATTAATCATAATGAACATACTATACTAATGTAAGATGTTAATAATAGGGGAAACTGGGTACAGGTCTATGGGGACTCTCTATACCATCATGTCAGTCTTTCTGTAAATCTAAAACTATTCTAAAAAATGAAGTTCATTAAAAAATTTAAAAGGCAACAAAACAAAACACACTTAGCCCAAACCTTTGCTACTTTAAGTACTAGCTGCCTGCTCTTTTAACCCAATAAGCAACTTCATGCCCAGCCTGAGCGTAGTGATTGCAGGGCCCAACAGCCAGGTTCCCTGGCAGCATTTGCCTCCCTCAGCACCTAGCAATACCACCTCCATTAGAAGTAAAGCATAAAGACTGGTTCAAATGGCGGGGTAGAAGGATGTGCTCTCATTCCCTCTTGTGAGAGCACTGGAATCACGACTAACTGCTGAACAATCATCAACAGGAAGACTCTGGGACTCACCAAAAAAGATACCCCACATCCAAAGACAAAGGAGAAGCCACAGGGAGACAGTGGAAGGGGCGCAATCACAATAAAATCAAATCCCGTAACTGCTGGGTGGGTGACTCACACACTGGAGGACACTTATACCACAGAAGCCGACCCACTGGAGTGAAGGTTCTGAGCCCCACATCAGGCTTCCCAACCTGGGGGTCTGGCAACGGGAGGAGGAGTTCCTAGAGAATCAGACTATGAAGGCTAGCGGGATTTGATTGCAGGAGTATGACAGGACTGGGGGAAACAGAGACTCCACTCTTGGAGGGCACACACAAAGTAGTGTGCACATCGGGACACAGGGGAAGGAGCAGTGAACCCAGGGGAGACTGAACCAGACCTACCTGCTAGTGTTGGAGGGTCCCCTGCAGACGCAGGGGGTGGCTGTGGCTCACCATGAGGACAGGGACATTGGCAGCAGAAGTTCTGGGTCGTACTCCTTGGCGACACCCAGCTCTACCCACCACCAGTCCCTCCCATCAGGAAACTTGCACAAGCCTCTTTGATAGCCATCAAAACCCTTCAATTGTTCCCACTGCATTTAGGATAAAATCCAAATTCTTTTGTCCCTTTCTGTCCCTCAGCCTCAACTCCTGCCCACACTCTGAATTTCAGTTATTCAAAACTGCCTGCTGTTGCCCTGCACATGTTTTATTCCCTTTTGCTTTGCTGCGTGCTGAAAGAACGATCGTTCACATTTATACTACACTGCTTTGTGTCAGGTACGTGTTAATATAATAACTTTTACAATAACCTTGTAAGAGAGGTAATTCCATTTGCTCCCATTTTTCAGAGGAGGAAATTAAGCCCAGAGAAATCAATTAGCAAAGGCCATAGGGATGAGAATCCAGGCAAATTGGGGCCAGAGGCCTTCTTCTTACTACTGCATTTTAGGATCTTTCAAGTAGAAGGTCGGGCAGAGGCCATCAAAGGAAACACCCTGCTCCTTCTTCAGGATTCAGGTCAATAGTTCCTTCTTTCAAATGCCTCCGCTTCCTTCAGAATCCCTGTCTGCCTTCCTCCCACTTCAGTCTGATTTGGTACCTCTGATGTCTGCTCTCCTATCACACTGTGTATCTGTCCATCCTGAACCCTTCCCAGGTCCCACATTATTTAGTCTCTGCATGGAGTGTCATTTAAAAAGAAAAAACAGGGCTTCCCTGGTGGTGCAGTGGTTGAGAGTCCGCCTGCCGATACAGGGGACGCGGGTTCGTGCCCTGGTCCGGGAAGATCCCACATGCTGCGGAGCGGCTGGGCCCGTGAGCCATGGCCGCTGAGCCTGTGCATCCGGAGCCTGTGCTCCGCAACAGGAGAGGCCACAACAGTGAGAGGCCCGCGTACCACACAAAAAAATAAAAATAAATAACAGCCCAGCAACCCAAAGTAATTAAAAACAAACTCCATTTTTTATTTGTGACTTGTGAAGAACATTGAAAGCAGATCCAATTAATGACCACAATTCTCTAAAGCCTCTGTCCTGTACAACTTCAGTCTCTCTCATTCCCCAAAGCTACGGCAGGGTCACTTGTTCAATTCCCCAATTAAAAAGAAAGAAAAAAGCCCAGTACCCAGACCACATGACTTATGCTCTCTCTTTGTCCACCACATTTTATCTTTACCTATATTTTATCTTGCTGGTTTTCTGGTATTTGTTTATGTTTCTACTGCTGACAGGAATTCTTCAAGGGATCAGTGGCATGTTAATAAATCCTGTCCCCATCACACCTCTCCTAAAGCACTTATCATATTATATATCTTCCCCCACTACCCAAGCATACTTGATTCCGATACTTTCCCTCCTGTGGGAAAACTTAAATGACCATTAACTCTCTTTGTAATTAATTTTAAAACTGCAGTGTTTCAATCGATACAAATCTAAGCCCAAACATCAAACTGGTAATATGCACTTGTAATTACACATTCAGTTAACTATAAAACCTATTATTACACTAATAAAATGTATAAACCTCCTTAAACAACTAGGAACTTAGAGCAGCTGCAATACCGGTGCTTGCCATTTCACGGTTGTCCAGAGATTGTGTAAAAGGAGTTACACAAAGTGCTGGGGAGCTGTTTTTGCATAAAATCACAGTATTTTTTTAGATGAAGCACTAAATTTGCATGCAAGACCTTGGGATACAAGAACACAACGAGTAGGGATCTAGACACCAAACGAACATTTAGCACAAAAGCATTGTGGGAGGATGGAAGTCATTGCCTGACAGTACCCTGCTCATAAGCTCTTAATGAATAGGTGTTACTCCCCCTGAAATTATATTCATATTGCAAAACTGGACATCCATGTTCCGTGTTGTATAAAAAGTGAAATGTATTAAGGACAGTACTCCTTTGGGGGAGGAGATAAGTATCATGTATCACTGGAGAAAGTACATGAGGCAAAGCCTGATGCAAAGTACTCACCCAGTGGTAGCTAGCATTACTATTTATGTGGAATGAATAAACCCACATATTTATCCAAGACAGAACGAAAGAGATCCCAGGGACAACAAAGGAGGAAATAGAAGCCAAGACCAGAGCCAGGGAAGGGCCTCAGTTAATACAGGAGGAAGATTCAAGTATAGACAGGAACCAGTTGAATATCTTTGTCCCCGGGTTGTGCTGATGGTGACAGGAGGGCAGCTGCTGAGCTGAAGCTCTGAGCAGAGTCTCTGTTCTTGCCCTTTCTAGCCTTTCCTGGTTCCATTTGAGAGCTAAATGGACCAAATGGGGTGGTTGGAAGGTTAGTATTGTCCTGAATGTTAGGCCCTCTTGGGCACTAGAGCCCCCTCTGTGCTCCCACGTCCCTCCCCCTGCACTCAGCATTGCTCTGCATCAAATATCTATCCCTTGTTCACTCTGTTCTGAATGTCTTCGTTCTGGCTTCTTTCATTCCCCCCTACTACGATCTATTCCTGGATTCTGACTTTTCTTCCACCCTTTTTTCTCATCCATCCATATAAATGTCTTGTTTATTACAGATTACCAATTATGCACAACTTCTGTGTAGCCTTTTTTTTTATCATTTGCATGCAGAATGGTTGCATTTTATTTGAGGGATGGAATCCTGAAGGCCGCATTTAACTTGAAATATGCATTTGTGAAACTAATCCTGTCAAAGGATGGCAGATCTCTCTGTTCACCAGCTAAAGTGGCACTGCCATGTAGCAGTCACAATGTCAACACAACTCATGCTGCCTGCCAACTTTGGAATTCTGTGATTCTGGAAAAAAAAAAATTCAATTTGGGGCATTTACATAATTTTGTATTACCTTCATAAAATCAGACTTTATTCATATTTTAATTGCACAACTTTGGATTTGCATTTGTCACAATTACATTTATATGATTATAGATTGCATGGTAGTAGGGCTATTCATTTCAGAGGTAAAGGGGTAAAAGGGAGTCTTAGAAAGCCTGAAGAAGGTGAGATCAACAGCTCACCTGTCCAGTTACCTGAGATGGGCAAGCTATTGTTCTATGCAGAGGAGACAAATTACATGATTCTGGGAGTGACTCAACTATCAAGTGAGAAACTAGTACCTACCAACCTGCAGGATGATATCCAGGAGACAGCTGTCTATGTAACTCCTGAGAGAAACATTCCTTATTTTTATGTAAATCAATAGAAATTACCTGCAATTTCAAAATTTCCATGAACTCAAATAAAAATAAAATACTTCTTTCAAACAAAACACGACTTAAGACTTAAACTCTTGAAATAAGTAAACCACTCCTATCCTGGCTTTTAAAAAAAGGAAGGAGAGAAACAGAACAGTGGTTTGTGATCTCATCAGAATAATCATTCAGTTTTTCCATGAGGAGCAAAGCACTGTTCTATTACTTTTTAAATTATTCCTCCAAAATAATCAAGAATCATCACAATTAAATTTATGAGACTTATAAGAGCAAAGGAGTCTTTTTTCCCTCTTCTTTTTTGCTATAGAAGGAACACTGTCGATTCTAAAGTCAGAGCTACACTAGCCATTATCTTCTCTTATCCCTCCAGTCATCATTAATTTTTTTTTAAAGATTTTTTGACGTGGACCATTTTTAAAGTCTTTATTGAATTTGTTACAGTATTGCTTCTGTTTTATGTTTTGATTTTTTGTCTGCGAGGCATATGAGATCTTAGCTCCCCGACAAGTGATCGAACCCTTACTCCCGGCACTGGAAGGCAGTCTTAACCACTGGACTGCCAGGGAAGTCCCAATCATCATTAATTTTTATGCAAACTATTTTTAAAGAGGCTGTAGGTATTCAAAAATGAAAAGGACATTCTCTTGGTCCTAAAATAATCACAAATAACTGTAGTACATAACTAAGTTCCTATATTTGAAGGTAATACTTTGTACTTCTCATTCCATTCATTATAGAAAAGTATGAGGGAGAGAAGTGAATAGGAGAGATCCAAGAAGGAAACTTTAAAGGGAAATTTAGAAAGATGGACCAGAAATTTGCATTCTAGCATACAATTTATGAAACATAGTTTCATATGATTACCTCAGATTTATTTTCACTGTAACTCTGTGAGAGAAATAGGATGGTAACATTTTACATTTCAACTGTAAAATTGGGAGTGACTTTACCAAACTCATGGGACTAGAAAAGAACAGAAGTTAGATTGAAATCCAAAGCTGAACTCCAAAATCCATTCTCCTTCATTATACTGTACAGAACTTTTAGGACAATGACAACGTGGGACAAGGAAGCAGAAAGGAATTAGGCCATTTATGATGGAAGAAACAGAATTACCAAAGGCATGGTGATCTGTAACACACGGGCAATTTGGAGAGTTGAAGGAACTGAAGATGAACCACGAAAGATAGGTCAGGACCAAGTCAAAGGTGTGTATTTAATTTAATTTGGTGAGCAATGGCAGGTATTCCATCCACAAATATACAAAACCAATGTTTCCTGGGTAAACCTCCTACATTTTATGAATTATTTTAGGCATTAAAGACATGGAGAAAATAATGATCCTGCTATCACCATACTAACAAAACAGTGGAGAGACATTATATAGAAATATTTACAATACACTGGGGAAATTTCTGCAATGAGCACGAGTATAAGGTGAAAAAAGAGCCTAGGAAAATAATCTACTAAATCTATCTTGAAATGTTGAAATTTTTGAATTTGGCACCCCAAAACAATTACAATAGTAACCTCAAATATTACTGATCACAGATCACCATAACAAATATAATAATAGTTAAAAAGTTTGAAATGTTGTGAGAATTACCAAAATGTGACCCAGAGACATGAAGTGAGCAAATGCTGTTGAAAAAATGGTGCTGATAGAGTTGCTCAGGATTGCCACAAACCTTCAATATGTACACAATACAAAATCTGCAAAGCACAGTAACAAAACACAATAAAACGAGGTCTATGCACTTGAATTCTGAATTAATATATTTCATTCCATGGTAAAGAAAGTGAGTGAGGACTTCCCTGGTGGTGCAGTGGTTAAGTATCCGCCTGCCAATGCAGGGGACACGGGTTCAATCCCTGGTCCGGGAAGATCCCACATGCTGCAGAGCAACAAAGCCTGTGCGTCACAACTACTGAGCCTGCACTCTAAAGCCCACGAGACACAACTACTGAGCCCATGAGCCACAACTACTGAGCCCGCGTGCAACAACTACGGAAGCCCGCACGCCTAGAGCCCATGCTCTGCAACAAGAGAAGCCACTGCAATGAGAAGCCCGCACACCACAACGAAGAGTAGCCCTCACTCGCCGCAACTAGAGAACGCCCGAGTGCAGCAGTGAAGACCCAACGCAGACAAAATTTTTTTTTATTTTTAAAAAAAGTAAGTGAGTGAAAAGTGCAGGTGAGAAAGGTATTTGGTTTTATTTCAAACATCTGTATATTGATAGGAATTTAATCAATAAGATTCATTCTGGAACTGGATATCAGGTTATAGTAGTAGTTTAAATTTAGGAAACTGTAAGTTTTACCATTTATACCTATCTATTCTTGATGAGGAATAAAGATCTGTTCTGTAAGCAAGAGAAATGTAATGATGGGTAAATATGCCACGAACCAAATTTTAAAACGTAATACCTTATCACTTGTCTAGCATAAACGATATCCACTGGATTCAGTTAGAAACCTGCATTTAAATGCTGGATGAAAATATAAACTAAAACATAGACGTGAGTGGGAAACATACTGAAAGCCAGTGGTTTTATACACATACTCATTTAATCCTTAAAACTTATGTTTCATAATCTTTCTAAGATCTTACAAAGTGCTATTTTGCTAAACAACAAGAATAGCTATCTCTGTAGAACAATGCTATAAGAGAACAATATAATTTGTTCTCTTAAATCCCCATTCCTTTCACCTTCTTCCTAGTATATCACAGTCAACAAAAAATCTTAAGTAAATGCTTTTGGCCAAAGAGAAAAGTCTTTTATATACATATGAATTTTATATAAATATATATAAATCAATTTAAAAGGACAAAGAACCATGAAGAAAAAAATGGAAAAATATGAATAGGAAATTCACAAAAATAGAACTACAATTCAGGCAAGAAACACTTAAAAAACTCAATTTCACTAATAATTAAGGATATATGAAAAATGACAAGAGGCAGCATTTTTCCACTCTAATTTAGCAAACGTATCTTTAATATGGGCAAGTATGTAGGAAAAAATGGCATTCTTTTAAACTGTGAAAGAACAATTACACAAGGTTTAATAAAATTTTAAATGTTCAAGCCTAACTGACACAGCAATTTTACTTCTTGAAGTCTATCCTGATACTTTCACAAATAAATACACACACACACACACACACACACACACACACACACACAGATACTGTACTGTAGCATTGCTTTGTAAAGTTAAAATCTGGAAATTAATCAAGTGTTCTTCAATAATGAAGTATTGAGTAAATCATTGTACAACTGCAAGTGGAATGCAATGTAGCATTTAAATAGAATGAGGTATCCATATATATGTATATGTATATATATATATTATAATGACAGAGAAAATTTCCAAAACATATTATTAAGTCACAAAACAATGTCTATAATGTGTATAGTAAAATATTATTAATTTTTAAAACTAAACTATATATGTATGTGTGTTTGTATATAATACATAAATATATCTAAATGTACGTGAAAAGTAAGGAGTGAGAGACATTGTATGCTTCTATGACTAATTATGTTAATGAAATTAATTCTGAGACAGTTGAGGTGACTGGAGGGAAGCTAAAAGTATAATTTATTGTTCTCTACGTATCAGAGTGCTGGAATTTTTAACAGGCAGATACCCATGTATTACATGTAATATCTGAGAAAATTGTATCTTAAAAAATAATTTGGGGGCTTCCCTGGTGGAGCAGTGGTTGAGAGTCCGCCTGCCATTGCAGGGGACATGGGTTCGTGCCCCGGTCCGGGAAGATCCCACATGCCGCGGAGCGGCTGCGCCCGTGAGCCATGGCTGCTGAGCCTGCGCGTCCGGAGCCTGTGCTCCACAACGGGAGAGGCCACAACAGTGAGAGGCAAAAAAAAAAAAAAATTGACAGCTACATGAAGAGAGAACTAACATCTGGAGATTTTTCAGATGCATAGCCAGCTCTGTTCTCGCTGACTAGAGTAAGCAAACCTTCTCTATTCTTACTGATCTTCTTAATTGGGCCGGGAGGTGGCAGCAATAGGGAGGGAGGTTTGCTTTCTACGTGTATCACATAGTAGGAATTGTTTGTAGGCACCAACAAAGAGAATGGTACTGAATCCTAAGAGGTCCATGATGCTGGATCTGTATGATTTATTATTCAGTTAAAACCTCTAAAGAGGGAAATAAGACCTCATTGTCAACTCTGATTTTATATTCTCTCACTTTGCAATTCAATGAGTGAGTCAGGTGGGTATTGCCAAAAACGGGTTATGGATTTCACCCAAAGATGTATCATTGTGTTTGTATGCAGAGTTTCATCTTCATGTGCTTTGTATGATTTTATTTTTACCCCTTTTCTTTCATTTAATTTTTATTTATGTATTTTCTTCACCCACTCAGACCAGAATGACAGGACGTAGCTGCTTAATATTTAAGCCATTTTTCATGCATCCCTCTGATCAGTTCTGGGCCTCTCCCTCACTGCTCTAGAAACAGGTGAGCTGCTTGCAATTCCCATGCCCTCCTTAACACCAAAAGTATGCTGAGCTACTCTGCCACTGCCAGTCTCATCTAGAAGGTACATTTTTACTCTCTACATCTGGAAACAAGGGAAAAAAGATAAGAATATATTTGGCTTTAGCTGTAATTTAAACTTTGTTTTTATTTAACAAGCAGGATGATTCAGACCTCTGCTGGAATTACACTGCCTTTAGGGGTTACTGAGATTTAGTCAACTTCTGCATCAGCAGTGATGTTCTACATCTTTCGGAAGGAGTATTGGTGGTAGGACCTGGGGACTGGAAAGTGGGAATTTAGGATGCATTGATAAAACCTACACATCTACATCGTCTCAAGAAATAGGCCCCCAGAAAATGTATTTAACCGTGCAAATACTCATATCCTTTTACAAGTAATTATGTAAATCCTTTCCAAAGAAAAAAAGAAACAAAATGTGCGGAAGGAATTATGCACTATGTTGACCATCAGGCCGAATTTATAATAAAAACCTGAAAACCATTAAGTTCTCCGATAGTAGGATGATGATTTCATAAAATGTTTATATTCAGTCTTACAGTGCTTTACAGAGATTGAAATGAGTGGTAATGAAAAAGATTTAGCAACACAAAAAATACTTATTAGTGAGAAAGGAACATGCAAATTAATACATGCACTGTGGTTAAAGCACTGCAAACAAATGCATGGGAAATAGACCAAGAGGAATGAAATAATAATGCTAAGAGGAAAAGAGGAAAGAAAACACCATAATCTTAGTTTTCAGATTTTTACTGTATGCTTATACTTTTTGATTAAAAACATTTATAAACTAATATGGCATATACTTTTTTTTAATGCTTAATTCCTTTTAAGCAAGCAGGAAGCTGGAGTAAGGACCATATATCTTTGTATCAAATCTAAAAATTCTCTATATCTCCATATCCCCATTCTCCCTAATCCTATCCCCAATACACATGAGTATACACACACACTCCTCCTGAACAAGAAGATAGGAACTGCAGGTGCTTGTAAGTCTTTCTCGTTAGTGGGTGCATTTCTGGCAGGGGGACATCAGGTCAAGAGCTCTCAATTTTCCTCTTTTTCTGAAAAAATACCTCTTTTTTTCAGAAATAATCATCTCGCACTGCATTACTCTTCCTGGCAAAATCCAGCATGATAACCATGTGAAGTGATAGCAATATACGTTTACACTCCAAATAAACATCGAAACAGGACCAGCCCAGGCATTCTCTTATCAGCAGATCTTGAATAATCTATCAAAAACATGAGACTGATCGTAAGATTATACAGACTAATCCATTCTTCTCAAGATTGCTCCCACGTTCCCCAAAGGCAATCATTTGTCCTTTTAAATCTTTAGTGAGAGAGATTCTATGCCATCACCACCACTACACACGCACATGCACACACACTCCCCACTCAAAATTTTCTGAATAACTTGAATAGCTGAAGGATTAAGAAAGGCTGCAGAGGCTCTCCTAAGCTCTTAATTAAAAATAAAAGCAGTAGCAAAAACTAAAAATGAAAATGTACTACAGTGATCAGTAGTGGACTGAATATATAACCATTCTTGTCTTCTTCATCCTCACATGTGAGTGAGGAACTATTCTATAAACCTGATTTTAATGGTGGGAAAAGCTGAGATTTAGAGAAGATAATTATAACAAGGTCCCATAGCTGTGAAATATCATATGTGTGATTCACAGGAACCCACAGCTCAGACTCTGCCCTACCTCTCACTCCCATTAGGTTACACTTTTTATCAGAGCTGTAATGTATCGTTGGGCAGGTTGGACACTGCACAACTCTTAGGAGCATTACTTACTTTGTAGTCTATGTGAATGATACTCCCAAGAGTTGGGCAGGGCACAGGCTGCACAACCTTTTGTGCTACGTACATCATCCCTCTGGATGTTTCTATCATCACTTATCAGCTCAGCCCATCACTTTCAAAGAGGTCAATTGACACAGAGTAAAATTCATTCTGGTTGGGGTCACAAAACTAGCAAAAATGAATTCTGAGCTCTTGGTCAGCAGAGATTTTCTTATGTTTCTTTAGCAGCATCTTCAGTAACAAACCCAGTACTAGACACAGAACAGGAACTTAATAAATGCACATTAACTGATTATATGATCTTCTAGGAAAACTACTGTAAATCATATAAAGGGATCTCTCGGAGGGCATTAGGAAATATTTCGTAGCAGGTGCTAAACATATTTCAGACGACAAATTGGAATACAGTACAGTAGGTGGCTCTTCTGCAAATGAGCAAGGGCAGCTACTTAGTACCTGTGCTGATGAAAATTTAAACTGAAGTTCATTTGCTCCAGGTCTATAGAGAAGCAGAAATGAAATGATGGGCCCTTACATGAATATTCAATGAAATGATGGGCACTTACATGAATATTCAATTTTGCCATCCCCTGGCCACAGTGCAAATTACTAACAGTTTTAGAAATGTTTTAAGAGTATGATTATCAAAATTCTTAGAATAAATCAAATACAGTCATAAGAATAAAAACAAAATTGGAAATTCAGCTTGCTGGTTTCATATCCTTGCTTTCGCTTTGCAGACCTCTGCCTAATTCAATGCATGTGTCAATGTGACTCCCCATATACAGGTGGCAAAACGAAGATTCAGAGAGAACTGATTTGCTCAAGATGAATGGTGAAGCGGGGGGGAAGCCTATAATTCAGTCTTTTGTAAATCTTAAACAGATGTTTTGAAAAGAAAAGAAAGGAGGGAGTGTGACACATCTGGGTTCTCCAGTTTTCTTAGCCCAGTGTCCTAGGCTGAGCCAGTTTCAAGAGGAACAGAATATACTGAGTGGATAATCACTACAGCAGAGAAGTGAAAAAAAAATCCTTAATTGCATGTATCACTATACACCCATACATACAAACACAAGCATACAATCACATTCAAATTCATGAAGAACCTACTGTATAGCACAGGGAACTCTACTCAATATTCTATAATAACCTATATGGGAAAAGAATCTGAAAAAGAATGGAGATATATATATATACATTTATAAAATTGATTCACTTTGCTGTACACCTGAAACTAACATAACATTGTAAATCAACTAGACTCGAATAAAAAATTTAAAATAAATAAATTAAAAACATTGAAAAACAAAACAAAGTAAAACAAAAAGCAGAGTAAAGATTCATCAGCCAATAAAGACAGCCTTCCAACGAGCTGATGACTTCATTTAAGAAAATCAGTGGATGTAAAGCTATGCTCTTACCCCCAGGACATGAGCTCACAGTCCAGACATTCCATGCCATACTAGACGCCCAGAAGAAGAGGAAGGGTAAACAGAGAAGACCTGGCGACAGCTCTATAGAATTTATTTCCCTGTGACAAGCTAAAGCTTTTAAAGATCTGTGCAGCAGGTGTGCCCTTCCCAGGAGCAGGTAAGTGCGAGAACTGCCTGCTTCTTCGGCTTCCGTAACTTTCCCACCGCTCAGAGCATTAAGGCTATTAACGGAAGAAATATTTCATTGAATTAGCATGAATCATTTCGTTGGAGATGGTATAAGTACCAGTAATTTTCAGATCAATTTACGTGGTGTTCCACTTATTTTATGCATCTCCTCATCGCTCCTCTACTTGACTGCACTAATAACATGGGCTTTTACGATTAAAATTTTTCATCTTCTCAGAGCTCACCTTTCCAATGGATATATATTGAGACATCCTCAGTATATATTGAGAGGTGGACATAAAACTTGGATGGAAACAGACCCAGTGTTTTCTTGCCTCCTTATTTTTACCTCCAGGATCTCCATATAATTAATATTTCTCCCATAAACCTCTGCCACGGCTCTGTGATATAGGCAGGAAATGGGATTACTAATACTGTTGGATTCTAAATAAGGAAGCCTTTTTCAAGCTTTGCTTTTTGAAAATGGAAACCCAGGAGCTGACACATCAGTGGCAAATGTCTATGCTGCTGCTTAGAGTTGAGATTTGGTTTATTAATTCATTTGTTCATTTAATAGACATTAAGAATATTTTACTGGCTTCTATGCTAACTCTTGTGGATGGGAAGATAAGAGACATAAGTGTTCTCCTTCATGAAGGATTCAGGTAAAGTAGGCATGGTCTATGGTCAAGATTAAGACAAGAATAGTTCAAGAATAGGCAAGTCTTGTGGCCACGGGGCAAAGAAAGCCATTATGTATGGAATTCCCGTTATTCTATTCCAATTGTCTTTCCTATATGATTCTTCAAAAAATATGTATGTAAAGTGGACATCTTGGGCTTCCCTGGTGGCTCGGTGGTTGACAGTCCGCCTGCCGATGCAGGGGACGCGGGTTCGTGCCCCGGTCTGGGAAGATCCCACATGCCACAGAGCTGCTGGGCCCGTGAACCATGGCCGCTGAGCCTGCACACCCGGAGCCTGTGCTCCGCAACGGGAGAGGCCACAACGGTGAGAGGCCCGCGTACCGCAAAATAAATAAATAAATAATAAAGTAGACATCTTGATATTATACATGGGAACAAAGTAAATTTTCTAACATTGCACATCTAATAAATGCCAGAAATGAGATCCAAATATGAAAGCATCTTACTCTAGAACCATTGCCATTTCCATGATTTTTCGCCAATTTAAGTAGCATACGATTCCTTTTCTCCACCCTTTGTTTCCTGATACACCGTCATATCCTTTCTAGTTATTTGCTGAAGATTTTCCTGTTGAGTTGAGTCTGATTAGGGCTAGGGGGCGGGGTCGTAGTGAGGAGAGGAAGAGGAAAGAGGCATAGATCTCAAACTAACCCTGAGCGTCCAGGGTTTCTTTTTCATCAGTTCAGGATCATTTGTCTCACAATGGAAAAATACTTATCTCTACATTTCTTCTTTAGCACTGTACTTGTCCATCTCAGACTGGTGCTCTTGTGGGAATATATCAGCTCGCTGTGGCCACAAACCTCTCCGAACTTAGAGACTTAAAATGACAAGCAGTTACTTAGTTCAAACCTCTGTGAGCCAGTGATTTAGGCTGGGCTCCACTTGGCTTCCCCATGTTTGGAAGTGTGCTGAGGGTCAGCTGGCCTAGGAGGACCTCATCTACGATGTTGGGATGACTTGGCCTGGCTCATTGTGACTGGCCTGAATGTTCTCCTGGTGAGGGCAGAGGAGCAAAAGCAGAAGGGGAAATGTGCAAGCACTTTTTCAAGCCCCTGTTTTCACTTCAGCTGTTAACATCCTATGGGTCGAAGCAAATCATGTGGCCAAACTCAGAATCAAGAGGTGGGGAAACTCTGCCTCTTGATAGAAGGAAATACAAAGTTGCATCGCAAAGGGCATGGATGAAGAGGAAAGAAGATTTGGGGCCACCTACTCCTGGGTCTAAACAAATGATCTTCTGACCAGAAAGGTGCACAATTTCTAGGTTTCACATGCTGTTTTAACTGAGGAAATATTCTTTTTCTGCTCTCAAAGAAAGTAGAAGACTTAAATAAAATACAGTGTACTCTGTTGTTCTACTGATCAACTTCTCCGTGATATTACCTGCCAAAATTTTGATTTATTATCATGGGACCATCATTCTCTGTTTTACCCAAGAAGTTAAACCGAAGGTTCAAAAACCAAATTTTTGAGATTTGTACAATGTTTCTTAAAGAATAACATAATTGTAAATAAATAATAATAAAAATAAATATAATTGATAATATAAATAATTAATATAATACAAATATAATATAAATAAATATTATTATAATTATTTATTGATACTTCATAGCTATTTATTAAAGTTTATTACAATTTATTAAATCCTTACTACATGCCAATCTCAACACTAAGTTACATTTTCTCATTTTATGAAGCATGCGTTACTTCCCCAATTTTATACATGAAGAAACAGAAACCCAAAGCTAAGTTTGAACACACGTCTAATTCCAAAGCACCTTCTCTAGTCAATGTACTTTCTTTTCACTCTTGACTCTACCAAATTTCTCACATTAAATTTGAGTGATGTCATCCTGTTTTCCTTCATTTTGTCATTCTTTTTTCTAAATCAAAACTCACACAGTAACTCCCAGATTAACATGAGACAAGTGATATTTCTGATGATTACTCTCCTGCCCTTGATTCAAGAATGGTTCCCTATCCCCTATGGCTCAGTTCCAAACTTAACAAGTGATGGTTTGCAACCTCAGGAATTTCCAGTTGAAATCTGAAACCAGCTCTCACACAAGGAGGGCACAGAGACACTGCAGAAAGAGGCAGACCACTCCAGACAGCTTTAATAAGGAAGGGAGCTTATATACAAGGCTTGTCTTGAGTGGCTGCAAGACAAGTAGATCTCTACACCTGCCAGAACCTTCAAAGTCTATATAGAAGCCTTAACAGGGTTAAGTCACATTATCTCATCCAGATGGTCTCAGTAAAACATTGCTCTCTCAAGGCTGTGTCCTTGAAAAGACTGCTAGTGCAGGAATAGTGGGCAGAAGTTACTTTCCAAGGACAGGGAAGGAGGTGAGGAGTCTGCCTGGGTCCACATCTCAGTTCAACCAGCAGTTACATTCTCTCAATGACCTCCTCCAACAAGGCATTTTATTCCCTCCCCAAATCAGGTATCTTATCTACCAATCTCTCCTATCCCTAAGCTCCAAACTGAAAAATATCTATTAGGATTGTATTGAGTTGGCCAAAACCTTCTTTCGAGTTTTTCAGTAATACCTTATGGAAAACCCCGAAAGAACTTTTTGTCCAGCCCAATATTTTGCTCCATACCACTCACCATCCTATCAGGGTTTTGCTTGAATTTCTCTTTGCCCATATTCTTTCTCCCATAAGGATGCCATCCTCTGTAAAGTCCTACTCATCTTTTAAGGCATATTTTAAGAGGAATATTCAGATCTCTTTTTATAGCAAAGACTCATAGAAAATCAGTTTGAACCTTGTCTGGAAACACTCTCTGAGTATTGATAAATAACCCAGGTCAAGAATGTTTCAGTCCACATACAGAATGTTGCAGTTCCTCGACAAAACATAAAAAAAAAAAAGGATAAGAAAAGGACAAAAGGATAGTGTCACGAATCATCTCTGCCTAAGTAGTTGGATATGGCAAAACAGAGTTTGATTTTTCCTTTGAAATATCTCTTTATTCAAAGATATAGGGATGAGCAGTCTGTCACCCTTTTCCAAAATAAGTCTACGGAAAAGAGTCAGAGGAAGTCTCTAATGGGGTACCAAATTAGCATAAGGAAAAAACAAACATGTCCTCTCATTATGAATCGTTAATGGCCTGTTTACTGCTGAAGCTGTCACAGAAAACAAGAAAGTCTGGTAAGTCAATAATTTATTTCAGACTGTGGAATTAATTAGGAAGACAATTAAATAATTGTGGGAAAGCAAAAAATATGTTTGGACATTTTGTTTCTAGAAGTCTGGTGGTTTACATGGGTTTGGATACTGCGTGAGGGGTCAAAAAGAAGGAAGAGGCAGAAAGGGAGTAAACTTTCTAGGTGTTTCTTTATTATAAGATAAAGTTCACTTTCCATCAATTTCTTCAAGGAAATTTCAGTCAAACATCAAGCAGCAGTAAGCGGCCTTAATCCCTAAGAATATTTGAACGCTTTTGCGTTTCATGTAAGATGAGGTGGTCAGATTTGCCGTGGCTGCCATTTGTTTTTGCTCCATTTTGAAGTTCAACAGTGAATAAGTGGTCTTTTACCTTCACACCTGCCACACGAATATAACAACAGTAAATCCAAATGAAAATTAAAACTATCTTAAGTATATTTTAAACCAACTGTCTTTAAAGACTTCAAGTCAGTTTATAGATTTCTTTTCCCCAGAAATAATAAGATTTCAATAGAAATAAAAATTCGTAAAACAGCATTTTCCATGCTGGAATTATAGCTGTCATATCTGTTTCAAGGAAGCTGCTTCCATGCCTTGTACCCACCTACATTAATAAAGAAAATGTTTGGTGATCTGATTACAGGAAATAATTCTTTATAACAAGCAGTACTGCAGAGACTGGACTTAGTTATGCTCTGGATTGATGACAATAGAAGTCTACTAGGTAAAGCTGAGGCTTCTTTGTTCTGATGTGTTGACCAATACACCTGTCCCTTTGTCCTTTATATTCCCTACTACAAAAAAAAAAAATCATCGTTCTAAAAACACCCACCAAAAGGCTTTTAAAAATTAGTCTAGTACTTGGAATGGGAACTCTAAAGCTGGATTACATGATGGACAATGTCAACTACAAACTGGTACTTGTCATCTACCTCTACAAGGATTCAATTATGAGCTGTTGCAGCTGCTAACTTTCAACACCCCCTGAAAGGAGTTTCAGGGTGCGGATCAGGAATAAGGCACTCTGCGCTCTGGGGAAAACTGGAAGAACAGGTCTTCAGATAGTCAGATATTTTCAGGAGAAGATTTTATGAGCCCAATTCTTGCATCTCCTCATATCTAGAAAAGTACTAAGATCCTTCATGGTGACGTCTGCTCCTCGTGACTAGCAGTGACCTTCACGAGACTAGCAGAACCTTTTGCAAAAAATAAGCATTTGATTGCATGTACTCCCCCTTCACCAAAATCACATGTATTCTGAGCTCCCCCGCTACCTCCTTGGCGCAGTTCCTCAGAGCTGTCTCCCAGGCTATAGTCCTCATTTTGCCCCAAATAAAACTTAACTCACAACTCTCACATTGTGCATTTTTTTCAGTCGACGACACTTTTTAATTTTTTTTTTCTCTTGTAAAGTCACTACAGAGAAATCTAGAGGGAGGTCAACTGAAAAAAAACAACAACATACCATGTGAGCTGAGTTAAGTTTTATTTGGAGCTTACTGAGGACTATAGCCTGGGAGACAGCCTCGCAGATAGCTCTGAGGAACTGCTCCAAAGAAGTAGCGGGGAACGTCAGTATATACGTGATTTTTGTGAAGGGGGTACGTGCAACCAAGCACACATCTCGGTAGAACGTTGCCGTTAGTCACGAGAAGCAGAAGTCTCTGTTAATGGTTTTAGTACTTTTCTAGATATGAGAAGATGTAAGAAATTGGGTTCAGAACATTTTCCCCTGAAAATATCTATCTATCTGAAGGCCTGCTCTGCTAGTTTTTCCCGAAGTACAGAGGGCCTCTTTCTTGATCTCCGCCTTGAACTCCTTTCTGGGTGTGTTGAAGGTCAGCGACTGCAGTGGCCACTGACTTCATTCTTGCCATACCAAATGGTGAGTGACGATCTTTAGTTTGCAGGTACAAGAAACAAAATCTTGAAAAATTACATTGTTATTCTGAAAAGCTTAACAACCTACTAACGACCAAATTCCTTTCCCCTGTTAGAAAAGATTCTTCAGCCTGGCTTCTCACTATTCTGTTACTGCCTGCTCTTACAGAGGAGAATCCAGAAAAAGAAGTCAGCCCTAAAAAGTGCTTATGCTAAGACATGATTTGGACTTCTATAGATTAAAAAAAAAAAAGCAAAATCATCTTCATCCTCATCCTCATCATCATCATCCTCATCATCATCATCTGGGAAAAAAATCTTAAGACTTTCCTATTGCTGCCTGCTTGCAACTCCAGATTCTTTTCATTGGTCACCAACCAGATCCAAGATCGGAAGAGGTCTCCAGCTCCCAGTATGGGCACTCCAAAGAGGACCTCAGGACTTGAGAACTAAAAGAATACTAAGGAAACAGTCCAGTTACTGAAATAGAAGCTCAATTCTTCAAACCGCTGTGATGCTTGTTATCCATTTCTGAAGCACATGGTGGGCATGAGGCTGGCAAGGTAGGAAACTGAAGTTCAAGAAGAAGCAGGTGCCATGACTTCTGCACAAGCTCGGATTCAGACTCCCTGAAGATCAGGATGATCTTGGCAACTGGAAGGTTGAGAAGTAAGTCTACTGCTTGTAGAGATCCAGAAACCCCAGCTGTGAGAAGGAGGAAGGATACAAAGGCTAGGAACCTACAAACTTGGAGAGGGTCCCTGGCCCATCCTGAAATCTTAACATGCGCTTTTGGACCAGCTACTCTTCTCCTCTTTAAATGGTTAGTTAGATAGATAGATAGATAGATAGATAGATAGTTAGATAGATAGATAGATAGATAGATAGATAGATAGATAGATAGGTAGCTTTGTATCTTTATACATATATATCTGTAAATACATTAGGTGCATGTAACTTTATATATAAAGATATGTATTTACAGATGCAAATCCTCCTCATTTGGCTGACAGAGAGAGTATTTTATGCACATAAATTACTACTGGATTATTTCCATTATTATCTACACAAGTGGAGGAAACAAATATTTGCTGAAAATAACTCAACAATGAGAGAGAGAGAACTAATCAGGAGCTGTTCTCTGAGTTCTGTTCTTTGTTTGTCAGGCTTCAGTGGGGAAATGGGATGGAGATGGGAAGTTTCCACAAAGCCAGCTGGCTGGTGAGCACTTCCTCTATGCACTGGAAGCATGAGGGCATTCAAGAGGGATCAAATCAGCTGGAAGCCACACAACAAAACTGCATGATTTATAAAGCAGAAACTAACACACCACTGTAAAGCAATTATACTCCAATAAAGATGTAAAATGAAATAAATTGTCAATAAAAATCCAAAGAAAACTAAAAAAAAAAAAAAACCAAAAACTGCATGATTTAGAGTTTCACTGGCCTGAAGTTACTGGACCAGATGATCTTTCAAATTCCCTTGAAGGTTCTGCTTCTGTAATCACTGAAGTTGCCTAGTTTGGAATCCAGCATGTCCTTAGGTCTGGCCCATTTTGGTAGGAGTTGTGTCAATTCAGCAGAGCTTGTAGCCATAGTTTTGTAAGCTGGGAGCTCTTGAATGTTGGCCAACAGGTGGATGCTTGTCCATAACTTAAATTAGCATCAGTCTTTTCTGAGAAAAGGCTAACAATTTCTTTAGATTATTTCCTTCTTCCTTACTTTTGCATTGAGAAGTCCTTTCTTTTATTAAGAAAATCTTTTGAACTTAGGATATTCATTGTTATTTTTCAAAAGTCCATATTTAACAACTATAAAATGGCAACACTGGTTCTAGCATGCCTATCATTTCTTTCTTTTCCCTTTTGTTTTTAAATGCATTTGGTCTGTGAAATTTCAAAGATTAGGAACCACTTTGCAGGAAGATTTCTGTGATTACTCAGATTCATAAAAGGGAGCAGAGATTTCCATTCATGCAGTCA
This sequence comes from Aethalodelphis obliquidens, assembly GCF_003676395.1. Taxonomy (NCBI): domain Eukaryota; kingdom Metazoa; phylum Chordata; class Mammalia; order Artiodactyla; family Delphinidae; genus Aethalodelphis; species Aethalodelphis obliquidens. Next base: position 26,259,153 of record NW_020837969.1, on the reverse strand, counting down.
ACAAAAGTATTCACTGAGCATCTACTATGTACCAGTCACTGTACCAGAGACAGATAATAAACAACAAATATGATTTAAAAAAAAAATTCGCTTGTATATCACCAAGAGGTTGTTGAACCTGAATTCAGTTCATTGGAATTAGCATGCTCCTCTGTCAGATTCCACATTCTAGGCTCAGTTAATTTGGAATAAATAAGGCAGAGCTCAATCCTTTAAGATGTTCATTTTCTAATACAGAAGATGAAGTAGGACACAGTTTCCTTTCTAGGTTATGAGTTCTTAGCTGATGAGAACTAATAAACAGATTTTTTAAAAATTCTAAGTTTCATAACAGAGTTATCTCCTAGTTGTTAAAACTGTTGAAATGCATTTGCTTTGCAGTCTCTGTACTTATGGTATCCATATTTTCCTTTTCTTTCTTTTTCCTGGTTATGATAAGCTTAGCCCCACACTTAACGCTTAGTCCTCACATCCCACCATCCAGTCCAAGCAGCTGACATACCAAAAACAGTGAAGCGGCACAGGCACTTGAGACCATGTGGTCCTGACAGCACACGAGCCAACAGACTACAGTGTGGGCACCGTCAAGCAACTCAGCTTAGTCCAAGAGTGTGAGCACCTCAAAGCTTCACTTGGTTTTCAGAGACAACGAACAGGGCTCTGGGTATGCGTATTAAGAACCCAGTTCAAAGCCCAAGTGAAGCATGTTTAGAAAATAGATGAGCTCTCCTTGGATCAGGTTCTGTTACTGAGTCAAGTTTTAGTAGGTACATAAATGGTTATATTTTCCCCTCAAATTGCTGCACAGGTGGGAGATCACAGAGAGATGATGCAAATGAGCTCGCAGTTTAGAACAAATTAAGAAACAGTGCCAGATATTAACATGCAAAATGCCAATACTGCATATGTACAACAGTCAATGGAATATTGAATAGGATTTTTATTTTTATTTGACTTCCAGCTTATGTCAGTGAGCATTTCACAAGCTGGGACAGGGGAAGAGACAATGAAGGGGTGCTATTCCCATTGTTGAGCCCATAAAACCCATCAGGTTCCTGCTTCCGGTGAAGACAGATTATAGGTCAGAAAGAGAAGGAGACCTTAACAGATGGAACTGGGAGAGAGCCAGATTTCACATGCCAGGGGCGCTTTGGGGAAATAAAACCTTCTGGCATTTTGGTTGTGTTTATCCCAAAATGTTTGCGGGGAAAACAGTGTATTTGCATTTTTGTAAGCAAATGATGATAATCATAGGTTTCTGAGAGATATTAATCAGGGAAGATTCAATAAAAACAGAAAAATTTGAATATGCATGTTTTGACCCTCCCCGACCCTCAGAAGCAGAGGCTCCCAGATGACCCTGTGAGTGGAGTAGGGGAAGAGTGTGGACTATTTTCAAATTCTATGCAGGGAATGACCAGGGCCCCAGCCCGTTGCCAGGTTGGGTTTCTGGGGGTAGGGGGGATGTAGCAAAGCTCTCTGATGCTCTTTTTTAATTTTTATTTTATATTGAAGCATAGTTGATTAACAATGTTGTGTTAGTTTCAGGTGTACAGCAAAGCGATTCAGTTACACATATACACGTATCTATTCTTTTTCAAACTCTTTTCCCATTTAGGTTATTGTGACAGCTCCTTCCCCTCTGTCCTCCTTGGCCTCCCAATCACTCTGCCTGCCTGACACGTGCTGACTGGGCTGTTATACCCCCTTCCTCCCAGCTCCCACCACCTAGTCAAAGAACAGAGTTTACTAGTCAATGAACTTCAGCTAGCTCTCAAACATGATGTGTCTATAGTAATTACTCTGTATCAGTTTGAGCCAATAAACCTCCTGTTATTCCAGTCCATCTGTTGATCCAATTTGATCAAAAAGATGTACTGGCACTTCTAGAAAATTCTTTGACAAATAGCAAGATTTTTCTGACTTCACAAGAGGAAAATGTTTGTAAAAGCCGGTTTGGTTCATTGATTCCTTAAGTCCACAAATATTTATTAAATGTTTAGGCACTACCTCAGGTGAACAATCTCTTTTTTTCTTTCATCTAATTCTTTGTAATTATTCACAGCTACTTGAAAATAGTCCATTTCCCCAAATAAATCAACCAGGACAAGTACTGCTCTTTGCTCTTCTGCAGTTTTATTCACAGATAATCTCCTCCCACCCCCCGTGTTGGTGGTCACCAGGCATAAGGAGATTCTATCAGATGATAAGTATACACGAGGCTCAGGACTTGCCATTGGGATCAGTACAGACAATAAATTCACAGAAATGAAAGGAGTTAACAGACATGTCACTGCTCAAACTTCCCTTCCTAAACATTTTTAAAAATAATTTTTGTGTCTTTGTGCAAAGCAATATATGAATACAGTTTGAAAAATACAATCATAATGAAGGTTCACCTAATGAAAATCAAACATCCATTGCCACTACCTTTCCCCATTCTGATTCCAGCTCCCTAGAGAGAACCATTTCTATCTGTCTCTGCTTTTTCTTTATTCCCTGGTGCTCTCTGATACATATCTAAATAATACGTCTAGACTGCTCTTTTCATTCACTCACTCATTCTAGAAATAACTGCTTATTGTGGGCCAACACCTTTTAAGGAATATATGTTAAGAAGTGACAAAGCGAGAGAGAGGCATGGACATATATACACTACCAAACGTAGGTAGATAGCTAGTGGGAAGCAGCCGCATAGCACAGGGAGATCAGCTCGGTGCCTTGTGACCACCTAGAGGGGTGGGATAGGGAGGGTGGGAGGGAGGGAGACACAAGAGGGAAGAGATATGGGGACATATGTATATGTATAACTGATTCACATTGTTATAAAGCAGAAACTAACACACCATTGTAAAGCAATTATACTCCAATAAAGATGTTAAAAAAGAAGTGTTTAAAAAAATCACACCCATTTGGCCCATTCTTGAAACCATGTTACATCCTCTTATCTATTGATGAACTTCTGCTCATGCCCTTTGGTCTTATGGATTTAGACCTTTTTGCAGACCGATATCATTTCAAGGGGCTCTGAGGAAAGAGAGGAGAGAAGCATTGTGCTCAGGTCACTTCCACCAACAGAAATGTCCTAATCTTCTCTTTGTGGAAACTCATTGGACTCATAAGCACCTGGAATGAGATGAGGCTCACTTTACATTCGAAGAGCCAGAAGTTGCCTCAGCTGTGTTGGAGAAAACACAGAGTCATAGAAAAGCACGGGGCTGGGAGCTGGGAAGCCTAGACTACATCCATCATCATGGCAATAACCTCGGCGTTCACAGTACTTGGCAAATAGCGTAAGCTATCATGGTTTTTATTTATTTGTTTGTTTGTTTTTATTGAAGTATAGTTGATTTACAATATTGTGTTAGTTTCAGGTGTACAGCAAAGTGATTCAGTTATATATATGTAACTGAATTTTTTTTCAGATTCTTTTCCATTATTACAAGGTATTGGATATAGTTCCCTGAGCTATGCAGTAAATCCTTGTTGTTTATCTATTTTATATATAGTAGTTTGTAACTGTTAATCTCATACTCCTAACTTATCCCTCCACTCCCCTTTCCCTTTTGGTAACATTAAGTTTGTTCTCTATGTCTGTGAGTCTGTTTCTGTTTTGTGAATAAGTTCATTTGTATTATTTTTTTTAGATTCCACATATCAGTGATACCCTATAATATTTGTCTTTCTCTGTCTGTCTTACTTCACTTAGTATGACATGGTTGTTTATTACTATCTTCAGTGTAGTTACCATGTACTTAGCTCATTCTATTTGCCAAGCACTGTGAATGCTGGACTGATTTTCTCATTTAAAGTAAGTACGTTAATATCACCCCATTTTTCAGATGAAACAACTAAGGCCTAGAGATGTAATATTTTTCCAAGGTTTCAGAACACAAGTGGGAGTTAAATCCAAACCTGTTTCACAGACTTAGAGAACGAACTTATGGTTACCAGGGGGGAAAGGAGGGGGGAGGGATGGATTGGGAGTTTGGGACTGACATGTACACACTGCTATATTTAAAACAGATAACCAGCAAGGACCTACTGTATAGCACAGGGAACTCTGCTCACTATTCTGTGATAACCTAAATGGGAAAAGAACTCGAAAAGGAATAGATACGTGTATATGTATAACTGAATCACTCTGCTGCACACCTGAAACTAACACAACATTGTTAATCAACTATACTCCAATATCAAATAAGAATTTTAAAAAGTCCAAGCCAGTTTCTAGAGCCCATGTTTATGTTATTCTCCCCTTAGTTTAGTCAATTCAATAAATATTAGTTGAAGTGTTACTGTTCGCCAGACACTGTGCTCTGCTACCAGGTTCTGGACACAGGGATGAATAAGGCTTGGCACATCAGACAGCTATGGGGACACTATTTACATCCTCATGGTCTCACCACTGATTCACACACCATCTGCTGGGGACTTCCAGGTGGGCTCCAATTCCTGATTTACTACGTGCTGCCGGCTTCTCCCCTCAGCATGTGCCCTGTCCCCTGATACTAAGCACCACTAAGAGCTGGTGCTGTCCTTGCTCATTTGAGGTTGGGATGTGTGGGAATTACCACCCAGGAGGACACCCCTCAATAGCTGGAGGGCAGAAGCTGATGCATAAACAGCAGACTATTCCGGAGGCATTCTGGAGGCTTCCCAGGAGGTCCCTGGGGGGTTGGGTCTCCTTTTCCACAGCAGGAACCTCTAAATCACATTCTTAGATTGGCTTTTTTTTTCTTCTCTTTTTCACTCTCCCTCAGCCCCTTATTCCTGTTCCCTGAGATCACCTTTGTCTCAAGGATTGCTTTCAAGGAAGCCCGAGTCAAGATGTATGCTAAGGGTAAGCCAGTATACTTTAGTTAGTGCTAAGAGACGGGTGATGTAGAGATACAGGTGATGTGGAAACATAAAGGGAGGAGTACGCAGCCAAATGAAGACAGATGAGAGTCAGAGGGCCCTTCTGGAGGGAGTGACACCTGGAGGGTGAATGTAGTTACCTATCTTCCTTCAGGTAGAGCAAAATGAACAAAACAGAACCAAGTGTGACACATGGGCATTCACTCATTCACCTATGCTTTCATAATGATTTATCGGATAACATACTTGCTAGGGAAACAGCATTAAAACAAACCATGGCCCTGCCTGGGTGGGGCTCATTGGAAGAAACACACAGACAGATGAGCAAAAGTCTACATAAAACGAGAAGTGGACAAGTGCTGTAAAGAAAATGAAAGTAGTGTAGGAGATATAATTCTGACACGGAGTCCAATGTGTAGGGTTTTTTTTCCCTACACCACTAAGAAGTTATCAACACCAGCTGGATGCGTTACCATCCAACTCAATTCTGACACTATCTACCTGGAGACAGCATCAGATTCCCCAAGTTAAGTGCTCAGTCCCACAGGACTGTCTCACTGCAGATACCAAATGAAAGCCCAGGTTGTTTCCTGAGCTTCTGACCAAGTGGTGATTAATCAAAAGTTCCCAGGACTTCCCTGGTGGTCCAGTGGTTAAGACTCTACGCTCCCAATGCAGGGGGTCTGGGTTCAATCGCTGGTCAGGGAACTAGATCCCACATGCATGTCACAACTGAGAAGTCCGCATGCCGCAACTAAGATCCCACGTGCCGCAACTAATATCCAGCGCAGCCAAATTAATTAATTAATTTTAAAAAAGTTCCCGTGACACCCCTCCTTGAGTTCAATTAATTTGCTAGAGCAGCTCACAGAACTCACAAAACTAGTTTACTCACTAGATAACTGGTTGATTGCAAAGGACAACAAAGATGATAAGATGTATAAGGTGCGGTCCCAAAGGAGATTCTGTCCTTGTGGAGTTTGTGGCCCAGCTCAGCGACACATGGATGCATCCTTGTTCACCAACCCAAAAGCTCACTGAACCATGGTCCTGTTGGGTTTTTATGGAGGCTTCATTACATAGGCATGATTGATTAAATCATTGGCCACTGGTGATTTATCCATCCTCTTTCCCTCCCATGAAATCAGGGAGTTGGGCTGAAAGTTCCAACCCTTTACTCATGGTTGGGTCCCCTGGTGGCCAGCCCCCCCCCATTTTTAGGAGATTTCTGAAAGTTACCACATTAACAAAAACCCAGTTGTGGTGGAAAGGGACTTGTTATGAATAACAAGACACCCATTTCACCTTCATGGCTCTGAAATGATTTCAGAAACTGAGGACAAGAGACCACATATTATAGCAAAAGATGCTCCCTTTTCTCTAGAAGCTCAGGACATGCTAAGAGTTTAGGGAGCTGTGAGCCAGGAACCACAGATGAAGAATAAATATATATTTCTTTAAATCACAAAATCACAGGGACAGAGAAGGGCGAGGATGCTATTTCTAAGAGGCTGGTGTCCAAGATGGCAACTCAAAGGAAGAGTATTTGATTTAAGAACTGGATGAAGTGAGGGCACCAGCAACTACCTGGGGGAAGAGTGTTATGGGCATCCATGAACATGTGAGGTGTGTTCAGGAAATACAGCGAGCTTGAAGCACTGAGAGGGGAGGGTAGAAGGAGAGTCAGCCAAGATTTGAAAGGGCCTTGAAGTCCAGCTGAGGACTTTGTCCCCGCTAAGGGCTTTAACCCAATTTTGTCACTTTTTCTGGGATTGAGTTCTCTCATAAAATGAGGAAGTTATAAATTTACAAAGTTCTTTATAATTTTTACATCCCACATCCCACACACCTAAATTTAAGCCCTTTGGCAGCTCAAGCCCGTGATAGCCCCGTTTTTCAATTCTTCTTTGAAAGTTTGGATGGTTTATGGGGAGGAAGACTTCTCAGTCAAGTGAAGTATATGAAAGTGTTAAAACACCCTATTTCCCAAATATAGGTGAAGTTTGAGTGTAACTTATGCTGGCATGGCCCAGCTGGATGACACCCCTGACAGCTCCCCCCAAATGTGGTGCCCCGTAGGGACCTGTCCTCTGTGGCTCCAGGTGGACGATAGGACTCTCCTCCTTTTGTGTATGTAATCCTGGGTGAGTGAGGACAGAGGGAGCTCGCCCCAAGCCCTAGGTTTGAAGAAGTTCCACCTGTCACACCTGGAACTCAGAGTTCACCTCTGAGAATGTGTTTGTAGGAGGAGTGGGGACAGAGGCTACAGAGACTGGCAGCTGCCAACTTTGTGAATAAGCTCATCTTAACTGCGGTCTCTGGAGAACCTTTCTGATTGGTCCTGACTGGTATTATAATCCAGCCTGGCTCCTTCTAAATAATGAGAGCAAAATAAGTGTTCCACGTCCTTCCGAGTTAGAAAGGGCAAATTGAATGAAGGTGAGCTTAGCAACATGGAAGTAAGACAAGCTTTTAATAACATCAAGGCTTGACTCTTGGTTCTCCCACTACCTGGCTCTACCCGGAGAGTATTACAACATCTTGGATACCAGGACCATCATCTGTTACACCTTAGATAATAATAGTCACCTTATATAACTATTCTAAGTGTCACAATAAATATACGTAAAAATGTCTGGCCCTTAAAAAATGGCAGATTCTGCCAGGATTATCATCGATGATGAATCAGTACTGTGTCTTCCTACGGATGAAGAAAACATTTTAGATCCTGAGGAGAACCTCCTCTTTGAGCTTAGCCTGCCTATGGTAACACGGCACATGAGGATCTAGGGTCTCTACCTCGGATGTATATTCTTCTTCCTTTAGCGTGAAGTTTTAAGCTGCTTACAACATGTGGAATTCAAAGCTGCAGGCATTTGACTGTCAGAACTGTGAGGAAGATTAACAACAGGTATTTGAAAAGAAAACAGTAGGCATTTAAGGGGCTGTTCTTGGAGTATGATTTATGAAGGTTTTCATGACAAGACCATGGTTTTGATGAGAAAACAGTACACATTTCATGAAACTCAACTACATGGGTGTTTTGATAAACAAGATGCTTTGGACCAGTAGATGCTATTCATATACCTAAAGCATCTTGAGAATAGACAGTCAAAGGAAATACCAAAGTGATAGAGAGGCAGCCCTGAGGTCCACTCTAACAGAATAAAATTTTGTGGCCCTCATTTTCTATGTCACCTGAACCACAGGTGACACTTCATTTATGTTTTACAGAGGTATCAATTTATCAGCCTCAAGCCGTGCCTTGCAGAAAGTCCCCAGTTATTTTATTAAGTGCGGCTGTAAAATAATTGATATATTAAAGATTAAAAAAAGCTTCATAAAACTGCATTTAATATATGAAGGCACAAGAAGAAGAAAGGGTTTAGAGTTATAGTTCATCACGATGATTCTAAGAACTATTCAGTCATTAAAAAGGCTTAGTCCTGCAAGATTCTCTCTAGAATATATTTCATATGACAATGAATTTGGTACCATCAGGGGGAATTATGCACACAAATATCTAAGTTGCACAGTATTTGATGCTGGTGGTCATTGTTTACAACTACTTCACCCATTCGTTTTAAAATCTATTTGAGCTCTGTTTCATTTTACTTTGCTTTTTTCTGAGAGCCTTATGGGTAACCGGCCAACTTGAACTAATTTGTGAGTGGCGTGTTGTGGCATCATTCTTTTCCACCACATGGCAGTCCATATCCATCAGAAGCTACCTTACCCAAGCCTAAGGCTTCAGCTGTCCTCTTGTTCTGCCACGTTATTCATCTGTTACCTTCCACTCCAGAGAAGCAGTTACAACATAAACCAGGTGTGCCCACTGGAATAACTTGATTGAGAAGATTATATCTAAACAAGGATCAGCTATTAAGTTTCATCAAACCACATTTTCCCTCTATTTCAAAGAAACAGCAGGTGAGTTAGACTGGTTGCTTGCTAAAGAAAAACACATTAAGAAGGCTTAAACCTCAAGCAAGCATGGATATAGAAGTGTCATTGGTGATAAAAATCTAACCCGTAGGACATTTCTACAGCTATAATCTAGATGATTGAGATGAACATTACTATTTTAGGTTTAACACAGAGAATTTTGTGCCTCAAGGGGTACTTCTGAATCCCCAAGACGGTACCCAGCACCACTGAAAAATGTCTCTACACGTTAGGTAGCTACATGAATTCGATGAAAATATTTAGAACATACGTCTTCAGCAATGGGTTCTTGGCTTCTGCAAATATATCAAAATGACTGTACTTGGGCAAAATGGGAGAAAGGAAGGAAAGTGACAGTTTAAAGAAGATTAGAAAAACCATCCAACTTTTAGGAAGATTAAAAGAGAGAGAGCCAGGAGGATCGTTTATAAAAGGAAGGATGTAAATTCTTTACAACCTGATTGGTTTTCCCTGGAATTTGCTTGCTTTGATGAAACTGTTATTCCTGAAGGACTGAAAGCCCTTTTTTAATGTGAATAAAAAGGTACTGGGAGTTGACATGTTGTTAGTCTGTGGCCTCAGGAGACTATCTCTGAAGACCTAATTAGGTTACAAACATGTGAAATGAGCTTAGTAATCCCTTTGTGGGAGGTTTCAGGGTGGCTGATTTCTGCATTTTGGAATGGTTAACACTTCCCAGGGCATCCTTTGTGAACTCTATAAATCACTGCTTTTCTGCCTTTCATACAACCACTAAGTTATCGTCAAAGACTCATTTTAGTCAGATGACCTTTTCTACAGTGAAAAAATTAAAGATGTCTTGGGGTTTTCATTGACTTTATGATAGAGCTCCTGACAAGGTTTGCACATATCCTAAGTTTCTTTCTTTTTTAATAGCTTCTCTGCCAAACGGAATAACGAGTCTGATTTATGTTTTTTAAATCAATCATTCCAAGGAATTAAAGAGCACACTCTTTAATTGAATGAAATGAGGTTTGCGTCTTAGGATCCAAAGCTTTGCTTCCTAGTAGCCTCTAATAGTGAACTGAGGACAAAGCACTGTCAGCTCAGGGAAGTCAGAGGTGGCATGTGTGACAGAAAAAAGAATGGCCTTGGGGGCGGGTCACAGGAGAGCAAACCACTCAAACTTTTGCTTATCATAACTTTGCAATGGAAATGATAATATGTACCTCATATTCTAATTTCTCTAATTAAATGTGTTAAAGTAAGAGAAAGCGTTTTGTCAAAGGGAAAGTATTGAACAAGTAGAAGATATTTTCACATGTGCAGAGCCATACAAGTTCCCTATGGCCAGTACATGTGTTACTAGTAGTTAAATAATTCACTGACTTATTGACTATGAGATCACAGATTTTAGTACACTTGGGTCAATTATAGGCAGAAAGAGAGCATATTGGTCATCCCGATTAAAATACATGGCATTACCCACCAAAATGCATGTCATTATTCACCAGGAAATGAGAATAGTAGCCACTACTGGAAACCCCTCTAGTAAAAGGTATGTGGTCTCATAGCAATCCAGTTGGTCAGATGATTCAGTATTAAAAATAAAAGAAATGCTCTTACAGAGTTGGTGTTTGCAGGGATACTCAGATAAACTGGACTATAAGTTTCATAAGGACAGGAATCTTTTTTTTAATTTTGTTTACTATTTACCCCAATAGCCTGGGCAATTTCATATATATACATATATATATAAAATATATATATAAGTATATATACATATACATATATATGACAGAATACATATGTGTTGATCGTGAGACTAAAATAAAGAAAAAAGTGGACTGAAAACATCCCATAAGTAAGATTGAATCTTAATTTTCTAGATCTTTTGGAAGCACAGCAGACTTCAAAAAGCCGGCTCGCTGGTGCTCCAAATACAGCCAGCGCTGGATAATCCATGTTGAGTTTACCCTTCCTTTGACTGGATTGGCTTTGGGACCACTGTAAGGTGAGCTCCTGTTTTGTGCAGGGTTCTAGCTGGTCCCCTCAGAGGTAGCTCTGTTCTGCCCTGCCAGCACATATATGTTTTGATTCCCACTCAAGAAATCCCCAGAATATTCTGTTATGGCACAGTTGACCATGGACTCTAGTTCTCCAGCCAAGCTCACTTCTGAACAAGAGCAGAAATGGTTCTATGGGGCAGGAAACATGGCTAAGTAAACTTTCTTTAAAAGGCAGCTGGGGGACTTCCCTGGTGGCACAGTGGTTAAGAATCAGCCTGTCAATGCAGGGGACACGGGTTCAAGCCCACGTGCCACAGAGCAACTAAGCCTGTGCGCCACGACTACTGAGCCTGTGCTCTAGAGCCCGCGAGCCACAATTACTGAGCCCATGTGCTACAACTACTGAAGCCCGCTCACCTAGAGCTCGTGCTCTGCAACAAGAGAAGCCACCGCAATGAGAAGCCCTCGCACCACAACGAAGAGTAGCCTCGGCTCACCGCAACTAGAGAAAGCCGGTGTGCAGCAATGAAGACCCAATGCAGCCAAAAATAAATGAACGACTAAATAAATAAATAAATTTATTTTTTTAAAAAAGGCAGTTGGTACCTAATATGCATAGAGGTTTTAAATCTATCTAATAGATTGTGCTAATAAGAAAATTATGCAGCACCAACGGTGTACAAGACACTCCACTGAACCATGTGAATTCAAATAGAAGATACAGTTCCTGCATTTGAAGGAGCTTAAAACTCTCATTGGATTGATATTATCTGTACAGTGGCATTTCCTGATAATAGATGGTATTTTGAAAAGGCAATACAGATTATGCTGGGCTCAGCATAATCTGTAAGTCAAGGTAAGACTTCAAGGTAGAAGTGGAATTTCAGCTGCCTCCGAAGGGTGTGGAAGAGGAATGAAAAGTACATTCTAGTAAAGGTGAATATAGAACTCTGCTGAATACACTGTTGTGACCTAAATGGGAAGGATAGCCAAAAAAGAGGGGATTTATATATGTATAGCTGATTCATTTTGCTGTACAGTAGAAACTAACACAACATTGTAAAGCAACTATACTCCAATAAAAATTAATTTTTAAAAAAAGGTGAATATAATAAACAAAGACAGAAAAGAGTGGAAATGTACAAGATGTATTTGGTAAAATTCAAGAACAGTCACTGGAATAAGGGAGTAAAAGAGAGCGTAGCAGGAGATAAGCCTTGAAAAAATACTACCTTTTATATTAATATCCTTTGGACTTGAAGCATTATAGCAAAATGCATCTAGGGGCCAGGCAGGGACACAAATCTCTGAATTAGGCAAAAAACAGAGTGTGGCAACCTGCAAGGACTTGAACGGGCCATTTTCAAATTACTAAAATTAACGAAAGTGTTAAAGTCAATTTTTTTTTTTTTTTTTTTTTTTGCGGTACGCGAGCCTCTCACTGTTGTGGCCTCTCCCATTGAGGAGCACAGGCTCTGGACGCGCAGGCTCAGCGGCCATGGCTCACGGGCCCAGCCACTCCGCGGCATGTGGGATCTTCCCGGACCGGGGCACGAACCCACGTCCCCTGCATCGGCAGGCGGACTCTCAACCACTGCACCACCAGGGAAGCCCTAAAGTCAATTTTTAAAGTGCTGAATTGACCGCCCAAATGAGGTCTTCCCAAGAACTACCATCTTGCAACCAGTAACTAAAGAACAAGAAAAATACATAAAAGTAAGCACAGTTTGAAATAAATGAAGTAGAAATGTTTAGTATAATTAGAGTCAATGTGTATATACTTACACATATAGTCTCAAGGCCTTCCTGTTACCAGAAAGAGGAAGTACAAACCAATTTACCAAAACTAAAGTTATTGCTTTAGGTAGATGTTCCCAGGTTCCTAAAATCTGAGTAAGCTACAGAGCTGTAGTTTGCAAAGTTTAACATGCATGAGAATCATTAGGAAGGCCTGGTAATAAAAAACACAGACCGCTCAACGCCATCCTCAGGGATTCTGATTCAGTAGATCTAGGCTGGGGCCCAAGAATTTGGATTTGAAACAAGTTTCCAATGCTAATGCTCTGATATGGAGATTACACTTTGAGAACCAATGGGTCTAGAACAAGCTACATCATCCGGGCACCGCTGCTCCTACAATTTGTCTTGTAAAGGACATCAGCAAATAAAATTTCACAAACCTAAGTGTTCTTTGAATGACTTCCAGATATTGTTCTTTTGTGGTTGAGTCATAACTTTGGTGAAAACTTTTTATGTATGAGGATTAAAAATACATTCTAAGGAGAACATTGGACTTGGCAAGTGAAAGCGGAAAGCCCTCTCTCCCAGCATGTTCTATGAAGCCCCACGATTTTCACAACATAAAAATCTTACACCCAACTTGGCTGCTCTTGCAACATATTGTTCAGATTTATTTGGCCAAATAATTTACTTATTTGTAGTGTAATACAACTACACGCTAGGTATGTGCCCGATAGTTCAGTCTTAACCTTGCCCAATATCTATTTTTAAAAAGCTGAAAGAAATCGTATTTGCCAAGCATTGTCTGAAGGATACCCTGTTCACACTTTCCTCTCCAGGTAATTTGTACATTGGTGGCATAGTGGTATGTTGCTGTCAATTGTGGAATATATTGGAAGGCATTTATTAGTCATGAGAGTTAAGAGTGAAATTTGCAAATGATTTATTTAAAACAACTAATTAGAGCAGATGTAGGGTTATTCCTCCAACATCATTCTCACTAATGTGCACTCTGAAATGTGTTTTTCAAGTGAGAGAGAGAGGCTGGGGATTTCTGAAGCCTATCTTACATGTATCTTTAGCAGCGTATTTGTCATGAAAGCGTCATCTGCCGAGTATAAAAAAATTGAAACTATCATTTAGGTGCTCTTAAATGTGTCCCTCACTGGAATGACTCGGAACGCTTGTTACAAATGCATATTCCAGGGTTCCATCTGAGACTTGGTACGCGGGCCTCTCACTGTTGTGGCCTCTCCCGCTGCGGAGCACAGGCTCCGGACGCGCAGGCTCAGCGGCCATGGCTCACGTGCCCAGCCGCTCCGCGGCATGTGGGATCCTCCCAGACTGGGGCACGAACCCGTGTCCCCTGCAGCGGCAGGCGGACTCTCTACCACTGCGCCACCAGGGAAGCCCATCTGAGGCTTCTTGAAGAAGAATCTCTTGCATAGGTGGGGTCCGGGTACCTGCACACTCTGAGCTATTCAGTTGTTCCTAATGCCCATTAAAGTATGAGACCACTCTTTCCTGGACCCCCCATGTCTGGGCCCCTACAGAGCTGCACAAGTGACGTCCTTGTCCTGCTTTGCAGGCCTTTCAAAGAAGTAACTGCTTGATCTACCTTTGCATCTACTCTAAGGAGGCTGAGACGGAGTTCTGTGTTATATAAAATATTAAATCACTTACGATGATTCTCAGAAAAAAAATTTCCCTTTTAACTATTAATGATTGCTCTTCTCTTGCTTTGCTTTTGTTTAACCAGTATAAAGCATAGTACGAGAGAAGGGTTCTCTTTACGGAGGATTGCAAGAAAAGGTGTCGCCGTTTTTGTTTCTACGCTCAGTGGAGAGGACTCTGGTGGATACTTCTGTCCAAGCTTCATTCTTGTGTCTACTTTGTGTCCCTTGACTGATATTTGGTTAGCTGGTTTCCGTCTTTCATCTTCTACTTTCTGTCATACGTTTTTATTTGATGTAGCCCTTATATGCAATCTTAGATATTTAGTGGAACAATGTAAATAAACAATGTAAATAAACCCATGTGAATGTGTGTATAGTGGTATTTGGCAAATGGCATATTTCTCTTACAAAACAAAAGAGATTTGGGGCTTCATCTGAAAGCAAAAATGTTGTCTTTTCAGGAATATATAAGAAATCCTTATCTAGAATTAATTCAGTAACATGTAGTCTAGTGTTTTTTGTGATTTACCTTTACAACAATGTATAAAAATGGTAGAGGATACTAGAAATTATCTTCTGAGATTTTGACCAGACCAGTGTGTGTGTGTGTGTGTGCTTTTTTTTTTTCCCTAGATGTGTTTAGGTGATGTGATCCTCTCCTTATATCCTCTATTTTTACTTTGGAAGTTAAAAGAAAAAAAAAGAGTTTTAACTGTTGAGAAACTGTAGAGCCAGAGAAATAAACCAATTCTAAAATGGTTAAAGAAAAAATAACTTTTATTCCTGGAAATGTATGTGTCTACACTTAACCAGTACAAGATCTCCAGAATTGATCTCCCCTTTCTTAACACCCACGCTTCTGAATATGTACATATGATATTGCCAGAAAAATTTAACTACTGTGGCCAAGCTTCCAGCTGCCTTAAACGAAGGGAATTGCCTTGAGAAATGGTATTTCCAGGAGTTAGTAAAGGGCCAGTACTGCAGGGAGTGGGCTACAGTCCTAAATTTGCCTTGACGCTTGGACCAGAGAAAAGACAAAATTCCAAGAAGAAAACTCTTTGGTCTGACAAATGTTTGAACAAAGAAGCTGAAGTAGTGAAGAGGACTTAACAGTAAAGCTTTTGCAGGGAAATAGGACAACCACAGTGCATGTTCCTGGAGTGGGTTAGGGTGTGACAACAGAATTAGTTGACAAGAGAAGTGAGTTTTAAAAATCTACTGTCCACTACTGTAGTCTCACATGGAGTAGTTTAGAAGCAGCTTTGCTAAAGGTTCTGAATTTGTAAGCAATAACAGTAAACAATGGAGTCTTGTTTCAGACTCAGTGGTCTGATCCTAAAACACTCTTCCACATCAAGGTAGACTGTTATTAGAAGTCATTGTACCCCAAATCTATTTCTAATCTGAGGAACGTTCACATTTCTGTCACATTTTTGTCTGTAAAAGAGAGCAAAGTTGTCGTGGGATTTAGATTTAACCTATGTGTAATCAATATATAATTTAAAAATGGAACAAAAAGAGTGAAATCTTGAAAAACATCAAAGGATTACCAACAATTAGGCTGAAAAGAAATAATGTTGATACATACGATTAGGGTTTCTACCTAGTTTAGGAAAGCTGGGTAATTGAAAGGGTTTGCTCAAGGTTTTGACTGTCAGTGAGGATTAAAAACCCTTTAAATTGAAATTAAATATTGATTTGGCTCAATCGTAATTGCTAAGTTCCCTACCTAATTCAGTTTGACTTTATAGAGTTTCTGATCACCACCTCTGTCTCAAATTTCCTTCTAATGAAGTGAGAGCGATAATTTATGTCATGTGTCTTTAAGGTTACTCCTAGCTGTGCGATCACATATATTTCAAGCACAGGTATATGATTCTGTGTGATTCATAAATAGAAATATTAAAATTTGGATATCCTGTTGTTAATATGCCACTTCTGCACATTATTTATTACATTATTTCTACTCCCCTCCTATCAACACACACTAGAATGGATGCATCTAGAAGATGAGGGACTTTAACCATCCTGTTCAACTGCTAAATCACCAGTGCCCAGAATAGTACCTGGGCATAAAAGATACTCCATAAATATTTCTTGAATAAATTAATAAGTAGCCGGCAGTTAGAGCACATATAAATCAGATTGTACTGCTGTTGGCAGTGATTGAAATCCAGGAAATAAAAAACAAATAACAGGTGTATGTGTGTGTGTGTCCAGAGCAAGCAGAGGAAGGGATGAAAGGAAGCAAGTGCCAATCATATCGAATTACCCCAAATTTAATTCTGATAGGGTCCATTTATGTCATCCTTCCCAAATTCTACCCTCACGGTTTCTTTTTTTTTTTTTTTTTTTTTGCCGTACACGGGCCTCTCACTGTTGTAGCCTCTCCCGTTGCGGAGGACAGGCTCCGGACACCCAGGCTCAGCGGCCATGGCTCACGGGCCCAGCTGCTCCACGGCATGTGGGATCTTCCCGGACCGGGGCACGAACCCGTGTCCCCTGCATCGGCAGGCGGGCTCTCAACCACTGTGCCACCAGGGAAGCCCTCTTTCTTTCTTTTTTTTTTTTTTTTATTGTAACAATAGATTTTTTTTTTTAACTTTTGTAGTTATATTTTGTTTTGTTTTTGTTGTGTTTTGATCAGAAGAAAAATCCACGGAGCTTTCCTTCCATGTTTAATGTTCCATCAGGTTGTCATCCTACAGATTGTCATAAAAATATGACTTGACCTGATGTTATCTACAGCTATCTGGAACATATTTTCTCCAGTTGAATTTAAGCTTACCGTAGATGTAAGACATCACCTCCGATTCAATGATTTGTAACTGATATCTAGTCAATAAAAGAAAAACATCTATGTCATGAGTAATGTTTACCCGCATCTAAGGCACTCCAAGTTTTTTGGGAATCCAACTAAATTAGAAGAGCTATCAGTGATATCTTTGGTTTAGAAATTATCTACTCCTGTATTATCTTTTAAATTATACAAAAGAATTTCAAACAATTCATGAGTTTATGAAGCAAAACATTGCATTTCTAAATACACGTATTCAAAACATTTTTATTTTTAAATTTCTTTTGCCTTTATTATTTACATAATGAGACTCTACTGTAGTCAAGGCATTGTTCTGTTACTCGTTTTTTGTCACTTAACAATATGGCGTAACGACTTTCCTTGTCAGTACAGAAGTCTATCTCATTCTTGCTAACTATTGCACCAGACTCCACGGACCCACTGGTACAGGGTTTGTGCCTTTTAAGCATCAGTAGATAACACCAAGCTGTCCTCTGAAATTAATTCCAGTAGTCTATTTTCCAACTAAGATTATGAAAGT
Organism: Aethalodelphis obliquidens; assembly: GCF_003676395.1. Classification (NCBI taxonomy): domain Eukaryota; kingdom Metazoa; phylum Chordata; class Mammalia; order Artiodactyla; family Delphinidae; genus Aethalodelphis; species Aethalodelphis obliquidens. The sequence continues at coordinate 26,241,621 of NW_020837969.1, read as the reverse complement.
CTCTAAGATGGCTCTCTATGATCCCTACATCCTGATATTCACACACTTCTGTAACTCTCTCCCCTTGAGTAGCGGCCCAACCTATTGACTCACTTTTAACAAATAGAATATTTCAGTGATGGGCTGTTATAATAGACTGTGGCTTCCATCACTCTCGCTCTCTCTCTCTCTCTTTCTCTCCCTTTTGTGCTGGGGGAATCAAGATGTCATATTGCCCTTTGGAAAGACCCATGTGCCCTGGCAAGGAACTGAGACCCTCAGTCAAATAATTCACAATGAACTGAAGAACCTTAACTGTGTGAGAGCTTAGAACTGGATCCTTCAGTTCACCTGAGACTTGCTGAGTCTTGAGATGAATGCAGCCCCAACCAAGAGTTTACAACCTGCTGAGAGACCCTGAGCCGGAAACAATTGGTCAAGCACCTCCCAGATCCCTCACCACAGAAACTATGAAGTACTAAACACTTGTTGTTTAAAATTGATGTTGTAGAGAGATATGTTACATAGTGAGCTTTCGTTATAACACCTTGCTGCCCCTTGATTTTCATTCATTTAGTTTTCTGCTGATCTAATGGAAACACTAGTGATGGGGACATTTATAATTGTGTGTACAAGTATGTGTGTGTAAATTCCTCCTTCAAGTCCTTTGCTCATTTTTCTATTGATCTGTTTGTCTTTTCTTGTTGATCTGTAGAATTTCTAATGTATTTAAGTGATTAATGCTTTGTTTTTCATAGCTGGTGCATATATTTTCTTTCTACCCTTTTAACAATATATAATTTACAATTCACATGCAGTCAACCATACAGATTATTCCCCTTGTCACTTCTAGGTTTGTATTATAATTAGAAAATCAATGTTAATATTTTCCTGCATTTTCTTCTAAAAGCTTTAGGATCTGTTCTTCATCTAGCTCTTGAATCCATCTGCAGAAAGTTATATTTTAATGAGGTATGGAGAGGGCTAAATGAAATTTCCCAACTGGACAACCAGTTGTCAAAGTATCAGTGTGAAGTATTTTATTGTTTACCTCCTACTTCATATGTCAAATTTTGGATAAGTTGAATCCTCATAAAAACAAACATTTCTGAACGTTATATTCTGTACCATGAATTTTATTATTACTTCCTGCAATAACCAAGCTGTCTAAATTGCTGTAATTCTATAATATGTTTTGATATTTGGTAGGACTAGTCTCTAGTTGGTCTTCCTTTCAAATATTATCTTAACATTTTGTGCATAATTTTCCATTAAATTTAAAATCTTCATAGATTTAAATTTTCAGATTACCCTTGATACGAAGAATAATTTGGAGAGAGTTTACCTATTTCAAATACTGAATCCTTCTTACCAGGGACATAAGGTAACTTTCCCCTTTCTTCAGGGTATGCTTTATGACCTTCAGTAAATTTCTATAGTTTTTTAATTAGGTTTTATAAGTTTCTTACCACACCTAATCATAAGTATTTAATGAGTTTCGTGGCTATTCTAAATGGGACCCATTTTTCGATTACGTTTTAAATTGGTCATTGCTAGTGTATAAGAAACCTATTGATTTTTCAATATTGATTTTTTATCTGGCTACTTTCCTGGACTCTTACTAGTTCTGGTAGCTTTCGCATTGATTCTTGTTGAGTTTTTTTTTTTTTTTTTTTTTTTTTGGTAAACAGTTTGTTTCAGATAGATGATAGAAAGAAAGAAAGAAAGATAGATAGATAGATAGATAGATATAGATAGACAGATTATGTGTGTATGTATATACACATACAGACATATATTCTTTTCCTTTCATTTGATTGCATGGTCTATTATCTCCGAAAAGTATCAATATTAGCATAATAACTGGGATTCTTTTCTTATTTCTGACTTACTGAAGATTCTCTTTTGTATCAGTTTTCTTGGTGCTATTGTAACAGTTGCCCATAGACTTTGTGACTTAAACATTAATGCATTATTTTACAGTTCTGGAGGTCCCGAATGAGTCTTGCAGGACTATAATCAAGATGTCGGCAGAGCTGGCTCCTTCTGGAGGCCCCAAGGGAGGATCTGCCTGTTGCCTCCACCAGTCCCTGGAGCCTGACTGCATTCCATGGTTCAAGGCTCCTCTTCATGTCACTTAAACATCTTGTTTCCATCATCACATTGCCTTCTCCTCTCTCTAACCTCCTGTCACCCACATAACCCAGGATCATCTTCCCATTTCAAGGACCTTAGCTTAATTACATCTGCAGGGTCACTTTTTCCATGTAACGTAACATATTCTCAGGTTGCAGGAATTAGGACCTTTTTTGGAGAGAGGTATATTATTCAACCTCTCACACTTACTAATAAAATATTTCACTATTGTTTATGTTGTTTTCTTAAGGTTTCTGGTAGATTTTTAAAGCCAAGTTTTAAAAGTTTATTTTTATAACTAGCTTACTAAGAGGGTTTTTTTTTCTGAGTCAATAACAAATATTATAATGAATCAAATTATTTAATCATCCATATTGAGATGTTTATTCACTTTTCTCCTTTAATTTGTTAATGGACTAATTATATTAATGCACATGTCTCATAATCTAAAATACTTCTCTGTTCTCAGCACATATCTTTTGAGCATAATGTATTAATAGTCTGCTAATACATTCCTGAAATTAACTTGGTACCAGTTTATTTATGATTTTTGTACCTGTGTTCATGAATTTTCTTTTATGTTCTATTTTCGTTCACTTTTGATATCAGAGTTATATTACATCAATAGAATGCTTTGCGAAAGACCCTAATCAAAAAGCATATGTTACAAGGAATTATTTCTTCTTTAGAGGTGAAGTTAGCTTCACCTATAAAACATCCTGACCCTTTTTTTGCCTTGTCATGATAGATAAGCTTTCAATACTTTTCCCACGTACTATTAACATTTTCTACCATTCCTTAGGTGAACTTTGGTAATTTTTCTCACTAGAAAATGTCTTTTTTTTAGGTGCTTAATTTTTAATATAAACTATATTTAAATGGGCACTATATTAAGAATGCCACTTATTTTCTCATTCCTGCTGTTATTTGTTAGTATTTTTATTGGTGAAAGTTACCCAAGTTTGTTCATTTTATAATTTTAAAGAGTTTATTTTTAGTTTTATTGATCACTTCTTTCTGTTCTTCATTTATTAGTTTCCAGTTTTACCTCTATTAATTCCTTTTATTTTCCCTAGCTTTGCTCTGTTTCCCCCACTCCTCTCTCCAGCTTTTTTTGCTACTCTTAATACCTTTAGCATCAAAATAGTTATTAATATCTGTTTAGACTGTGTCTTTATTTCACAATTTATTTAGAAGAACATTTTTGAGGTTTCACCTACAGAGAACTTTCAAGCTTCTGATTTTATTGCATTATATTCAGGGAATATGGACTGTATTATTTTTGCTTTAGGAATTAACTGGAATTTCCCTTAAGGCATAATTCTTGACCTATTTTTATATGTCCTATTTGTTCTTGAAAAGACCATGTGTTCCCTATCTCTTCAGTGCCAAGTTCCTTTCTTTCTTTCATCATATCTATTATATCATGCATATTAATTGCATGCCTAAATTCCAACATTAAACCTAAAACATCTTTTAAAAGAAAAAAGCCCTCATATTGAATAAAAATGCACATTGTCTGTAAGAAATGTTGAATTAAAAGGAAGTGGGAAAGATATGCCAGAGGAGAGAGTAAATCCTGACTCCTTAGAGTGAAATATACAGTATTAATACCATAGAATTAAGTTTAAAAAATAATAAATGGGATTTAAAAGATTTTACTGAGAAAAAATATATTTTACAACAAAGATATAAATCTTAAAAATATCTGTGCACCTGGTAGTACATCATTTTAAACACATGTCAAAATGTTGTTAATGTAAAGGAATTAGGAGAATTAGGAGACCTTAACACATTTTTCTTATTTCTTGGAAAAGCAAAAGGTCAATAAACTATAAAAAGATATATTTGGGGCTTCCCAGGTGGCACAGTGGTTAAGAATCCACCTGCCAATGCAGGTAACACAGGTTCAAGCCCTGGTCTGGGAAGATCCCACATGCCATGGAGCAACTGAGCCCGTGCTCCACAACTACTGAGCCTGCACTCTAGAGCCTGTGAGCCGCACCTACTGAGCCCACGTGCCACAACTACCGGAGCCCACGCAACTAGAGCCCATGCTCCGCAACAAGAGAAGCCACCGCAATGAGAAGCCCGCACACCCAACAAAGAGTAGCCCCTGCTTGTCGCAACTAAAGAAAGCCCACATGCAGCAACAAAGACCCAATGCAGCCAAAATAAATACATTAATTAATTAATTAATTTAATTTAATTTTTTTAAAAAGGTGTATTTGGTAAACTTCAACACTTTTTCAAAACAAACAAACACAGCTAGGAAGAGAAGGAAATTTCGTCAAGATGATAAGTGCCATGTAAAACAAAAAATATAGCTAACATCATACTTAGTGTTGAGAACAAATGAATCCCTAAGATTGGGAACAAGGTACTTTTACTTTTATTTTTTTAAAGGAACATCTATATATTTATTTTTTGGCTGCGTTGGGTCCTCATTGCTGTGTGGGCTTTCTCCAGTTGTGGTGAGTAGGGGCTACTCTTCATTGCGGTGCACGGCCTTCTCATTGCCGTGGCTTCCCTTGTTGCGGAGCACGGGCTCTAGGCACGCAGGCTCCAGTAGCTGTGGCACGTGGGCTCAGTAGTTGTGGCTCGCGGGCTCTAGAGTGCAGGCTCAGCAGTTGTGGTGCACGGGCTCAGTTGCTCTGCGACATGTGGGATCTTCCCGGACCAGGGCTCGAACCCGTGTCCCCTGCATGGGCAGGAGGATTCTTAACCACTGCGCCACTAGGGAAGCCCCAAGGATATTTACTCTTACTACTTTTATTCAGTAGTGTATTAAAGGTCCTATTCAGTTCAATAAGTCAAGCCAAACAAATAAAATCACAGAGTTTGAAGGAAGAAAGCCGTAAAGGAACTTAAAGAATGGTAAGGCTTCTCTACATCATTCAAACTTAAAATGATGGCGCCCATAGATATTTATGGTGATGAGATTGTTCTGTATCCTGGTTGTGATGGCGGTTATAAGAATCTACGCATGGAATAAAATGGAATAAAACTATACACACACATTCCTGGTTTTGATATTGCACTGTGTTTACACGACCATTAGGGGAAACTTGATAATTGGGACCTCTCTGTGTTATCTTTTCAACTTCCTGTAAATCCACGATTATTTCAAAATTTAAGGGGTGAAGAAATGAAAAAGAAACCTAAGCCTACCTGTGCTTAGCAGAATAGACCTTAATGAGTTTTATGACAACCTATTACCCACATTCTGTATCACTGCTGCATGTATGACTAAGATTCAACTGAGGCACTGCAGAAAAATCTCCCTTGTTTAACTGCTAATGAAGATATATCAATATGTGTGGCTAAATGAAACGTCTATTGCCTATTTTCTCGATGCCTTCCTAAAAAAGTAAAATGGAGAAAGAGAGGAAGAAACAACTTGGGAATGAGAAATAATATAAAGAAAGCAGAAAATATAAACAGCACAACTTAACACTAGAAGGACGACGTAAGGATTAGTCAACGTTTTGTGTATGTTTTCTATTAAATTAGTTTTATTAGGTTACAAATTTCATGAATCTTCAGGAGAGCATTACACTAAAGAGGAGTATGAAATGGCATCTAAACATTCTATTGTCCCTTTTAAGTATTTGTAAATCCTGACACTTTATAGACTTTCATATCACTGGAAACTGTAACCACGTTAAAAAAATACAGGTAATTTATCTGTTGGCACAGCTCAGATCTCTGTCTGTTTTATCCTTCTTTACCTATTTCAGCTAAATTTTAAATTATTTCCCTTACCCTCTGCCCCTTCCCCATCAAACAAACATAGACTTCAACTTCTTAGTCCTTTTTGAGTCAACGGAGTCAAAACTAAGAGTAATTAAAAGGTTTTAAAAAATAAGTATTTTTAGAGACTATTTGTGAAACCACAGAAATCCCCAGAAGAGAGGAAATTACCAATAAGGAATTTCTCCCAATCTCAGGTTGACTACACGCAGCTTTGAAGTGGCCTGAATTCTCTGGCCTCTTTCTTAAGTGGAGTTGGTCCCTTGAACACATATGAAGAGAAAGACCTTTTAAGAAAATCTAAAATTTTATTAAAAGTGCCTGAGGATGTATTTTGATATTCACAGAGAAAGTCACTATTTAATTCCTTATTTTAAATTCTCTTCCTTGATTTCTTTTTTCACTGGTAAGAAAGATGGCACCAGGGTATAAGTTCAGGTCAGCTGATCCAGAGATACAGCCTGTCACTTAGAAGCGTGACCGTACAAGTTGACTCCGGGCACTTCATCTCAGGGACTGTGTTCTAAAAAGATTCTCAAAAAGATTAAGGAACGACATGAAAGGCAAATAATCTCCTCTGCCACCCAAATGTCCCTCTTCCAATAATGGCACCAACAACAACCTAGTTATCCTAGACAAAAATCTGGTTTTTCAATCACTGAGTTCTGTTGGTTCTACTTCTGACATACCCTTCAATATGCTTCTTCTCCCAGAACTGTTTCCACTGTCAGTACTCTTCCTGAAAATACATGCTCTCCACACCCTCTGTTCACTACCTCATCCCAATCCAGTCTTCACTGCGGCCAGGCTAACCCTTCTGAAGCGTGTACATTATCCCTCCACTGGCAAAGGTTCACTTTTGCCAAAAATACAAAGACCAAACTCTTTCGTATGCCTTTTGCAATTTATTTTCCTAAAGATGGAATGAAGTTAAGCTTCCCGCTGAAATTTCACATAAGGAGAAAAAAATAAGGGCTCTGTAATTTCCTATCATTTTAACCTCTATTAAAGCCACTGACATCATGAGGTGGTATATTCATAACTATGTGGATAAATACACTCCAGGAAGTCCAGAAAACAAAGGAACAGATCATACTGTCCTATGTGAGTTGAAAACATAAACTAACTCCTCTTCCAAACATCATTAGAAGTCAGATCCTCCACACTTTACACACACATTTCTTTCATTGCAATGACTACACTACCCAAACCTCAGAATAGTAAAATCTCTGAGTTGTATGCCGACAGAAACCATTTTCACTTGACGAGAGGAAATCCTCCCAGATTCTCAAGCTTCATCCAGTGTTTAGTTTTTGCAAGCTGTATGTTTATTACAGTCAGAAATTATACAAAGTTATGAAATTGGGAATAAGTTGATGGCACATCATCTATATGTTCCTCTTTAAGTAACTGGAATTCAACAAGTAGAATATTTATTTCTACCTATGCAATCACCAAAACAAAAGAAAGAAAACTATGTTTAAATTTCTACAGCACAGATTTTTTGCTACTATGCCAACTCTAAACATGCTTCCAGGATTCGAGTATAAAGGACCCTGCTTTGTGAGTAACTCTAGAGTTGGAAGAATTCGTTTAGGATACTTGCTACTGATATCTAGGTGGGAACTCCCCATCTAATAATTCAATTTGTTCCCATTCAAAGACAGCAGTGTCCACCAATACATACCTTACTTCCAAAGCACACAGCATCCCATTTTCAAGGGCTAAGATGAGTTAAGTCTTTCAAATATTTGATTAGGAGACAGAGGAAACCGTTTTTCCCTTGGTCAGTAAACAAACGCAGAGAGAACAGCTTTCCAGTGTGTTGAAGATTCTCTGGCAGATCATTAATCCCAGAAAAATCTCTCCAAACTTACTGATGCGTGGATTCCATTTTCAAATTTCTCATTAGTTCCTCTTTATGGATTAAATGCTGATGTTCACGAATGAATGCACACAGCTTCAGCTGATGGATGTAATTGGGTTGTAATGGATTTTAGCTGCTGTTTCTTCTGATCTAGCCAATTTGAAATGCAGTATCAATGTATTCTCCCCATCTCTCAGTAGGGAATGAGAAATTGAAACCTACAAGATGAAATGTATCAACTTTCATAAAGTCAGCTTCAACCATCATAAAACTGTTAAACTTCTCATTATCATTCTATCGCAGTTATTTCTCAAACTCTAGTCTGGCAGTCAAAATATTAAAGTGTATTTGGAATAAGTAGAGTTGATCCTCCAATGTTCTGTGTGTCTCCAACATTGATTTTGGTGCTGTAAATATCACCAAGTGAAAATGACATTAACACAGCAAAATTTAACACCAGAAACATAAAATGACAAGGAAAGATTTAAAGGTTGCAAAACCTTCTGCAATTTTATATTTAAAAACAGGATTTGCAGCTACACTAGGTTCAATAACAAAGATTACATGTTTCCAAGCCTCAAAAATTGCTACTGAGCTGTTCGTTTGGTGTTGGATTCCTGTGTCTCTTAGCACTGGAACATCTAGTGACGAATGGAAGACACAGATCAGCGAGGACCCAAGTTGTTAGCCGTCTCAGCCTCTTCATTTCCTACATTGCTCTATGTGTGTATGTTTTTCACGTCCCAACCAGTATTTTCATGTAGTTATATATTCAAGAGCTCTGTAACAGTGGGGTCAGAATTCAGTTGAGCCCAAATAGACTGAACTTTCCTGTTATCACTAATAGTGTAAAATGGAAGATAGAGTGAAACAGCTATTTTATTAAGAATTGTCAGTGAAGAGTATTATGGGAAAACAATCCTCTATTCCTCTCTTAAATCCTCCTTTTAAATTAATGCAGAAATTCAAGTTTCTCATACAATTCTAAAGTTTACTTAAATCATGCAAATCACACTGTAAAACATGACTAGACATTTACACACCACTTCTATTTTATTCTACAGAGACAACTTATCGCTGGTAAAACTAGAGGACTAGATGGAGAGAAAGGGAAAACATATTACCTAGTTCTTATCTGTTTTGTCTCTGGATTTAAACAACATTTTCTTTGTACTGTGCATCTTAGAAAACTATAAAAATGCAACTATTCTTCAGGTTCATGAAACTTAGGTAGATAAAGTGACATAGCTGGGAGGAAATAGAAGCCATTAATGTCTTATCTGCTTTTCATAAATAATACTAATTAGCACATACATTTCACTTAGCATCTTCAAAACACTTGACAAACATTAAGTAATTAATTACTTAAAGAGAAGACCAGGATGAGCTTACTTGGAATCTCCCCAAGGACACTCAATACTTCTTGGTTCAAACAGGTTTTGAAATAACAAGAATAACCTTTCTTGTGATATCTGACTGCCAGTTCGAGCCCAGAAAGTACCTGAGTGCGTGACAATTAGATGGTTTGAAAAAGGTCAGTTGGATTTTGTGTAACCTCTAAAATGAGAGGTTAAATTTTTTCTGATCTCTCTCTCTCTCTCTCTCTTCCTTTCCCCCCTTAAACACACACACACACACACACACACAAACTGGCTTAATCTGCCAAATTAAAATCCTCCCTCCTACTCAAAAGGTCATATCCAGAACCAAATTTATGACTATGATGTTAACATCCAACCAAACCTACATAGGAAGGCATCATTTTAAAGGAAAAATAACTGGATTCATTCCTGTAAATTAATAATAAAATCGGTCATTATTATCTATCAAGACTCTCTCTTCCTTTTCTCCCCATAGGAGAAAAATAAACTCAGACCAGTAATTTGCTTTTCTGCAAAGGAGGAGCCTTCCTGTTGACAAAAAGTAGAATTTAACCTCTTGATCATTCATTGTTTTTATGTGCACCTGAGTTAAAGGTTTAAAATGGAATCATCTTCCTTACTGAGAAGAACCTCACTTCAAACATGATAAAAGTTCTGAGAAAAAATGATATATGAATTTTCATAGCCATTCCATAAACTTTATGTTGCTAAACGGCCTTAGTGTCATATAAGCTCCACTAGGTGACTCACTGAAACGGTAGAAGAAGAAAGGTGAACCCAGCAACACCATCTTCTCTTCATTCTAGAATATCTCCTTTTATCAACAAAAAACTCTCAAAGAGAAGAGAGTACAGTAGGTCTATGATGCATGTAGCAAGTATTCTTTAGTCCCATCGTAATTCAAACAAGGTTTGGAAATGCCTTTGTAGGCAGTATTTGTACTACTAAAAAATCCAATTCAATGCTAAATATTCGCCAATTATATTTTATTAAAAATAATATTAGCTAGCCTGACCACCTACCCCATTATTTACAGCTAGCGAAACTGGTTTTAACTGCTTCTGAAAATCAGCTTCCCCGCTCAGAAGATGAAGGTGTGCTATAACCAGGTTAAAATAATTAAAAGAAAAATGTGCCCAGTGCACTGAGAACAATTCCAAAGAGAGGATTTCAAAAACAAAACAATAATATAGATATACTGATATTTGCTTATATTTTGGTAATTGTATTAAAAAGGGATCTAAATTATTTGGGGAGGTTTTATAATAGACTTACTGTAATGATGCTTTCTTTCAAAAAGTCATATACTTTTACCTCTCAAGCTGATAATCTAGTTTGTATGTCTTTTCCATCCTACATGATTCCCAGTTTTACCTCTGAGATAGCAAGACTTGTTTCACACAACTGGCTCCATATACAAGGTCAGTGCCATGTAAAGGATCACTTACCTTAAATCTCATCACTGTAATGCCCGAGCCGTTTAGATGAGGTGAGGAGAGAATCAACACCTTTCATCTGGAGCTTTAAAAACAAACCTGGTTTATTAAGTTCATTACGTTGAAGATGGAACTCAATTGTATTAGATTTTTCCATATTTAAAAATAGATCTGGGATGGTTTGTTTGGGGTTCCAGGAGGCTTTCTGCACACTTTAAAAGTAGCAATGCAGGGCTTCCCTGGTGGCGCAGTGGTTGGGAGTCCGCCTGCTGATGTGGGGGACACGGGTTCGTGCCCCAGTCTGGAAAGATCCCACATGCCGCGGAGCGGCTGGGCCCATGAGCCATGGCTGCTGAGCCTGCGCGTCCGGAGCCTGTGCTCCGCAACGGGAGAGGCCACAACAGTGAGAGGCCCGCATACCGCAAAAAAAAAAAAAAAAAAAAAAAAGCTTGGCATCAATACTTAATTGTACAGCAAGGACATTGCACTAAACTCTTTTCATGTTCCTTAGCACTGAACCACATTTCATCTGTCCAGATTATGCAAAATTAATTTTTGAGATAGTGGTGAGATATTGTTTCCTTCAGTTAAGAAGAATGATTCAAAGGAATAGAACTGATCTTTTCCTATATTTACAGAGTAAAAATGTAAGGAGAATCCAGAGGGATAGCAGAATCCCTCACGCTACTTCTTACTGCCTTTCTGTTTGATTTGTGGACAATCTCTAAGTTTTTCTGGTGACGAAAAGAAAAAAACTTTTACGGGAAGGAATGAAAAGAATCTCTTTCAGTGTTCAAGAAACTTCTCAAATTAATACAGCACCCACAGTGAGAACACCCTTTGGTAACTGCATTGGACAATTCAGTTGCTCACATTATGTTTGCAACCACCTATGTAGGTGTGCCCAATAAATATATTATACATTTTATTAGCATTTGACCAAGTCCGACCTCTCACACCCTTTCCAATGAATGCCACCATTCTCAAGCTGTTTCCCTTTCTCTCTCTTACACATACACTCACAAACAAACTCACACACACTCACACAACACAATTATTCTTCATATTCAGCTGCAACTATTATTCCCTGATCTACATAGATAGATAAATAGATAGGTAGATAGATAGATAGATAGGTAGATAGATAGATAGATAGATATTATGATTAGAGCAGAAAGGATAACTTACAAGCAAAAGTGCTTGGTCATTATTATTTTTATTGTATCTTATTAGTTTGTCTACTTTACTCTTGACCTCTTAAGATACAACTGCCTTTATTCCAGACTGCCAGTTAGTACAGAAATTCAGAGGACGAGATTGGAGAATTTTGATCTAAATCCTTTATTTAGAATTGGAGAATGCCAATGGACAATGAAAAGATCTGCTCTCATGGAGTTTATCTTCTAGTGAGAGAAGACAGAATATTCACTAAATAAAATGAATAAGGTAAATATTCTATGTTAGAATCTAAATGGTAAGGAAAATAGAACAAGCAAAGGGGATTGGCAGTGCCAAGGGCTGCCTCATGAGAAAATGACAGTGAGCAATCTTGAAGGAAGCCAAAGCGGGAGCTATTGGATATTTGTGGGGAGAGAATTGTGGGCGGTGTGTCTGCCATGATCAGTTATGCATGCTTGGTACACAACCTGAGCCCAACACAATATTTCTGAGGCAGAAAAGGCAGCAAGTGCAAAGTGCTGGGGTGAAAGCATGCCTCACAAGTTCATGAGAAAGGGTCATCACTGTAGCTGGAGCAGAGAGAGCAAAGAGGGTAATAGAGGGGCATGAGATGAGAGAAGGAATCGGGGCCCAAATGAATCTGAGTTTCCCTTTTATAATCCATCCTGATTGGTTTTATGTGAGGACCTCATAGGTGGAAGGCACGTGTGGGAATAAAGCTTATCCAGAGGGAATCTTGCTGATGGCTCTGACTCATGGTCATCATCGGCTTCCTACTGGTGCATTAATGACTCCAGCAGATCAAAAGGCAACAGAATGACGTGAAAGGAGCACACAGTCATGTATCAGATAAACTGTTTTGAATTTGACTCCATCACTTTCTAGATGCAGAACTACAGGTTAATTTCTTAACTTGGTGTCAACTCAACTCAGCAAACAAATTGCTCTTACCAGAAAATCTAACATAGCAGGACCCTGGCTCCCACAAAAAAGGAAGTATTTGAAGATTTACGCCTCAAGCAAGCAGGTTCTAGTCTAAATGAGGAGTTGGCAAACTTTTTCCACAAAGGATCAAATAGTAACTATTTTAGACTTCGTGAGCCATTTGGTCTCTGTTGGAACTACCCAACTCAGCCACAGTAGCACAAAAGCAGCCAAAGACAATATGAAATGAATGGGCATTGCTGTCTTCCAATAAAACCTAATATACAAAAACAGGCAGTGGCCAGATTTTGCCCATACTCAGTACTTTTCCTCCCTTGGTCTACAGCATCATTATCTAATACAGCAGCCAATAGCCATATGCAGCTCTTTAACTCATGGCATGTGACTAGTTGACTAAGGAACTACATTTTAAATTTTATTATAATTTTAATTAATTTTAATTTTAATAGTCACATGGCACTAAGGGTTACTGTATTGAACAGCACTGGTCTTAAGGTAAAGATAGGCCTAGGAGAATATGAAGACTATGTTAAAAATGACAGACGGGGCTTCCCTGGTGGCGCAGTGGTTGAGAGTCCGCCTGCCGATGCCGGGGACATGGGTTCGTGCCCCGGTCCGGGAAGATCCCACATGCCGCGGAGCGGCTGGGCCCGTGAGCCATGGCCGCTGAGCCTGCACACCCGGAGCCTGTGCTCCGCAACGGGAGAGGCCACAACAGTGAGGCCCACGTACAGAAAAAAAAAAAAAAAAGACAGACGTCATATTGGTACAAGGAAGAAGTAAGTAGTACTGACTGGGCGTTTAATTGAAGGCTTCATATACTAAGTGGCATTTGAAATGGGTCTTGAGAAATGAGTAGAATTTTTTGGTAGGCTTTCTAACCTTGCTTGCAAAACGAAAATAGAAGTACCCAGAGGGAATCTTGAAGTGTTTTATACTTAGAGATACTTGCTAGGCATTCTACTGTTTTCCAAGATTACTGAGGTACAATGGGAAAAGTTCAGGCTTTAGCACTGGGAAGGACAGATTTAAAACTTATCTTACTTATCACATGAGTTTAGATAAGCCCCTTTATCATTCTAAGCAGTGGTTTTCTCATCTTTAAGATGGAAAAGGTACTATTGACTCTAAGAGTCAAATGACCTAAGGTCATTTGTCAGATTGAATTATAGTACCTAAGATAATGCTAAGAACTTGGGATTCGATTACTGAGTTATTTTAATTATTATTTAAGTTATTTAATTATTATTGTGTCACAAATATAACTTCAATCAATTCTGACAACTCTGTGTGATTAAGGAAGGGTAGGCATTATAATCTTCATTTTTTTTTTGTAGGAGAGTTCTTTGTGTATGACATGTATCTTGCCCAAGACCACGTAGCTCATAAATGGTAGAATCAAGTTCAGAAGGCTCAGAACTCCTCATACATATTCCAGTGCTTTTCCCACTACCTGTTATTAACTCCCTTGTTAAAGCAAACTAGTGAAGTATTTGGAATACCAGGTCTAGACTGAATCTGCTATCTCAGTGGGTTTTAAGATATATTCAGGCTGATGGTTTCATCCAACTAGTCACTCATATTTACTCGTCAGATTTCCTGTTTTGACATGAACTCTGTGCAGGCTTCATTTATTATTTAAATAACTTTATAAGATATATCTCCATCTGTATAATCGTTCATCAGTGCCACAGTCTAGAGCAATGAATCTTGACATTCAGAAGCATTATGTAAAACAAACCAAACATGCTAATACCTAGGGCTTTATATCTTAAGCCTTCCTTGACATGGGTTTGTTTTATGTCCCGTCTATTCTATGTTCATCTTTAATTTATGTTTAAACAGCTTATGTTTAATTTATGTTTCAAAGTGAAGCCACAAATCGCCTAAAATTTAAGGAATTTCATTCCATGCCATCTCTAACCCCACCTTGTGTCTTAACACTCGTAAACACAGGCACTGAGCAACACAATGATCTGTCATATTTCCAAACAAAAATGTAATAAGATGCCATAGGTAACTGTAAGCATGTGTCTTCTTTCCTTACATCAAAAGAGAACGTAGATTAATAACGATAAGCACTGTAGAAAGCACCTATGTTGAAAAGCAGGGAATTTTTGGTTTTGACTTCTTCTGTCCCTTCATTGTACCCATTTTTAAATCTCCTTTGTCAGATAGGATTTTCCAGCTCCACCTTATCCTTGTGCATCCCTCTGGGTGTGTATGAAAGGAAACTAGCTGGTAGTCTCTGAAGTATTTACCTATGTCCTACTAAAATGATGATGTTGCCAGCAAAGGGAACGCTGCCTACCTTAAGGGTCAAACCAATCGTATGATCCTTCTCTTTCCAAACCTGACACCAGAATTTCTCCATTTTCTTTCTTGTAACCAGATAATGTATACCTATATGTTCCTGCATCTGTCTGATGTTAGCTTGCTATCTTTTTATGAGATTTGAGGTTGGGACCCAACCCACCACGCCACTAGAGGGAAGTAGTCACCTAACAAGGGGAAGAAGTAAACAAAAAAGGATGTCAATTTCTTGATTCCATCATAGTTCCTTTCACTCTTTCTTTGAACTAGATATCTTTTATCTTTTATGTGTTCCCAAATCAACCTAAACCTATAATGAGCTTTCCCACATTCCAAATTATTATAACATTGTTATTAGAAAAAGTGTATATAGCTCTACACTTTTTTTCTAGTCAATTCAAAGAGAATTTTAGAAGTGAGACCAGGAAAGGAGCATTGAAGCAGTTGGGAAATTTTACTTATTTATGTGTTTGCTTATTTTATTCAACTCCTTCTTTATTACAAAAGGTCAGACTGAGGTCCAGAGAAGTGAAATTTCTTACCAAAATTTTGACGGTAATTAATAGCAGAACTGTGTTCAGCGTCCATGTCTTAAAATTTGTATTGCAACTTATTCTATTACATATACTGCTCCTTTTATATATAGACATCTCCATGAATATGCCATTGCTTTGTCTGTTTTTCATTTTTAATGAGAAACATAACAGTCTTTTGTAAAAAATTCTCTTCCTATAAGCAAGCTCTATGTTTTAAGAAGTTAAACACATAGACTTCATAAATTTCACGGTGTTGTGATATAACAGAATGTTTATTGTTACCTTGGGGATTTCCGTACAGTCCCCTTCCCATATACTTTCCTACCTTTTTCACAAATTCAAATCTGTCAACTGTTCCTAGTCGAACTCCAAAAAGATTCCCTGAAGAATCCAACCTTCATTGATTTCCCCTTGTACTCAGTCCTACATGTGTTAGCCCTAGATAAGCCCTCATATTGCATTGATCGATACTGTGGCTCCCAACCAGACCATATTTAACATCCACCTAGAGGTGGAATGAGTTCATGACACATAGCTTCCTGTGCTGCCATGTTAGGCATAATTCCTTCTCAATTAATTTGAAGGGCTGAATTCGTACTTCGATGACTTTAAAGAGTGGCTATGACTTCCCAAATGACTGTGAAATCCGGCTTGCACCTGAGTTATTAAGGATGAGCCTCAAAGTCTAGTCTAAGTTTGAACGCTATCACTCCACTAGTATTCTTATCGCTGAAAGACCTTGCTACACGCAGCTGAGCCAACAGTCTTTGCAAACATTGATGTTTCATTCATCTCGTTGTTTAGAAAGATTTGTTTCCCTCTTAATGGCTGAGAATAAAACTTTAAAGGAAAACATCTCCACGGGAAGCCTAGCATTGTTTAGGAATGGATAATCTGTGGCTGCCAGAAAACATTACTCGATTATCAGTTTGAATTTCCTTTTGCTCCTTAGTTTCATCCTAGTAAGTATTTCTTTTATTCCCTTCGACCACCCCAGACTGTTTTTCTCCCTCCTGGCTGTCTCTATAGCTTTCAAATATTTAGCAAGCTTCAAATTTTGATTGATCCCCACCTTTTTTCCTCCTCATCAAGTGCTAACTTCTATCCTCAGTGGACTCCTGTCTGTTGTTCTTTGAGATTAAAAATCAATGAATATTACAAAAGTAGAAGAATTCTTTAACAAGTCCCTTTGTCCCTCCTTTCACCTTCTCACAAAGAATTTTTTTTCGTTTTATCACTTCCCTTTCAAAAGTACCATATACCTTAATTAAATTATTACAATTCTTTTGAGGATTATGAATAAATCTTCATTTGTTTTCTTTATTAGCATTCGATCTGCTTTTGTTAATTGTGTAAATGTTCCCCGTAGGCAGAATAACTCAAATGAGCAATAAAACTCAAATGAAGCAGGGCTTTTTGTTAAGGAGAGTCAATTTGATTAACGTCACAGTCAATATGATGAATGGCAGCATTTTGGAACAAGTTGGCCAGTAACTTGAAACTGACAATATAATGTGTGTGTCATTAGGACTAAATAAATTCAAGAATGTATCATAGCGTTGATCTGGAATGCTCCTTGATTTGGGATAAAATAATGATTCTGTGCATTTCCATAATATTCATTCTTAGATTCAATGCTTTATAAATAGACTTTATCATCTTGATGCTCAAATGACATGGAAACAAGTGAACTTCATCAGTGCCAAAGGAGTAAAATGGTCATTCAGGGATCTAGATTCAGTGCTTGGAGTGATGGAAATCGATTTCCCCTGTATGGCTAACATGATGTAGTTAATAAGGAAGGATTTATAGCAAATATAAATAAATGTTCATGGGAAACACTTAAAATGCAAACCAAGAAATTGCAAACTTCCAACTATAGACTTTCTCTGTGTCAACCAAATGCTCGCCAATATTCAACAGTGGATAAACATCTGATTAACAAATTTTCTTGTGAAAAAGGAGAAATAGAAGAAAATGTACCTAAGGATTGGATTAAGAGTGCTATAAGAATAAACTTTCTTCAAGGATTCTAAATCTCAATAACGCATCCCTTATATCTTCCATAACCTAAGGCTCCAGAGATTATGAAAACAGAAAATAAAGAATAGTTTTTGGTTTTGTTCAGTGTTATTTTGTGGTGGTGGTTGTTTTTGTGCGTGTGTTGATTTTTTTAAGCAAAGTTAGGACACAATTTTGTTTCCTGGGAAAGAGAAGGTAATTTATAAGACTAAAACCCCATCAAGTGAAACTTCAATAAAAGGGAGAGAGACAGAGACGAGAGCTTGTTGTGAATCACTTATTTATCTGATACAAAAAGGAAGTCCCTATAACCAAGAAACAGAAGCAGTAATAAATCCGTTCTATATGAAAGAAAAAATTAATTTAAAGATATATATTTAGACTCTACATGTGAAATCTAACTATATCTTTGCCAGTTTTTCTGCAAATGAACAAACTGATCCTTAAAATTAAAAAAAGTTCATGTAAATTGGCATCAAATAACTATGAACCGATACCTATTCTTCATCCAAACTCTCTTGGTTTTATCAATAATTAAGATATCCAGATTTCTCCATTACCATGTTAATTTTACTACATTCTCTTTCTCACCTCTAGGACTTACTGTTAGACTCTTTGAAGAAACGATCATGTATTTCTATTTTGATATATTGCCATATGTAAACAAAACATAGACAATTTACTTTTTTTTTTTTTTTTTTTTGGTACGCGGGCCTCTCACTGTCGTGGCCTCTCCCGTTGCGGAGCACAGGCTCCGGACGCGCAGGCTCAGCAGCCATGGCTCACGGGCCAAGCCGCTCCGCGGCACGTGGGATCTTCCTGGACCGGGGCACGAACCCCTGTCCCCTGCATCGGCAGCTGGACTCTCAACCACTGCGCCACCAGGGAAGCCCGACAATTTACTTTTGAAGAGACCTAGAGACCTTCTTTTTCTTCAAAAAGAAGAAATTCTGCTGTAGACTAGGAAATTGGTTCCAGACTATAAATTCTTGGAGGTAAATGGAGCTTTTAGTACAAAGATAAATTATACACAAATGCAGAACAAGGATCTTCTGGGAAAAGAGAAGTTTAAAAGTACTTTGGGGAAAAAAAAAAAGAGTGAAACAACCTGAATCCAAATCTCCTAACAGTCTTTCTTCTAATCACAGTTTTCCTCAACAGTTACTTTATTTCCCCTCTATTTCTTCAACGGAGTAAAAACACAAATGCTAAAGGTTTAGTGAAACAAATGAATGAATATAACAAATCAGAAAGACTCATACAGAGAACAACCTAGTGGTTACCAGAGGGTAGAGAGTTGGGGGAGGGGCAAAATAAGGAAAGGAATTAAGAGATACAAACCACTAGGTATAAAATAAATAAGATACACAGATGTAATGTATATGTATGTAATGCACAGGGAATATAATCAATGTTTTATAACTTTAAATGGAGAACAATCCATAAAAATATTGAATCACTATGTTGTACAACTGAAACTGATATAATATATATATATATTTTTTGGCTGAATTGGGTCTTCGTTGCTGCGTGCGGGCTTTCTCTAGTTGCGGCAAGTGGGCTTCTCACCGCGGTGGCTTCTCTTGTTGCGGAGCATGGGCTCTAGGCTCACGGGCTCAGTAGTTGTGGCACACAGGCTTAGTTGCTCTGTGGCATGTGGGATCTTCCCGGACCGGGGCTCGAACCCGTGTCCCCTGCATTGGCAGGCAGATTCTTAACCACTACGCCATCAGGGAAGCCTGATATAATATTTTAAATCAACTATACTTCAATTAAAAATTTGGAAAAAATTCTTTTAAGAAAAACGTGAAGCTGATCAAGAAAGAAAAACAATGCACGTTGAACAGTAGACAAAAGAAGTGGCCAAACTTGAAATGCACAGACAAGGCTCTAGGCAAATTAGAAATGATTACCAAGTTAAATTAAAAAAGGAAACAGTAAAACTGTGATTAGAAACAGTTCAATGTTGAAATGCCCATATTCTAAGGTAACCGTATTTCTTTATATCTTGTTCTAAATTACATCAAGTAAGAAGACAATAGATACAGTCAATATAATTTTATGTTATCTTTTTAAATGTTGTCTTTTCTTTTAAATCTACTTGTTTTATACATTTTTCCAAAGTATAAGATACCTGTGTGATTTTCTTTAATTTAAAAACGCGTGAAGAACTTCCCTGGTGGTGCAGTGGTTAAGAATCCACCTGCCAGTGCAGGGGACGCGGGTTCGAGCCCTGGTCCAGGAAGATCCCACATGCCGAGGAGCAACTAAGCCCGTGTGCCACAACTACTGAGCCTGCGCTCTAGAGCCCGCGAGCCACAACTACTGAAGCCCGCGTGCCAAGAGCCCGTGCTCCGCAACAAGAGAAGCCACCACAATGAGAAGCCTGAGTACGGCAACAAAAAGTACCCCCCGTTCACCGCAACTGGAGAAAGCCCACGCGCAGCAATGAAGACCCAACACAGCCAAAAATTAAATAAATAAATAAATATTTTTTAAAAAAATGAAAATACAGAAGTGTATGCCCTCTTTTAATTTACTTCACACTATACATGGAAGGCATGAATCATCTGATGATGAAAACCAAGACATTGTTTACCTGGTAGCATTGCATCTTTATTTCACCCAAAGTAACCAGGACAGAAATAAAGGCTGTGATTTAAGTGTTTTGGGATTGAATGAGCATCTTTGTAGAAGTTAATGTGGCAGACTCCATCGGGACTTTTTCTGCACTATTTCAATATTTTCATGTTTCTTGAATGAACTTGGGGTGTTATCACTTTTTTCCCAATGCACACATTTAATATCATATTTGTACAGAGCATTCAGAATTCTTAAGAAACAAAAAGTGAGCTACCCCTGGAAAGCGAGGGAGAAGAGATTATTTGCCCTGCCTTCTGTTTCTTTCATCATATCCCTCTCCTTTGGCAATGGCCTTTATCCTCCATGCTCACATCAGTGAAGAGACCAAGGCCAATTCCAACTCTTTGGTTCCTCCATCCTCCTTCTGGGTCCTGTCCTTTTGCTTTGAACCTCCACCCCAAAGAAGGCTTCCAGGCCAGTGACCTTTCCTTTCTTTCTTTTTCAGAAGCTTCTTGTTGTCAGCATACTTGCTCATTTCTTTAGTCGAAGTGTGCCCCTTACAAAAATATCTACTGCCCCTGACCTTTGAAAAGGGCAAAAGGGGGTTTTAGCTAGCGCTAACAGGGAGAGGACGAAAGCCTTGACAGTCTCCACGGAACTCAAGGATACTAAAATTTCTCAAGTTGCAGCCCCCTTCTCTCCATTTGCCAAATCTTTGTGCTTTTTGAGCAACCGGAGTGAGTAAATCTGAAGCAAAGATAAGGAAGGAAAATAGTTCTCAAAGGGTAAATTGTAGCCTCTAAAAGGGGAAGGAAAACTTGTCATCTTTCAACCCAACTTTCCTTGGCAGAAGCAGCCTTTAAGAATTCCCTTTAAATGAGTTCTCGACTTCTGGCAGGCTTCTGGCTATGCAGCTCCCTTTGTTCAGGAATGATGTTTTAAACTTCCCAGTTTAGCCTCACAGCACAGTTTTCAGGAAAGTTTTTTTATTTTCTATATGTTCTTACTTCTTATCCCTAAGACAAGTTTTTCTGCCAAATAAAACATCAATTTCCAAAGAACTGAATTACCTCTAATATTGTATTGATGGCTTTCTTGATGCCTAAACTTTATCACACATACACACACACACGCACAAAGAAGTCATATACCAATTAGAGTATGTTCCACTGCACTTTTCAAGTTCATGCATGACTTTGGGTGCAATATTTAATTAGCAGCAATACAGCAAAAGACGACTGACTTTTAGAAACTAGAAACCCACATACAGGCAGAGTCTCCTTCCCCTCTCATCATTTTTTGTGTGTGTGTTTTTAATTAAATATCCCCGGGTTTCAGTGATCCTACAGATGTTTGACACAATACCCGTTCATTAGAAATACTGTATATTTATCACATCTCGAAGATGGACTTTTCAGCTCTTTCTTTCAGCCACATGTCTCAGATGAATATGCATTGTGAGAGGACTTATTTGACAGGTACAGAAGAGTTGAGTGGCAAGGAGAGAACATTATGAATCTCACTAGAATTAGGAAAAAGAGGTAGAGTGACTGCACCAAGTCATTGTCAATAGTTCAGTTTGAATGAGTACAGGTGCTATTATCTCACAAGCACATAAAAGGAGAGAGAGGAAAGATAAGAGAGCTGCATTTTCCACCTGTTGGCACATCGATGGGTTTATTCTAATCCACATATCTCTCCATGCCCTTCATGAGAGCTTATTCATTTAGCTCCAGCGGGCCCACTGAATGTGGGTATTTTAAATGACTGTTAATGAGACAGCAATTCTCTCATTTTCAGGTTCATAACACCCCAAGCCACAAAATATCATAGATATCCCATTTCTTTTTTTTAATTAATTTTCATTGGATTATAGTTGATTTACATTGTTGTGTTAGTTTCAGGTGTACAGCAGGGTGAATCAGTTATGCATATACATGTATCCACTCTTTTTTAGGTTCTTTCCCCTCATAGGTCACTACAGAGTATTGAGTAGAGTTCCCTGTGCTATATAGTAGGTCCTTATTACTTATATGTTTTCTATATATAGTAGTGTGCATATGTCAATCCCAATCTCCCAATTTAACCCTCCCCCTGCTCTCCCCCTTGGTAACCATAAGTTGGTTTTCTACACCTGTGACTCTATTTCTGTTTTGAAAATAAGTTCATTTGTACCCATTTTTTAGATTTCACATATAAGCCATGTCACATGATATCTGTCTCTCTCTGACTTATGTCACTCAGTATGACAATCTCTAGGTCTATCCATGTGTCTGCAAATGGCATTATTTCGTTCTTTTTAAGGCTGAGTCATATTCTGTTGTACATATGATGCCCTTTTTATTCATATTGGACAGGCGGCAAACCATTTTTCCTTTGGGTCTGTGTTGTCCTTCTCACTTGATAGCTCCACCTGCCCCTGCTGTAGGCCTTCCTGGGTCACAGCATCATCACCATGTAGAGCAAAGAGTTTTAGAGGCTTCCAGCCAATCACCTCATGTGTGCTGTCATCCTCTGACCCCTTCTACCTGTAGACTCTGTGAAGGAGAGATCTCCTGAGTCCACTCCCCCACTCACACCACCTTCCCCCCGCTGCTTCTTCGGGTATCTTCACTGTGCCCCGCTGTGTTCAGAAACCTTAGAGGAACGGTTGAGACAATACTGTAGGAGAGCCTTGGTCATCTACAGCCACCCAACACACTTACAAAATTTTATTTTCCTCCAAAACATTTTGCCATTGGTGCTTGCCAAAGAGAGGTGCTTTTTTTTTTTTTTTTGGTTTGTTTTTTTGAAAATGTCAAGGTAACAGAAAAGTTTATTGGGACAGGAAATGTGCTACATTTGGTCCTAGGAGAGGAGGAACATCGGCCACCTGCTATATATACTAGATCTATACCATTATGATGAATTTGCTTTGATTTTAAAAGGTTGATGGAACTGAGAGCAGGCCACCCCAAAATGTGTCATATTGATTATTTTAAAGTTACTTAAGAAACAGCCAGTGCAAAGAGGACACTCTGACCCTCTCTTGTCCTCTTGAAGGCAGGAAATAAATCTCCCATGTGAAAGGTACCCTCCCCATACCAGGAGGTAGAAATATATCCTTATCACTACAGACAGGGAATTCAGGGCTTAGAAGGCTGTATGAACAAACCTTGTTACTTCTTTCCTAATTTACTCCCCGAAGCCCAACCTTGTCAATTCTTTACAAATTTATTATTTCTTTATTTAAAAGATATAAAAGCTGATAGCTTTGGTCACTTCTTTGGGTCTCATATCTTTGTATGTATAAAATTAAATTAAATTTGGTGTTCTCCTATTAACCTCTCTTTTAATACAGGGAGTGTCTCGGCCAGGAACCTAGAAAGGTAGAGGGGAAATTATTTTTCTTCCTCTACAGGGTCAGAGTTTCATCTTGATTTCCACCCAGCTCAATTTCTAGATCGTGGCCTCTACTATTAGTTTCCTTCATGTTCTGTTCTTTTCTCATTAAAAGGAAGCTATTTTGGGCTTCCCTGGTGGCGCAGTGGTTGAGAGTCCCCCTGCCAATGCAGGGGACGCGGGTTCGTGCCCCGGTCGGGGAAGATCCCACATGCCGCGGAGCGGCTGCGCCTGTGAGCCATGGCCGCTGAGCCTGCGCGTCCGGAGCCTGTGTTCCGCGACGGGAGAGGCCACAGCGGTGAGAGGCCCGCGTACCGCAAAAAAAAAAAAAAAAAAAAAAGGAAGCTATTTTTACATAAGTAAGGGAACACCACAATCTACTTTTTGTCAGCATGCTAAGATAATAAACAAGAGGGGGCCAGAAAAAGAGGAGGCAGAAGTCTCCTATGAAACACTTCAAATGAGAAGGATTTCCTTTTGCCCCTCAAATTTTTGGTTTCAGTTAGACATTTTACCTGACATGTGCACTGTGTATTGTGATATACTTGCATGGTGAATACAAAGATTGTCCTCGACGTAGAGGACAAATCCTGGATTTGTCCTTGACAAGATATGTTGAGGCCAGGTCTCAATGTTCCTCAGGGTTCCTGCTGCATAATTGTTACGTTATCCGAAGGACACGAGGAGATCTCTGGAAGTGAAGGAGTTGTGTGTGTCCTGTGAGACACCAATTCATAAACATGGTTTGTTTGAACCTTTAATGGAAACACTTGTGTTCCAGTTGAAAGAACACAGACAGTCGTTCTTCACTTCCTTGAATGTCACACAAACCCACAGGACTGATGAACAAAGTTGAGTATCAGAAAACCCTCTGAGAGGGGGAAAGAGGGGTGTCACAGAAGGAGCAAGTACGAAGTATCAAAAGAATAAATGATCCTACTTTGGAGAAGCAGAGTGATCTGGAAGGGGTGCATGGGTACCTTTGGCTCACACTTATATGTTGATATTCTCCTTATTTTCTTCTCACTTAGCTCAATTTTAGGGGCTATATCATCCATTCCCATGGCTCCTCTGTAATTACTATTACACAGCCACTGTCTGAATTGGAGCAATGAGCAAGTGTTAAGTATTTGAGTCAGCAGACATCTGGTCCTGTCCAAAACATCCATAAGACATTGGTCTATACCAAAAAGTCTTTGATATTTGGTCCTGTCCAAAACGATTTGGCATGGACCAAATATGCTCATGGATGTTTTGGATAGGACCAATTTCAAGGACATTTTGGCATGGATCAAATGTCTTAAGGACAGGAGATGGAAGCAGATTCGGCACTTGAAAGATGGGTAAGGGGTAAGTTGCCAAGCGCTTGGAGAATCAGCAATCATCAATGGAAGCCATGGACAGCTTTCCTTAAACTAATAGGTAAACGTTTCGATGAGATCTGTTGCTATGTCAGCGATGACTTATCTTAAGAGTTAAAAGAGAAATAATGCTGACTTGACCATTTTATTTTTATTTTGAAAGTGAATAGGACACCCCCTAGTGACCACAAAATAGGCAGCTGGTTTCTCTAGGTCAGTTAAGAGCCTTCCCATCATGGGAAAGAGGAAAGCCAACTGGAGGGTTGAGGAGACTGTTACAAAAAGATCCACCTGGGAAGAATGTATCCAGCAATGACAGGTTGTGTGACGATGATGTGAGATTGTCAAACACTTTTGTATCCTTCCCTTCAGTCTGGCTTATGTACCTTTCGAAGGAGCACATGGCTTGATAGGGGGGCAGCCTTGAAATCAACTGACAGAGTGGAGAAAACATTAAGAGCGTCTGCAGCCACAGGACACTCTGCTACAGTGAGATTTGTTGTAGGACAGAAAAGACAGCTTTATAACAACATCTTATTGATATCGGCTTCCAGAGCATGGATAGGAAAAAAAAATGTATACACTGGCAGCAAGTGTTTGCAGCATGAGTTAGGGTCTTTGATGGAACAAACTGGGCTACCAATAAAGTAGTACAAGAGGGAAAATAAAGACGCTGCAGCAGTGAAGAACGATCATGGGGCCAATAGCATGCCTTGGAGTAGTTGCACCTCAGCTCCATTTTAGCAATAGAATCACGGGCTTAGACCTCTGGTCTTCCCGTTTGAAGCATCAATAGATGTCTTACCCAAGGGTGACTTTACAGAGATGGTATGATAATAACAGCTTAATGTGAGATAAAAATCTATCTGATTGCACAGGTGGAATTCTTAGAAACAAACACCACACTTAGATTCATGCTGATTATAGTAAGGTTATAATAATATTAGCTAAAAAGTCAATTTCAAAGTTCCTGTCAAAAGTCATGGATTTGTTATTTTTGAGTATACAGACTGCTTTTCAGTTGAATTGCTTGATTTGCCTTAAGCCCCAAGTTCACAGATCTTGAAATATTGATTTTATTGTTTTAAAATGGGGAAATTATATAGAGCGCCCGTTGGTCAATGGTCAAACTGCAATTAAGTCAATTCAGGATATTTTTTCTAACACGTCACAATCACTGTTCAGAATAGCTTTGATTTGGTGCATTGCTATATTTTTTTTTTCCCCTCTAGGGACAGTGTGGATGCTAATTCAAATTTTTCAAGGCAGGAAATGAGGTGTCTGGTCTGGTAAAGAAAGTCATTCATCAGAGTTACAGTTCTTCCTGGCTGGGGATGTAAACGGAAGCATCTAAACAGTCTAAGAAAGCTGATCTTATGACATCCCTGGAGAAGATGTCGTAGCGCTAACATAAACCATCATTACTCTCCACTTCCCAGGACCTAAGTACTTCAAGGTTAGTGATAAATAAATAGGTTCTGTTTTTATGAAAAGATGTAAAACATGAACGTTTCTTTTGTTCTAATTCCTGATGATGCCTGTGTGTTTGCAGAGAGGGAAAGAGCCCCTTTAGGAAAAAAGGCAGCATCTGATTCCAGTTCTTTCTTGGTTATTCTTGCACTGATTTGAAGGGTTTTTTTCCTTTCTTAATGCAGTTATATCCCATTTGGACAGCTCTGAAGGGTGTTACTGGGTTTAATTTGTCACATCACACTTATTTCTAAATCTTGTGCGTTTTCAAACAAAATAATTCTAGATGCTATAGGAGACAGAAAGAATTTTGAGACTCAATTACCTATCTTCAAGCAACTTGCCCTAGAGATAAAGAGGAAGTATATATCATTATTTTACCTCTTACTGGGGGGCTTTGGCATAAAAAAATAACTAAAAATAAATGCAGCTTTTGTGCTCTGAAGCCCGACACCCCACTCTGTTATTTAGTATCTGGGTGACCTTAGACTTGTGCTTTAGTTACCATAGCTATAAATGGTGTTAACAGTACAAGATACATCATAGGGTTTTGGTAAGTATTAAATTAGTAACTATACACGAAGTAATGAGAATGCAATCTTGAGGCGATAGACTCAGTAAAAATATATGAACAAGGAAGTGTAGGGGTGGTGAGTGCTGTGTTATCATAGCAGGATAAAGGAATAGCAAAGAGGCTAGGAGAGGACTTACCTAGGTCAGTTGGAGAAGGCCTCCTTGAGGAAGAAATATTTGGACTGAACCAGAGAGTAGAGGGCATTTCACCTCAGAATCTTCTTAAAATGTTACTCTGTATAAAAGTGGAGTTATGGATGGCTTATGAGATGGAGAAAGAAATCATTTGACTGTGGTTAAGTTGGTCCGGGGAGGCAGTGCTCTTGGTAAATCTTCATTAACTGAGTGACTGAAGGGTTAACTGATTAGTTCATTTATTGCATGAAACCTGGAGAACCAAATGGTGAATAAATATTTAGGGAAGAAAAGAATGAAGGGATGATGGATCATATTAGTGGAAATAATGACGTAAAATTTTGGAGGTAAGAAAATATGAGGGAGAAATCAGTACTCTGTTAATGTGGAAGACACACAAGATGACAAGTCAAAGATAAATGAGGTGTCAGGCCTGAATGACAAGTACACAGTAACAGGAAAACACCAAGGGGGACTTGCTTTGAGGGGAAAAAGATAAGGATACCCCTTTCATATAGATGTACGCACATCTGAAATGTGGATACATTTTGTGATGCACAGTGTGATGGAAAACGTGTTTTGGACAGATTTGCCTCTAAAAAATAGGAGAAACTCAGAACTTAGGTGAGCATTAGAACTAAAATATATAGTTTTATTTAACCAAGGAAGTGATTATTCATCTCTCTTCATTTCTTTCATCTTCATAATGGGTTATCCATTATCGTGATTTTAAAAATGATTGAATTTAGCAAATATGGGTTGAGCTGCCACTGAACACCAGGTTGAGATGAATAAAACATAGTTTCCACACCTCTGCTAGAGGGGATAAGGAGAAAGGAGAACCAGCAACACACACATACATACACACACACACACACACACACACACACACACACGCACGCACAGGAATGGTTAGTTGATTAAAGGCGATCTGGGAAAATCTGATACAATGAGAGTAAAAATTTTCAAGAAGAGCTCTCTCAATCATTTAGCAAAATATTTCATGGAGAATAAAAGCTAAGAAACTGCCTTTAGATTTGTCAACTAGGAGATGATCATTGATCTTTGAAGGGGAAAATTCAGTGGAATACTGGAGAGAGAAGCCACGGTGCATCTCTTATCCCTTCATCCTTCATTCCTTTGGGTTTTCAAGAAAAGTCTTATCAGTTGGCAAAAAAACATGTTAGTTCTTTCTATAAATGCGGACAATAAATGACTAAGGCATATTCATAATCACTAAATTACCAGAATCCACTTTAAAAAAAATGACAACTAAAAACATTTAGAAGACAATCAGACAGTGACAGGGTCACCGCTCCCCCAAAATAAAGTATTGTCCCCAAAATAAAACTTCTAAATGTATATAATAATGTGTAATTAAAGATATAAGACAATTGCATTTTCTGACATCTCATGCCAGTGGAGTTGCTACCTTGAAGGGTGTCTCCAAATGATAGAATGAGTAAATAAACATGGGAGAATTCTTTAAGGATAATTTATTTACTTTATCTTAAGAGACAAATTTGATAACAAATAAGAAAGAAAAGGACAAAGGTTTTGAAGGTCAAGTTAAGCATTTTTCTCTAACAAGGTTATTTTGACATTACTAAATGGAGCCGCCACAGAACTTTGAGCAGCTCTATTAGATTAATGATAGCATCAACGCTACAAACAAGCACCATTTGTTAAGCACCTTTCCTCCTCAAGACTTTAATTCTGCTTGGGATATAGAAAGTGGAGATGGAAAGAAAGTCTGGTCTAACCCTGGTCACTATATATTTTTTTCCCCTTTAAAAATTTTTTTTTTAATTCAGTGAGAAGGAATCCATAGCAAAAAATAACTTTTCCAGACAGTACCACGAAAATCAATAATCAGTCTTGCCAAAAGAAATCCAACAACATTTTCAGTGCTATTACAGATTAGACAGACTGTATTGATAATAAAAAGCCATATGTCCAGTCTTTTATATACTCTGAAAGGAAATGTCTTCATTATTGCATAAAGCCTCTTCACCTACTCATACCCTCAGCCACAGATAATCTCTTCCTCCTTTCACTTGTTTAGAATTTTACATTTCAAGCAGAAAGTGAGAACTTCTGGTTAAACATGGAGGCTTGAGTACGTGAGGGCTTTTTCTCTGCTCCTTCCAGAAATCCCATTCAAATGAGAGTGCCCTACTTATGAACGATTTCTGTTCCAAGAGCACGTTTGTAAGTCCAATTTGTTCGTAAGTCCAACAAAGTTAGCCTAGGTACCCAGCTAACACAATGGTTATAGAGTTCTGTACTATAATAGGTTTATAATACTTTTCACACAAATAATACATTAAAAAAAACACAAAAAATAAACATTTTTAATCTTACAGTACAGTACCTTGAAAAGTACAGTAGTACAGTACAACAGCTGGCACACAGGGGCTGGCATCGAGTGAACAGGCAAGAAGAGTTCCTGACTGGAGGAGGGAGAGCAGGTGGGAGATGGTAGAGCTGAAGGATTGTCAGCAATAGGAGATGGAGGGCGAGCTGCCATTTCCCTCACGCCTGACGCGGATGGCACAGGTTCTGGCTCCTTGCTAGGACCAGATGCACATTCACATCTTTGGAAGTTCACAACTTGAAGCTTCACATGTAGGAGACTTACTGTAACGCTAAACCCACAACACAAAGGGAAAGGGGAGGGAACTATCAGGGGATAAAGAGATGTCAACAAAAGAATCATGCAGCAGGAGCTTGTAAAGGCTTATCTAGTGAGATTCTATATATCAAGGAAGGCTACAGTGAGGCGTGAGACTGAAAAGAAAGTCTACCTGAAAGTCCTCACAGGAAATATTTAAACACTTGGTCCCTCCCCAGAAACTGGTGGTTTATTTTGTGGAGAAATAGAATCAGAGGTTACCCAGATTCTAGCACATACGGCACAGAGGAAAGGTGAGGGAGAGGGTACCATGCTTGAAAGTCACTGTTTGATGATATCCCCCCCGTCCCCACAAACCTTCTTAATTCCACTTCACTGCAAGAATATCCTGTTTTGGCCAATATTCATAGGCAGGAGTTTGGAGCAGTCTTCCCTGGAAAAATTCAACACACCCAAAAAAGGACATAAATAGTGACCTTTGGTGGTGTCTCAAAGAAACAGCTGGGTCCCCACCCAATACTGCTACAGT
The DNA here is from genome assembly GCF_003676395.1 of Aethalodelphis obliquidens. NCBI lineage: Eukaryota > Metazoa > Chordata > Mammalia > Artiodactyla > Delphinidae > Aethalodelphis > Aethalodelphis obliquidens. The sequence continues at coordinate 26,211,406 of NW_020837969.1, read as the reverse complement.
GAAGCCCACTGGTCCTTAAGACCTACCCACATATACAGAAAATTAGAGGATCAGTCCAGGAGATCCATGCCTCCTGCATGTTGATCACTATCTCTGTTTTCTAAGGAACTAAATCTGGGGTATAGTGATTCAAGAAAATTTTCTAGAAGATAACAATATTATTTTCCAGATCAAAAAAGCTTGCTAAAGTCCCAGTATAATGAATGATAAATTACTTAAAGCACATCAACATGCAAATTTAGAAAGCAAGAGAAGAAAAAGAATCCAAAAAGCTTTGAGGAAAAGAAATATATCAGATAACATCAAAAAGAATATTACTCAGTCATAAAGAGAAAAAAATGTGTTATTTGTAATGAGGTGGATGGACCTAGAGTCTCTCATACAGAGTGACGTAAGTCAGAAAGAGAAAAACAAATACTGTATGCTAACACATATATATGGAATCTAAAAAAACAAAAATGGTTCTGAAGAACCTAGGGGCAGGACAGGACGCAAACGTAGAGAATGGACTTGAGGACACGGGGAGGGAGAAGGGTAAGCTGGGACGAAGTGAGAGAGTGGCATGGAGATATATACACTACCAAATGTAAAATAGATAGCTAGTGGGAAGCAGCCGCATAGCACAGGGAGGTCAGCTCGGTGTTTTGTGACCACCTATAGGGGTGGGATAGGGAGGTTGGGAGGGAGACGCAAGAGGGAAGAGATACGGGGATATATGTAAATGTATAGCTGATTCACTATGTTATAAAGCAGAAACTAACACACCATTGTAAAGCAATTAGACTCCAATAAAGATGTTAAAAAAAAAAGAGGGAGGGGATATGGGGACATATGTATGCATATAGCTGATTCACTTTTTTGTACAACAGAAACTAACACAGTATTGTGAAGCATTTATACTCCAATAAAGATCTATTTAAAAATTTTTTAAAGCATCAAATGGTATAAAGCATTGGACGTCTCAGCCACAACACTAAAATCTAGAAGATAAAGCAATTTCTTCAAAATTCTGAGGGTGAATGGTTTTCAAACTGTGATTGTACATGCTGACAAATTGTCAATTAAGCGTGAGAGCAGAATCACGCACTTTCTTATATCCAAGGGTGACAGCCATCTCTCCCTTCCTACGTTTTTCACGGCACTATGGGTGTGTGTTGCCAAAACAAGAGAGTAAACGATGCAAAAGGAGGGCGACCCTGAACTCAGTAAGTAGGGGATGCAACAAAGGGTGAGGGCGAAGTCCCAGGAGAAGAGCCCTGTGTCAGGGTTTAGCATGAGTCCAACAGGGAGCAAGGGGAGAGAGTTATCTGGAAGGGGTTTCCTGGAAAATTGTAGAACTGTTGCAATACCTGAGGTGTTTTAGTGTCCAGAGAGGCTGTATTACACAACAAAGCACCAAAGCACCAAAGGGCTGGCACAACAAAGCACCAAAGAATGGATGGCTGAAACAACACAGAAACGTATTTTCTTAAAATTATGGAAGCTGAGAGTCTAAGATCAAGTTGTTGGCAGGGTTGGTTTCTCTGCAGGCCTCTGTCTTTGGCTTGCAAGCGGCCGCCCTCTTGCTGCCTCTTCACAAGGTCATCTCTCCGTGCGTCTGTGCCCCTCATGTCTCTCTTCTTATAAGGACACCAGTCATATTATATTAGGGTCCCATCCTAATGGCTTCGTTTTAACTCAATCACCTCTGTAAAGATCTTATCTCCAAAGATGATTACATTCTGAGGTGCTGGAGTTTGGGATTTCAACATATAAATTGTGGAAGAACACAACTCAGCCCATAAGAGAAGGGTCATAACTCCACTGGGAAATGTGGAAATGAAATGTAATCAAGGTATAATACATCAACCAGCTACAATAAGATAAGACCTGAATATCAACTGAACCAACACTGTCATAAAACCATAATGAGGAAACAGATGAGAACAGGGAAAGAGAAAGTTTGTAGAAGATTATCACAGGGAAGGAGGGTTGGATCTCGGGAATATTGTTGTTTTGTACTTAGCCTTGTAGTACTATTTGATTATTAAATTCTGCAAATATATTTTATTGACAAACACTTTTCAATATTTTTAAAATGAACTGGTGTTATTCAAAAGGGAAGATAGTTATTTGTATAAACACTTTAGCTTTACTGTTAGATCATCGGGTTCTTGAGTGCAGGTTCCATGTCTTAGTCATTAGCATCTCACTTGTATTCTTCACATACGACATAGCAAACCCATGAGTAGAACATGCGATCACTCAAGAAAAGTTTCTGGAAATAAAGAATATAATAATTTATTTCTCATAATACCTAGCACCCGATTATTACCCGATTAATAGCTAATCATTATGAACGGAATATATATGATAAATATTGGCTAAATGAAGAAATTAATCAGAAAGTAGAGTAAGAATTGATACAGTTTTAGTCAATCTCAAATAGAAAATAATCCAGTGAACGAAAGAGTGAGTTGGAGAGAAGGAGGAGAGAGAGAAAGGTAGAGAGAGAGGAGGAGAGAAGGAAAGACAAATCTGTGAGTTTATTTAACAATTATACAAGTAACCTCATGCTACAGACTGAATGCTTGTGTCCCTCCAAAATTACATGCTGAAACCTAATCCCCGCAGGGTGATGATATTTGGAGGTATAACTTTGGGGAGGTGATTAAATCATGAGGGTAGAGCCCTTGTGAATGGGATTAAAAAAGAGACCCCAGAGAGCTCCTTTGCCCCTCTCAACATGTGAGGACACAGCAAGAAGATGGCCATCTACAAACCAAGAATCAGACTTTCATCAGACACAGAATCAACAAACGTCCTGATCTTGAATTTCCCAGCCTCCAGAACTGTGAAAAATAAATATTTGTTGTTTATCATCCACCTCATAAGAGGCTTTTTGTTATAGCAGCCCCAAATAGACCGAAACTGCTGGACAATTCAGCCTAAACCAATTTTCCATCCTTTGCTGTTTTGGTGTGCCTTTTCAGATCACCTCTTTAAGAAACCAGAAGTCCCCTTTGGCTGATAATGCCAAAATGGTATTAAGAATATTTTTAATAATTTCATATTGATATGTATAGAAATATCAAACCATTATGTTGTGTAACAGGAACTAACATAGTGTCGTAGGTCGATTATACTTCAAAGGCAAACAAACAAACTCATAGAAAAAGAGATCAGATTTGTAGATCAGAGGCAGGAGGTAGGGAAAGAAGGAATTGGATGAAAACAATCAAAAGGTACAAACTTGGTTATAAGATAAATAAGTATTAGGGATACAATGTACACCATGACAAATAGAATTAACGCTGCTCTAAGTTATATGTGAAAGTTGTTGAGAGTAATTCCTGAGAGTTCTCATCACAAGGACATTTTTTTCTATTTCTTTAATTTTGTTTCTATATGAGGTGATGAATGTTCACTAAACTTACTGTGATAATCACTTCATGATGTATGCAAGTCAGATCATTATGCCGCACACCTTAAACTTATAGAGTGCCGTATGTCATATCTCAATAAAACTGGAAGAAAAAACCAAATATTTTAAAATCAATTTTCAACTAGATATAAAATAGATAAATCCATTTCTGGTTGCTCCTTCACCATATTTCTGCCTAGAGAAACTAAAACAATTGTACCATGTCAACCTGAGAATGCTTAATGCTGTCCTTTAGAAAAAATCTAAATAATTAGGCTGCTCATCACGAGAGGGCAGTGGAGGTGGAGATGAACTTGGAAAGTATTCATGAGCTGAAGATGCTTACTTTGTGTCTGCAGAATAAAAGCCACTGGGTAAATAGTAAAGCAGCAAAACGTAGACTGAAGACGCTAGTCTTAATACTTGAAGGAAGGAAAGAAGAATGGAAGAAGGGAGGGAGGAAGAAGACAGAACAGAATCTTGGCAATGAAGGAAATATCTAATAATTTGAACAGAGTACAAGTCAGAGTTAGACTAGCAACATGAGGATGGCCTTGTAGTGAGAACAGAACATTTTCCTCAAGACCAGGAAGGAGGTGGCTCTAGCAATGGAGCAGGATGAGTGGCAAAACCTGGTAAACAGGCAGAATTTATCATCACAAAGTTGAACCGCAAACTTCCCTCTTGTTTTGAGATGGTAGCTTCTAAATTCATTTGTATTTTGAAGGAAAAAATTTTTAAACCCTCCTTTTGTAGAGAAGTGTTGAAGATTGGAAAGACCATATTATCCATCAAATTGTGGAACACATCTTATGAATCAAAATATACTTAAAAATAAAAACAGTATATTAGAGAAAATGCAAGTTTCTCATAACATAGAATGGGGGCGTCTCAAAACTATGGAACTAAAGTCATTCTCTAATAGTTGGTGTCAAATCAGTTTTCACCATTATGTTATTAACCTAAGTGTTCCAATTCATCTACAAAATGAAGGGGTATTTTCCCCCATGTAACCTCAAGTCAATCTTCCTTCTGTAAATTGATTATATAACTGGAAATGATTAAGCAGTGATCTCACCACAGCTTAAATCTATTCCAAAATATGGTATACATGAACATTAGAAGATTGACATATTCATTAAAATGAGCATTAATTCCTTAATATTTATTTAAATAGGAAAAAATAGTGGTACAAATGCAGATTCGTTCAAATAGGAAATGATGTCTAAAAACGCAATACGTATTCTTTGCAGAGATATCAGACCAAGGATTCAGACTAAAACACGATTTATTTTCTTTGTCATAAATTACAAAATGTGCATTCTTTAGCAGATACTAATTGTACCAATGGGATTTGTCCAAACTACTCTCATCTGAGATGTGGTTAGTTCTCACTGCATCAGCACATCTATTCTTTCTCTGAGACTTAACTAGAAAGACATATAATAAACCTTATTTCCAGCCTTACATGAAAAAAAGGTAATAATATGTGAGATGATTAGCTTTGTCGGGATCTATCAAAGACAGACTATGTTACACGATACTATCTAAATAGTGTGGGCAGGTGCTATGCGGTTGAGAAAATAATTTAAACGCGCATGAAACAATTTTAGGGTAAGACAACAGATGATGATAGAATGCCATTTGGGGTAGTATATGTTGACAATTAGGGAACAAGAAAGCACTCAATAAGTTATCAACTGTACAATAAATACAAAAACATTTAAAACGAGTTAGAGTAGGGAGAGACAAAGGAAAGTAAGGTTTCGTGTTCAAGGTTTAATGAACCTTGTTAAGAAAACCCAAGGAAGCTCTCTGCTCACCAACCTCTGTCTAGTTATCTGGGACCATACAGCCTTCAACAATATTAATGACCTCATAGATTTACATCCCATTTTACACCTTTCAAAGAACTTTCATACGTGAGTGATAGGTCAGGGCGTGTATTCTTATCACTACTGTCCAAATAGAGGAAGAAGATGCATAACATAAGGTGACTTTATTAACACGAAAGCAAAGCGTAAGGCTTTCTAGATTCTAGCCATGCCTTGACACTTCCATATCAAGATGGGTGACCTAATGAGAGGGCATGAGTGCAAAAGAGAAAGGAAGAAGGCGACAGAGAAGATGATTTTACGGCATCCAATTGTCAAATGGGCTCCTGGGGTAATGGTTAAAATCATTTTTTTAACTTTTTATTTTACATTGGAGTATAGTTGATTAACAATGTTGTGTTAGTTTCAGGTGTCCAGGAAAGTGATTCAGTTATACATATACATATATCTATTCTTTTTTAAATTATTTTCTCATTTAGGTTGTTACATAATATTGAGCAGAGTTCCCTGTACTATACAGTAGGTCCTTGCTGGTTATTCATTTTAAATATAGCAGTGTGAAAGAGAAAAAGAAATACCGTATGCTAACACATATATATGGAATTTTAAGAAGCAGTACTGATGAACCTAGTGGCAGGGCTGGAATAAAGACGCAGACGTAGAGAACAGGCTTGAGGGCACAGTGGGGGAAGGGTAAGCTGGGACAAAGTGAGAGAGTAGCATGGACATATATACACTACCAAATGTAAAATGGATAGCTAGTGGGAAGCAGCCACATAGCACAGGGAGATCAGCTCTGTGCTTTGTGACACCTAGAGGGGTGGGATACGGAGGGTGGGAGGGAGGCTCAAGAGGGAGGGAAGATGGGGATATATGTATACATATGGCTGATTCACTTTGTTGTGCAGCAGAAACTAACACAACATTGTAAACCATTTATACTCCAATAAAGATGTGAAAATAAATAAATAAATAAGTATAGCAGTGTGTACATGTCAATCCCAAACTCCCTAACTATCCCTTTTCCCCGGTAACCATAAGTTCGTTCTCTAAGTCCGTGACCCTGAGTCTGTTTCGGTTTTGTAAATATGTTCATTTGTATCATTTCTTTTTCTCTTTCTCTGTCTGACTTTCTTCACTCAGTATGACAATCTCTAGGTACATCCATGTTGCTGCAAATGGCATTATTTCATTCTTTTTAATGGCTGAGTAATATTCCATTGTATATATGTACCACATCTTCTTTATCCATTCCTCTGTTGATGGACATTTAGATTGCTTCCATGTCCTGGCTATTGTAAACGGTGCTGCAATGAACACTGGGGTGCATGTATCCTTTCGGACCATGTTTTTCTCTAGATATATGCCCAGGAGTGGAATTGCAGGATCATATGGTAGCTCTATTTTTAGTTTTTTAAGGAACTTCCATGCTATCCTCCATAGTGGCTGCACCAATTTACATTTTGAAGAGATTATCCAGCATTTGTTTTGCTGAATTACAAGGAAGGGAGATGGAGAAAGGGCCATGTGGTCAGTTATTACTGGGGAGCTTCCCTTCTGGTTCAGTGAAAGTGGCCTGTTTTAAATGCCATGCTTTTTTCCTCGGCAGGTACCCTTTTGTGTAGAGTAGATAGGGAGTCCCTCACCTACCCCCCCCCCCCCTCCACTGCATGTGTAAAATGAAGGGAAAAGCTGTAAACAAAAATGGTCATTTGAGGTGTTAACTTGTTTGCATTTATAGTGAAAATACAAAAAGTCATTTGCCACTTAGGGAAAGGTCCAACTGCATGGAGAAAAATGTATCGTGGATATACTTCACAGAGCGGTCACACACGAGTAGATGGCGCCCTCTAGACCAGACTTTTGTCCTAAGTAAAACTGTGAAGTAATTTGCATTCATCCTCTTTGTAGGAGAAGAGCACACAAACTCAGAGGGGGAAGAGTTCCTTTGTAAATGAATAAAATTCCCATTCTAAAAGAGACATGCATTTTAAAAATTTAGCCAATGTGGTGGGCTTCTGGGCATCTCCCCTGCCTTACATTGTCTTGTGTACCCTTCCTTCTAGGTTCCATTTGCTGCCAAACAGGGTAAATCCATAAAGAATGCAGATCTGCTGGGAAGAATACACTCCAGTTCTCTCTCATGTAGCTTTATTGGATCTGTGGACTCCAATGAGAGATGAAATGTATTGTTTTCCATTAGTAAAAGTCATCAAAAATGACTTGAAGATGCACTGGGAACAAATATCTGTGGTAAGAAAATAGCATGTTGATTAGGTCACTTTCTGACCACAACTAAGTTTTTTAGGAGAAGGGAAAGCCTGGGAAACTCAAGAAAACAACTAGAGGTGACAGCATCCACTCATTAGAATACACAGCATGTCACTTCAGCACTGTTTGCTGCACTCCACAGTGGTAATGCTTTTCCTTCCTCTGAACAGATCCATCTCCGGAGCCCTCTTGGAACTGTCAATATAGTCATTATCAATTATGTAATGCGGGGGGGAGCGAAGATTAATAATTCAGGGCTAAGACATCACCATGATTTATAATCTTGCATGTAACTGTCTACAGCTAGCATTGGGAGCCTGTCATTAACAGGCATTAACTTGAGAAAGTTAGAGTTCTGTATCGATCACCAAACACATATAGTTTATTGTGAAGTGATGCTTTAATTTATATTCCAATCAAGCCTCTAGGTGAATATCATTTGCATACGGAAGACTGCATCCTGAAGCCATCTGGTCCCACAACATGACAGCAGCTGCGGGTAAGCATCCTCTCTAAATAAGCGTATTAGTTGCAGTAGGAAAAGGTTGAACCCAACCCACTTATGCATATGGCATATTGTTAAGGCACAATTACTAACCAAAGAGATAAAATGTCCATTTGTCTTGAATATGAAGAACTTGGGCTACTCAATGACCTGATGGATGAACTAAAGGGAATATTACTTCTCTACATTTTCTGTCTCTGGATAGGTGAACTGCCTCTCTGCTCGTTTGCTGCCCCTACCTCTCTAGAAATTTGCCTCCCTTAATTCTTCTAATACAAGTAGAAGAACGTTATTAACTTGGCCCAATTCCTGAGTTTCTGCAAGTGAATATGAGAGGATTACGACTCTCTCCCTGGGAGAACTAGATGTGAGTGTGCATTAACTCAGTTAATCAGACTGCCTGCACCAACTTTTGGAGAAAGCATCTGAGAGACCCGAGCTGAATTTCAGAGAAAGCGAAAGACCTTTTTGTTACAAACACTGCCTAATAGTAAGTTAGGCAGAAATCTCACAGCATGGCGGTACCAATGGGTTAACAGTGGTTTTCAAAACTTAGCTGCATATTATAATTATCTGGGGAGATTTTATATAAAATACTGATGTCTGAGCCTCATCTGGAGATTCTAATTTAATTGGTCTGGGATGGAGAATCAGGCAGTGGAAATGTTAGCTTTTGAAGTCCCCTAAGTGACTCCAGTGTGCAACCAATTTTAAGAAGCACTGGTTGTACAGTGTTCAAGTATAAATGTGTAAATTGAAGATAGAAAGAACGTAGCACAATGAAACGGCTAAGATCTGGTATAAACATAAATGTATGAGAAAAATTGAGCAGCAGTTAGAAAATTAGTATATAACACAGAAATATGGGTGCAAAATTTTGGATTGCCTGGTTGACAATGTTGTCTCGGCTGGTTGACAGAAGAGTCTTAGAGGGGAAGTAGTGGTATAAGAAAACACCAGCATGCTTCCTCTATGTATACCATACTTTGACACCCAGCAGCTAAGGTGAGTGGTGGACAGGGGCTGGATTTAGTGGATATTAGACATGCCCTTCCTGGCTATGAAACATAGGGAGAGGTATAGGATAAATTGGATGTTGTCACTTTGAGGTTAGAACTGGAAAATCATTCCTCCAGAAGTTGGTGGATGTCTAATGCATGTTTCACAGGGGCAGTTGAGGAAATGTTCACTGCGTCCTATTCAACTTTTATCTGTGCACTCAGACCTGGATGTAAACAAAAAGAAGAGGATGATATTAGGAGAGCCTGTAGCCAGGTACCCTGCAATTCGATAAAGGGAGATTAAAAGAGTGTTTTTAAAGGCTTAAAACCTCAAAGATAAGCATCTGACAAAGAACGTTCAAGGCAAAGAACAATAGATTAGAGAGGTAGCTTTGATAAGTTTTCATGCTGAGAAAACAAGGAGAATAAAGAAATAAAGCATCTAGAAGGAGCCCCAAAACCTCTCTGCTTATGCATTATTAATAACTAAAGAGGAATAAAAAATAACGAATCTTGACAAATAGAATGATGACAGCTTTAATGTTTCTGTGCTAGTCAAGGATGAATGAAGAATATGTATCTTCTATATACAAAGACGCGTAAGTTTAGATAAAATTGTATTATGCAAGGATCTACTCTAGATCTAAATGGAGTCTAGTTTAAATGTTAGTAAACAATTCTAGGTGGATTTCAGGACGCATCTGAGCACTATTTGTGGTTTAGGGGTTAGTATCATACAGAATGTTTCCCAAATATGATTCTTGAGATGGCCAGTCTGATGGAACCTACCAGAACATTGAATTTTTCACCTTCCAACCCCATGTTCAGTCACAGAGAACTTTCAGCACTTGCTGAGCCATTGGAAACAAACAGCAAACTTTTCTTCACCTCCTCCTTTTGTGATAGTAGTCGTGTGTTTTTTTAATCCAGAGTCTGTGGAGCCTTCTTATCTGGGGGAAAATGTAATGGAAGAAGAGAAAAGACATGACACCATGACCCCATCAAACAAGCATTGGCCATCATTTCTTGCAATTCAATTAAAGAAATCTCTGGGTACCTCAAAGCAATTTATAGAAAAACACATTCCTATTTACCTGGGGAAAAGTGACTCAGGTTACAACTCCCAGATTCTAGTTTTACTGCCTTAAATTTGATTAATGGGGCATATTGCTTGGTATTAAGCTGCATCAAGCTAGGTGTAATGAGATGTGGTATTGACAAGGGCTTTGCGATGTTGGCTGGACCGTTCAGAGGAGAGCACTTGTCTGAAAGGAAATGTACTTGGTTTAAATTCCCTTCTAATCCCTTCCCCTTGAATCGGCTGTGTATAGTCTTAAGATCCAGTTCCCTTTTGTGAGTACATTTTTGTCTTCATTCTCAAACAACATTCTAAGTGGTCACCAATCCATCAGTCCAAGAAGAGAAGATCTCCATCTGGATTCTGTTACCACTTTGAAGAGCTTCCTTTGAGATCTTAGACTTTTTTTTACACAACACCATCCAAACCTTAGCATTCCCACACCCAACAAAAGTATAGCTAATAGTTATTGGACATATTATGTTATCAGACAAAAATTAAGTTCTTATGTTCATCCTCTTCTTTTATGCTCATGAGACCCCTCAGATAGGGTATGGTAAGTATTTCTATTACACAAATGATAAAATGGAGTCCTGAGAGTTAAATTATCTTGCCCATGGTCACACAGCTATTGAACAATAGAGAGTGGCTTTCAAGTTTTTTCATTCAACACATATTGCTCAAGACCTACTATGTTCCAAGAAGTACTGTATTAGGATTAGGAAGTACAGAGGTGAGAAGAAATATGGAGGTATCCTCATGGACATTCTGTTACAGTGGGAGAGAAGGACATAGGGAAAAAGGTAAACACAGAAAAAATATTGACAAAATGTGATGTCATGAGATAGAGAATAAGAGGAAGGCTTTCTCCAGAGAAGGTGGTCAGGAAAGGCTTTTCTACAGAGATAACATGTAACCTGAGCCCGGAAGGATAGCCAGCCAGATATGGAATGAGGGGGAAGGGGTAGAAGTAGAACTGGAACTGAGGGAGACTGTGCCCTGAGCCTTGTTCTTGTTCACTGTAGTACACCATGTACTCTTTGACCTCCTTCAGAATAACCTGTGGCATTCATTTTTCTCAACTCATTCTAACCAATCTCCCACCCCATCCTACATTTAAATGTTGCTCTGCCTTCTTCTGACCACATTTTATTTCTCCTCAGTCGAAGGGAAAGCGGTGTCACTTGTTACTTTTCAGTTTGTCTTTCCAGGGGGTCCACTTAAGCTCACATCCTGTGACTCCCCCAAGACCTTGCTCCTTTGTCTGCTTTTATCATCTATATCGTCATCCTCTCCTTTTCTCTTGATTCCTTTCTTGCAATGTACAAACATGCACAACTTTCTCATGCCTCAAAGTAGCTCTCAAACATGCATCTTCCCTCTAGCTACTATCCTTGAAAATAATGATCTATAATCCCTTTCTCCCCTTTCCCAGTTCTCATTTATTCCATGGACCCCTATGAACTAGGTTAGCCTCCTTTACTCCATGGAGCAAAAGAAGCAGTTGAATGACGAGAACAGACTTTGGATTCAAACAGAAATGGATTAGAGACCCATGTCCCAATCTTTAGCTGTGTGACCTTGGGAAAGACACTTAACATCTCTAAACTTGAGTGTATACATCTATAAAATAGGGACAGTGGTAAAAATACCTGCTTCTCGGGTTATAGGAAGTATTAAAAGAGACAGTACATACAGAGCACAACACAGAGCTTCATAAAAGATGGGGGTATTACGACATTACTTAAATCATTACTTAAACTATACTAGCAAAAGGCAATAGTGACCTGCTGATTTTCAAATCCAATGGGATGTTTTCAGACCTGGTCTTATTATAACTTCCTTTTGATGTTTCACATTATTGAACACTCCCCTCATCTTAAAGTCCTCCTTAAAATGCCTTGACCTCCATAACACCACTTTATCCTGGTTGTCATTCTCTTTATCTCAGTGTCATTCTCATCCCATCACTATTCCTCCTTGGTACGCTGTGCTGAATCTTCTTCCTCTACTTCCTCTTGTTCCCTTGGGACACTTTATTATTCTAGGCTTCCCGCTGGTCATTCACACGGCCTCAGTTGCCATCTATATGTGAGAGACTCTCAAAACTAACTTCTACTGATGGTTGTTCCATGAGCTCTAGATGCATTGAATACGTATTCAACTGTTGACAGGGGTTCTTCGCCTCCATGTGTTATAGAAGCTTCTGTGTCAACGCTGAGACAACTGTTTCTCATCCTTTGGTTCCCTACCTCATTTTACATTACCAAAATCTGCCTGATTTTTCAAGGAAAAATGTTGGCACTATCTTAGGCTGCTTGCCTGACGAATCCAGGACACATACCGAATCTCTCGCCTTCAAACCCAGTACACCTTGACTCAGTGTGCTGAGGTTAGCAGCACACAGCATGTTCTTTCGCCAAGTAAATAATAGGTTAATATTATTCCCCTGTGATAGTTAATTTTATGTGTCAACTTGGCTAGATCACGGTAGCCAGTGTTTGGTCAAACACCAATCTAGATGTTGCTGTGAAGGTATTTTTTAGATGTGATTAACATTTAAATCAGTAGTTTTGAGTCAAATCAATGACCCACCATAGGGTAGACTCCCTCCAATCAGTTGAAGGCCTTAAGAGAAAACCACTGCGGCTCCCCAAGGGAAAAAGAATTCTGCCTTCAGACTCAAGTTGCAAAAGCCACTCTTCCCTGCATCTCCTGCCTGCCCCGAAGATCTCAAATGCATGAGCTCCCACAACGGCATAAGCCAACCCCTTAAAATAAATCAGCTCCTCTCTTTCTCTCTTTCTCTCATTGGTAATGTTTCTCTGGGGAACCCTGACCAATGCATATACCCTATATGTTTTTCCTCTATCATTAGAAACACATCAGTAGCACTCTGCCACTTTAACTTTCCTTTTGCACATTTGTATTATTTATTTTTGCATAAACAGATGTCTCATATGCAATGGGTAACCTACTCTCTTTAGATAAATGGTGTCAGTAGGCTCTTCAGTCTCGAGAAGAGAAAGCATCTTTCCTCTTTCCTCTCTTCCACTCACGTCTTTTCTTCATCAGCTTCCCACTGCACTAGCCCCGCCCCAATCTCATCCCACTCATAAACAAATGTCAACCATCTCACCCACCCGAGTGGGTGGCAAGGATTTGCGATCCAAGTATTTTGGGCTTCTTAGGTCAGAAAACAAATTCAATTGTTATCTTGAGATCCAGGTGGTAGGAAAACTTAAAAACTAATAAATCACAGTTCTGTGTCTTTTTTCCTTCTCATACTTCGACTTGATTATTGATTAATTGATTAATAAATTGATTAATTTGCCCTCTATCATTATTCTCAAGTTATAAACTGATGACTGCAAAAGCTTTGCACGTCGCCAGCAATTCAGCTTCTCAGAAACAAAGGACAAAAATCTGATTTGGAGAGAAATCTCTAAGGGATTAATTAACTCAGCAAAGATATTACAGCACTGGGTAAACGGATGATAGACAGAAGGTTGGATTCATTCCTTATGTGCCACTGGCTTAAAAAACGCAGTTAATCTAGTATATTAAGCAAATATTTAGGACGTAAAAAGAAGACAAAAGTGTTTTGTTTGTTCACTTTTTTGTTTTGCCAACCAGAAGTTCAGCTTCTGTTTCTTCTTCCCTCTGAAAAAAGGTAATATCTAAGAAGAGCTCTAAAAAGAGTGGGTTCGTGTTCCTGTTAAGTTTCGTGCCTTAACATGATATTCATTGATTCTACTCACACTTGCTGCATTGCCAGAACTTTTAATACATATGCTTTGGTCTTTTAGCTTCTGGTTTCTGAGGATTATGGTATTTTCCTAGGTTAGCCAGCCTTCTGTCTTGGACAAAGCTCTATGGCTATTTACTCAAGTAACCTATCTCTGGAGTTGTTAATGCTTCCCCATATTTCCTGCCATGCTCCTCTGAATGTCTGGATTGTGGAAATTAATATTCAGAAGGGAGTAGAAGAAATTTTCATATAAAAAGGTAAATAATATGATATCACCCATATGTCTAGGGAGAGGAATGAAAATTTGGTCTCAGAGAGGCCATCTCTTCTTCCCATTTTCTCTATTGATGTGTTATTTTTAAAAGAAGGTACCTTTAGTTACCTATCATTTGATAATGGTAAATATTTTCTTTTACCTCCCTATTTCCTTCTTTCGATAATATTTTTTACAGTCTACAAGGTATCAATGTAAAAATATAAAAATAAAATGAAACGTTAACATTTCTGAAAAACCCAATGATTGAGTGGAATGTCCATTTCTGTCGTGCATATATTGGCATGAAGACTTGTTTTAGACAGAAGCTTCATTTGTTTTTACTTGAGAAGTATTACTCTAACTTGAAAATATATAATATGCATTATATCTGTGTGAATAGTATGCATCATTTAAAGGAAACAGAACAAGTAAACATGTAGATCTCCTTTAAAAATCTACCTGAGATGATCTAGAAGTGGTTTAGTCTAAGGCCAGAAGAATGGATGAAATAACCTTTTAATCCACCCTCCTTGTTCTAGAATTGTAAGAGAGAAGAAAATATATTTTGATCACAGAAATGGCATTTTCTTGAGTAGAATACTTGCCAAAGGGGAGAAAGACATGTCTTGATGTTGTTGCAATAAAATTACCATGTTTTGCTCTAACTTTAAAATCCTAAAGTATATTTCATTAAAATTATGCTTTAATTATTCATTAGATATAATAAACTTAACATTTCAATAATTAACTGCTCTAGCAGAGGAGAGAAAAATCCAATGTGTTTGTTTATCTCCACCCTTTCAAATATCTAATTGTTACTGTCATCTTCCACCTCTACTTCAGAATGTCCCAGTGAGTAGAAAATATCAGAAATCACTTAAGAACTAATTTCAAGATGAAGATTTCTCCTTTCCTTTAACTTGCCCCTTGAAGGCCAGCAAAAAATTGTATTTCTATTCATTCTCTCTGTCTCTGTGTCTCTCTGTCTCCCTCTCTCCTTCCCTCCCTCTTCCCCTCCATCTCTATCCCTCCCTCTTGCTCTCTCCCCACAGAGTATAAAGGGCTTTGGAAGATTCAAGAAAGATTAAATAGTATGATGGGGAAGGGATAAATTGGGAGATTGGGATTGACATATACACACTACTATATATAAAATAGATAACTAATAAGGGCCTGCTGTATAGCACAGGAAACTCTACTCAATACTCTGTAATGACCTATATGGGAAAAGAATCTAAACAAAGAGTGGATAGATGTATATATATAACTGATTCACTTTGCTGTACACCTGAAACTAACACAACATTGTAAATCAACTAGACTCCAATAAAAATGAATTTTATAAATAAATAAATAATATAAAACATGGATATGTTTTCTTAATAGTTTTTTTTTTACAGTAGATCCTTGTCGGTTATCTATTTTAAATATAACAGTGTGTACATGTCAGTCCCAAACTTCCAGTCCTAACAGTTTGATATACATAAAAACTTGGAAAATTCCTACACATACACACACACATGCACACACACACGCACACGCACACACAGAGTTTATGTTATCAAGTCATGGTAACTCAACACTTAAAAAAAAGTTCCCAGAGCCAATAAAAAGCTGTTTTTAATATTATAAGAAGTTTCCTGTGTATTTCTGTAGCTCACCGGCCTTCAAGTGGAGCTCTCCACAGTAAATACGATTCAAAAGCTCAATCATTAATTCTATTTAGGTTTAATGTGTCATAAAGCTAAGGAAAGTAGGGCCATTTTCCTCTCTGCTGAGGCACGAAAAGTGTATTAACTATTCTAGCCAGTACTGTGAATGATTTATTAATTCAATTTTGGAAAGTGAGACTGTCAGATCATATAAGCACATATTATAAACAAACGATCTCTCTGAAGATTCTTATTCCTTCTCTTAGCTAAATGATTGACAATGCACTTCACCGATAAGCTCTCTCTCTCTCTCCCTCTCCCTCTAAACTCCCAAACACACACACACACACACACACACGCGTGCGCGCGCACACACACAACTCAAATAATCTAGGTATGGCCTATAATATCCTTTCATACTTGAGACAGTACAACCAGCTCTAAATATAAATTTAAAGCACCTGGAATGAAATGAAGAAAATTTTCCAAACTCAGACGTGAAAATTCCTGAGCCAACTGTGATGCAGTGAAAAGAACAATAGTGGGGACTCCAGTGAGCTGGATTCTACACTAGGATCTTCCAGGAAGCACGAATGACCTTGAGCAAATCACTTCATCTGTGTCCTTATCTACAAAGGGGAGGACTAAGTGAGCCCTACCATCTCTAACTCTGTATGAATCTCTGTGGTGACATGAGTGGAACACGATGACCTAGTGAGAGTCTAGAATCAACCCAGCAGGACGATTCTCTGTGTGATTCTCCTCCATAGGCATTGACATAGTAACTGACAGATCTCAATGCTCAATCCATTCCTTCCGAGTAAATACACCATGGGGAAAATGCATATCATCTAACCTTAGAATCCCAGTACGGGGGCAACATCAGAAAGAGAGAGCGAGAGAGAGAGAGAGAGTGTGTGTGTGTGTGTCCTTTAGGTTAAATCCACTAACCTCCCAGCATCAATTTTTTTTTTGCGGTACGCGGGCCTCACTGCCGCGGCATCCCCCGCTGTGGAGCACAGGCTCCGGACGCGCAGGCCCAGCTGCCATGGCTCATGGGCCCAGCCGCTCCGCGGCACGTGGGATCCTCCCGGACCGGGGCACGAACCCACATCCCCTGCATCGGCAGGCGGACTCCCAACCACTGCGCCACCAGGGAAGCCCCCAGCATCCATTTTTAACCAAGGCTCTTCAATCATAGAATACCACTAATGTAGGATTCTGAAACCATTTTTATTACCACTTTCTGTAGTAGGACTTTCAATCCCTTCAATTCCTTTTTTACATACAGAGAAGCTTAGTTTTATTCCCATGGGAACTCTGAGAATTAAAATACAGAGATTATTTTAATCATGTGATAGTGATTCATTTCCTAAGATATTCAATATGTGATAAATATGGGTGAAATCAAGGGATCATTTTCAAGATCAGAGAGCTGTTTGGAACTTTGCCTCATGCAGAAAGTACACTCACCTGTTTCCTAACCAAATTATGTTCAATAGGAAATGTTTATTCCTTGTTCCTGACTAAAACTTTTTATAGGGAATATGCCCATTTCTGGCTCAGACAAAAACCTCAGGTGTAAAGCATTTAAAGATAAGATCAGGAAGGAGTGGTGAAGGAAGAGGCAGAACCAAACTTGATTTTATAAAAGTAGAAAAAGAACACAAGTCGTTTAATATTAAAAAGTGGCATGGACATATATACACTACCAAACGTAAAATACATAGCTAGTGGGAAGCAGCCGCATAGCACAGGGAGATCAGCTCAGTGCTTTGTGACCACCTGGAGGGGTGGGATAGGGAGGGTGGGAGGGAGGGAGATGCAAGGGGGAAGAGATATGGGAACATATGTATATGTATAACTGATTCAGTTTGTTATAAAGCAGAAACTAACACACCATTGTAAAGCAATTATACTCCAATAAAGATGTAAAAAAAAAAAAGTCATCACTTATCCTAACAAAAGCTGTTGCCATGATTCTTTATGTACAAGAGATATTTCAGTTGTAAAATCATGTTCCACAATATCTATTAACACTCTTCTGCTGGGGGCTCTCTTTATAGACATTGTCCTCAAAAGTACTCACATATTATGTCCCAAAAATTGCAAATGCAAATAAGACAGTTTCGATATGACTATGACGTCCTTTAATTATACCACAGAAGCCACATTAGAATTTAGTTTCTTAAATTTAAACGCAAGATTTTTTACTTTATTTTGTCTTTTGCCTTTTTCAAATTAAGGCTATATTTAAATTAATTATTATAACCATGCCCTTTATGGGTAAAAGTGCATCTCCCCAAAAATTAATGTGTTGAAATTCTGCCAGTACCAGTAAATGTGACCTTACTTGGAAATAGGGTCTTTGCAGATGATAAAGTTAAGATGAGGTCATTAGGGTGGGCCCTCATCCTATAGGACTGTGTCCTTGTGAACGGGGAAATGTGGACATAAAGAGAGAAATGCACACAGGGAGGAGGTCGCGGGAAGGCAAAGGCAGAGCTGGGGTGATGTGTCTACAAGCCAAGGAATGCCAAAAATTTCCAGTAAACTACAGCAGCGAGGACAGAAACCTGGGGCAGATTCTCCGTCACAACCTTCAGAAGGAAGCGACCCTGCTGACACCTTGATCTTGGACATCTGGCCTCCGGAACGGTGAGATCACAAATTCCTGTTGTTTAAGCCACCCAGTTTGCAGTACTTTACGGCGGTCCTAGGAAACTAATTCAGTGCCTGTATTTATTATTTGCATGTGTGTTTGTTTTTGATCCCAACATGAGAAAGCTTCAGATGCTCAAAATGAGGAACATAGCTTGCAGAGACTGGCTCTGCTGATTGGCTGAACTTCAGCTGAAATAGAGGGATGTTCCCTTTGTGGTCCACATCTTTTGTTATTGTCTCTGTTGCTTTAAGTTCAGCCCATTGTGCCCATGGACGCTAACCAAAAAATTTGAATTAACTCCCAATTAGAGAATCAATAGATCCCTCCCAACCCATTTTTCCTTCCCTCTTTTTCTCCTCTTCCACGCTCTTTCCCTTTTGCAGTTTATCCCTCAAATTCCTTTCTGCACTAACAAGATTTTGACAATTTGCTTCAGGAAAAATTAGCCCCCATGTCTCCCAGGCAGCTGGTCAGTGTCTCAGACTCGCTGTGACTTTCTTCCAAGCCTACTATGTAGATACAGAATGGGGTGAGCAGACGGGCAGAAGAAGGCTGTGAATCTGAGTCCAACTCTTTATTTAAGCCTTTTAAAATATGGAAGATGGGCTTCCTGAATCCCTTGAATCCCGCTCCAGACTTCCGGTTTCAGAGAGGATAAGATACAGATCACCTACATTCTGTTCTCTGTCATTTGCTCCCAGATCACCTACATTCTGTTCTCTGTCATTTGCTCAGAGACCTGATGGGAGACTCTGTAATAATACCATTGCAGACACTTCTCTATTCCTCAGACAAAAAACAGATAATTAAATGCATGTTTCTATCGTTATTCTCTATTTATGCAGGGTCGTGCATAGTGAATTAATATCTCCAAATATCCCACTTATATTAAAGAAAAACTGGATAAGAATTGATTTGTATCTACTGCTATTGTGCTTACATCGCTATGTTTTTTTTGTTTTGTTTTGTTTTTTGCAGTACGCGGGCCTCTCACTGTTGTGGCCTCTCCCGTTGCGGAGCACAGGCTCCAGACGCGCAGGCTCAGAGGCCATGGCTCACGGGCCTAACCGCTCCGCGGCATGTGGGATCTTCCCGGACCGAGGCACGAACCCGTGTCCCCTGCATCGGCAGGCGGACTCTCAACCACTGCGCCACCAGGGAAGCCCCATCGCTATGTTTTTCTATTTGCTTTTTAACCTCAGTCAGGAGTAGTCTAGGAAAAGCAAATAAAAAGTTGGAAAACCAGAAGGTTGTTTTTCCCCCAAAGTCTTTGCTTCCACAACGTTGATATACCAATGTGAACAGATTTGGATGAGTTTTCAGAGCCTCTTTCGTAATCTGTCTATTCCCCACAGAGAAAGAAAAATCCCACAAACAAATAGTACATTTTGATTCTTCTCTAAACCTACAGGGTCAGCAAAACTGAGCTATAAATTTCCCTACCACTGCTCCTCGGGAGATTTCTAGTATTTCTGAATGGGCCAGAAATCAGTGAAAATGGCCTCTCTCTTGCCATATTTTGGCATTTGGGCTACAAGAAAGAGAAAGAAAGCATGGATTTATATGGAGATTTTACCACCGTTTTTTCATCAAGCTGCACTGGCCTCAGCAGCTGAATGCGTGGGGCTTCTGCGCTTGGCCTTAGTGCCTGTGAACCATCAGTGAGCTTCGGGGGCTAGACTCCATCTCTCAAGGTTCTCATAGCCATTGTAGGCGCAGAGGATGGCGTTAACCCTCCTCCCGGGAAAGTGAGGCCCATTTAACTCCTCTGGAAATCACTGTAAACTTGACTTCCTAAGGAGAAGATGGGAATGCAAAGGTTATTGTATCTTCTCTAAGATTTTTGCACCCTTAGGAAACTTGCTGGATTCACTTTCCTGTAAAGAATAAGTGGCAAGGCTGAAGTGATCCCCTGGGATTTACTCTCAAAGAAACAGACCACGATGATGGGATAGGAGAGGGGATGTTTTCATAACACATCTTTGGGGTGGAGCCCCCTTTAGGCTATGTGAGCAAATGTTTTTTGAGTCACCCCAAATCACTGGGTGAGCATCTTTTTTTTTTGTCCCAGCCCTGTGGCATACAGGATCTTAGTTCCCAGACCAGGGATCGAACCCGTACCCCCTGCAATGGAAGCATGGAATCGTAACCGCTGGACCACCAGGGAAGTCCCCGTGTCTACGTTTCTGATGGCCCAATTTCCCAAGAATGAAATCAGGTGACTACAACGAGAATGATGGCTGCCCAAACCATCTTCCAGGAAGTGACATGTGAGTGGTTGCATGACTTGCAGGGTTTCTCTGGGCATCTGGTTGATGCCCACAGATGGATGGAGGATTGAATAACCCACCTAGAAGGCGTCTGGGCTCATGGTACCTCACCCAGAAGGTACTGCCACCCTGACAGTTGAAGCCATGGCAGGGGCACTTAGAAAATATCAAGGCAAGAGCTGCAAAGAGCTGGAGGGAGTAAGGGGTCCCTGAGCACTGAACAGAATCAGGTCCACTTGCCCACATCAAATAGTGGTACGGCTTCGGGCTAACCTATTAAAGTGATGTGATTTAAATGTGTGATGCCCAAAAGAGAATTTTGCAAATAGTGTTTGAATATACGAATCAACATCAGATAATAGTGAAAAAGGGAAAATCACTTTTGTTTGATTAAAATACGTTATCTGAGTGTTATTCAAATATTTAAACAGCCATACTTTTGTACACACCCACATACTGTTTTACCGTTTGAGAAAATAACTACTTGCACAAATGACTATATATGATTAGGCTATTTGCAATATGTGCTCCACAAAGTAAAAATGAAATGGCTGAATCGTATCAAATATTTGAACAACATATGTTGATGTGTAAACTGTTGTTGGAAAATAGGTCATTTCTACAGAAGTTCAAAAATGCTGCAACAGTTATTTCTGTTGCTATGGTTTCAAAATCGTTTTATAATGTTACATGGTAATTTTGGTCTTCACATGAACTTTTTTGCTTGTCCATTTTTAAGGAGAAAGAGCAAATGTAAAGAACTTCCATTTTTAGCACTAAGCAGTGATAAAGGCTGGAAAGTATATGATAAACATCTTTTAAAATACATATTTGAGGAATAAGGGCATAAAGGACATCTCAGGGGCCAAATAAAGAAGATACTGGAAAGTAGGCTGTAAGCAGCAGCCTGATTATTCTGCTAGGCTGTGGGAGGGACAAGAGCAGATTTGGGAACAAAGGAACTTAAGTTATAGTGCCCAGTAGAGTCAAGAGGCAATTTCTTGAGACTGGGGAAGGCAAAGTGAGAACTGTCACTCTCCTCCCCCAAAGCCAGGACTGAAGGGCTACATTCTCAATTACAAGGTAATTGGTAATGGCTTGACTTCCGGCTGCTTATAGTAAGATGTGAGAAAAGAGAAATGATTTAAAGACAGAATTGTTAATTGAAAAGGAAAGCAGCACTTAAAGATTTGGAAAATTCTCAGCCTATGTATATGAGAAAGCTTCTCAGGAAAGAATGTTAAGGGTGTGACCAGGAGACCAAATCGTCAGGAGATTAGAAGGCAGGAACTATTCTCCAAGACAATGAACGAAGGACCCTAAAGGCAATTCGGAGATCATCAGGCCTGCCCCTTTCATCGCAGGTCCAGAGTGCAAGGCCTGGGAGCAGAGCAGTTTCACAGGAGGGGCCCCTGGTACCTGCAGGACCTTGGACCCTTGCACTCCTCGCACTCCATTGCCATGCTTCTCAGCTGTCCCAGGTGCAGCTCTGGCTACCTCAGTGATGCACAGGCCACAGTGGCCACCTCTCCAGAGGACACAAGCAGCAAACTTAGTGGCTTCCAGGCAGCACTGCCTCTACAGGTTGCCCAAGCCCTGGCTGCCTCCACTTAGATTTCAAAGAACAAGACCAACATCGATGGTGGGACCCAAGCAGAGAGCTGTCACAAGGACTGGCCACCCAGAACAGTGGGGACAGGGCTGCACGAAGCTGTGGGCAGAGATCCTTGGGGGTCCAAGCAGTGCCCGCAAAGCTGCAAAGGCAGGACGGCAGCCCCACTGGGTCCAGGAGGCAAGACCCTTGCCCCAATGTACTGGAAAGCAGGACCTCTGCTCAAGCGCATCCGGAAGGTGAGAACCCTGCCCCAGTGGGCCTGGAGGACAGAACATTAAGCCAAAGATTATTCTGGAGCCCTAGGCTTTAATGTTGTATGTGCCCTATTGGGCTTTGGACCTGCTCAGGACCTGTCACTCCTTCCTTCCTTCCTATTTCTCCCTTTTGGGTGGAAACGTATATCTTATGCCTGTCCAGCATTGCATTTTAGAAGCACATAATTTGTTCGATTTCACAGGTTCACAGCTAGAGAGCAATTTGTCTCAGGATTAATTGTATCTTGATTCTCATTCATATCTGATTTAGATGTTATTTAGATGAGACTTTGGATTTAGAATTTAAGTTAATATTGGAATGCGTGAATACTTTTGAGACTGTTGGGCTGGAATACATGTACTTGCATGCAAAAAGGTCACAGATGATACAAATAGAGGGAGAGATATACTATGTTGTTGGATCGGATGAATCAATGTTTTGAAAATGACTATTCTACAGAAAGCAATCTACAGATTCAACGCAATGCCTATCAAATAATTACTGGCATTTTTCACAGAACTAGAACAAAAAATTTCACAATATGTCTGGAAACACAAAAGCCCCCGTATAGCCAAAGCAATCTTGAGAAAGAAAAATGGAGCTGGAGGAATCCAGCTCCCTGACTTCAGACTGTACTACAAAGCTACAGTCATGAAGACAGTATGGTACTGGCACAAAAACAGAAAGATAGATCAATGGAACAGGATAGAAAGCTCAGAGATAAACACACGCACATATGGTCACCTTATCTTTGGTAAAGGAGGCAAGAATATACAGTGGAGAAAAGACAGCCTCTTCAATAAGTGGTGCTGGGAAAACTGGACAGCTACATGTAAAAGAATGAAATTAGAACACTCCCTAACACCATACACAAAAATAAACTCAAAATGGATTAAAGACCTATCTGTAAGGCCAAGCACTATCAAACTCTTAGAGGAAAACGCACACAAAACACTCTATGACATAAATCTCAGCAAGATCCTTTTTTACCTACCTCCTAGAGAAATGGAAATAAAAACAAAAATAAACAAATGGGACCTAATGAAACTTCAAAGCTTTTTCACAGCAAAGGAAACCATAAACAAGACAAAAAGAAAACCCTCAGAATGGGAGAAAATATTTGCAAATGAAGCAACTGATAAAGGATTAATCTCCAAAACATACAAGCAACTCATGCAGCTCAATATAAAAAAACCAAACAACCCAATCCAAAAATGGGCAGGAGACCTAAATAGAGATTTTTTCAAAGAATATATACAGATTGCCAACAAACACCTGAAAGAATGCTCAACATCATTAATCATTAGAGAAATGCAAATCAAAGCTACAATGAGATATCATCTCACACTGGTCAGAATGGCCATCATCAAAAAATCTAGAAGCAATAAATGCTGGAGAGGGTGTAGAGAAAAGGGAACCCTCTTGCACTGTTGGTGGGAATGTAAATTGATACAGGCACTGTGGAGAACAGTATGGAGGTTCCTTGAAAAACTAAAAATAGAACTATCATATGACCCAGCAATCCCACTACTGGGCATATATCCTGAGAAAACCATAATTCAAAAAGAGTCATGTACCAAAATGTTCATTGCAGCTCTATTTACAATAGCCAGGACATGGAAGCAACCTAAGTGTCCATCAACAGATGAATCGATAAAGAAGATTTGGCACATATATACCATGGCATATTACTCAGCCATAAAAAGGAATGAAACTGAGTTATTTGTTGTGAGGTGGATGGACACAGAGACTGTCATACAGAGTGAAGTAAGTCAGGAAGAGAAAAACAAATAGCGTGTACTAACACATATATATGAAATCTAAAAAAGGAAAGGAATAAAAAGTTCAGAAGAACCTATGGGCAAGATTGGAATACAGATGCAGACCTACTTGAGAATGGACTTGAGGATATGGGGAGGGGGATGGTAAGCTCGGACAAAGTGAGAGATTGGCATGGACATATATACACTACCAAACGTAAAATTGATAGGTAGAGGGGGGCAGCCACATGGCACAGGGTGATCAGCTCGTTGCTTTGTGACCACCTGGAGGGATGGGATGGGGAGTGTGGGAGGGAGGGAGATGCAAGAGGGCAGAGATATGGGGACATGTGTGTATGTGTAACTGATTGACTTTGTTGTAGAGCAGAAACTGACACACCATTGTAAAGTAGGTATACTCTAATAAAGATATTAAAAAGAGTTATAATAAATGATGGTCATAGAATGCTGAACATTCATCATTAGTAGGTACTCTACAATATACGCAACTACTGTCTTTCACAAGTGATTTGTATGCTTATCAAGATTAAGTTGTATTTGTTTCCAGATCTCTAATCAGCTTTACTATAATTAAACAGTTTAAATGTAAAAAAAAAAAAAAAAAAAAAAAAAAAACAAAAAGGTCACAAATATAGGGGCATCAAGAGCAGAATGCTATCACCTGAATATCTGTGTTCCCCTCCCCGCAAATTCATGTGTTGAAACCTAACCCCCCCATGTGATGGTATTAGGAGATGAGACTGTGGGGAGGTGATCAGGTCATGAGGGTGGAGCTCTTGGGAATGAGATTAGCACCCTCATAAAAAAGAGCCCAGAGGGTTCCCTCACCCTTGTGAGGATACAGCAAGAAGATGGCTGTTTATGAAAATCAAGAAGGGTCTCTCACCAGATACCAAATCTGCTGGTTCCTTGATCTTGAACTTCCCAGCTGCCAGAACTGTGAGAAAAAAATTTTTGTTGTTTGTATGCCCAGCCAGTCTATAGTATTTTTATTGTAGCAACCCAAATGGACGAACTTAGTTCATGGATGCACTGACTCAATGTTATTTAGGTTGGTCTATACATTCAATGCCATTCACAATTGCAATAGGGTTTTTCATGGAAGTTGACCAACTATGAGGCAAGAATAATCATGACATAATAATCTTGGCAATATTGGGAAAAAACAAGCCAGAACAATTTATCTAACAAGATATTAAATTATCATAAAGCTATAATTATTAAGACAATGTAGAATTAGCAGAAGGATATAGAAATAGACCAATGGAAGAGAGAATTCAGAATCCAGACCCATACAGATAAAGAAGTGCATGAAAGAGGTAGCAACACACATCAGTAGGGAAAGGACAGACTATTCAACAAAATGTACTGAGATAGCTGGTTAACCACATGAAAAAGATGGATTATTTTATAATACCATAAATATATGCAAAATGAAGCCGTAATCATGAAATGCAAAATGTTTAGAAGAAAATACTGGAGCACATCTTTATATGCTCAGGCTAAGGAAGGAAACTGCTTCATTTCCCTTTCCTCTAAAATCCTCCATCTATTGCCAGTAAATGGGTTATCTTCTAACTGCACTGTTCTTATCAACTAAACTTCCTATATTCTTGGTTCTAGACTCCTCTGCCTTTGCCCCCATTCCTTTCATTTAAAGAAGAGTTTATTTATACACTTTCTCATGTCTGTTTCGCATCCACAAAATACTCATAGTTTATTTTCCATCCACACATCCATTAAACAGATTGGATGACCAAGAACCCTCCATAATTTCCTTGCTATCTAAGCAGCATAAAGCTGTAAATAAAATTCCCCATCTGAGATTTGAAAAAAAAAAATCTCTGACCAAAAACAGAATAGCAAATTGCTGTAAAGAAACAACTTTATAGTAATAAGACAAAAAACAATTGTACATTATCATCATACTCCCGTTTATAAAGCTGTTTCCCATGGGAACATGGGTTAAGGATTCTGTAATCACTATGTGTGTATACCAAAACTGAAGAACTAAGTCAATGGATGGTGGATGGAGGGATCCAGGTTTCTAACTGTTGGAGTTGCGGTTTTCAGATAAGCAAGGGGATGAATCTTGAATGAACAACGTGATAATGGATTAGAGTTTGATACATCAGTATGAACTCATGTTTAGCTTAATATACATAGAGATAGTTACATATAGAAATATTTATAGATTCGTATATATTTATATATGTGTTAGTACATACACGTACATTTCCTCACACTGTCAGCTAGGGAACTAGAAGCATCAACACCCCAGCAGCAGTAAGCACACCTAGCACACAGATCTTGGTTTCTAATTCAGGTCTCCCATAAAAAGAACCAGGTCTCCTTAGAGAAATGGCTAATTTGAAGGCTGCAGCAGAAAATTTACAAGATGACCCTGGAGCATCTTATAGTGATAGAAAGTAAGGAAGTGCTCAAAAAAAAAAAAAAATCCACAATGATGGCAGTATGTCAAAGAGCCAACTGAAAGATCTCCCAATAGCCAAAGCTGAATAAATTTAAGTACCAAAATAAATAAAGTAATAATGTATTATAACTCACATACAAAATAAGTACCCTTGAGTTCACGCCAATATAAACGACTGAGTAAATAAATAAGTGAG
Source organism: Aethalodelphis obliquidens (assembly GCF_003676395.1). Lineage (NCBI taxonomy): Eukaryota > Metazoa > Chordata > Mammalia > Artiodactyla > Delphinidae > Aethalodelphis > Aethalodelphis obliquidens. The sequence continues at coordinate 26,184,438 of NW_020837969.1, read as the reverse complement.
GGAAAATAGACAAATTTCCCAAGCAGAATTCTAAATAATTTATGTACATACTCCGCCCTCAAGGAGACGAAGCATAAATCCCCTTTCTTTAAGTGCAGGCTGAACATAGTGACTTTCTTCCAAATAAGACACTAAAAACAGGGATTGGGGGGGAGAGCAAGTATCCAGTGAGTAAACCTGACAATTACTAACTCAGTCAGGTGATCAGCGTTACATCAACAGTGATAATTCATTGATAACTCATGTTGCTTGTATGTACCCTTGATATGATGTAATGAGAATGACACTTTACCTCTGTAGTCCGCTCTTAGAAACACCTAACTCCAGTCCAATCGTGGGAAAAATCATCAGACAAATATTAATTTGAGGGCCAAATACATGACCAGTATTCCACAAAATTGTCAGGGTTACCAAAAACAAGGAAATCTGAGAAACTGTCAAGCCTAGAGACCTCTAAGGAGACAGGACAACAAAATGTAATGTGGTTTCCTGGATGAGATCCTGGAACAGAAGAAAAGGACGTTAGGTAAAAACTAAGAAATAAATTATGACCTTTAGTTAATAATAATGTGTCAAAATTGGCTCATTAATTATGACAAATACACGATTCTAATGCAAGATGTTACCCATAGGAGAAACTGGTGTGATACATATGGAAACTCTGTACTACTTTCTCAATTTTTCTATAAATCTGAAACTATTCTAAAATACAAAGTTTATTAAAAAACAAACAAAAGAACCCCACCGCCTTTGTTGAATGCCTTTGACAAAGAATCTGGAGAGAGGTCTCTGAGATCAGATACAGCCCAAATGGCATCATCTCAGTAAGAATTCCCCAACAATTTGATCTAACAGTCTCCACAGTTACTTGTTGCCATGGTTCATTTTACTCTATTCTCAGAACTTAGCACCACCTAAATAGTCTTGTTTCTTTATTTATGTCATATATCCTCTGTCTCCTGAAATAGAATGTAAGCTCATGAGACCAGGCGCCTTGTGTGTTTTGTTTAATCCTGTGCATAGCACAGTGTCTGGGCTTTAGTGGGTCCTCATTAGATATTAACTGGATAAATTATCTTTACAATCACTTGGAATCATGAACTCATATGGCCACACAAAATGAAAACAAACCACTTAACCATTGCACCTCAGGAGTGCAATACACCAGCAAGCGCTTACCCACCCAGGAATACTGAATCCACACATTTGTATTTGTGGAATTTCAAACCTGGACGTGTCCTGAAAGATGATGCAGTGTAAGGTCTACATTTTCTAAATGGGATGAAAAACCATGGACTTTAATGTCTTTGAGTAACTTTAGGTAAAGAAATGTAATTGTATCAATAATAAGAACTATGTCATTCAAAGTGGCTTCCTAACCATGAAGTCAAAGGAAGAGTAAGTAGTTATCTGCTGTTTATATTTCAGTGTCCATGGCAATGCCCAGTACCATATAAACAAAAAACAAGGAGGTTCAAGTCTTACAGAATTAAACCATATCAACTTTCTAAGCTCAGTTATAAAATTCTTTCCCTCTATGTCCTAAGAGTGAGAAGTAAGATTTATAACTAAAACAATTTGATCACTTAAATTTGTAAACTATTTTTGTTATTGGAAATTGCGTTTGTTATTGGAAATTGTGTTTTTTCACTTAGGACATAAAACATGTTTTATAAGAATTAAATTTTCTCACTTAAGCTGTGAAATGAATTCCCTAGCCTTGTATTAATTTACCACCTTCTCTATATATTATGTGGCATCTCTTGCTATCCAAAACCAACAGGCAGACAAATAAATAAACTACTGGGTCTGGTTTTCTCCTTGCAGAATTGCAAACTACCACCAGTTCAAATCCAGACACAATATAACATCTTGGGTTTTCGGTTTTTTCACAAAGGAGGTAAAAACAGTATCTTCAACATTCATTAAAGGCTTACTATGAGACAATCACTCTCATTTTATTCCTACTTTTAATTTAATCATCACAGCAATGCTTTAGAGCAGGTTCAGTAATTATTTCTATGTAAAAGTAAGTAAATTGAGAAACAGAAAATATGAGTAACTTTTCCAAGTCACACATCTAGTAAGTGATAGGCTTCAGAACCAAACATTCTGTCTCTAGAAAATAAGTGCTCAGCCTGTATATGAATAACTTCTCTGGGCTTAATCCAACTGGAGTGATAAGAAAACTACATGGGACAAAAATAAAGAGTGCTGTTGAAATTTAAGTTCATGGTCTTCTTTGCTTTCTCGTCCTCAAGCAAGCCATGTCTCTTATCAGTGCAACTCTGAGTGTGTACCACCTTGATGAAAAAAAGATAGTGGTGCGCATTATAAACACGGAAAAGAACGAGTAATTTTCTATTGACAAACTTCTGATGATTAATTGAGACATTTAAAAATAAATGTCTTCTTCCTCCAGTCGTCGTATGAGGTATTGCCAGATCGATTTTCTTATAGCACAGATTAATCATATCAGCTCACTATTCAAATGCCGTGGCCTCCTCAACTTATTGGACAGCATAGCCTTCTGTGTTTAGGTTTCAAAATCCCCATCTTCTGACCCAAATCTACCTCTCCACTAATTACTTACTTATAAGTCATTCTACTGGTAATCCAAACTGGGAGTCACACTCCAAACAAGCTTTCCAATCTCCCATTTCTACTCCATTGCTTGTGACTGACCCTCTACCTAGAAGATCTCCTCCTAATTTCCATTTGGAGAAATACCCCCAAGGCTTCAAGGTCCAGACAAACTTCATGGAGCCTGATTAGGTTTCTGAAAACAGAAGCAATTCCTCCCTCTTCTGAAGTGTCATAGAACTGTGTTCATACTTAACTTCATTTTACATGCATATTACACAGATTCAGATGATAGGTAAATATCACCCACCTAGAGATAAGCTCTTTGAAGTAATGAACTTTATATACCTTGTGGCCCCAAGTTCACTACCTTATTCACTGTAATTGTTCTATAGATATCTGTGTAGAAATGAATGAAATACGTGTAGTTGGGTGCACTATCATTGTCATCTCAATTTACTCGATGAATAAATCTATAGTAAGGGCTATGGAGAGAGACTGAAGAATATAGAATAAAATTTAAAAACTGTTTACTGTCTTCATATGCCCTATATATCAGTGATTACCTCTCTTTTGATGAAAACATAAATTTTAAATAAACTATTAATATTACTCATAGTTGTCAATGTCATTAATTCCCAATGTGAAAATAAGGAAATATGTGAATATAAATTGAAGATAAGCAAGGCTTCATATAAATAAAAGATGAAATGCAACTCAAGGGTAATGTATTAGCAAGGGAAAAATAATGTAATTTAAAGTTTCTAGCGGGTCTTACCTTAGGCAGTCTTTCTGCCAGGTATTAATATGAAAGATGTTCATTCAGTGTATAATAAGTACACTAGTTTTATTTAATTAGAGCATATAATACCATCTATTTTTATTGTCATTTTGATTGAAAATTCAGATAGAGTACTTTGAGTGGTAGATCCCTTAGCAGATTTTGTTTTCATCTTACAAGTTCATGATGAACTGTGAATGAACAAAAAAGTTCAAGGAAAGAAAGGCATTATTGGGTCTACTACACAATGAAAATTTCTGGACACATTTTATTGCATATTCTTACATCACATATGTATTATGTATATCACATATGTAAAAACTAGGATCACGCTACAAATATGGTTTCATAAATTGTTTTTCTCACATAACAAGTGAACATTTTCCTATGTTGGTAAATATAGGTTGATATTATCATTTCGATTGGCTAAATATCTACTTAATCATTTTTTGTACACTTAAAAGACTCACAGTTTTTATCTATTATAAACAACACAGCAATGAACATCCTTTCTATACATCTTTGCATATTTTTCCAAGTACTTCCTTAAGAAAAATAACTTGATGTGGAATTGTTGATTGAATATATATGAACATTTTAATGGTATATTTGAAATATTGTTAGAGCCCTCTGGAAAGACTGCACTAATTTAATATCCACTGACATATAAACTAACACTGGATAGTCACTCTAAATGCAATATGCGCTTATTGAAAGAAGAAAATAATCTCTCACAGCTCTTTTAATTTTGGCCCAGTTGTCTACCCAAGTGAATATCATGAATTTCTCTAATTATGAAGGACAAGACCTGAATCAGACCTTCAGCTCCCAAGTCACAGGAAGTATTGCCAACTGATATTTTCATACTTCAACCCAGACTTTCATTAACCCTAACAGAAAAGATGCCCAATTTATTTTAATCAAATAAAAACAACAAAACCAAGCCATGCACTGGGGGCTTGCCTCACAGCCAGTCTCATTTCAATGAGACCGGCATGAACTCTTTCTCAGTCTTCCTCTGTTTTCTTACGCCTTTGTGCTTCTGAGACTTCTTGTTTTACACGAGTCTCATCCTTGGAACTTGCTCTGCTGGAGGGAGGGTTATGATTAAAAGAAAACGTGGCCCCTCCATCTTGTTCTCTGTGTCCCTTCCCTGGTGAGGTCTCTCTACCTCCTTTAATGATCTGCTCTTAGCAGGTGGGAGAGGGCATGGATAAGCCATGCCACCATGGAATTCAAGGAACGGGATAGGTCGATATAAATGGTACCCTACCTGTCAGAGAATCTCTCAGGAACTGACAAGTAAGAGACACATAATTACCGGGAACGATTTTCTCCTTGAAAGTAAAATAGAACTTAATAAACATGATGCCCACAGGGTGTACAGACAAAAGCAGCTCTCCCGGTGCCCTTCTGACTATTTCACTGTCGCTTGCCACCCCTTGCATCCTGTAATAAAGTGACCTCTCATACGAGGATGAGTGATTTATTACGTTTTTCAAGTTGCTATAAGGTGGAGTTGCCTGTTGCATCTACCGCTGAGTGGTTAACTAAAGTCTAAATTAGGGAGAAGCTAACTGTGCCTTCAGATTTTGTTTCTTTTCCTTGTGCTGCAGACTTTCTTTGGACTCAAACCTACCCCTAAATTTTTTAAAATTATAAAAAGGAAAAACAACAGTGGAAATGTTTTGAGCAAGATAGAAGTGGGCACCAACACATCTTAGCAGTGTCCTTCACGAAAAAAAAAACCCAAAAACACCTTATTGAAACAAGCAAAGAATTGGTAATTAAAATGCAAGCAGGGCCAAATTAATGATATCTAGGTTTCAATTCCTAGCTGTGTGATTCTGGAAAAGTTACTTATCTCTACAATTCAATTTCCTCATTTGTGAAAAGGAATGATAACAGGGAGATAAGGATTAAATAAGAAACTAGATGGGGAAAAATCTCTGAGTAATTTATGACGGTCTACATTCACTTATTGTGAACTTATCTTTATCTTTTTACTCTTTAACATTAATTTTCCATACATTATACATTTACACAGTAAATGAGAAAAGAAACAGCACACAATGAAAATTCTCTCTCCAGTCCTCAACTCCAGACAACCAGTCTCCCTCCTCTGGGTCAACAAATGTTATCACTTTCTTTTGATATCATTCCAAAAGTGTTTCACGCATGTATAAGGAATTAATTCTCTACATATACATGTGTAGATACATTTAATCTTTTCCCCATATTATGTAAATGTTGGGATACTAATGCACCCACTTGCACCTTGATTTTTTTCACTGTTACTATGTTCTATATCAGGACATAAAAAAAATTCTTCTTGTTTCTTGGTATTGTTGCATTGTATTCCATCGCCTGGTTGCTTTGTAATTTAACAATTCACCATTGACGGATGTTTAGGTTGTTTCTAATATTTTGCTACTTCCAAAAATATTGTCTTGTATAAAGTTAGATATATACAATTTCACATATACAAAGTATAATTTTAGATATACATTCTTAGAGGTAGAATTGTTGGTTCAGAGGGCATTTAGTTATTTTGTATTTGTTATTTTGATAGCCTTTTTCAAACTGCTCCCCCCTAGAGATTATAACAATTTACATTCCAATCCAGAGTAGCTGAGAGTGCCTGTTCCCCCAATCTCTTGTCAACAGTAACATATATGCCAAACTGGTGGTGAAATTGGTATCACAGTATGGTTTTGATCTGTAGTTTTCATATTATGAGTGTGGTTGGGCATCTTTTCATATATTTGAGCCATTTATATTTCTGTTCTGTGAACTGCCTTTTGCTTATTTTTTTCTATTGGGTTATTGGAGTTTGTTATTAGAAAATCAATATTAGAAAAATCTGTCCTTGCAAGTATATTTTCTTGATTTGCCACATCTTTTGACTTTTGCTTATTGTGGGTTTTGCACATAGGTGATGGTGATGATGATGATGATCTAGCTGAGTTTATCAGTCTTTTCCCTTAGAGACTGGTGTTTTATTTTTCATATATAAATGTTCACATATATAATACTTACATATACATAATTATTCTATGGTATCTTTTAAAATTAAGCTTCAGTTTTTCACATCAAATCTATGATCCATTTGTAACTTTTTGGTATAAGCTGTGAGGTTGAGATCCAACTTCATTTTATTTTTCCAAGTGGCCACTCAACTCTCCTAGTACCATTAACTGAATCCTAGTTGATTTTAAGAGTCATTTCCCATTTAATACCAACACACATAGTATGAATCTGAAAGTGTATATCAAATAGATGAAAAATATACAAAGGTGGAAAAAGCAACCGGCTGAGAATCCTGAGTCCAAGGAGCTAGGCTTGGGTTTTTCTCTGTTCGTTGAATAATCAAGTAGTTTGGTTCCTGCTTTCAGTTATATATATGTATGTGTATGTGTTTAAACACTGCTGCCAGATTGATCTTTCTAAAAGACAAATATGATTATTTTTCTGTCAGTCAATAGTTCCACAACACATACAGGGTAAAGTCTAGATTTTTAATATGGTATTCTCCTTCTTGTACAAATGTTCCAGCCACCTGTTCGGCTACCTCTCTGATATTGCATTTGCAGCTTAAATCTTAGCAAATTTAATTAGGTACCACATCTCTCCAAGAAGAATATATGCTCTCTGAGGGGAAAGGCCATGTCCTCAACCACCACATTTGAATATATGGTAGGTATTAAGAGATACATTGTTCAACTAAAGTTGATTTTCTTGTTAACAACTCACCTAGTTTCTTTCTGTTCAATTCTTTTAGCGAAACTCTCTAAGCATCAGGTTCTATACCTGCAGAAAGGGGTTGGGTGATTATGTCTGCCTTCTACCTACCCTACATGGAAGAATACTGGCTAAAATATGTATTGCCTTGCAGTGCTAAGGCAACTATATGAAATTCCAGAATTTAATCTAGAGATTAACAAGGAAAGACTAGTCCCTTAGATTTCGAATTTTAATATCTCTTGCATACATAGAGAAAAATATTTCTCGGTCTCCCACTGCTGCAGAGCCCTGACAGAAAGAATCACATTTCAGATCAGAAGAATATGCAAATATCTTCACATAGACATTATCAGTAGCCTAACGGGTTGCAGAATAACCACAGAGATGTTATCTACAAATCAGATGTTCTGAACCTAAAATGCATTAACTTTCCACATTGCCGCTTCCAGGCAATCTCAGAAGGATGGTGCCTTGTATTCTGTCCGCAGGTCACCCAGATATCAATCCTTCTTTAGATGAAGAGGTAAGGAATGTTGAAGATTTCCCCCCTTCTGCTTGATCTGTGAGCAGTTTTAACTGACTGACAGGACACCACGGAAACCCGTTGCTGTAGGACAGATGGCCACATGGTCCCTGCCAGCACGGCTGAGAGCACGTGTTATTGCCAACAAACATAGGCTGCAGGGGAAGTTCATGAGCCGTTATTCTAGGGACTTCTGCTCGAAAGGCTGTCACCTTTTCAGTCTATGTCTGGGTTTCCATTCTAGTCACAGCTGCCAGTTAGTGAATTACTCCACAATTCATCAAATTCACTTGATATCCACCACACCCAGTCATATAGAAATTGCTCCAGTGATTGAACTAATGCGCTGTGTTTGTTTCTATAGCCAACTGGCATCAGACTCCACTGACATATGCAGGAAACCCACCAGGCCAGAAGGGCTCCATGCAGGCTTGATTCTTGCCATAACAAGAGCATTCAGCCAAGCCATGGGGTGACTAGAGGGAAATGAGGAGATGGGAGAAAAGACACAAAAATTATTGTGCCACCTTCTTCATAATTATTGCTGGCCCTCAATTTAAAACAGTAGTAAAATAGAAAGTTTAACCCTTTAGTTCTTATGACATTTCCCTGGCGGTCCAGTGGTTAAGACTCCATGCTTCCACTGCAGGGGGCACAGGTTTGATCCTTGGTCATGGAACTAAGATCCCGCCTGCCGTGTGGCACGGCCAAATAAATAAATAAGTAAATAAGCCTTTACTTCTTAGACTTGAACTTTTCATTTTTATCAGATTATATCACTTTCCTAGCTAAACCTCTTCGATGAGGTCCCATTGCCATTAGAATAAAATGCAAAATCCTCATCACGACTGTATTTCCCTAAATGATTTGCATCATTTTGAACTCTTCTTCTCATTTTCCATACTCCAGCACCACTGGTTTTCCTTCTGGTTTTTTTTTTTTTTTTTTTTTTTTTTGCGGTACGCGGGCCTCTCACTGCCGTGGCCTCTCCCGTTGTGGAGCACAGGCTCCGGACGCGCAGGCTCAGCGGCCATGGCTCACGGGGCCCAGCCGTTCCGCAGCATGTGGGATCTTCCCAGACCGGGGCACGAACCCGCGTCCCCTGAATCAGCAGGCGGACTCTCAACCACCGCGCCACCAGGGAAGCCCTGGTTTTCCTTCTTTTGTTTGAATATTCTAAGAGTATGTACTGCTTCCTCTGCTTCCAGAACCTGTGCCTTGTCCTTCCTGTAAATTTTTCTAACAATGCAGGATTCAATTCACATTAGATTTGAGCTTGCTTTGAGTACCCTGTCTAAAAACAGCCTTCTTCATGTCCCCACTTGCTCTCTCTCTCTCTCTCTCTCTCATTTTCCATGGTCCTAATCACACTTGTCACACACACACACACAAACACATACACAGAACACCAACAGAGTAGACATTCATTAATATGAAATCAATGTATCAGTAATATTTTTGATAATCTTCTTAGACAAACATGTATTTCTAAGAAACGAGGAAGCAGAGGGTAATGATATGTTTGAAAAGGAGAGGAGGGCTCCTTGGAAGAGCACAGAGACTAGTGGTTAGAGCTGAAGTGGCCACCGCATCCTGGACCTAGCATCTCTCTTTCCTTTTCATATTCTTCAGCTTCCTCTATTGAAAAGCCCATAACCAAAAGAAGTTGGTAAGAAACAAAATGCAATAATTAGATTGTTAAACTTTTTCTTACAATATTTGAGTATTTCACAAAGGTCATTGCTCTAAAACACTGTGTATAAAAACAACCTGTAGTTTCAAACAATCCAGACAGTTTTCTAGTCTAATAATGATTTCTATTCTAATAATGTCTTCCCATTGTGAAGCATGTCAAAGCCTAGCCACTATTTTTAGTTCCATGGGGGAAAATAGAGTTCTGCTCTTTCTAATAATGTGTTTGATCACCATTTTTTCAAAAGAAGATTTGTTTTTCAAATTAAATGTAGCAGACCAGTGAGCCTATAAGGCAGTCCTTTAGATGCCAGAAAGGAAATAGAAATGGACATGTTATTAATGGCTGAAAATTAGGTCATTCTGTCTTATCTAGGGAGACTCTTCTCCCAGTTGAAACGCTCAAGCCCATATACATATCAGGGCGATAAATCATAGACTGATGACTGCAAATGCAAGGAAGCTTCAAATCAACAAGCAGTTCACTGAGGAAGAAGGACCCACGGTATCCTGCGTGGGGTCCTGATTGCCTTCTCCCTAGAATGCTGATGACTACATTTTATCATAACATTTCCTCTTCCTTCCTCTCATAGGGTGTGTAAGAGAGGACAACTACCCCTTGGTACACACACAAGCAGATAAGGCCAAGTAAATCATCAAAATACTGGCAGATGTGAAATCAAGAGACACAGGTTCAAATCCCGGCTCTACTCACTAGTAGATGAGTGGCCCAAGACAAATGATTTAACTTCAGTCTGTGTCTACAGATACACATCGCAAAGGGTTCTTAAGAGAATGAAATATGACAAAAAATATATGTATAACATACCGTCTAAAAGACAGATTGTCAGTGAAAGAGTCCTTTCCTCTTTTCCTCTCTTCTTTCCATTTCTTCTTCAAAACAAAATAGATTCTCTGCAATTCGTATGAAATTGTGGATTTTAAAAAAAAAGTAGAAAATCAATAGAATTTCATAAATTAGTATTGAATATTTGGGACTGCACCTCCTCTAATTGAAAACAACCTGCTCTCATCTAAGTAGAAAATAAATGTTGTACCTTAAAATTATACTTTTTCCCCTCATTTTTAGCCACATTTGTTACCTCATAGTAGATTTCCAATGTGTGAAAGTGTAGATTTTTCTAAAACTGTGATAACATTTATTTTTGAATCCAATATTGCTTTTACCATCACATTATTTCAGCACATATTTAAAGAACATGAGTATGTGGCGTAAGCTGTATTATAGGCTCTGAATGACAAGGTCTCTACTGGTCTAGTGGTGAAAAGCTATAGAACATTCACAATTGCATTACAATGAGGTAAATATTATAAATAAAGGTATGGAAATGCTGAAGCCCAGAATGGGAACATGCAATTTTGCTGGACAAGCACAGAGGGGAAGGATTTAGAAAAGTTTCTAAATGGAATGACCTTTGAGACAAGGTTAGCAGATGGAAGTATAGGTCTAAAGCTCAGAAGAAAGAGAAAAGTTTGAGATAGACATTTAGAGTCCTCAATATTTTAGCAGTAAGAGCATGGATAAGATTCCTCAAGGTCAGTGTGTAGAAGAAGAAAAACAGTCTAAGATTAGACTATTGGTTTATTAGTCGTCTTTTTTTTTTTTCATCATATCAAATAGCCCTAATGTATCGGTACCTTATATCCAAAGGCACTTATCTCTTGCTCAGTCAATTTTGTCATTAGGACTGTGGTTGACCTCAGCTCTGCTGGTCATTACCTAGCTGGGCTGGGCCTGACTGCACCCCATGAGTTTTCTCACCCCAGCACCCAGAGGGAAGGAGAATCCATAACCTTGGAAAGGCTTTTCTCTTGGTGGAGGGTAGCAGAGAGACATAGCCGAATCACACAAACACAAACCTTCGGCTCAGATGTGACAAATGTCACATCCCATTGGCCAAGGCATGTCGCATGATCGTACTCAAAATCTCCGGGGCAGAGGCAGATGACTACAAGTGAACAGGCAAGTCAAACGTAATGGGTGGAGGTGCATAATATAACCTTACAGGGAAGAGAACAATTGGGAACAATAATCCTTTTTTTAAAAAAATGATGATCTGCCTTTTCTTATGCTTCTCTCCATTTCTGAAACTTTTATTCTGGTTTATTAACAATTTTGATGAGCCCTACCAGTCAATGTAGCACTTCAAATATACTTTTTAGGACTACATTCCTAAATACTAAAAGACAACCAAGGATCATCAGATACTGAAATCTAATACATGAAAACACTAACACAAATCAGAAAAAGAAAGGAGTTCAAGGGAAACAGAATGCCAATATTAGGGGACAAAACATATTTTCTTTTTTTTTACAGGTACAAACTTTCAGTTATAACATAAATAAGTCATGAGGATGTAATGTACAACACAGTGACCATAGTTAATAATACTCTACTGTATATTTGAAAGTTGCTGAGTGTAGATCTTAAGAAAAACTATTAATCTCCTCAAAAATCAGATACTCCATTTACAAAACAGAGGTTATTTTTTTAAAAAAAAAGGAACACTCTGAAAAGGGAAAAGTTCTTAAAAATAGATGGTCTTTAAATACTTCCTTAAATAAAGTGATGGTCAAAGTACACATTGTACTTAAGAATGAATATCACATTTGGGAAAACCTCCCTTCCACATATTGGGAAAAATAAAATAAAAACTCTCTGAGAAGTAGGAATAGAGGGGATCTACCACAACCAGATAGAGAACATCTAAAAAACACCTGCACCTAAAATTATGCTTAATGGTAAAGACTGAATGATTTTCTCCAAGGTTGTGGAAAAGGCCAGAATGTAAGTTTTCACCACTCTTATTCAAAATAGTACTAGAAGTTGAGACTTTTTTTCACTTGTTTCAAGTGTGTTTGTCATTGTTCACAGATGGATTTTTATGGTGGCTACTTTAAAAACGTTTGTCAGAGAACTTTAACAGTTCTATTATCCTGGTGTTGGCACACTTTGTTGGTGGCAGTGCTGGTGTTTTCATTTAGTTTGACATTTTTCTGTTTCTTGTTGTTTTTGTTTTTTTTTTTTTTTTTTTGCGGTACGCGGGCCTCTCGCTGTTGTGGCCTCTCCCGTTGCGGAACACAGGCTCCGGACGCGCAGGCTCAGCGGCCATGGCTCACGGGCCCAACCGCTCCGCTGCATGTGGGACCTTCCCGGACCGGGGAACGAACCCGTGTCCCCTGCATCGGCAGGCGGACTCCCAACCACTGCGCCACCAGGGAAGTCCTTTTCTGTTTCTTGATAGACAAGTGATTTTTTTAATTGAAACCTGGAGATTTGAGGTATTATAAGACTTTGGATCTTATTTAAACCGTCTATTTATCTGTCTTCCCCTGACATGGCTCCAGCAAGAGAACTGGCAGGTGCTGCTTCATTACTGCCAGGTGGTCCTAGAAGTCGGGGTTCCCCACTCAGCTGTCAGTGACATCTGTGCTGAGGACTCATCATTACTGCTTGATAGGGTAGGAGTTCTGGCTCCCCAGGTGGCTTCCACTGACCCCATGGTGAGGGGAAAGGGTGGCCTTAGTACCTTGGTGATGGTAAAAGACCTGAATCTCCAATAGTATCCACTAGGTATATTCCCAGCACATAGAGGGAGAGACACGTCATCAGCGCTGGGAGTTAGGGTAATCCAGGTTCCCCATGTGGTCTCTGCTGACATCCTGCGGGGAGGGAGCGGCTCGTTACTATCCTGTGGGGATGAAAGTCCCAGTTCAATCTTTGACACTGCCGTGGTGAATGATTGCAGTTCCTTGTTACAGCCTGATGAGGGTGAGAGTCTAGGATACCCACGCAGCCTTTGCAGAAGGGTGAGGGTGTGGACGCTGTTTTAGTGTGGTGTTTGGCTGGGGTAGTGTTGCTATTATCTAACAGTCTTCTGTCTTGCTAGACTGCCCCTTTCTTGGTCCTTTGACTAGAACTTGCAGGCTTTGGTTGGAGCTTTTTTGTCTATAATCATTGACATTTCCACATTGCTGATTTATTCAGCCCTAAGTCTGAATACAGAAGGCAAAAAGAAGTCCTAGGGAATTCACTGATATGTCATTCCTTGGGGCCCTGGGACTCTAACCCATCTGCCTTCTTCCTTCCATCTTTCAGAGTTGTCTGATGGTATAATATTATATGTATCATACACAATGTATTACATATATTAATAATAATATGCATGCAATATATAATATAACATATATCACAACATATATATTATCATAATATATGATATTATGGTATATAATCTTATGATATAATATATTAAAATAAAATTATATTACATTATACATATTATATGTTTTTTTTTAGGGTTTTTAGTTGTACTTGAAAGAATAAGGAAAGTACATCTGCTCCATCTTTCCAGAAGTGGAAGTCTCCATTGAGTTTTTAAGTTTAGTTATTATATTCTCTTCCAACATTTTACTTTCTCTAATTGTTAATGACTATCCTCTTCTTGTATTTTTTATCTATTTTAAATTTTTGATTTTGCAGCGAGCGGGGGCTACTCTTCGTTGCGGTGCACGGGCTTCTCATTGCAGTGGCTTCTTTTGCTGTAGAGCACAAGCTCTAGGTGTGCAGACTTCAGTAGTTGTGGCTCACAGGCTCTAGAGCGCAGGCTCAGTAGTTGTGGTGCACGGGCTTAGCTGCTCCACGGCATGTGGAATCTTCCCGGACCAGGTATCGAACCCATGGCCCCTGCATTGGCAGGCGGATTCTTAACCACTGCGCCACCAGGGAAGTCCTTGATTATTTTTTAATTTTTATATTTTCAGTTTATTTTACTATCTCAAGTTCTTAGAATACTAATCCTGCAGTTCATTGTATCTGCTGAATCCCTTCATTGTAGTTCATTCCCTCTTGTAGTGTGTAATTTTTGAATGAGTGTTTACCTTCAGCTCGAATATTTCTTTCCTGAGTGAATCCCTTTCCTCCTATACAGTAAGAGCTCTAAGGAGCAATCTTGTTTTGCTTCTAGTGGACACCTCTGAGAACCCGTCCGGGATCAGTATTTACATGTTGAATTTATCAGCTTAGAATTGTCTGACCGTGGCGTGTGAACTGGTATTCCATCCTGGGCATGGTGTGAGCTTGGAGTTTCAGTTCTTAATTGGAGATTTGTTGTCGTTACTCTTACCCAAAACATAAAGGAGAAAGATTCCTATGCCATTTCTTGGGACTTACGATGCTTTCTCATTCAGCTAACAAACCAGGCAGCTCTTAGGGGAGCCCGGATTTTTGCTGGTGTCTGTTTTCAGCAGTCAGTCTCACATGGGCCCACAGCTACATCTCTTATTCTGTACGGACATTAAGATCCTAGCCACTAGCCACTAAGTCCTATATCTATTCTTATGCCTTTGGACCAGCTTGACATTTCTTATCTGTCTGGGTATGAATATTTCTGTCACCTTGGGATTGTCTTAATGCGTGCTGACGCCAGCTCATATAGGCTGGCAAGAGTCAACGGTGAGATTTTCTGAAATTTGTAAATGGATCATTATAAACATGCTGGTTGAAACATGCATTTCTCAGTGTTTATAACGTTAGTGGTTCTGCATTAGGTCAGAATGCCATGATAGAGAGATTAGAATTTTGTCATCGATTTTACAGTCAGAACTTCCGTAGAAAATCATTTTACTTTTCATCCAGGGCAATATCCTTCCATCCACCCACCCACCCCACTTCCCACTTCCCACTTATGAGCAAATGAAGGCTCAGTGAGATTAAATGCCAAGAGTGTGCAAACATTTTCCTCACTCTCTATGACACCACTGCTCTTTCCACGACTTCATTCTGTGGTCTTGCCTGTACTTGTGCAGGTAAAAGGTCATTTCTGCGCTTCTCTTTTAAAACAAGCTTCAATAAAATGATGGAGTTGCTGAGCCTCTTGCTTCCAGGTTGCAAGGTAATGAATGGAAATCACCATCAAGAGCTGTCCAGGTTCCAGTATCTCCCTTGAGGTGCCTCTGGCTGGACCGGTAAGAAAACCCACCTCTGAGGGACAGGTATCTTCCCACATTTCCCCAGAGGACACTAGCGCTTGGCAAATAGCCCCCTTGTCAGTGACAGTTTCTAGAAGTCAGCTTCGCACCACCTTTATAGAGCCAAGCAGAAGTCATTTTGAGCCACTTCTGTTTTTTCTCATTTTCTAATTTACCCTTCCCTCTCCTTTCATCTCTTCTCCTTTGTACCTCTCTTCTTAATTGCATTGTCCCATTATTATTATTACTATTATTATTATTGTCATTATCATTATTATTTTGCTAAAGCAGCAATCATTGAAAGGCCTATCCAAACATCTGTTAACACGTCGTAGGAATACACTGTTTCCCAAGGGCTATATTTCGTAAAGAAATCATGGATTTCTAATTATCAGCAGGACATGTGTTTCTAGGAACTAGAAAAGCAAGTGGTTTAAAACACTTTTGAAGAATTTTCGAGAATCCCCCCTTATCTGTGGGGTATGCATTCTAAGCCTCCCAGTGGATGCCTGAAACCCAGGCATTTTAATTTGTAAATTAGGCACAGTAAGAGATTTACGATAATAACTAGTAAATAAATAATAAACGTGTACAATTATAATAATATACTGTAATAAAAGTTATGTAAATGTGGTCTCTCTCTCTCCCTCTCAAAATATCTTGTAGAAATTTAGTGCCTTTTCTGTCTTAACTAAGCCCTTATCACTCACTGTGGCCGTCATTTTTGCAGTTTGAGGTGCTACCTCAAAACCATCATATATTTCTTTTTCCCTCTTCACAACTTCACGGATGAAAGATTAGTTCTTGCCATAGATCTTAGCAACATACAATTTAAAAATATTTTTCCTAGTAGGTAAAGAACTTTCACCTTTTCACTTAAAGGAAGCACTTTACAGCGTCTCTTTGTCACAACCGAACTGCCAGCATCACCACGCTTGCTCTTTGGGGCCTTTATTCATTAAAATTAGGGTCACCTGAACACAAACACTGAAATACCAACAGTGGATCTGATAACTGATTTGGGCTAGTAAGTGACTAACGGGACGGATACACTGGACAAAGGGACGATTTACATCCAGGAGGGACAGAGCCAGTGGTGTGAGATTTCATATAAGTTGTTTATCTCTGGGATTTCCCATCTAATATTGTCAGACCACAGTTAACCATGGGTAACTGAAACCATGAATAAGAGGAGACTGCTCTACAGAAAATAAAAAAAAACAGAAATACCATCCTACTGTTCGTAGTACATTCGTTATCCTTATTATAGATAATCCTTAAATAGCTTTGGATCAACTTACACCTATGATGCTGATGGGACTTGGAGTTTACAATGTTGTAGAACCAGGGATTACTTGGTTTAACTCCCTCACTTGATAAATGAGGAAGCAAAACTAAGAAAGCAGGCACCTGGTTCTACTTTCAAACTCAGGGACTGTATACTTCCTCTGTTCCCTTTTTCAAGCATATAATAATTAATCTCCTCGTAGATTTAATGAGACAAGCCACTTGAATGTCACTTATGAGACAAAATAGTTTAAAAGGACATGGTCTGTGGTCCAGGGAACCGGCACTGACCAAAATGTCATATGTAGGTAGTATTTGACCCTCCTGTTTGCATACGAAAGTAAACCCTCCCGGATTAGCTATCACAATGTCATCCCTATAAAAAGAAACTTTGTTAACAGTGTAATGTAGGAGTTACAATCACAGGCTCTAGAGCCAGACTGCCTGGGCCTGAATATTATTTTAATTATTTCCTAGCTCTGTGACCTTGGGCCCCTCACTTATATTCTCTGTGTTTCAGTTTTCTCATCCATAAAATTTGGGTAATGTTAGTAACCACATTTAGGGTTGTTTTGAAGATCGAATGAACCATACATCTAGAACGCTTGGAACACTTTTTGTCGCAAAGTAAACACTACGTGAGGTTGAGTTATTGTAATAGATTATTTTTTAAGAGGCTGCAATTAGTCCCCTCCCTATTCAGATGTTCCTTACCAAGTGACTGTACAGCAACTCCCATTAAAGAATGGACTCTATCTCCCCACGCCCTGGAATTGGGCCTGACCTTGCCACTTGCTTTGGTTAGCATAGGTGGTGTTGGGACACTTCTGCACATAGGTCTCAAGAGTACTCAGACCTTCCTACCGCTATGGGAAGGGGCTAAATGTGGCCAACAGGAGGACCAGAGTCTACACAGACCAGAGTCAACTCAGCCCAAACTGAGGCTCCAGAGACCAGACAGAGCCACCGCACTGAGCACAGATGCATGCGAAAGACCAGAAAAGAGCACGAGAATCTCGCAGCTGAACCCAGTCTAAATTACCAGTTGCAGCATAGTAAGCTAAATGAATGTTTCTTGTTTTAAATATTGTGGTGGTTTTGCTGTTGCTATATAAGCAACAAACTGATACAGTTATTATATTTATATTGTATCCCGAATCCTTCGATATTCCTCCATTCAAGAAGAGAGGTCTATGTCCCTTTCCCTCGAATCTGGGTAGGTCTGTGACTGCTTTGACCAATACAATGCAAGAGAAGGGATACCACCTGACTTCTGAGGCTAGGTGACAGGAGACCCCATGGTAACCACCTGATTCTCCTGGAACATGGATTCTGGGAAAAGCCAAGGATCAAGTGAGATGTTTGATGATTCTGAGACTGTCTTGCTGCAGACACTACATGTAAGTCCTCTGGTCATCAACCCCGGCTGAGCTCCCAGCCAACAGCCAGCATCCACTGCTACCTACATGACTGAGCCATGTTGTAGGTCTAACCTAGCCAAGACGTCAGATTATGCTGGCCCCAACTGACTTGACTGCAATTGCATGGGGAACCCCAAGTGAAAATTACCCAGTCAAGCCCTTCTCAAATTCGTGACCCACAAAATGGTGAGCAAAATTAAATGATTGTTTCAAGCCGCTAAGTTTTGGACTAAGTAGTTACGCAGCAATGGTATGCAGAACACCATTCTATGCGACTGATTCATAGCAGAAAAATCAAGTGGTATTTGTGATGGGATCTGTTATTGCACTAGGGGAAATCAAAATGACCCCTTCAAGTATATAGGAACAGATGCAGGGTTATCAACAGTACATGAAGGTGGGGAATTGCCTGACCCCTTACCCACAAGCCCACCATTCTGCAATGGCATCCTCCCTCACGTCTAAGAAAGCTACTTTGAATTGTATATTTACCTTCTTCTTTGGGAGCAGGGCCAATATTTAGAGTTATGCAGACACTTCTCCAAAGTAACTTGCAGCTGAAGACCCAACATTAATGTAGAATCTGGTCTCCTCTGATTTGTGCTTGTCTTTAAAGTTCTGTCTGTTACAGCAACCAAAACAGTTAGGTCCCATGAGCTAAAGTGAAAGTGATTTTTTTTGATTCACTCTCTCAAAGTATTTGACTTGTATTTCCATAAAAACCTGCCTGAGGAGTTCTCTTGGGATACAAGGACACGAGGAGTAAAAACAGAAACACTAAATGTCATGCAGAGATGCACTGGTGTTTGCATTTTAAACTTTACCCAATTGAATGAGATTTTGAGACTTTATAGTTTTAGGTCACTTTACCATGACCCAGAACTATTGGGTCAGAGCTTGAGGACAAAGAACTGGGGTCATTTGATATTTCCCCAGCTGCTTTTTCTTGTGGTGCTAAGTTCCCAAATCCCTGACTAGGGAACAAATTTCTAAAAGCACTTCACTAGAATGACATATACAGGCTAAACATTCTTCATGGCTGGTAATATTTTTGCACATTTTCCCACTAATGGAAGTAACCTTTGAATAGGACATGTTGTCGACATTTGGACCTATTAGTTTTGAAGTAGATGGTGCAGGTCATCTATTCTGAGGTCAGGGAGATCTGGGCTCTAACATTAACTCAATAACAGGATTTTGGACAAATCATCTAATTATTTTATGCCCCAGTTTCCTCAGCTATAAAATATATGAGCAAAAACATTTATCTTGAGGGACCCAAATAAGACAGTGTACGTAAGAGCAACTTGTACAGTGTTTGACATAGAGTAATTGTTCACTAAATGCCAGCATCAGAGCTGACATTTAAAACCAATGCAAAGTTTCACATCAGTTTAGTTACCTGTGCAATCCTGGATAAATTATCCCCACCCCCATGCCTTAGTGTATTCGTTGATAAAACAAGATTTTTAAAGGTATTAGAATTCAAATGTAAAATTATGTGAAAACATTTACAGAATATAAGGTGCCCCACCAGTAGAAAGGGGGATAATGGTGATTATGATCATAACTGTGAAAATTGATGCTAATAATGATATTTATTTTGGAATTATTTGGAAATCTTTTATAGAGTCTCAGCAAGCTTCTTAAATGTCCTTTTGAAGGAAGCCTTTAGATGTTATTGTTACTAAATAAAAATGTGAAAGCCAGGATCCACTCTGAACAAAAATAAAGAGGTAAAGTTTGTCATTATACTTGTAGGTACCCGGGCTTAAAAAACACACTTCCTGTTTTGCTCTATTTACCCTTTCTTCACCATGCCCATGCTGTACCCACACAAGCTCCAAGGTATCCACATTTCACATCATGCTCTGAGGCTCTTCTATCTGAGTTACACTTGAGTGGAACTTAATTTGGGAATTTCTAGGTGTGATGTAACTCGAGACATTGTGACGCTTTGATGGAGTGTGAAATTTGTCAGCAGAAGATCCCCAGATACACTGCACTGGCCTGGGAATGAACTGGCGGGAAGGTGGTAGAAACTGGAGATGACATTTTGAGAAGTTTAGATGTGGAGGAGAAGGAAGAAGTGGAGAGTAACTAAAGAGCTTTCTTTTCCCCACTAATACTTCACGGCTAACAAAGTAACCCGAATGTTCATCCTGCTTTAGGCATCCTATGATCAATGAGGGCGGAATCTTGAACCACTTGCAAGGTTATTTCACGTCTGAGCCTCTGCTTCCTCATCTATAAAATAGGAATAATTACACACAGTGGTGTGGCGATAAATGTTAAACATCAAGGAAAAAGCCTCGATTTGCAACATTTGTCAGTTTTGGCAAAGTTGATAGATTCACAATGGCCAATTTCCAGCGACCAATGTGACTTGACTGAATGCAGAATGCGGAAGGGACGTGCCATTACCGATGTTATCTAGTATTTCCACTATATGTAAACAATAGATTTAAATAAACTGGAAAGCATAGATAGTAGTAAAACAGTTAGAAAGTAAGGAATTTGAGTTTTCATTACCATTGTTTTTAATATAATTTATTTCAAGTGAAGTTTCTATAATTTAATTTTTAGTAATGTCAGTATTTTACAACCTACTCTCAAAATTCCTAAAAATGTAATGACCTGCTCTTTCTTGCTAGCTGGCATGGGCCAGCTCCAGCACACCACTGAGTATATTTGCTTAAAGGGCTTTTTTGAGAATTATCATGCCACATTTTAACTTAAATCTTAAGAAAATCACATTTAAAGCTATTAATTTTATATTTTTCAAATTTAGCAAACCCAAATGACTTTGTCAGTAACTCTGGGTGTTAAAGAAATCAGTGCTACTCAGACGTTAATTGTAGTTAGTATAGTTGAGTCTAGATAGCTGCCGTATTCTCAGAGATAACACCAGGAACTGTAGCAGCTGCAGAGGTGACTGGAAAGTGTCACAGTGACGAAATCAACAGCGACAAAAGAGTCTAGGGGAGGAATAAATCATGGTCCGCATCTAACTCCTTTTGCTGATGTATCGTATGCCTTTGGTCCTCACGGGGATCTAGGAAAGGAGGGAGAGGAGCTGGCGGTTCTGGTGATCTGGCTGGTGAAAGAGAGTCATGAGATCATTGTGACTGAATGTTTTCTACTGTGTCTAGAAAGGCTTCTGGAATTCCCTTGCTCAGGCAGGTGGATTGAAGACACTTATTGTCCAATGAAAAAGAGGAAGGTAAGAAATGAATCACAGAAATAATTTGATAACAAGAAAGAACATGTAAGAGAGGGAGAGAGGAGAGACAGAAGATCGGAGAAAGCGAAAGACAGACAGATTGATTTAGTTCCTATCCTGAAGCTAAAATCTGGTCAAGTTTATTAAATGGAAGCAATATTTTATAGGAATCAGATTTCCAGGAAAATTCTTCAGAGTTAAATTATATCTTACACAAGCAACACCTTTCTGTCTGAATGAAACAAACAAACAAACAACAAACAATAACAAAGATCCAAAAGATAGGAAATAGTGAAAGATCTTTAGTAAATTTAAAAGATTCCATTCATCCTTTTACTACGAATACTAATGGAAACAGTCTTTCCTTGGGCGGGCAGAGATAATACTTCAATTTTTATTTTTTATGAAATGGACTGAGCATTTTAAGACAAAAGGCAAACGCTCTGACAAATGTTGTAAGCAAGCACTTAGCAAAATGTATGTGTCAAGTGTTAATGTCAATGTACTCCTTTTTCTTACCATCCACTTTGCCAAGTCTTGAAGAAACATAACCCATAAGCTGATAGGGTAGAAATATCTCAAACTAAGTTAACACGGCAGAGCTGCTTTACCCAGGCAGCTGGAAAGGCTAAAACTCAGTCGGTGCCCACTTTTATTCCTAGCAGTGTTTAGATGCAAATGGAAGATAGGTAAGGCTAGGAAAGAGCAAGATATGGAAAAACTTAAACATAGAGGGAAAAATTACGTTCTAGAAAGAGATCAAGGTGACTTCTCTTAATGTAGTGTGTGTGGATACCCACATGTTTTCTTGTACACACAATCTCAAGATGTAGTGGTTCAAGTCATCCATTGGGAGAAGATAAATAATATTATTTTCTTTTAGATAATGAGAAGAGAAGACTTTTTTCACTTGTTTAAATAGTGAAAAGAGAAAACATCCCAAGTTGCTCATGTGTCATTAGGATGGAAGGAGAGGAACTCAACACAACTAAAAAATATGGGAAAAAAATGTGGTGGAAGCACAGTTTGCTGTTATCATTAATTATTCTGAGATGTAGCTCTAAGAACATCCTTCGGCTTTTAAAAATCGTTTTCTTTTGAAATACTAAGAAAATTCATGCAATAACTATCCCCATATACATGCTGAGAATGATGGCGAAATCTATAACTACAAAAAGAACTACGTTATGAGGGAGAAATGCATAAGATTATGAAAAAAATGAAGACATTATTTGTCAAGTATGTTAATGGTACAGTGTCTCCACATACTGTAAAGTAGGAGGATTCAAACCTCCAATGTCTTAGTGTTTGTCCTTTTACTCTGATCTTAATTTTCCTCCTGTCTCCACACGTATCCTTCAGAGGAAGACATACTTGTTTATGGTGCCAAAGAGGTTACGTGCTTTTCTTCTGCTTGTGAACAGACATCATCAGTGAATCAAGAATGAGGTCACTGTTTCCACGGCCACCCCCAGCCCACCACCAGCTAGTTTATTTTTAAGCAATATTACCCTCTCTCTTCTTCTACATTTTTTCCACTCCTGTTTTCACTTTTCGGAAGCTTGTAATTCAGTCCCAATTTACTACTCTGGCAAACAGCAGAAACTGCTAAGTAAAAAGAATCCTTGCTTTGAGACCTGATTCTGGGTTTAACATATTATTTCTCCAAAGGAGGGATTATAAAAACAAATGTGTTTCCTTTAGATCACAAGAAATCCAAACCTAGTAAATAATTTCTCCAAGAAAGAAAATATTTGGTCAACTCTGAGTTGGACTCACTAATTATTGTAGGGTAGTCCCATAATGATCTATCTTGTTAATGCTTACAGTTAGATAAATACTGCAGGGTAAGTCATGTCTCCCAAGATATGAGCTAATTTATCTATTCACTAAAGTCTAGAAGCCTTTTTCCCTTAGTTCTGTCTTTTGCTGAGTACACACAGTGCATTTGCTCCTGCCCAGGCAAGAATACGGTATGGTTCCAGCTTTGTGGGAATTTCGAAGGCTCCCAAGGAACAGCCTCACTGGACTTAGAAGCTGAGTACAGAAAAGTACCTCAAGAGCAGATTCTCATCGGACTCCTTCTCCTGAGTCTGATATGCCATCTTCCCTACAGAAATACTACTCTCCAATACTGCCAGAGGAAAGAAATCTATGCCAATATTCCAATATACCGAAGAACGCTGAAGGCTCCTTGAGCTAACCCCAAATGATGCAAGGTATTCTTTGACCATTCCTGTCTCAATGGGCCACACTTTAAAGAAAGAGTCATATCTAAGAGCTTTCTAGTTTGAGCTGGGACGTTGTGAGCATAAGTGCTCTCAGAATATGATTTTGATGAAGCCTGAGTGTTTAAAAGTCAGGAATGTGAAGTTGGCTGACCTTGGTCTGAATCTCAATTCTACCATTTGGATATCCACTGTATGATCTTGAGCAAATAACTTATTCTTTCTGAATCTCGGTTTTCTCAACTGTAGACTAGGCATGATGTTTCCTACCTCACAGAGTTATTTCAAGGACTGGCTGAGTCAGTGAGATAATTCATAACTTGCGAAACACTTACCTTATTGTTATCAACAACAACATTTGCAGAAAACTGCTATATAGTCCCCGTCAAAGGTATTCTTATTTAAAGCATTGAGGAGAGCTGACAAATTCCCAGATGGCACAGTAGTCTGCCTAAAAAAAAAGAAAAAGAAAAAATCAGCTAATCAGGATATCACGGCTGGTTCTTATACCAGCAGAAAGAATGACTATTTTTGCCTCCCTTACGTCTTGCTTGGTACCTATAGCTGCAGTATTACTGTTAGCAAGGCTCGAAGCCTAAAGCTAGTACTATCGCCCAGTGGGACTTGCAGATTATTAATCATTTACACTTTAACTCGAGAGGGTTTCAAATCGTGTACCAGAAGGAAGTCTGGCTGACAGAAGCGTAAGTGGGTTTTAAGGGCCAGAGCCCCACCTAGGATGCAATGAGAACCAAGTGACCACCAGGCTCCATGAATGTTGTCCTCAGATACCCAAACTCTTATCCCAGAGGGTGATGTGACTACTAAGAGCTGAAGCACATGAAGTCTCGTTCATGGCCATCCCCAAAGTCCTACAAAGGAGGTGGCCCTGCCCTGAAAACAGCTGAGAAGGCTCCTCAAATAATGACCTTAGCACATATGCCCAGGTAGGATGAGATCATTCCTGATTGGCTAGTTCCTTTTACAACCGGCTAGGACCCCGGCAGATGAGAAATAGAGGAGGAAAGACTCAATTTATTAAAAGGTTGTCTCAGCAACAGGCTTGGTTAATACCACCAATCTTTGGGTGCATAAGCTCTTGCTCCAGCTTTGGTCCAGCTGCTACATTATCGTCTCTTCTTCTTCCCTTCGTAAGGAAACGACGTAGAGAGAGAAAGGTCTCTGTCCTCAGAACTATGTTGTCTGGGTCAGTGCCCAGCTGAGCTACATTGAAACCAGAAGCAAAAGAGAACACTGAGCCTGTCTTTATTAAAACTTTTGATAGTTGGTTTACCGTGGATTTTTTTGCATTAGTTTTGCTTTTTAAAACTATTGCCTTAAAATATTATTTGTCCCCATAACTGGATTTTTGGGCAGCCCCTTGTGAACGTCTTGCTCGCCTCACTCTGATCACAGCCCTGACTGGGGGGTTCAGTCCTCAGAGGAGAAAATGGGTGACGAAATGCAGGCACGGGGACCTCGAGGTGCATCTCACTGTGATGGTTAATTTCATGTGTCACCTTGGCTGTACCATGGGGAGCTCAGATCCAGCATCATTTCTGAGTGTGTCTGTGAAGGTGTTTCCAGATGAGATGAGCATTTGAATCGGTGGAATTGGCAAAGCACATTGCCCACCCTTTCAATCTCTGAATAGAACAAAAACCAGAAGGAGGAATTTGCCCCTTTCTCCTCCTGCCTGCCTGCTGGAGCTGAGGCATCCGTCTTTTCCTGCCCTTGAACTGGGATTTACACCATTGGCTCCCCTGTTTCTCAGGACTTTGGACTTGGACCGGAATTATGCCTCCAGCTTTCCTGGGTCTCCAGCTTGTACACGGCAGACCATGGGGCTTCTCAGCCTCCATAATTGTGTGAGCCAATTCCTGATAATAAATCTCCTTTTATATATGTATATATAATTTTATGTTATATTATCGCATATAGTATTTGTAATTATGTACGTATATATACAAATATATTACATACGAAGTAGTATATATGTGTGTATATATGTTTTTATATATATATATATATATATATATATATATATATCCTATTAGTTCTGTTTCTCTGGAGAAACCTGACAAATGTAATCATCTCCCAAATTCGAGATGACAGGAGCACCTCCTCAAAGGGCCAAGCCAGGTGGGAACAGGAGATTGCCCCTCTGACAAGGATGGAGACAAGGACGGTGCTCGTGTCTTGGGGAGGGCAACAGATTAAACTCGGGCAGCGTTCCAGCCAGACACATGGCCAGGAAAGAAGCCTCAGTTCCTCTCACTCCTGCTGGTCCCTTGTCCCAGCCATGCTTGATATCGGGGGCCCAGTTCTCGGGTTCCCTCTGTGACAGGAATTAACACACCATGTTACTGTCCCCCTCTGCTAACCACACAGAGGCAGCAAACTGCGAATTAAGAGCATCACCTGGAAGATACACCTCATTTAAAAAACTGCACATCTTAACAAACTCTAGTCTCTTCTAACCCCTGCCAGGAGAAGGGGCTCTGGTAACACATGCACAGCCACGTCTCTTACTGTGTTAATTTTCTCGTTTCAGAAGCAAAGAGGCAGGCTGAAACAATTCTGCTTTCCTCTAAAGGAGACTCCAAGCCCAATTCAGCTGTCAAGACTGAAATACATATTGTTAATGTATCTAAACTATTTAATTCCTTGTACAGACATCCAAGGAGCGGGGGTTGGAGGGGGAGGAGACGGAAACTTCAATTGTATCTGCTCCTTTGTCCCAGGCCTCTTCTCCTTGACTTTCTCCTCTGCTATTTTTTCCCTATGTTCCCTCTTTTATTCCTCTCTCTCTGCATCTCCGAGAGTCTAATTTGTGGAAAGGCAGAAAGTACACGCTGTACCGGTCTCAGGCGCTTGAGCTGCCGGATCTGATTTCCCTGGTAGATGTGGTAGACTGAGGAAAGAGCAACTGTGGCCGAAGATTAGATTTATTTTTCTCTGTGTAATCCAACCCCTGACACGGTACGCAGCTGTCCACGGCTAACCTACCATCTCCAGCAGAACAGGGGCAATTTTATCGGCTCCCAGAGTGGAGAGACAGAATTTCTCAGAGTCAGATCAGACCCTCCCTGCTGGCTTGTGAGCCCTTCCAGCATCTATCAAAATAAGTCCTGTACGTCCTTGAAGAAAACACTGGGAAGAAAGCACTGGCTTATCTTTGGGAGGCAGAACGTGCTGGACAGAGCACCTAAGGACCTGGACTAGATGCTACAGTGGTTTTCTCTGACGCTTGACTCCACCGTCATAAATCCTACTGCCCAAAGGGTTTTACAAGTAAATACAACAGTTGTCCTATGCAGCAGCATCATTCCAAAGGTACCATACCTCCTGCCCTCCTTTCCCATCACTTCGCTCTTTAAGAATAATTATGTTTTTGGCAGTCATTAACACCTTAGTGCGCCATGCCAGGAAAACGTCTTTGGGGTTGGAAGAAAAGCAGAATGTGTGGAACAGAGGAAACAAGGGAGCGTTTTGTGCCAGGTCAGATGAAAAGGAGGAGAGAGAACCAGCTTTGCTACTGCTCATCCTGTCAGGCACTGCACTGGAGGAAAGGGGTAAGGGGTGGCATATGACAAAATAAATTTAAAAAAAAAAAAAGGTCCCTCCTCCAGGAGAGACTGAACATCAAGTAGAATTTTTAAAAGAAGAGAAAAGAAATAAAAGGAGCGAAAAAAAGCAAAAACCATGGGAGAGAAAATACACCTGAGATGGTGTCTGCTCTATGGATATAGTGCAGAGTCCCCTTTTATTTGCTTCTGCTCTTGATACAAGTTTTCTTGCTAAAATCATCTCATGGTTTGGCTTGTTTATCCTCATATCTCGTAACATCTTAGTCTTTTAGTAAATCTGAATTGGACCAAAGAATCATGAACCCTTTTTTCCCTTCCTACATCTCCCTGCTTTTTCCAACACAGAGCGGGAGGTGTAGCCCGGCCCACAGAACTCCTTCAATGGCCACTCTGGCCTCTGAATTTGGAGTAGTTTTGCCTCCTGCCAAAGCTAAACAGATTTTGGATCCAGAGACTGTATCCAAGAATTATACCTGAACACCAACTCCGTGGTCCACATTTACCTGGTTTGAAACACATCCAAACGCTGAGGACTCTGAAGAAAAGGACACGGTCCAGATTCTTAAATACCAAATGCTGTAGCTTGTAAATGGACAAAATTATATTGGTTTCAGTATCACTTCTTATAGGGTGAACATACTTTCCCAGGAGACACGTCTTTTTATATACTTTTCCACTAGTGTTTTATGTATCAGATTCAAACCTAATTTGAGATGCCCAGATTCTTATTCAGTTTCCATCTTTAAAAATCAAATACCCATTAGAGAGTTCCTCCATCACTCCCAAGAGACTGGAATGGAAACAGATAAATGAACTTTTAAAGATAATTGGCTTCCAAAATGCCCTCCTGTCCCTCTTTCTCTATTTCTTGACAACCCCTCGGGGAACTGCATGGAAAGAACAACTTGGGATTCTTCGGGTACATGACATGTGGCAGGGAACCAGTTCACAGAAACTAATTTCTTAGGCACTGAGGTTTCCTGCCACTTGGCTACTGCATCTTGTAGAAATTTACTAGCTCTTCTCAAATGCCTGCTTCTGACCTTATTCTGCTAGATTCCCCTCATTCATTTTCTACTGCACCCCACTATAGCTGCTCATTCTTGAACACTTCAAAACAGGTATTGAATCCACAAATGAAAAGATTTTCCCATAGTTTATTTATCCTTGGATACATTTTCCCACATGTTCCCATTGAAGGTGATGAAGTGAATCCTTCACAATCTGTTTTCAGGAAATTCTCAGAACGCCTAACACATTCACTTAACGAATATTTGTTGATTGCTAGTAATTGAGACATTAGTCCAGCTGCTGAGGATAGAGCAGAGTAAACTCAAATAATAATACCTTTGCCATTAAAGAGCTTGTAGTCTAGCAGAGGAAGTCAGAAAATAATCAAGCAAACAAGGAAATAGCAATTGTTTCAGATGATTCAAAGTGCTGGACCTAAATGAACAGGGCTCCGTGCTAGAAAGTGGTGAAGAGAAGTGTTTGCTCTAAGAGAGAATAACAGAGGGCTCCCATTTTAGGTCTGATAGTCAAAGAAGCCCCCTCTGGAAAGGTAAAATTTTACCTTAGATATAAAAAATATAAATCAGTGAGTCAGGCAAAAGGCAGGGGAAGAGGACAAATGTACCAGGCAAGTGGTACAACAAGTGCAAAGGACAACTGGATTAAGTTAAGAAAGACAGTGTCAGAGCAGAAGGTTGGCTTCTCTGGCTGGAAGCTATAAGGTAGTCAGGGGCTAGATCCCATAGGACGTTGCCATAACAAGGACTTTGAATATTATCCTAATTATAATGAGAAAATCTTTTATCAGGTAGATAACCACCAGCACATTCCCATGGTTAGCTGAAAACAATACCTCAAATCCATGTTCCTATAGCCAGATTCAGGTGAGCCCCCAACATACGGTTCTGACTTCATTTCTACCTGCAGAGTTCCCACTGAAATCAACAAAAGAGGCATAAAAAGGAGAGGAGTTGTCAGATATCTGCATCATTTTCCATTTAGCCTGTTTAATCAGTGTGTCCAATGTGGCCAAACATCTCTAAAACGACATCATTTTTTAGAGCTGAATATCATAGAGCATCTCCTTAACCTTGACCAATTTGGACTGCTTTAAGGTGTGTGTTATTGAATAATTTTGTCCACGATAATTTTTTTTAAGTTGCTGTTTAATCAGGAGGGAAGAAACCAGCGTTTGCAGTGAGATAATAAAGGAATCCAATAAAAGCTCATGGTGACTGTAATAGGAGATGGCAGTCCCCAAGTGCTTCCCATTGTAAGTCCTGCTTTGGGCAGGCTGCCAGGGAACCACTGAGCAAGAGGAGAAGCGCCTCTGCTGGACACCTGGAGGATCGACCAGCTACAAAGGGAGGGAAGTAAAGTTGTAATAAGAATACTTCGAACTTCGGGCTCCCCTGGTGTCGCAGTGGTTGAGAATCCACCTGCCAATGAAGGGGTTCCGGGTTCAAGCCCTGGTCTGGGAAGATCCCACATGCCACGGAGCAAGTAAGCCCGTGCGCCACAACTACTGAGCCTGTGAACCACAACTACTGAGCCCACATGCCACAACTACTGAAGCCTGTGCCTAGAGCCCGTGCTCTGCAACGAGAGAAACCACCGCAATGAGAAGCCCACGCACCGCAACAAAGAGTAGCCCCCGCTCCCCCCAACTAGAGAAAACCTGCGCACAGTAACAAGGACCCAATGCAGCCAAAAATAAATAAATTCATTAAAAAAAAAGAATACTTTGAACTTTTATTGTAATTTCTACCAGCAGATACTTCCCAGATGATGAAAGTGAAATACAGAAACTGAGTAGCACAGGAGTTGAGTTTGGGCTTTGGGGTCAGAGGGAATCAGATTTACACCTTCACTCCTCCCTCACTTGTAGCAATGTGAGCTTCTCACCTTAAACTGTTCATCATATCAGCAAAGGCACCTCTATACTTCCAGGAGGTTTTCGTCATCCTCAACTCCTCTCTACATTCCACAAGCAATCTGTCAGTAAATCCTATTAGGTTATACCTTTAAAATATACACAGAAACCAACTACATCCCACCACCTCCACTGCCGCTACCCTGTTCCAAGCCACCAGCATCTCCTGCTGGATTTGTACAACAGTCTCCTAACTGCTCTCCCTCCCAGGCTTTTCTGAGTGCTGCAGCTAGGACAACCTGTTACAAAGGAGCTCAGGGAGGTGTAATTCACCCCCCTCTTTGAGCATAGGCTGGACTTACTGACTCAATTCCAAAGAACAGAGTTGGGAAATGGACAAATCATAACTTCACAGTGGAGAAACCTGGCAGACACTACCTTAATCAAAGGATCAAGGCTCACATCACCAAGTGACAAGTCATGTAAATGTCACCTACCCACTGACATGTTATGATGTGAAGAGCAGTTCACCTCTGTGGCATTCTTCCCCCAAAGTCACAATCCCAGTCAAATCATGAGAAAAATTAGACAATCCCAAGTTGAAGGCCATTCTACAAAAAACGTGACCAGCGCTCTTCCAAACTGTCTCAAGGTCAGGAGAGACAAGATGAGTCTGAGAGGGCTTCCCTGGTGGCACAGTGGTTGAGAGTCCGCCTGCCGATGCAGGGGACACGGGTTCGTGCCCCGGTTCGGGAAGATCCCACATGGCGCGGAGCGGCTGGGCCCGTGAGCCATGGCCGCTGAGCCTGCGCGTCCGGAGCCTGTGCTCTGCAGCAGGAGAGGCCACGGCAGTGAGAGGCCCACTACCGCAAAAAAACAAAAATAAAAGTCTGAGAAACTGTCACAGATTGGGGAAGACTAAGAGGACATGATGACTAAATGCAACATGGAAATCTGGAACGAATCCTGGAACAGAAAAAGAACATTTGTGGGGAAACTAGGGAAATCTGATTCAAGTCTTTAATTTAGGGAGTAGTAATGTACCAAGGTTAATGTCTTAGTCTTGACAAATGTACCATTGTTATGTAAGATGTTAACATCAGGGGAAACTAGAAGAATGGTACATGGGAACACTGTGCTATCTTTGCAACTTTTCTGTAAATTTTAAGTTATTTTAAAATTTTTAAAAATATTTAGAAGAAAAATCAAAGAGAAGTCAGATCATCATTCCTCTACTCAAAACTTTCTAAAGGCTTCCTATCTTACTTACTCAGTTACCTGGCCCCCCATCATCTTTCTGACCTCATGACTTCGTACTGATCACACAGGACTGTGGACGTTCTTTAAACACTCCTGATATACTCCCAACTTTGGGGCTTTCCATTTGCTTTTCCACTTCCAGAAATGTTCTTCCCCCAGCATGGTTGGCTGCCTCCATTTCTTTAGGTTTCTATTCAAAAGTGACTTTGTTAGTTAGGCCTTTCCTGATCACCCACCTAAAATGACAATCTCCCCCTGGCACCTTCTAACTTGCATTTCCGCATTATTTTTCTCCTTAACACTTAGTACACTTATCATCCTATACGTTTTATTTATTTTGTTTGTCCTTTGCCTCTCCTACTAAAATGAAAGCTCCGAGAGACAGAGATTTCTGACTGCCGTATTCAGGGCTATATACACGATTTCTGGCCAGTATCTTCCTACGTATCATATTATGACACTCCATAAATATTTTTCTAAGAATTAAAATGACCTTGAGTATTTACTTAACTCTGAATCTGTTTTCACATATGTAAAATTAGGATAATAGAATGATAATTCCTGTATAATAGGTTTCTTGTAAAGCTTAAACGTGATAAAGAAGGTAGTGCTTTGTACAATTCTTAGCATGGAAAATATCTAAGAAATTAAATATTATCACTGGTTACATTTCCATTACTATTATTAATTCTATCACTAATTGCTATTTCCATTTTGACTGTCCCCACGTACATTGAATTAGGAGTGTACTTGAAGATTGTAACCTGTGTTTAACCCCTAAGGCACGCAGGTCCCCTTCTTTGGGAAAAATCCATAGCTCCTTTCTCCCATTAAAATAAATGATTTTCTGTCTACTTCTCTGACAAGAAGTCTACTTTTTTTTTTGTGGTACGCGGGCCTCTCACTGCTGTGGCCTCTCCCGTTGTGGAGCGCAGGCTCCGGACGCGCAAGCTCAGCGGCCATGGCTCATGGGCCCAGCCGCTCTGCAGCATGTGGGATCTTCCCGGACTGGGGCACAAACCCGTGTCTCCTGCATCGGCAGGCGGACTCTCAACCACTGCGCCACCAGGAAAGCCCAAGAAGTCTACTTTTTTTGTTTCCTTGCTTGCCTGTTTTATTTTGTTGTTGCTGTTGTTTTAATGTGGATGAAAAAACTGAGAAACACAAGTTTTAAATCAAAACCTTAGGCTTTATTTCTGGGTCTAAAAAGAATTGGAATCATTCTTCACAGGGTCTCCTCCCCTAGGAAATCTCTGAGCTCCTTTTCAAAATGGCAATAATAATACCCACTCTGATTTTTGAAAATGAGCTCAAATTAGTTTGTGTCTTTCCATACCTATTTCACACATAACAGTACATTAGGCACTCTCTAGCGTGGAGTGGCTTATAATCCAGTTTAGGGCCACATATGGGTGAGAAAGAGAATAAATTTCATGTTATCATACAAACAAGATATGACACAGACTATATGCCTTTGTCCTGAGAAAAGAAAAAAGAAGAAAAATATCACCATGAGAGTCAGAAAGGCTTTGTGTCTGTGAATTGCTTTTAGGTCCTCGGAAAACAGTCATGTGTGTGATGATGCATTTGATCTCTCTTCTTATCGCTTGATAATGAGAATAATGATAAAAATGTTTATTAGTGGTATTCTCTTTATTAAAGGCCACAGGTATAGATAAAATGTATCAGTATTGTTATTAGTTATTTGTTATTATTGTTATTTGTTTTTAGTCACAAGATGATGATAGTATTTTTCTTTTATTATTTTTACTATTATTAACAGTACTGTTGTATTATTATTGTCGTTGTTGTTACTTTATTATTAAAAATTCTACACTAGGCCCTGGGCGAAACACATTGCATGCCATGCTCTCATTTAATACTTACAACAAGGTTATAAGACAAGTACTATTGTTATCCTCATTTTTAAGATAAAGAAAGTGAAGTTTAGCGAGGTGAAGTAATGTATCCAAGGGAACTACTAAGAGATGTGAGGGATGGAACTGGATCCCGGATCTACTAGGCTCCAAAGACTGTACTCCATCCCTTCCCCTGTGTTGGAAGGTCCAAAGTTGAGACCGAGTGCTTGGAGCACAACTATTTATACATGCTAATTGGGATTAGGTTTACATTTATTCTGCTGAGGTCACAAATCTTATTGTCCAGGCACACACGTCAAGTCTGATCAGGAACAACCGGAGCTTGGAATTGAATTTCCTGTGCTCTTTTGCCCTCAACAGCTTGCAGGTTAAAGCTAAACGTATGTGTTATCCATCTCTGCAGCTGGGCTCCAGGAACATTTTTTGGCCATAAAGTTAAATAGCACAGGAGACATTCTTGTCCAAACCAGACTCTTTTGTCTTCCTTTGTCAGACTCATGGTGACATTCAGGGGAAATGTACGCCAAGCAAGGTAATAGTGTCTTTCCAGAGATTGTCTCTGGGAAGGAAGAAAGAGATCTCTAGATAGAAGCGTGATCTTATAACTTTGATAGTCCTCTTCCTTTTCTGGAAGAAGAAACTGCGAAACATGGTGAAATTAATCTGCTGGCAGACAACAGACAAAACCAGTTTTATGTTGCATAAATGAATGTGAGTCCGGAGTTTCCAGCTCTCACCCTGCAGAATGGAAATGTTGGTCCACAGCTCAGAGTGCTAGGTGATTGATAGCATGGGCCGAAAGAGGCCTCCATCAGGGTCAAGGGTGAGTTACGGCGGTAGAGCTCAGAACCAATGATGGTTATAGCCCATAAACCCAGACACTCCAGACCGCACTCGCCCACACATGTTGTGAATATTGATTTCACTCCGGTTGATTTTATCCTTGCAAGTCTAAAGAGAGGACAAGAAGGAAGAAGAAACCATAAGAACAAGAACAACAAGAACCATAAAAACAAGAACAACAAGAACCGTAAGTACCAGGGCATTCAACATACCATTACATGTAGCAAGGATGTCAGAGAGAAGACAGAACTACTCCTAATTGGTTTCTATCTTTTTGATCAAGGTTAATTATTTAAAAACTATGGAGAGTAGGGGAAGAAAACAAGATTGAGAAGGAATTATACCCAAGCTAGAATAATGCCTCATAACATGATATAAGTTGGTCTCCTGTTCCAGAGGAATCTACTAGGGTTTAGATGAGGTCACAGAAATGCTATTGAGTACCTCTGTTCACAGTGAACTCTGACATCAATCCCGTGTTGCATGATTATTACCGTAAGTTTTATCCCAATCCTCAGTATGAAAAATAAAGACATGGAAATGTTACTTTATTACTCCATTTCCAGAAATAATGTGACATTTGTGAATGAACAAGTAAAGTGTGAGAACAGAGAATGCCTTTGCTTTTTTTCAGGAATCATCACCCTTTTCCATAAGCACAATCTGTCCCAGTCCAGACATTCCCTTCTGCACGGTTGTGGTGGGGTTATTATAAAATGGGGGGAGGACTGCTGTGTACAGATACAAATATCTTGCTGAGACGATGAGGGACAGAGTCTCTCAAAATGTTTTTGTAGAAAAGAGAGAAAGGCACTTGTGGATGATAACTCACTAAGCTAAATTTATTAGCAGATAAATGTCAGAATGAACTGCCTGATTCTGACCTTTGTCTTATTGGGCTTGATGTGTTTTTTGGGATGTTTTGTTTTGGTGTTCTTTTTTTTTTTAAATCAATGGTTTTGAAAAAGGTACCTTTTGTCTAATTTGCAGTTGAGACAAAGTTGAAAGTCAAACAAATATAAAGTACTGAGAAAAAGTTTCAGAAATGTCTGACATGCTTGTAAAATTAATTCATGAATTAAAAAGCAATCATCAAGCTAAGAAAAATGTTTACCAGAAACACAACAGGAAAAAGGGTGATATTCCTAATATGTAAAGTTTTCCTACAAGTTAATAAGAAAAACACTAAAACTCCAATAAACATAAATGTATAATTCACAAAAGAAAAAAATGTAACAAAATTTTTAAACAAATATGTTCAACCACACCAACAAATTAGTGAAAATAGCAACATGATCTATTTACCTATTAAAATAGCAAATCTAAATAAACTAGTGGTTACCAGAGAGGAAGCACTAGTTCCTCTCTGGAACAAAGAGGGGAAAAATAGATGAAGGGGATTAAGAGGTACAAACTACTAGGTATAAAATAAGTAAGTTACAAGGGTGTAATGTACACACAGGGAATATAGTCAATATTTTAGAATAAATTTGTATGGAGTGTAATCTATACAAATATAAAATTACTGCATTGTACACCTGAAACTAATATAATAAGTCAACTATTCTTCAATTAAAAAAATAAAAATTTAAAAAATATATAAAAGAGCAAATCTCAAAGGAATCTTGATGTTTAATTTTAAGGTTAAACTTATTATAAAGAAATTTAGCAATCCCTATCAGTAACCTTGAGGTATTCCACTCTTACCCCTTGACACATTTTCTATGTCTAGGAATCTTTCTTAAGGACATAAAAAAAATCAAGCCAAGATTTGTGTGCCAAGATGCTCTTCTCAGCATCAAATGTGTAAGCAAGGAGGAGGAGGAGGAGAAAGATGAGGAAGAGGAGGATGAAGGGAATGAGGAGAGCAGATGGAAACAGAGGAAGAGGACATAGAAGGGGAAGAAGAAACAGACAGGAGAGAGGGTGAAGGAAAATGAGAATACAACATACTCAAATTTAGGAGAATGGTCAATTAATTATTAGATATTTATTAACTGGAATTTTATATATACCCACAAACCCAATGCCTTGAAATATGTTAAATGACATGAGAAAATGCTATGATAAGGTGTTATTTAAATCCTAGTGCAAATTTTCACATTAATCTGTACTAAACATCAACTGCACTAGTATCAGTTAGAAAAGCTGTGATTTAACCAAGATTCATAGGTAACGCACAAAAAAATTTACTCCCTCTACTAGACTGTGGGCAACTTTCCAAGTAAGTGCCACAACTTTTCAGCACATTATCTGGAATACATGGAAAGCATTAGTAAATGTGTATAGAATAAATGATAACTGAATTAGAATGTGGTTTAGCCCAAGTTCCCTAGAAGACAGAGCTCAAGACAAAGCTTACATGTTGCTATTTTTATGGCAACATTGGCCAGCAAGATTGAAGAAAGTGGGAAGGTGAGGCAGGGAAGGAGAGAAAGCACATAAAATGTTGTGTATATCATGCTGTCCATAGCTTCACGAGAAAACCTAGCTGATTTTTCATTCACACAGAATATCTCTATGAATTTTGGACTGAATGCACATTACAACAATCCATAGGAGAAAGGGGAAAATTCTACTGGCTGCCTTCTATCTCCTGTCTGTCATTGGTCAAACTTTGTCCCATGGGATCTTAACACCCTCCTATATCAGTCTGTGCCTCCAGGCCCTTCGAGCAGCCACTGGAGAAGCCAGATCTCATGCCGCCATGGCAATTCATCTGAGTCCAAGGAGGTGAGTTGAACCAGAGTCTCTGTTGCTCCAGTTGGGTTGAGTCTGGGTACTGGAAGGGCTGAGTCTTCTGCTATAGAGGGAACAATGAAGGCAGTGCTGGAGACCAGCCTAAACCGGGAGAGGTAGAGACAGCTAGAAATGTCTTGAGACGAGTCAATTGCATCAAGACTTGGTAGAACAAGTGAGAGGGACCAGGTAGCAGGGAGAGCCAAGCAAAATTGGAAAAGTATATAACTTGAGTGTGGTATAATTTGTGTCATTATTTTGATATTACCAGTCTAATATATTTAACTGCACCAGCAGAAATTCTATGTCCTGGAAAAATCACATAATTATCCCTCTGTGACTCCCTAAAGTCAAACCATAGACGGAGCACTGTGTTCAGTTCCAATTGTCCTAATATAAGTGGAATGATGAACATGAGACGAAGATAAAAAGATAAAGATAGCCATAATGAGTGTCTGGAAAACATACTATTTGAGGAACTGTTGAAGGCACTGTGATTATGTGTGAAGAAGAAGGAGAGGGAGGCAGAGGGGGATGGGAAGGGGGGAGGGGAGGGAGAACAAGAAGAAGAATTAATGATCTCTAAATTCTTATGAGCTGCTCTATTACAGGGTCATTCAGATATTCAACTGGGAAGTCTGGAACTATGATCTAAAGACTGGCTAATTAAATACCAGTAAGATAACTGAAATTTTGTACCCTTTGACAAACACCCTCACATTTTCTCCCACCTCCTAGCCCCTGGCAACAACCGTTCTACTCTCTGCCTTTATGAGTTCATCAGCTTCATTGTGGCAATCATTTCACAATGTACACGTACAGAAAAACATCACATCATACACCTTACCCTTTTTGTCAATTATACCTCAATAAAGCTGGAAAAAATACAAATAATATCAACCAAGTGTGTTTTTTATTCAGAGATGCTAATAACATTTTTACTATTGCTGTTTCTTATTTAGCAAAAGTTACCTCTAAGAGCATATATTGATATTTCCAGAAAGAAGATACAAACAGTAAAGTAATAAAAATTAAAACACTACTAATAAGAATAACAACAATAATTAAATAATATGAGTGTACTAGAGGTACAAAGAATATTTATATCTTATATTTTTTGGTTTTCACAACAGTCCTGTCTTAAGCAGAAGAGCTGAATCTTGGGATGAGGTAAAAATAAGAAGAATGATTCTGGATTATGAGGATAGCAAAAAAGACCACAGCCTCAAGAATGAGAAAAATACAGTAATTACTTGCTTTGTGCTGAGTTTAGAGACAGTGATTTCTTTATTCTTGGGTCAGGGTGAGAACCTCAAGTCATCCATTTCCTGTACTGCCCTCAAAGGCTGTCAACTGCATTGCCCCTGTGGAACTCCAACTAGTCATTTCTTATGCTTCTAAGGGCCATCAGTCATTTCTTTTTTTTATTAATTAATTAATTAATTAATTTTTGGCTGCGTTGGGTCTTTGCTGCTGCGTGCAGGCTTTCTCTAGTTGCAACGAGCGGGGGCTACTCTTCGTTGCGGCGCGCGGGCTTCTCATTGCGGTGGCTTCTCTTTGTTGCAGAGCCTGGGCTCTAGCCACGAGGGCTTCAGTAGTTGTGGCTCGCGGGCTCTAGAGCACAGGCTCAGTAGCTGTGGCATGGGCTTAGTTGCTCCGTGGCATGTGGGATCTTCCCTGACCAGGGCTCAAACCCGTGTCCCTTGCATTGGCAGGTAGATTCTTAACCACTGCACCACCAGGGAAGTCCCCAATCAATCATTTCTGATAGGACAATTTCTACACTTTCATTCAGGTACTGTTCATCCCTCCATCTCAACCATTTTTTTGGCCCCTGTTGAGACTGGATTGCTCCTCTTTCCATGACTGATCTCCAAAGCTTAGCATCTTATTCACCTCTTGTCTAATGCTTTGGGAGAAATTTTTCCAAATCTGCTTTACCCCAAATTCATGAGGTGCGGTGTTAGCCAGCCTGGTCTCATACTTGAATTATTCAAATTGAGCCAATTACTTTTGCTTTTTTTTTGAACGTGATACATAGTTTTAACGACTGAAGATCATTCAACCCACCATGATTAAAATTCCACAAGACATATCATCTCCGTGATACTATGTGCTCCGACTAAACTGAGAATTATCTTTAAAATTCTATTCTCATGCCACTACTCAGACAAAACCTCTTACGGTAAGGACCCCACTTCCTGCAGGATTAACATCCCAAAACCTGGGCCTGGCAGTCCAAGCCTTCCACAATTTGATCCCAGGCTTCCTTACTCCTGCTCTTTTATCTGTAGCTTCCACGTTACCCAAACTGAATATGTCCTGGATCATTAGATTAGACCTTCCATCTCTGTGCCTTTATTTGTGCCCTCCCTCTTTCCCAAGATGCTATCTTCTTCCCATGCTTCTAAATTCTATCAATCCTTCAAATATCACTGAGTCAAACTTCCTCCAGGCAGTCTCCCTTGATTCCTTTACCCCACAGTGACTTCTCTCTCTTCAGAGATGTTACAACATTTATTGGGTGGAGGGGAGGGGGGGCATTCATATAATACAATTATCAAGTTCTGCTCTGTTTTGCAAAGTAACTTTTTATGTATATCTATTTCATTTTTGTCCACTAGATTCATTATGTTTCCTTATAATCTTTAGAAACCCTAGCAAATATTTGTTACCTGTTACACAGGGTTAAATTTAGAATTACACAGGTGTTTGCTTACCATTTATTATGCCAAAGTTATGTATATATCTATATATATATTAGGTATACATATATGTATGAATTATATTAAAAAGCAGAGTAATGGTGATGTTTGGGAATGAGAGAGAGAAAAAAAAATTCCTGGCCTGAAAAACTATTTACCAAAGAAGCCAGGTCTTCAAGCCTCAGTTTAACCTCTTCAAGCCTCAGTTTCCCCATCTGTAAACTAAAGATAAGCATCTTTCATTATACAACCAGTATATAATGGGACAAAGATTTGAACTAATTTCCATTTGAAAAGTCCCTGCTCTTTGCATTATGCCACGCTGCCTCCTATGGGAATTAGGAAACCTAAATTCTAAACCTACCTCTGGCCACCAACTTTCTGGGTAACCTGGGTCAAGTCACTTCACATCCATGACCCTCAGTTCCTGAGTCTTAAAATAAGGAATGCTAGACTACATCAATGGCTTAAAATTTTTTTGAACATGGCCAACAGTAAGAAATAATACTTCAAATTGCAACACTATATATATCTGTACATATACATGCATATGTACAAATACATATTTATGTGTACAAAATACAAACATTTTTATTAACATTTACTCTGTGAATAGAATCTATTTTCTGTTTTTTAATTCTACTTTATTTCACTTTTTTAAATGCTTATCTACAATCCACCAAACTGGTTTCACAACCAGATCAGACCCCAACCCTAAAACAGAAGACTCTGAAGTCTCTTTTTGCTGTATAGTCTAGACTCTGACTTGCAGCTGAGTGAGAGCTTCAGGGTAGAATCCAAGCCCAAAGACTCAACCTGTCTTCACCTACCTATAAAAGTACAGGTCAGCTAACTGATGAAACCTCGGGCCATGAGCTTTTATGCAAGTTCAACCATCAACATATCCTGTGAACTAGGGCATACTACCTGCATCTAAACCTTTATCCATAAATTGAGAAGAGTGAAAACTCTCACTGACTTCACAGAATTGCCACAGGGAAAACTCAGAATGTCTGCAGAGCCCTTTGGAAATGCCAGATGACCTCTTTGGAAGTACCTCTTTCAATGCAGCAAGAAATGTTCTATAGCAGAGACCAGCATAAAAGTGATATAGAAAAAAAAAAAGAAAACACCATCTGGAGCACATCAATTTCTGACCTCTGAGTCTTTGACAAAATCTGGGTAGATGTTTTTTTCTGGTACACCAGTCTTCAAAAATATATGATTCCTTTATACTAAATGGAAGGGAGAGGTGGAGAAGAGAGGAGAGATGGTCCCTATTTCAGAAAACATGCACAGAATCTCATTAAAAATATACTGTTAAATCTATTATGAATTTTGAAAATCATTCTAATATTTCACAGAAAAACAGGTCAAGTAATTTCTTTAGGTTAATTCAGTTTGTTGGCTAGACATGAAGGTGAGACCATTCTAGACCAGTCAGCCAGTCCCCTCCTGACCAGCCAGCTGACCACAGACACATGAACACAACTCACTGAGATCTGCAGAACTTTATCTACAACAGCAGAACTAACAAACCCCATAGACTTATGTCCAATGATAAAAATAGTTCACCCTTGAACAACATGGGTTTGAACTTCACGGGTCCACTTATACAGAGAATTTTTTCAATGAATATATTGGAATTATTTTGAGATTTGCAACGGTTTGAAAAAACTTGCAGATGAACCTCATAGCCTAGAAATATGGGGGAAAATTAAGAAAAAATTAGGTATATAGATACGAATATGTAAATATTCATGTAACATACAAACTAGGTGTTAATCAACTGTTTATGTTATGAGCAAGGCTTCCAGTCAATGGTAGGCTATTAGTAGTTAAGTTTGGGGGGAGTCAAAAGTTATGCACAAATTTTCAACTTTGCAAGGGATCAGACCCCCTAACCTCCATGCTGTTCAAGGGTCAATTGTACTTACTGTTTTAAGCCACTGAGTTTTGGGGATTTTGATATACAGCAATAGCTACCCAATCAGACATGGGAATAGACAACATGGAACAAGATGGATGACCCTAAACGTCATTTCCTACCCTAGGAGTAAATGATTCTTTTAAAATTCCAGGACTTATCACCTTTTTTGAGTAAGTACCACCAATATGAGTGTATTTATATCTTTATATATTTTTTAATGAACTAAACATTAACTATAGACAGAACACTCATGAATTCTTCCTGCAGACCAATGAGCATGAGCCCGTGTTGTAGAGAACACTGCTCTGGATTGCTTCAGTCCTTCTGTGTTTCTGCAGGTGGCACCATGGTCCCAGCACCAAGGAAAGGCACACTGCCATACTCTTTCCCTTCTCTCCCCAGACTTGCAGGCTGGTACCAAACAGCTCCTCAGAGCAGCTTTACCATCCTGGATGTTCCTCACACTTCTGATGGTGCTGGATTCTGCTGAGCTTTGTCTCCACTTAAAAGGCATTGGTGCATGTCCACGCTGCCCTGAAAGGAGACTGGGGCCTGGGAGATGCACATCAGCTGTGGACAGACACCTGCACTTACATCTCCC
Organism: Aethalodelphis obliquidens; assembly: GCF_003676395.1. Taxonomy (NCBI): domain Eukaryota; kingdom Metazoa; phylum Chordata; class Mammalia; order Artiodactyla; family Delphinidae; genus Aethalodelphis; species Aethalodelphis obliquidens. The sequence goes on along the minus strand of NW_020837969.1, from coordinate 26,142,533 downwards.
TTGAACCCAGGAGGATGTACACTTGGCTCTGAATGGTATAATTAAGAAGATGGCTTAGAATGTTATGCCTTCTGTATCAAACTAGAAATTCCCTCCTTTTTAATTTCAATATTATTCTTCCAATCTTCTGCCCAGCCAAGAACATTAAATTATTCTCCAAAATGGGCTCTGTGCTATGGCAGCTGAGATAGAGCAGTTATGGGGAGATAGAGATGGGGTGGATATCCCCTTGAGCTTTCCCACCCAAGCACAGTGAGACAACTCTCAGGCTGCTCAGGCATCCCTTTTTCTTCTTGTTTCCTGGTTCCTGATCTCCTACCTTAGTCTTATCATCCTGGCTCTCTCCAACACTGATTTTTTATGAAATGATGAGGAATTAGATCAATTCTCACTCAGATATGGAAATAATATCTATCAGTGAGTCTCTTTGCTGTGTCTAAATATGAAGAAATACTTCATATTTTCAGGCAGGGAGAAAGGAGGAAGAAATGGACATGATGGACAAATAAACTTTGCCATTTAAGTGAATTCAAATCCACTTGACATTTCTCATATGCTCTGCAAAGGACAGAGCTTGTATAATAAACTTGTTACCAGCCACCTTCCTGCCACTGCCTTTCATGAGTTTGGAAATCAGTCCACAATGATATTCTAAGTGTTGGAAGTGCAGTTTCATGCAATATTTTACGAGCTAAGGAGCTCTAAGCTCTTGAATAAAAGAAGTCAAGAACGATTTGTTGACTACAGACAATTTGTTCATTGATTCGACAAATAATTATTAAACATCAATCACATACAAATGCACTATAAGGGCTGTTCACTACAGAAAACAAAGCTCTAGAAACTGGAAAAAAAGGACCCACCCATCCTCCATTCTCTACTCTAGGAAGACAGCTCTTGGTCAAGGAATATTTATGATACAGATCAGGAAAGGAGCAGGAAATACTTCCTTGGCTTAATAGAATTGGAGTTTTAGTTTAAAAATAAAAATATTAATAATAACCATAGTAAACATCTATATTCTATAATTATATGATAGGAGCTGCTCAACGAAACTGTATTATTTTTATTAACTAGACATCAGACCTTATTCTAAATGTTTTGGTAGATCACTCGACCATCACAATGAACGTGTGAGCTTTGAGGCAGAGCTTCACATCACACACATATTATATACAGGAAACTAAGGCGTGAAAAGGTTAGTAAATTTCCCTTGCTTACTTTCTTGGTGAATTTATGAATGGAGCCAAGCAGCTTGACCCCAGAGCTTGTACTATACACTCTGATGGCTACAACATGCTGCCCCCATTCTAGATCCGCTTGACCTAAAGAGAGTCAAAGATGTGGTAATAGGAGAAATATTATTTTTTCTATACATCATAACGAAGAGGTTTAAGGAGGAAATTAATCCTCTTAATCCTACAAGTAGAGACATGACTGACTTTAAAGGGTCTAGTGAAAAACCAGTAACAGCTTAGAGAAACAGACTCTCTTTGATTCTCCACCCATGACCACTGAGGTTTGTAATGGATGTAATGTTTTGAAAAACTATTGCTTTTTCTGTCCAAGATCCAGCTAGTATGTAGCAGAGCTAGAAGTTCTTGGGAGCTCATAGCACTGCACTATTCTGCTTCTCAAAAGTGAAAATTAAATAAACACCCTTTTCAGCCCAAGAGTTGGGGAGGAACAAGACTCCAGTTTCGAGAAGAGTGCCCTGATTTTCCTACCGGTGACCTGGAACAGGAACAGGACAGTAGATAAGGGAGGAACATGCCAGAACAGAGGAGGAGAGGAGGTCTTTCCCCGCTACCTCTTGAAATTTCTTGTTGATCCTCAATTCAAAGTCTCTGCACACACCAAACTGGGAGTGTCTTCATCAGGGTAAAAGATATTGTGTACAACAGAGTTGAGAAAAGAGAAAAGACCTGAATCTAACTCTGCAGAATCTCCCTCAGCCCACATATGGCATCAGTGGAATTCAGAAATTCTTGTGTGTCCTCTGGAATGATTTCGTGTCAAAGGTAATGAGAAAGAGAAAACACAGCTGCTGATGTCCAGAACTGATCCGGCATTCACAACCAGACCTCATTAGTACAAGCTGGTCTGATGCTCAGAGTCAAGACAATTTGTTCTCCTTTTGATACAGATGATCTCCCAGAATATTATATGAAGTGAGATGGCTCTGAGACCATGATAAAGCAAGACAAAACAAAGGTCATTGTGGAATACAAAACACCTGACATCCCCCTCTCCCTACTTGAACAACTGCTATTTCCTTACAATTACAATTAATTCTCACTATAGTCTCTTCCCTATTGATAAGATTTCCTGAAATGCACAATCATAAAATTGCCTTCGTTTTCTGACAACACCCAATCAAGAAGAAGCCTCTGCTTCCTTAGACCCTTCTCCAAACTACCCCCAAAAAAGCCCGAATTCTATAATATGTTTGTTCAAGCACCCTTTTACTGAGGCACTCCATGGTTTCCTCATTATAATGAGAAAGAAATCCAACTTGTTCATCAACAAGTGTGTTCCTGCTGGTGTCTAGCTGAAAGACATTGACGGTAGGCAAGGATGGTTGGCAAGGTTTCGAGACAGTTGCCATATTTGAGGGTCAAGTGGTTTATCAGTTAGCTTTTGTTGTATACCAACAACAGCAAAAACTTAAAAGGCACAATACAAGTATTTATTGCTCATGAATATGGCAATCAGGTCGGCTGCTGATTTGGGTTGCGCTGGCTCAGACTTCTGGGGTAGCCTGGCTTCTGGCTGACTTAGGCTGGGCTGGGCTGGGCTTAGTAGTCACCTTAGCTCTGTCACAAGTATGTCTCATCTTCCAGCAGGGTAGCTCGTGCATCATCTCACAGTGATGGCAGAGGCACAGTAGAGCAAGAGGAAACGTGCACAGCCTCTTGAGGGTCTAGGCTCAGAACTGACATACCGTCACTCTGCTTCATTTTGAAATGAAGAAAAGAACCTGCATTTACAACGAGTATCCAACACAAGTCACACAGTTAGATCAGGTTGTGGCAGAGGTGGGGAGACATGGGGGACTAGACTCCACCTCCTCAGTGAGAGCAACTGAAAAATGGATTGCAAAGGGCATAGGCAAAAGGAGAGTCTAGCAATTGGAGCTATCATTGCAATCTACCACAGGTGGAGCTGAATATAACTATAACCAGACCTCAAGGGACCTGTAATACCAGGGAAAGTCTTAGAGAATGTACATGCTATGAGGGCAGGAATTTTTTTTTTTATTCATTGCTATACCCAGCATCTATAATTGCTGACTACTAATAAGCACTTAATAAATTATTTTCAAATCTGACTCAGAGTATAAAGTATTAAGCACATTAAATTACTCTTCCCTGCAATGCTCTGCAAGTAACTCCAGCTTTCCAAAGAACTGGATCCCCAAATAAAACAATAGGCTTTAAGGGAAAACATCATTAGGTTACCAATATCTGGAGGCCAGCTCTTCCTTCCAAAGAGCTTACTGCAGGGAAAATAGGTGATTGATAGTAGCCAGCTACCACATCTTTAACTTTATTGTGGTGTTCACACTGGTCCATGCTTCCCTTGGGTTGTTCCGTGCCAATCACTGAGAATAATAGTAGACTGGAAGTGGACAATTTCTGCCCAATGTGGGGTTCCTCTGATGGGTAAATTTGGCTAAGAGACACCCTCAGCCTGGGCAAGATTTTCACAGATCTCCACTGCAATACGAGGCTTTCTACTCACTCCTCTGTCTCCTCCCTGTGTTCACAGGTGTCACACCTGTATTGTGGCTGGGGGCACTCCTTAAGTCCTCCTGTTCCCTCATCCTTTATCCTTCAGAGACCTTCCCCAGAAGAAACCATGTACACATCTAATCCCGTTTTCGTGTCGGCTTCTTGGAAGACCTGAACTAACCTACAAAGACACAACAGGTCTGTCCTTGGTGGAAAAGCATCAGTTTCTTCACATGATTATCCTAAACATAAGGCTCATCACATGATTATAGAAGTCAAGATTGCAAACGTCAGGGACAGAATTGTTTTCATTAGAAAGATAGCAACTAACTAGGGAATTCCCTGATGGTCCAGCTGTTAGGACTCAGTGCTTTCACTGTCGAGGGCCTGGGTTCGATCCCTCGTTGGGGAACTAAGTTTCCATGAGCTGTGCAGCCAAAAAAAAAAGATAGCAATTAACTAGAGCTCAAGCCTTCATTTATTTGGGGGACTACTTCCAAATAGGGTATTCTTGCTTACTGAGTTTAACTTAGGATGCAATGTAGTTTTTCTTTCTGTCTGTAGTATATGATGTGATTATCCCTTATCCGATAGGGCAAGGCATCACTTTTGCTTTCTCAGAAGCAAAAGGTGTAGATGAAAAGTTCATTGCCCTGGGAATCTGCACATCACTCCCAACTTGCTGTTTACTCAATACTACAGTCTTGCGTAAATCCACTGAACACATCTAGCCCACAAATATCATCTACAAAATCCCTGCTGTTAGAGACAGCATATCAAAGGAAACTTCCGGCCTCTGATTCTGCAACTTACTAAGAGGCAATCGTAAATTAATCATCTAATACTATCAAGAACTTACCATTTTGTTCAGTATCCTAAAAGGTAAAAATAGAAAACATTTTTAAAGCAAATTGTTGCAGTGGTAATTTCTATATTGTATTCTCCTGAAATGTGTCCACGTTTGGGGGCGGGGAGGGGTGGGGGACCGGGAGGCAGGTATTTTTCTCAGTACAGGTTCCTCTCTGATTCCTAGGGATGCTCTGATTCCTAGGGATTCCCATGTATACAGAAAACCAAGCAGAAAACCTTTGAATTCAGTTGCCAAGTGTTCTGACCCTTCAACAGCAGATCCTGATATTGTATTGGGCCCAAACTAGCACTCAAGCTGCATTTTCTCTTGAACACCCTCCCAGGACTCAGTACAAGTCTTCAAAACCATTGTACTCAAACCTTTGTTTGAACAAGGTTGTCTTTTTCCCTCATTCAGTCCGCAGTACACCGTCGGAGTGAATCCTGCTGTTAGCAAGACAGGGGTCCCACGAGAGGACATGTTGGGTTCTGTATGTTTAACTTTTTATCCTTTGTGTCAACCAGTTATGTTTCTAAAATATTTCCAATCCCCTGGCTTTGCAGAAAACAAATAACTCTGCACAGCCCCTCTCTTCCGTCATCTCTCATACATAATCATCAAGGAGGAGGATGGCCATAGAGACAGAGCCTGAATGCTGAAGAGGGTGGTGTGGTCAACTTCAGTTCCACCTCAGAGAATCATCTTGCAGCTGGGCGGTGAGACTTTTCCAGTGTGATGGGAACAATGGCATGGCAGCAATACTGCTGCAAGTCAAGATCCTGACTGTGTCATAGGAAGAGCTCAGGGCTTACCATCCTAGCCCAAACTCCGTGAAATGTTTCATGTATGATTTAGATGAGCTAAGATAATTACCTCTCTGGACCTCAGCATCTTTGTCTATTATGAAGCATGATGCTGGGGCAGTTAAATACATGGCTTTTCAAACCAAATTGCATAGTTTTGAATCTGAGTTTTGCCACTTAATAACCATGTAACTTTGGACAAATCACTTCATTTCTGTATTAGGCAACTTATACTTGTTTATGCTGCACAACAAACAACCCCCCCAAAATCTCAGCAGCTTGCCAAAATGAAGATCTGTTTCTCACTCACGTCACCTTGTCACTGTGGATCGGCTGTGGTCCTGAGGCTCTGTGGCTCTGTTCCACGTCTTCCTCATCTATGGATACAGGAGGAGATATAGCCTGTGTCTGGGCTTCTTAACAGATTATAAGAAAGTGATGAGATTGGACGTGTTCAGGGTGGCATGGCCACAGATTATGGAGAACAGTATGGAGGTTCCTTAACAAACTAAAAATAGAGCTACCATATGATCCAGCAATCCCACTCCTGGGATCCAGAGAGAATCACAATCCAAAAAGATACATGCACCCCAATGTTCATTGTAGCACTATTTACAATAGCCAGGACATGAGAGCAACCTAAATGTCTATCGACAGAAGAATAGATAAAGAAGATGTGATACATATATACAATGGAATATTACTCAGTCATTAAAAAAATGCAATAGTGCCATTTGTAGCAACATGGATGAACCTAGAGATTATCATACTAAGTGAATTAAGGCAGACAGAGAAAGGCAAATATCATATGATATCACTCTTATGTGAAACCTAATTTAATAATGATACAAATGAACAGAAACAGACTTACAGATATCAAAAACAAACTTATGGATACCAAAGGGGAAACACAGTAGGGGGAGGAATAAATAAAATAAATAAATAAATCAGGAGCTTGGGATGAACATACACACACTGCTGTATATAAGATGGATAACCAACTAGGACCAACTGTATAGCACAGGGGACTCTACTCAACATTCTGTGCTAACCTATATGAGAAAAGAATCTAAAAAGAATGAATATATGTATAACTGAATCACTTTATTATACACCTGAAACTAATGCAACATTGTTAAATCAACTATACTCCAATAAAATAAAATAAAATAAAAGCAATGACCAGACATGAGATGGCTTTTAAAGAAAATGATTGAAATGAGCCTACGGTCTCTTCCACTGACATTTCATTGGCCTAAGTGATGATATGGTATCAATGTGCAAGGAAGTCGATTCCTACCATAGGGAGGATAAGCAAGTCAAGTAGCAAAGGGCAGGGATCCATAATTTTCCTACTTGGAAGGGGGTAAATAATTGTGTACAAAATATAATCTACCTTCTGCATCTCACTTTCTTCATCTGTAAAATAAAACTGATAATAATAATGCTTACCTTATAAGGCTGTTAGAAAGATTAAATGAGTTTTCATATGAAAAAAACATTTAAAATGGTACCTGGGACTTCCCTGCTGGCACAGTGGTTAAGAATCCGCCTGCCAGGGCTTCCCTGGTGGCGCAGTGGTTGAGAGTCCGCCTGCCGATGCAGGGGACACGGGTTCGTGCCCTGGTCCGGGAAGATCCCACATGCCGCGGAGCGGCTGGGCCCGGAGCCTGTGCTCCGCAGTAGGGAGGCCACAGCAGTGAGAGGCACGCGTACCGCAAAAAAAGAATCCGCCTGCCAGGGGCACGGGTTCCAGCTCTGGTCCGGGAAGATCCCACATGAGCCACAACTACTGAGCCTGTGCTCTAGAGCCCACAAGGCACAACTACTGAAGCCTGCATGCCTAGAGCCTGTGCTCCACAACAAGAGAAGCCACCGCAATAAGAAACCCACGCACCGCCACAAAGAGTAGCCCCCGCTCGCCACAACTAGAGAAAGCCCGCGCTCAGCAAGACCCAACGCAGCCAAAAATAAAATAAATAATTTTTTAAATAAATAAAACTGTACCTGGAATAGGGGAAACCCTCACTAAATGTCTGTTATTATGATCCATCCAATAGGAATAATATAACTCTTCCTACCTCACAGAGATGTTTGCGGACCCTGTTATTAGTGGGTTTTTTTATAGATACTATGCAAGATAAGATAAGCATATTAAATAGCATATGAAAGTCAGAAACTTTATTACATCAATTGCAGGCAATAATGCAGAGGTGTACCCTCTACTCATCTCCATGGAGACGTTCAGTGAGGAGGTTTCAAAAAGGATTATTAACAGCACAGTATCTCTTGGAGACATCATCACCATCAATAGCAGAGTATATCATTCATGGAGCCTCTATTATGCATGAAGGATGATACTCAGCACAAGAGAAGTAAAGGTAAGATCTAGCCCCCATATGCTTACAGCCCAGCTGGAGAGACCTTCTTTATTTATCTGCCTTGACTAAGTATACCACATTAGGGTTACCTGGATGGTGATGCAGGTCAGAGATGCTACAGGAGGTCCGAGGGGAAATGATCCTGAAGGCTGCAGCTTGGGACAGACTTTTCAGATCGCAAGATACTTGAACTAGCCCTTTAAGAAAAGGAGGATTTGGGTAACCAGACCAGAGAAGGAAAGGAAAAGGAGAAAAGCAAAAGAGAAGGTAAAGATAGTTTCCCCATTTTCAAGAAAAATTTTGTGCAAAAGATGTTGTCAGTTGAAATAGTGAAAAAAAAGGAGAAACTTAACAAAATCAGGTGCCCTGGCTCCTGGTACTGGGTGGGATTTTCCCCTGGACCCGTGATTTCTTTAAGAATATTTCATCTTCTGCTCATGTATTTGATTTCTTTCTCTCAAGACCCCATCTTTCTTCCTCCATCTGTCTTTTTGCAAGGTTATATAACATGTGAAATACATTTTAATGCAGTTACTTTAATAATATTTATCACTTATCAACATCTATTATGTGTCTTTTAGAGACACATAATAATCCTCATGACACTCAGTGAATTATTTAATATAATCCCCAAAGTCACCTACTATGCGGCCAAGCCAGTATCAGACCCAGGTGTTTTGGCCCCAGAACTTGTGCTCTTTTCCATAACATTATACTCTTTGCCTTTAAAAGTGTGTGTATGTGTATGTGTGTGTGTGCGCGCACATGTGTGTAGACACATAAGCATGTGCTGGACATGTATACACAGAACTTCACACTTCGCCTGCTTTGGTGTGGGCACAGGGCCACAGAGAAAGGCCTTCAGCTGATCACATGATCAAATGCTTGGCAAATGCTGGTGTGTCAAACCCTAGTTCTTAACCCTGTTGATTGATTACAAGTTGGTTACTGACTGAAGAATACGGGCAACTGTAAGTGCAATTTCCTTGTTAGTTAATTTTAAAGCAACTGGTGATTGTGCATCATGGTCACATTTTGGAGGATAATGAGCCTACGTGATCTAGGCAAGGGCAGCGGATTGCAGGCAGCCTCCTTGGAAGGTGTAGAGAATCGTTAAGTCTCCAGTGTTTCATCAGAGGCAACAGTGAATACCCCAATCATACGTGTGTCAGAGGTTCAATCTCTCTAGTGAGAGCAATTTAGTAACAGCCTAGTGATTCTTGCTGTCACACAGCTGCCTTGAGCTCATACCTGGCCGTTTAACATGAACCCAAGATCAGATGGGAGAAGACCCGAAAGTCATTTTTAATATGATTTCTTTATTCCCCATCTCCCTCACCAAGTTCTCAGTGCACATGGGAGTGTGCACATACACACACACATACGCAAACACAGTCTTCCATAGATTTCTTCACTGTACCAAGACCTCATAAAGTCATTAAGAGCATGACTCTATATTCACCAGATCTTGTCATACAGCACCTGATTTCTAATTGGAACCTAATAGAAATCTGTGAAGGGGAAAAAGCAAAGAGGGAAAAAAGAACTAGCCAGGCTCTAGAATTTGAGAAAAAATTTTAGAACCCAGTGCATGAGCTATGCTGACATTTTTCATGTAATTTCAAACTCCTCTACTTATGCAATTTTCTCTCCCTCCCCCTTAGACCACTGCAAACCTATCCATTTGTTTTCATTTGGATTATCACAAAAGCAGAGCCTGATGCAAGGATGTTTGTATAGGCAGTTTATCTGGTAGGTAAACCAAGAGAGGTAGAGTGAGAACCTGGAGAGAGTGAAACAGAAAAGTTAATATAAGGGTGCTATATCAAGGTCACTCCTGTGGGCAACGGGAACTTAATTTTGCTGCGACTTTCTGAGAAACATACAATTGTCAGAAATGTCAACTAGAAACACAATGGAGCTCCATTGTCCCATTGGTTAATGATTGTCCCAAAGGATATTAATTCAGAAGGCAAGTCCAGGTTTTCAGAGGTACCAGAAAGGCTGAGTAGGTTCCCTGTAGCATCTGCATGACAGTAGCAGAAAGTCCTAGGGCAGAAAGTAAGAAATCCACAGTGCTGTTGAAGCTTAATTAGGCCATATGAGAAGTAAATTTAACAAAGATATCAATCAAAGAAGTCTAACACAGTTTACCCCTTGAACGACATGGCTCCACTCATGCCCTACATAAATTCTTGCCATCATACAGCCTTCAGAATGGTACTAAGTTCAATCTTTACAAAATACTCAATATGAAATGGTTAGTGAAACAAACTACAGTCTTTGCTGCTGCCACTGGTCCCAAACCCATAACTTACATTCATCATCTCCTATCTCCACCATCCATCCCAAATATTCCTTACACTCAGCCAGAACATTAATGGGTATGTGTGTTCTTTGTTAGGGTCTCACAAACCTTTATTCCTGAGAAATTTCAGCCTTTGATCACCTTAGACTTGCCAAGTCATGGTTGCTACACTGTTCATTCATCATTCTCACCAAGTATGAAAACACCAAGAGACACCCCAGTAACCACTGAGTTTCATAGCATATCCTCTCTGCCACCCTATATAGTAATGAAGCTAGGTTCTCTTAAGATTTGGGGTCAATTACAACTCACTGGAAAATTTACTCATCCCCTTGTGTAAATGTTTTCTTCTCTGGGAACCAGGACCTCTAAATAAATAATGTCTAAAGATGCATAGATCAAAAGACAAATTTCACAAGTGGGTCACGGGGAACGATTGTGAGAGGGACCAGTTCAACTTTCACCCCATGATTTCTTGACTCAGGTTTCTAATTACTGGGGGCACAACATCAGGTGTCAGTTCTTGGTTCAGTGCATAAACTGAATCCTGGAGGAGAGTACTCCAACCCCACACGGTTTGTCCCCCAGCTGTCAACTTAACTGACCTGTTAATAGGCCATTCCATCCTTCCGGGAAACCATGGTGAGACCAGTGATTTCCATGGTCACGCTCACCTGTCACATTCCTGGGACTGCATAAATGGTTAAAAAGGCACACTGAATCCTAGGAAAATCAAATGTGGTTAGGTTGAGTATAAGAGAAGGCATGAGTTATCCTAAAAATAGATAATAATCAGATGAAACAGATACTATGTCCCTAAAAGTAGAAATTAGATGATAGACTCAGTTAAGGCAAACAACAAAGGTACTTCTGTTTGAGGAATGAAATAAGAGAATAAAAGAGAAATTTTAAATAGGCTTTTCAGAGCACACCTAACACCCACATCTTGGTTTCTAGCTTTACTTGCCAATAAAAAGAACCAGGGCACTTTGGAGCAATGACAAATTTTAAGACTGCAGCAGAAAATTTACAAGATGATCCTGGAGCATCTTGTTATGTAACACACAATGGGATATAACACACAATGATGGAGTTATGTCAAAAGAATCCAGAAAGCAACTGAAAGAACTCCCAATGGCCAGAGAAGAAACTGTACAAGAAAATAAAGTAGTATTGGATTATAACCCAAAGGAGAATAAACATCCTTGAGTCTTTGGTGAGATAAATGAATGATTGAACAAAGAAATAAATGGGACAGAATAGACAAATCTCCTGTACAGAAAAAGTCCAAATAATTTATCTAGACGCTCTGTCCTCAAGGAATGAGAGCATAAACTCCCCCTTCCTTCCACATGAGCTGCACATAAGAACTTCCTTCCAAAGAGCAAAGTACGGAAAGTAGGAAAAAGAGTAACTTCATAGTGGAGAAATCTGATAAGGAAGCCTAAGGTATCATTGACCACTAAACATATGTGGTGCCCTGGATGGGATCCTGAAACTCAAAAAGGACATTAGGGAAAAACTAAGGACATCTGAATAAAGTGTGGACTTCAGTTAATAATAATGTACCATTATTGTTTCATTCATTGTAACAAATGCATGATACTAGCATAAGATGTTAATAACAGGAGAATCTGGCTGTGGGGTATAGGAGAACTCTCTGTACTACCTTCACAATTTTTCTGTAAATCCAAAGCTGTTCTAAAATAATGTATTTAAAGAAAAAGAATTATTTTTTAAAAAGGTTTTTCACCAGAGAGGATAGAAATGAGAGGAAAAGCACCTGCATTTGACAAAGGATAACGAATGAGGACAAAGACAACTTGGCCAGATTTTCCTCTAAAAGTAGAGTGTGAGACCAAGACTTATATGAGGGCAGTTTATTTGGGAGGCGATTCTGTGGTGCAGGAGCTACGGACGGGGGAGAGGGTAAGGCAGATGCGTAGAAAAAGAAATCTCACCATGATTATTGAGAGAACTTCTTTGGGCAATGGAGTCTTGATTCCAACAAGGACTTAAACACATAAGCTCTCCCCAAAGTGTCTACCTGAGACAGAGAGCAAGGGAGTATTTTCTTTCTGGTTCCCATCTTCTCTTTGTCAAATGTTACCCAATGGGGAGTTAATGTACCCACACTTCCAGGTGTGCACATGCATCGGAATGGCCCAGAGAAGCCCCCACAGGTGTTAGACATGGTGGTGGCAAAGGACCCCCAGGGTAAAAAGGAAAACGTAGGAAGTACAGCTGAAGCAAAATCCTGGAAGTCTAGATTTGCAGCATTTGGTTCCTGTAGCAATGACCAGAGCAAAGACATGGGCCACAAAGATATAGTCAGAAGATAAAGAATATCCAACTCACCAGCATCAAAGTTTCAGATAAAATACCTCTCTTGGGTAGTTCAGTATGTGCAGGGAACCAGGACATTTTTGCCAAGCAGTTCATGGCAACTGGGAAGACAGATGGCGCATTTTCTTGGCAGGACTGTATCTCCAAGAGAAAGACGAGAAACCAGTAATCATCAGTGGGCCAGTGAGACCCAGCCCTTATTCTATGTTCCTGTGGGAGGGTTAAGCAGAGACCTGTGGGAAAGAGCCTGAGATTACTGCTACCCTTCCAGTCTCTGGCTAACTTGGGTATGAACCCCGGGCACGATTTTAATCCATAGATATGGACAAACCATAAACTCATCCCTGAGAACCTGGGGAAAGCAACATTAGAAAATAAGGTGGTAGCCAACATTTTTTGTTCACTGAACTCAGACACCAGCCTGTTCTTAAGACTTGTTCTGTTGGAAGTTTGCCTTCTCCACCTTTGGTTCCAGTTTTCCATCTAGAGCAAATGTCACTACTGCCTATGCAGCTTTGTTGCAGGATGATGTCTTTCCTTCCACTGTTCTCTTCCTCAAGCCAACACTTTCCAAAGACCAGAGGAAAACTCCCTGTCTCTTCTTGTTTCAAAGCATGCCATCTTCTTTGCCTGCCCCCTGAGTTCCTATTCCCCAATAGGGATGTCCTTCATGGAACAGAGATAACCGGTAATCAATGATCTCAAAGAAAAATCTAAGGTTTCACCCCAGCTCTGTTTATCACCCACTTCCCAGGCTTTTTTGGTGGAAACTCAGCACTCACAGGCATCTTTCTCCTTCCTTCTGACTGCTATTTCACGTCAGCAGCATGCTTCCTCACTTTTACAATATTAGAATTACATTTATAAAACTAACAGCCATTCCCAACAAACAGAATAGAAGGTCTTTCTCCCCCAGGACCAAGAGAGAGAGTTGTGGGCAGGGTCCCCGAAGGACCTTGCCTTGGATTGGTCCTCCAAGAATCCTTTAGCTCTTCTTGCTGAATGATTAATGGCCTCTTCAAAATACAGTCTCATTCCAGGAATCACAAACATAATTGGTTTATCTTACTACTTGATGTTTCCAGGCTTGCCAGCTCTGAGAATCTCCATCTTCACTTAACTCACAAATCTTTGGCTTCCTCTACTAGGGTCACGTGACCTCTTCCAGTGGCAGGCCCTCAGCCCAGCAGAGTAACTGCCTTTTGATATCAGCAAGGATCACTTTTGGAGGCTCTCACAAGCTTAACTTTGAAAGTTCACTCTTCTTGTAGTTTCTGTAATCATTGTATCAAAAAGACCAGCTGCTCTTTAGTTTGCAGTCTCGACACCATGAAAGCCAAAGACTTCCCAAGTCTGAGGTATGTCAGTCAGGGGTCACTTAGAAACCCAACTTAACAAGATTGCTTTTCTCACGGCATGAGGTATTTAGTTCTTTTTAGCTCTGTTCTGCTGCTGACTGATTGGCAGACAGAATTGTTTCAAGGTTACCTCTGAGGGACTGTATATATCCACGTGCAGCGTGCTTGCTGGAAACCACATGTGACAGAATTTTGGTTTAGTTCTTTTTTAGTTTGCATGTGCTAGACATGAACGTATATTTATTTATTATTTTTAATTTTTTAAATTTATATTGTAGTTGATTTATAATGTTGTGTTTGTTTCAGGTGTACAGCAAAGTGATTTATTTATACATATTCATATATCTATTCTTTATCAGATTCTTTTCATTTTTACCCAAGCAGATATGAAAAATGTATCATTATATATCTCCATGTTCTTTTTTTAATTTAGTATCTTATGTTTTATACTTTCCATAATGCTATTAATTATGTACCTCCATTTTTTTCTTTTTTCTCTAGCTGTTTGCACCTTAAATGTTGGAGTTTTGCAGAGTCATATTTCTGTTCTGTTTTCTTTATCCCTTGACATATTTCCTTTCTCTCTTGACATACTTCCCTTCTCCCTGTAAGTTTCCAGATACTCCCAGGACTTTAAGTACCACAGTATCTGATGACTTGAAATCGTGATCTCTCATTAGATCTCTCAGCTGAGCTATACCGTGGTACCTACCTTCTTATCTGGATTCTGTATACTTATTGTGTCTCAGGGGAACCCCAATTCACCATGAACAGTGAACTCATCACCTTTGTATGCCCTCCCAATCCTCTGTACACCAACCTTGAACACCTCTCCCATCACTCTTGTCACCATCCCATCTGCCTGCTTCTCCTGTTCCCCCTGTGGTAGTGGGCACCACTCATAGTCACCAGTATCCAGTTCTCTTGTGGTTCCATGTGTGTGGAAGGTCACATGTCCCTACCCAGTTAATAAGTATGGCCATGCTACGGAAGTATGAGCAGATTAATGTGTGTCTGTCGCTTCCATGAAAACAGATTCAAGTGCTGATGTATAATTCACCACATTCTGTCCCTCTGACTTAGTACCTGCAGGGAAATGTTGAAATAGTGGCATCATAATAACCTTCCTCAGTCTGGGTCCTAGTGACTACGATGCACAAATCCCCCTGCCAAACTGCCTAACAAGAAACAGACATTTGCTGTTTGAAGCCTCTGTGATGTGGAGCTTTTTGTTAGTGCAGCATGACCCACCTTCTCTGACTGGTACACCTTTTCTGGTTAATGGGACCCACTTAGCTAAGTGATCAAGCATCATTAACACTTTCCTTTCCTGGATTTTCTACATCCAGATAGTTGATAAGCCCTAATAGTTCTCCTCCTAAATATCCCTTAAATCTATTTTGTCCTTTTTATGCTAACTGCCACTGTCCCTTTTGTAATTACTCACATTTTTACAAAACTTCCTAAATGGGTTTACTGTGTCCCCCCTGTCCCTCAATCTACACAAATATCCTTCACATGTCTTCTGGGGTATTTCAAAATAAAAATCTGATTTATTTACATTTTTAAAAAATTTTCATTGAAGTATAGTTGATTTACAATGTTGTGTTAATTACCGCTGTACAGCAAAGTGACTCAGTTATACATATACATACATTCTTTTTCATATTCTTTTCCATTATGGATATTGATATCTATAGTTCCATTGAGATATATATATCCATAATGATATTGAATATAGTTCCCTGTGCTATACAGAAGGACCTTGTTGTTTATCCCTTCTATACATACCTGTTTGCATGTGCTAATTCCAAATTCCCAATCCATCCTTCTCCCACCCTCCGCCTCCTTGGCAACCACCAGTCTGTTCTCTATGTCCCTGATTCTATTTCTATTTCATAGATAGGTTCATTTGTGTCATATGTTAGATTCCACATATAGGTGATATCATGATATTTGTCTTTCTCTTTCTGACTTGCCTCACTTAGTATGATCGTCTCTAGTTGCATCCATGTTGCTGCAAATGGCATTATTTTGTTCTTTTTATGGCTGAGTAGTATTCCACTGTATATATGTACCACATCTTCCTTATTACTCACATTTTTTTAATTCCTGGAAAATCTTTATTTAGGGTTCCTTTGAATAGAGTCATCTATTTTAAGGACTAAGTCTTTGAAAACATCAGCTTTATTTTGTGAACAGACATGGCAGTCTTGGCAATCAAAGCATCTAAAAGCATAACCACAAGAAAAGAAACCTTATAAGAGAAAAGCAACTTTTCCCAGACCAATACTCTGAGAGGTAGAAATGCCCATCCCTAGTATCCCTTCCATCAAGAGAGAGATGGGGTGGGGAGGACAGGAAAAAAGGGAAGCAGGACAAGAAGATGACGAGACAGAAGGTTTCATGCCTCCCCAACTCTTTCAGTATCTAGAATTTATAACAATCTTATTTTCCAGAGTAAGTCTAAAAACCAATCCCTAGACCCAACCACGAATCTTACTCTATTTTTCTCATCATTCTTCCATCCCTGTAGTTAACTACTCACTGTGAAAGCAACAAAGCAATGCCAGTACCCTGATTTTTTAAAATATTTTTTTTAAAAAATGAGACAGAGAATGACCATTTAACTAGACCAGTTCTGCACATTTGTAACCCAGCAAGATCACTTCCCTGGGATTCTAGTTAGAGGTTAATTTCTCCATCCACAGGGACAGACTCTTACTGCTTGCCATTCCTTTTTGGTGTGGCTCTGTGAGTTTAGAGAAAAGCATGGCCAAAAGATAATATTACTAAGCATTATTTTTATTAGTTCTCCTTTTATTCCTAGGAGAGTTTCTCTAGGGAAGCCCATGTTACGTTTGGAAGACAGTAATGTGGAATACGCAAAAAAAGTACGTGAGTAGTGGCTGTACATTCTCCTAGCTGCAAAGCCCCCAGGGGTCTCATCTGGAACTCTATTTAAACTCACATATTTAAGTCTAGAGGATAATTTCTAATGTTGGGTGCCCTATGGGATCTACCGACTATTCTATCACTTTAGATATAAATAACAAAGGGACAGGCAAAAGAAAGGAAATTAGCGCTGATACAGACTTTATAAAAACTAGAAATTGCTGAGATTATATTTTCCTAAGGAAAAATATGATAATAATAAAGTAATATTAACAACTAGTTTATCATGGTTGTAATTCTCCCAAGATTGAAATGCACTTAGGCACCTAAGGATTTCTTTTGCATCCCTTTAATTTAATTGTTGAGTAACAATTGTCCAAAATTGGTAGCCATTGGGATTACATAGACACATTTTTTTCCAAGTGAATATTTTTAAGGGCATAGATTTAAAACATAAGTCCCCACTGAAATTTTCCTTAAGAAAAAAGAAGTTTTTTCCCCTTAGCTCCCTCCCTCTATACCTCTCTACCTTCCCAACATGTCCTCCCACAGGACCCTATATCTTGGTATGGGAGCCGTGATTGGGAAGGTACTGGGGGAGGGAGAGAATTTAAAAGATTAAGAGCAAATCACCCAGGAAAAATATCCTCTGGGAAGTGCTCCTCAGATGGGCCTGGTTGCTCTGGGATACTCAGAGTTAATGAGGTCACCTGGAAGGTTGCTACTAAAACCCCAAGAGATGCTCCTGCCCAGGTCCCAGACTCGGATGCATGGAATCAAAGGGCTCTGGCCAGGGAAACACAACCCTAAGTGCCACCAGTGACACAATGCGCTTGGAAACCCTTTGTCATTTGCTTGTATGACAGATTACTATCTGAGTGATGAATTGGGGACAAGCTGATATTACTGCTAGGAGGAGGAAAAAAAACCTCATGTCCCTGTCACGTGTCTTCCTCTAGTCCATTTTGCCTTTGAGCACTTGGAAAGCGATCACAGCAGCACTGAGACTGACTTCCCTGTGCTTCAGAAAATGCTGCCCTCACATGCTGTACCCGGGGTCCCTTAGCCACCACTAAGAGCTCCTTTCTGAGCATCAAGTACCATCCTACGTGCAGTGTTGGCTCTAGTTACTGGCTCTGGTTGCTACTTTGTTGTCATTCTTTTTTTTTTTAATCATAGTGTTGTTTCAGCCAAGGTTGTTTTCAGGTGTATAACTTTGGATAAAATATGAAGGAGGAAGAGTGGAAGCTGGCAGCCAACAGAAGATAGAGCTATTTGGAAAATCTGGGCATGAGGAATTCAGAAATAATTATGAAGAAAACAGAGCAGAGGTAAGAGGTGAGCTGGAGACAGGAGTGAATATAAGGAACTTGGGAATCCCGCAGGAGGTAAAACCCAAAGGCTGAACACGGTCCTGATGCAACACGACCAACTCCAGCCTCCCCTCTGCTCCTCTTGGTTACTGGATCGGATCACCTCAGCTTTCTCTCACTTTTTTCAAAATATACCAAGTCTGTCTCACCTCAGTGTCTTTGCACCTGTTGTTCTCTGTGCTTGAAATGCCCTTGTCCTTGCCCCTATATTATCTCATTTTCTCCCATCTTTCGGGTCTCAGATTAAAAGCCACTTCTTTCAAGAGACCTCCCCTGAACCCCCAGTCGAAACAAGATCCCCTGCTTACATCCTCTAATGCGTCCTGCACATCTTATGCTCATCACAGCTTAGAGTCCTTCTCCCACAGCCATACAGTTACACACAAAGTTTCTACTTCCTCACTCGGCTATCGACATCATCAGGTGTAGGGAGTCTGTCCACTTTGCTAAAGAGTGAGCCTCTGTCAAAGCAGAGTGCTGGGCACATGTTAGGGTGAGTCCTGGTGGTTTTTGAAGAAGGGTGAACACTGAAATGAGGAACTACCAGCCTGGAAAAGCATCAGAGGAGATGATATTAACAAGCAAGAGTTAGCAGACAAAGGTTATTTTGGATGAAAGTAATAATAATCCGAGTTATGCGTTTACACCTTCATACTTCTCAACTAGTTTAGCATCCTTTATTTATGAAGACTCCAGTAAGAAGAGAAGCACAGCAAATGGAGGCAGAGAGGAAAGTGGCAGCTTATTGACCCAGCTCTAGAGATGCCTGTTGTGTTTGTGGTAAGGAGTGATTTTTAAGAACAAAACCTTGCATTTTGGTCGCATCTTAGGCTCTCCCACATGCTTTTCTTTGACCTTTTCTGGCATGCTCACACCTGAGACAGTTCCTCTTCTGGTCGCAGTTGGATTTTCAACGTTTCAGCTATAGGTTTTGCAGACTTTTCCAAGATTAATATCCATTCAGCGCCAAAATTTTGTCTGCACGTTAGTTGAATCGACTCAAATCGAGTCGTGTCTCTTCTAGCAATACTCATTTTTCTTAACTTTGAAATGATAGAAACACATGATTTAATTTAAAAGTAAAGGGTGAGCATGTGCATGCCCTATTACACTGACATTAAACATAGGTTTGGTTCTTCTGTAATTCCCCACCTGCTAAATCTTAGCCTTGGTCCTGGTCCTGCTAAGATCTCATAATTATCCACACCTAATTTCCTCTTTTTATGTTTCTAATATTTCTAGAATCCTCCCCAAAATGTCAGTGCACGCCACCACTGCATTTCTTTAAGTCCACTTGGTAATATTTAAGACCTTCTGCTTTAGCTGCTATTGCTCTTACCTTTTAGCTGTTATCGCTCTTATCATTACTCTTTTCCTTTTCATCCATCTCTGTCTCTTTGCACTTGCACCTCCATGCATTGTACTACAGCATTGCAGGGAAGAGCTGTCTTTCCGTCTAACCACCACACTCTCTGATGCACTGTGTGCACTTGGCACCTGGCATTTTCCTGTACTGGGCTCAGTTTTCTGGCCCTGTAGTAACTGCTGAGGGATCCCAACCCATGCTTCCTTCAGAGTGTTCATCGCGGCCTTGAGAAGCAGATGATTCTTTTCAGTCTTGTTGGCCACCATGGCTGACAGGCCAGGGGCTATCATTGTACTGCCTGTCCAGGCTTCATACTGTCACTCTCTCTGGTCTGTAGAGACTTTTGGATTTCAATGATCACTCCAGTTTGGTTGATCCTTGGTTCCCCAAGATTTTTATGATCTGATTTAGGATAAGAAGGAACAACTCATGGGAAAGGCACATTGGGAAGACTACTGTTTTCTCAGAAAAAAACCAAAAACATATGCCTCTTTTTGTGTGTGTGGCTTATATAGTTTTGTCAATATGTAAAACTCTGGGGTATGCTCAAATTGCTGCTGTTCTAGGAGAAAAAGTCCTTTTAATTGTTTATTCTTTTCATTTTAACTCTTTCTGGAAATGCTGTATAATTGCATTTCCAACTAGATTAACATATTTGATATTTATATGCATCCTATGTTTCAAGCACAGCCATTACAGATAAGTACACTGAACTCAGGTTATTTAAAATGTCAGCGGTCATACAGCTAGTCAACAGAACTGAGAAAACCTAGCATACAACTTAGTCCTTCTGATTCTGATCTCAGTGTTTTCTTGACAGCATTATGTAATCACAGGTGCTAGAAATAAAATGACTTCCTTTATCAATGCTCTTCTATGCATTTCTTCAGGTACCAGGCACATCTTAGGCTCTGGAAATATGGGTGGGTATACATGAGTGGGAAGAAATTGTCAGGATCCAAGAAGGAACTAGCGGTAAAAAGGTCAAAAAGAAGTGGTGACCATTTAGTAATGTATAGAAACATGGGATCACTAGGTGGTGCACTTGTAACTAATATAGTGTTATAGGTCAATTATACTTCAATTAAAATAAACAAATAAATAATAAATAAATTTTCAAATTAAAAAAAAGAGGTAAAGGTAGTGGCTTCTTGCCATCTTGAGAACGGATGAAGCCGGAATGTTCCAATGAGCTAAAAATAGCATACAGCCTTCCAGGACTCCGGTTCTAACTCTGTCACTAGACACTTCTTCCCCTTCTAAGATTTTCTACTTCTAACAAAAAGAAAGGAAAGATTGTTTTTTCCTCCTCAGGAAATGTAGACATTAACGAGATGTTCTGAGCAAAGCTAGCAAGTCTTTAACATCACTGTTAAATCAATGACTTACTACGAAGCCCAACAGCCGTGAAACCATCAAATTATTCAACCCATCTTGTGTTCGTCTCAAGGGAACTTATCACATACAATGCCTGTGGTCTTGAAGAGCTTTTCTGTTGAAGTGCCTTGTACTTACGAGCTACTTTTCTCTTTCAAGGCAGTTTCTTGGTAAGAGAAAGGGAATGGCAGTGGGAAAAAGTTGTGTTTGTTTGTTTTACTGTTTTTGAATTATTAGAATGATAGCTGTCACTGAAAAGGTGTGAGAGGGATAGATTGGGGGGGTGATAAACTAAATAAAAAACTAACATAAGACTTTAACACTGCAGTCATCTTGGGTAATATGTTTCTCAAAAGCACTCAAGAGGAGGACAGATCAAGTATTAGCAAACATCAAGGATCACCATCGCCTTTCCTCTTGGGAAACACTTTAAAAATAGTCCTGAGGGCCTTCCCTGGTGGCGCAGTGGTTGAGAGTCCGCCTGCCGATGCAGGGGATACGGGTTCGTTCCCCGGTCCGGGAGGAACCCACATGCCGCGGAGCGGCTGGGCCCGTGAGCCATGGCTGCTGAGCCTGCGCGTCCGGAGCCTGTGCTCCACAACGGGAGAGGCCACAACGGTGAGAGGCCCGCGTACCACCAAAAATAATAATAATAATAATAGTCCTGAGTGTGTGTCGCAAAGGTCAGTAAACATAGATTTACAGGTAGAAATGACACCATCAGTGTTTCTGATTCTTCAGATTTGGGATGAAGGACAAGCCTGCAGGTGTCTGTGGGAAGGTGATCAGAGACATCTGAAGAAACTGCCCTGGACATACGGCTCCTTTTGATGAGTTTTACTGCACAGTATCTATTGTCTTGTATCGGCCACAGATTTGATGGTGTTATAAGAAACTTGTCAATGTGGTGTGTGACTCTAAGCAAAATAAGGACCAACTGAGATTTATTAATGCTGATTTCCTGTTCGGTGAGTGAGCCAAGAGTAGGTGTCAACCCGCGTTTGTGTCTGTTCCATGACGGGATCAATGTATGTTACTTTCTATTTACAGAAAACGGCAGTTGGCCTGCTCTTGTGGTGCTGAAATGGGTAAGGATGAATGGTGCAGACAGTTCTGTCAACGGCACTTGAAGCTGTCTAAATGGTTTCTACAAATTCCCACCTATGATGGACAAGGTCAAAAGCATCAAGGAGGTGTCACCTCATTAAGACTGAAATGCACCTGGCTCCAAGCCCCATGCAACCGTCCCTGATGCTAAAATTAGTCCTATAGATGCCTGAGTACTTCTTCTTTCCATCTCATATTTGGTCCCATTAAGCACAGAGGACAGTTAATAAAGGAAGAAAAATTAGTCTAACCGAATTAATTGAGCTCGAGTAGAAGGGAGGGCGAACATTGCCATTCAGTCTAGTTCTGAAAGGACAATGGGGCTTTTTTGGCCCATGAGGCTGAGTGCCTGTATTCTGATTTAATTTTTTCTTAGGCTTGAGGTGCACTATCCCTCCAGGAGAGGAAGTTTAAAAGTATGTCTCTGCTTCAGTTCCTTCCAAAGAAAAGAGTGCTACGTATAGCCAAACAAATGAAAACAAACACACACACACAAAAACAATCACATGACCAGAACCAGGATGACTAATTGTTCATAAATGATATCAGTGAACCTTGCGTGGTGATTTTCTGTGTAGCGATCTATTAACAGGCCGTTGAATTAATGTTTATGAGCCCCCACCCAAATAGACAGTACTCTCTGAACATATTGTTATTAGAAGACCACGTTTTATCCTCATGCTTAGTTAGGACAAGAATAAACCAACCTTTAGGATTGAAAGAGAAATAGAGACCATTTAGTTCAAATCTTTTTCTGAAAAACCCAGGACCAGTGAGGTTTAAAGACTGTCCAAGTGGCCTGCTGATTCTTGACAGAGCACCGATCAGATTCTAGGTCTTCTGAAAGCTGTGACATTGTTCTTTACGCTGGACCTCACTGGCCATATTAGTAGGAGTTCTGCATCATTCCTCTTGAATATAAAAATAGGTTCTATAACCCTAGTGTCCATACTTCAGTAGGCTTAAGGGTCATCCAAGTCTTTCATAAAAATTCAGATTCTAGAGTCTTACCTCCAGATATTCTGATGTAGTAGATGGCGCCCTCCCACCTCACCCCCCAAAAAATCTAGTTTACAAATCTATTTTTAACAAGGCCGTGGATGATTCTAATGCAGTTAGACCATGAAACACACTCTGAGAAACAGAGTTCTACGTGACTGAATATAATCCTGATGAATGGGTTGAGAAACAATAAGATTTTTCTTCCGTTTTTTGAAAGGCAATTAAATAACTTCTCCCTGCTTTTACCTCACTACCTAAATAGAAGTATTTTTTATCTTCTCAGTGAAACTATAATTAGAAAGATTTCAAAGGTCTTGTAATCCTATCCTGTCTGTTTCCTTCCAGATTCTATGCCATCAACTCATGCCTAGTTTTTTTCAAGACCATCTTCTTGTGCTAAAATGAGGTTTAAATCAAAATATAACCAAATATAGCTTCATAAGACACCTGTATCTCTTATGACACTAAATACTCTTAACTTTGTGATGGGGCAGCAACAGTACAAATGCATGGACATTCAGAGAGGGGAGAGTACTTTCAGCTCAGGGAAACCCTGCAAAGCATATAACAGACACACTGCGCTGAGAACCAGTCAGGAAGGGCAAAGGGGAAGTAACATTTATTGAATGTGTATAATGTATCAGTTATTTTATTTACATAGTAGAAAAAGGGAAATAAAGATGGCAGCAACATTATACTGGGAAGAAAAAATAGATCTTTGTTTAGCTATACTGTGTAACTGATGGACAATTTAGATACTATGAAAACCATCCATTTGTGTAAGGTCAAGATAAGTCAGGAGTGAGCTGTCAAGAAAAAATGGGAACGACTTTGAAATAGAAAAAAGAAAAAAATCAGGCAGGGGAGTCCTGTCTGGCCTACACTTCCATATTACCTTCTTCTTTTACATGTAAATTGTGTCCAGAGGAGACAGTTTCTTTTTTTTTTTTTTTTTTTGCGGTACGCGGGCCTCTCACTGTTGTGGCCTCTCCCGTTGCGGAGCACAGGCTCCGGACGCGCAGGCTCAGCGGCCATGGCTCACGGGCCCAGCCACTCCACGGCATGTGGGATCCTCCCGGACCGGGGCACGAACCCGTGTCCCCTGCATGAGCAGGCGGACTCTCAACCGCCGCGCCACCAGGGAAGCCCAGAGGAGACAGTTTCTTACTGCCCTGTGAATATTGACCATTTTTGCCATTATATACGTGTGATTCTTCCAGCTTTCCTTTGAACCAGCTGTAACACCTTACCAGTCCTCTCATTAAATATCGAGTTAAATAAAATATTTGTCATGTGTTAATTTTTAAATGTATTTATACATTCCTGATTTTACCCTTAAGAAGATAATAATTCTTAACAAAACCAAAAAAAGAAAATTGGTCTGCATTAAGAAAGTAAGCTTTTTTTTCGTTTCTCCAGGTAGACTGAAAAAAAGGGGGGAGGGGGCTGGAGAACGGAGTGGTAGGCGCAAGGGTCAGTAAATCATGACAAGAGAATAAAGCTTTATGTGAAGGGACCAATGAACTGTTGCAATGGCAGGTGTAACCCAGAGACTTTTAGAATGAGAGCACTAACTCTTGAGCAGCTGTGCTTTTTTCCCCTTCCCCACTCATACTCCCAAACTGTTAATACATTCTCCTGCTCACACAGCATGTGTACTGGTCAGTGCCATTTAATAAGGAACAGAGCAGGTAGATGGAGAAGGCAGAACTGAGGTTGGCAACGCAGCAACGGCTGAAGCTAAAGCTAGAAGAGCCCGAGTCTAAGACAAGAGAAGTCTCCAAAACTTGCCAGATATCTGGAGGGATGCTGGGCTATCTACCCAATGTGTGATAGAGAGGTGATCCAACTAATATTTATTCATGTTGTTTTTTAAATTAATAAGCTTTGTTTTTAAAGCAGTCTTAGGTTCACAGCAAAATTAAGCCAAGAGTACAGAGGGTCCCCAGATACCCACTGTACACGCCCCACACACACACACACAACCTCCCTTATGATGGACACCCTACCCCACACTGGTACACTTACTACAGTTCGTGAACCTACATTACACATCAGTATCACCCAAAGTCCGTGGTTTACATTAGGGTTCGTTCTTGGTGTTGTACATTCTGTAGGTTTTCACGAAGGTATAATGACACACATCTACCATTGCAATATTTAATGTTAAATTTTAAAGGACACATTAATACCAGTTGAATGATTTAGTCACATCCCATTGCCTGACATCCAGGTACCACATTCCACATCTTTCTTTTTTTTTACATCTTTATTGCAGTATAATTGCTTTACAATGGTGTGTTAGTTTCTGCTTTATAACAAAGTGAATCAGTTATACATATACATATGTTCCCATATCTCTTCCCTCTTGCGTCTCCCTCCCTCCCACCCTCCCTATCCCACCCCTCCAGGTGGTCACAAAGCACCGAGCTGATCTCCCTGTGCTATGTGGCTGCTTCCCACTAGCTATCTACCTTACGTTTGGTAATGTATATATGTCCACATCTTTCTTTAAACAGCCAGACAAAGTAAGTCTTATTAGCTCTCCTTAGTACAAGAGGAAGCTGAGGCTCAGGGAAGTAAATTGACATGTTGGAGCTCAAATAGCAAGTAAGTGATGGAGCTGTCTACACTGCCTGACTCCAATATGCCCACTCTTGACCTTATTGTGTGCTACCTCCTAGAGTATCTGGACTTGTGGAAATAGTACCAGGTGAAATATTTTGTTTTGTTTTATTGAGGTACTAAGCAAGTGAAGCTCCAGCCAAAACATTAGCGAAATCAAGAGGACCAGAGAGAAAACACATCGCAAGTAGGTAAATCCTCAGTCAGCAGAGTTGAGCCTATAGTGGCACCAAGGGAAGGTACGTGAGCACGTTTTAAGCACTTTTTGGAGACTTTCAAGAAAAAGAAATGGGTTTATGATTGCAGTGCTCAAGCTCTGAACTCCTTGAATGCAAAGGATTAAGTCCTCACACCTTTCAGGATGAATGATAATTTACCAGTAAAGAGAGACATATTAGACTTGTCATAGGCAGATTTTGTAATAATCAGGGCTGCATTTGTAAGAGAATCAAGGTTCCACATTGTCAGTTTCAGCTTTTCTTGTTAAATTAACTTCTTTTCGGACAACACATCCTTCGGGGAGGAAAGGAAGGGTGGGGGAAAGGATACATTCAGATGAAGGAAATCTGCTACTAAATTTATCAGACTTTATTTGTTATGAGTTAGAAAAAAACACTGAGATCAAAATACATCTGCACATATTTGAGAATCCAAGCTCTTCCTTGTGTTTCTTTTGTAAATCACTGCCACTGCCCTCTACCTCTCCAATGCAATGTCACCCTCTTCTGTTCCAAAAGCATTCTCACTCTCCCCTTTATGCTTCTTCCTTTTCCCCCAGAGTACCTGTTCAAACATCAGGTACCACCTCCTCAAAGAAATCTTCCCTAACCACCTAGCTTAACCTTGACCCTCACTTTTTTCCCTCAGCCACTTCTCTTGAGTTGTTCTCTGACTCCTTCTTTATCCATCTTTATTTTTCTTCCAAGTATTTATCACTAACTGAAATTATTTTACGTCTTGATATGTCTATCCCTTGCCCACCCAGCCACAGAAATGTAAGTACCATGAGGGACGTTTTCTGAATGGTTCATTGATATTTTCCCACCATCTAGCATAGTTTCTGGGGCACAGGTAATGCTCCATAAATATTTGTTGAGTCAATAAATGAATAAAATATGTAAGCAGATGCTTAGGGGAAGAAGGAGCCACATGCAGAAGTGTCTCTAATTCTTCCCTGTTTCCCCAGCTCAGCTATCTCCCTGGCAAAGAAGCCAATCTCAAGCCTGCCATCACCACACCAGTCCCTAAAGGGACATATCAAGGTATGTGTTTGTAATGTTGTAATGTCCTATTATGCTGACTGAAGTTTAACAAGACTATTTTGTTCTTTTTACCCTCTGACAACCCACAAGTTACTTCTACATTGGACCAGAGAAATTTGCCTCGAAGCCCTAGGCCAACAAAGAAAACACAGTGGTGTCCCAAAGGGTTTGTGAAATGGATGGGTTTACAAGCCAGAGAAAGTTTTCTTGGTTACAAGCTTTGTAGACTAGAATTCAGAATTACAAAATTGAATTCAGACCAGTCAGGATCATTCTGGCCACAGTCTATCTTATCTAAGCTCTATTTGTGTTTCCAACCCTTCAAGATTCAGAGAATTTTCTCTCTCTCCCCAAACCTGTTTCCAGCTTCCAGTCAGCATGTAGTATCCTGATTAGTCCTGTTCCAGCCCTGGACAGCGTTGCAATACTTTTGTGGGTTATTGCTGTAGTCTTTACACATTTACAGTGTCTCGGCACCTTAAAACGGGAGGGCTGGGGTGGGGTCTCTTTACAGATATTGGTGAAACCACCTTGACCCTTCTAATAGGTTTCTCTTGGCTGAAGTATCCACCATATTATCTTCCTTAATCCAGTTCTTTCAGTCCCATGTCCAATGCATACAAGCAGGTGAGGGAGGCAACGTTGAAAGCAATGGAAAGTTCATGAACTTTACCATTACTGTCCAGGAATTAAATCATGACTTTGGAACTTTCTAGATGTGTAGTCGTGAGAAAATTAAATTTTCCAAGTGTAAGGAAATTAAACACCAACATTGAAGTAATGACAATTATATTACAGGATTATCAAAATGCAATGATTTTGATAACAAATTACACACAGTAGTAACTGAATAAATTTTTTTATAATTGCTTTCCACAGGTGGCTGAAGTTGTATGTGCCCATTTGTGAAACCCACCCCTACCCCCAATATTGTTTCTAAGTGAGCATCTTGGTTTCTTCTTCCCACATGCTTGTTTGTGGTAGGTATCATCTTTCCTGAAGCCAGTGGGTGTAAATGGAATTTCCTCGCTCCTCCCCACCACTCTATTCACCCCCAATCACAGTTTATCTACTATATTGTGCACAAACACTGTGTCATTCATGAATATCGCTGCCTCTCAATGACTTTCCTAAACAGAGATCATTAAAATTTCCTGTAGCAAATGAATGGTCAAGATACATAAATCCCTTGGGCTTCCCTGGTGGCACAGTGGTTGAGAGTCTGCCTGTCGATGCAGGGGACACGGGTTCGTGCACCGGTCCGGGAAGATCCCACATGCCGCGGAGCGGCTGGGCCCGTGAGCCATGGCTGCTGAGCCTGCGCATCCGGAGTCTGTGCTCCGCAACGAGAGAGGCCACAACAGTGAGAGGCCCGCGCACCACAAAAAAAATTAAAATTCAAGAAAAAGAGAAGATACATAAATCCCAAATAACCTCACTTTCTTTTTCCTTGACACTTTATATGCATTCTGTCATTTAATGCTCACAACAACCCTGAGATGTAATTACACTATTATAACAATTGAGAATTTTGGTAGTACAAATCATTTGACCAACTTGACCCGTTAGTAAGTGTCAGAGCTGGCCCCAAAAGAGGTGTGTCTGACACAAAAGCCCGAATTTGAAGCTCTCACTTAGCCTCCTTTGATAACTCATTATTTAATTATTTCCATGAAAGAACAGTCTACATTCTCAAGATACCTTAATAAGTACAGAACATAATATTTTTAAACTTGGGTATTTTGGGGTACTTAGTGTTATATAATGTAAATGAGACTCTTCTAAGACAAACAATCTCATTAGAATCATTGATTTAAGAATTAGAGGTGGGGACTTCCCTGGTGGCGCAGTGGTTAAGAATCCACCTGCCAATGCAGGGGACACAGGTTTGAGCCCTGGTCCGGGAAGATCCCACATGCCACAGAGCAACTAAGCCCATGCACCGCAACGAAGAGTAGCCCCCGCTCGCCACAACTAGAGAAAGCCAACACGTAGCAACGAAACACCCAATGCATCCAAAAATAAATAAATAAATTTATTTAAAAAGAAAAAAGAATTAGAAGTGGTCATAAGATACCACACTAAGACTGAGTGTCCTTTCCTGTCATACAAGCATAGTATGAAAACCCTAATGAAACATCAGTTGCCTCAAGACAAAACAGGGATTTGACTTACTCATGGTCAACTC
This sequence comes from Aethalodelphis obliquidens, assembly GCF_003676395.1. Classification (NCBI taxonomy): domain Eukaryota; kingdom Metazoa; phylum Chordata; class Mammalia; order Artiodactyla; family Delphinidae; genus Aethalodelphis; species Aethalodelphis obliquidens. The sequence goes on along the minus strand of NW_020837969.1, from coordinate 26,113,558 downwards.
ATCACACGTGGGTATGAAATATCTTGCTGATAATAAAAGTTCTACCTCCCAGGACATAAAACTGGAACACCTGCCTGACCTCGGAAAATACGCTCAATCATACGTAGCATGCTTAAAGGGCCTTCTCGTGCCACTTCTTTTCCAGATGTGTCGAAGCTCTGAAGTACCTCCAGACTTGGTGAATGAACAGGTTAAGGCGCAAGAACATAGCCAAGTATCTCTGCTGGTTTTTTAATCCTTGGTTTTTTTCATAGGCTCAAAGGCTATTCAGAAAAGTCAAAAAGTTGGTATTTAGAAGATACAAGTCACATGGTATGAATTTTTTGGATATTCTCTTGGCTGACCCCAATTTCAGAAGTTAAGTTCTGGGAAAGCTATAACCTATGGGACTTCTATAAACTAACAGGAAAATTTTCCTATTCCTAAACTTCAGAAACTAAAATCTACAAGTCAGACTGCAAACAACTTGCGAGAACTGTAACTTTCACTATAAAATCACTGAGGTCCATTTAAACTCTATCAGAAGAGATTTTGAATAATTATAATCATTATGCTCTTAGCATTACAGCACACGAGCTAAAATAATTCTCCCAGCGTTTCTAAAATAATGTGATAATATGCCATATATGTGACATGAAAGATAATTAATTTTCAAAATGACAGCTGCAAAAATGTCTTCCTTTTAATTTTGGAGAATAAAAACATATTTCTCAATTGTGATTCATACTGTTTCCACTCAAACTTCTTCAGAAGTTGTAGAAAGACCAACATTAAGATTTCTAAAAGGTTTTCAAGACAGAGCATGAAACAATGTATTTGGCAATGCTGGTCTTCAACTAGGTAAAGAAGGAATGATAAAATTCAGCAAAAGTTTTAGGGTATGAATACTAAACTATGGAAATGCCTATAGCATCCTATTCCAAGGCTTGATTCTAGTCTAAATGTAGGCTAAAAATAGAGTCACCTGGACCCATAGAATTCTCATACTCCCATCCTGCAGAATGTTGCATGCTTACTAAGGCCCCTCAAGGGTTAATCGTCTCTAATTTCATGAGCTATTCACAGGAATTTGCAGAATATTTGTAGAATGTGAATTATTTCTTTTGTCCTCCTTGGACTGAAGGCTTGTAATAGTCAAAGACTGTCCCTTTTTTTTCACTAAATGTTGGTGGCGATTAACTTTTTTAACTTAGATGTGTTCATAGACTCATAGAGAAGCGAATGTTCCTGTTTCTCCCTCAAGTTTGGAGGGAAGTAATCTTACACGTCACTCAATGAGCTTAAATGCTCCCATCCATATCACAAGGTTTAATCTCTCTTGAGCTCCCGAACAAGTTTTCTGTTTTCCGTATGTTTCTAAAACTCTATTCTAATAAAGCTGAACTCTTCATTATCCCTTTCCTGTAAACTGCTTCTCTGCTGAATTTTCTGCCTTGTTTAATAACATTATATCTTAATCACATATGCAAATTTGGGAGTGATCCTCAACAGCTTTCTCTTCTTCATCCACTGCATACAGGTACTCAATAAATCCTGATGATTCTATTCTCTGTAACACTTCTGCTCTAGACGGTATTCTTGGGTTTTTTGTTTATTTGTTTACTTTTGTTTCAGCTTAGACTAATTCAATAACTTCCTAATTAGGCTCACAAACTAAACATTTGCCTCCTTTGTTCATCATGTTGTAACAAAGCAGGACCCTATGGGGCCTTCCAGAATCAGACACCCACCACCAAGTCCTCAACCTGCCTCTTGTTTATAGAAAAGCTGTAGTCTCCCAGGCCTCCTCTAAGTCACAAAAGCCTGGCCCAAGAATAAATGATTGAAAGCACGTGAGCATGTAATGACAAGAATAACAGTTGGGCCAGGAGAACTAGTAAGAATTCAAACAGTGTATCAGTCATATGGCAGTCACAGAATCTTTAGTTCCGCCCTGAAGTACCTAGATAACAGTGTCCGGTGTACATTTCCTGAGTTGGTTTGCAGATGCTAAACCCACCAAATGGAAGAAGTTAACTACCTGATGACCATGCCCCCAGACCTACTGCAGCTTGAGGATTGATAATGATAATCACATGACACTGGCCTGGTACCTCACCATCAACCAATCAGAGAATTGTGCATAAGCTGATCACACACCCTGCACCTCCCCTCCCTCACCTTCCCCTTAAAAACGCTTCCCTGAAACCCATGGGCGAGTTCCAGTCTTTTGAGCACAAGCCACTCTTTCCCCTCGCATGGCCCTTGCAATAAACCTTTCTCTGCCCCAAACTCCAATGTTTCGGTTTGTTTGGCCTCACTGTGCACCAGGCACACGAACCTGGGTTTGACAATACTCCCATCCTTTATCAAGCAAACATATAAATCTGGTTAGTTCATTCCCCTCTTCAAAAATTGCAAAGGTGGGCTTCCCTGGTGGCGCAGTGGTTGGGAGTCCGCCTGCCGATGCAGGGGACACGGGTTCGTGCCCCGGTCCAGGAAGATCCCACGTGCAGCGGAGCGACTGGGCCCGTGAGCCATGGCCGCTGAGCCTGCGCGTCCGGAGCCTGTGCTCCGCAACGGGAGAGGCCACAGCAGTGAGAGGCCCGCGTACCGGAAAAAAAAAAAAAAAAAAAATTGCAAAGGTTTCCTCACTGCCTCCAAATTCTTATCATGAACTTTAAAATATCTAGTTGCAAATTATCATTCTAGCCTTGCTCCTCTCTGCATAATGCTGTGTGCCCTGTGCTCTAATCACTTTCAGAACTGACCCTTAATTTGTGTGTCTTCGTATTTTTGTCCCTGCTGCTCCCTCAGTTCTCAGGTCTTTATTAAAATCCTTCCCATCCTTCAAGACCCAATTCAGTTGCCACTATGCCTCTGGAATATCTAACCCCATGTCAGAAAAACATTGTCTCTTCATTTAGATCCTCTAGTTCATTTGTACATTTACTGCACTTATTTCATCTCCTTCCGTGCTATCTCCAAAGGCTACATAAGGGCTTTTACGAGACAGCGTGCTAATGACATTAGAAAGACATGGGTTACAATTGCAGCTTAGCCCCTTGCTAGCTGCGTGACCTCGGGCAACAAACTTAGTTTAAACTGTCTCAATCTCTTTTCATCATCTCTAAAATGTGGCTAATGGTAGATATTCCACATAACTATTATGAGGAATAAAGAAATCTATATACTTACAAATATCTGCTATAATTTAAAGAAGAGGTGTCAGAAAGAAATATTTTCTCCAAATAGTTTTTACTAAATAGACTCCTGTGATATTTTCCTTCTCAAGAAATAAAGAGCAGCAACTTCAAAAATCTGAGACAATAACTCAGCAACAACAAAATTGTCTGAATTTTGTAGATGAGTTGGGTTAGCTCCATAGATTGTTTTATCTTTCATCCACCCAGAAGGACATAGGAAATACCCTTCAGGATACAGAGGAGGGCATGAAGCATATCTTCTACTAGAGACTGGCATAATCATCACACTATTTGTTTTTGTGTTTTTTTTGTTTTTTGTTTTTTTCGGTATGTGGGCCTCTCACTGTTGTGGCCTCTCCCGTTGCGGAGCACAGGCTCCGGATGCGCAGGCTCAGCGACCATGGCTCACGGGCCCAGCCGCTCCGCGGCACGTGGGATCTTCCCGGACCAGGGCACGAACCCATGTCCCCTGCATCGGCAGGCGGACTCTCAACCACTGCGCCACCAGGGAAGCCCACACTAGTTGTTTATATTTCTATTTACTCTTCCACGCTCTTGCCCTCTAGATTCTAAACTCCTTGAGGATATGAATCTCACCTTACTCATTCCTGCATAACCTCAGCGCCTAAATGAAGTATTGAAGTTCATAATGTTGAATTGAGTTGAATTTAATTTAACCAAATTGAAGATAATCCAATCTATGCTAACTAAATGAGTGCGTCAAAAAGAGAAAAATACACTATTGGAGAATCATTTCCGTCCTGCTCTGTTCTATCTCCTTCACCTCTTGCTCTTTGTTTATATCAGCACAAGGAGCTTCTCCCAGCCTCCCTTCTCCTTTTCTTCCATTAGTTTCCATCTGTTGCTTCTGCTGTATTACATCCTTCCTGGAAAGAGTTGCTTTCCGTAAGGATTCACTTTGGTATACTCTCCCCCTTCATGATGGACATGTTATTTGTACAATCTGTACAGTGTTTCATTAGCAGAGATGTGTACGCTAAGAAGTGGGCTTGTTTATTATTCATATTTGTCTTCATGCTGGAGCTGTGATCGCTTTTCTCATTTGGGCTCTTCTGTGCCTCTTCAATTTGTCTTTTGTTTGCTCATCTCGCTTCAAAAACAGCCTGACTGCAGTTATAATTGTTTGGATTTGTAACAGATTAGCTGGGCCTTCTGATGTCTGTATAACTTCACAAGAAAGGGAAAATATGCACAAATGTCTCCAAGCCAGCGGACCTTCAGTTGTTTTCCTCTGCTCCCATCACCAGATAACACCAGGCACTTCCCAAAATGAGTCCACAGCATGTTTGCTGACCTATTAAACCATCTCCTGAAAGCAATCATTGAACTCATCCATCTGTTCTGTCAGTATGCATGCCTCTGCTTCCCCCAGTGAAATTAAGAAGATTGAAACCAAGGGTAATTGTAATCCTATTATCAATAACAGCTCTTTCATAACATATTACAGTCAAAGTATTATTTCTATCAGCTTGAAAGTTGGTGGTTAGTAGCAGGATTTTAAAAATCATTTGTCTTAAAGCAGTGTCTAAGAATCACCTGAAAAGTCTAATAAGCACATAAAATTCTGATCCCCAACCCCCAGAAATTCTGATTCAGTGGATCTGGAATGGGACCAGGAACCTGCATTTTTAATAGATTCTCCAGGTGATCCAAGGATAGGTAGTCTGCATACACTATATTGAGTAACACTGGTTAGAAGTGTGATAATTATCCACCAGATGTCAAAACAACCATAACGTTTAGAAAAAAAAAAAATCACCTAAATGATCATTAGGGGTAAGGCAATGGGTAAAATGACTGGGTTTTCAACTGGTTGTTCGTTAGATTACGAAAACTAGGTTCAGAGTCTAAAGTTAAGATTGTGTAAATGAGTGTCTGAGACAAATCATCATTTCTGCATTTTGATGCTTCAACCACAACCGGTATTAAACAATGGCCCCAGTTTGAGTATCTATCGCCATGTAACAAACTAACCCAAAATTTAGCGACTTAAAATAACAGCGATTATTTCACAGTTTCTGTGGGTCAGGAATTCAGGAAAGATTAGGGTGACAAACCATTCTAGTTTGCCTGGGACTCAGAGGATTCCTGGGACATGGGATTTTCCGTGCTAAAACCAGAAAAGTTCTAGGCAAACCAGGATGATTTGGGCTTAGCTGGGTCGTTCTGGCACAGGGTGTCTCAGGGGGATGTAGTCAGATGTCAGTAGGGTCCGCTGTCATCTGATGGCTTGACTGGGGCTAAAGGATCTACCTCCGAGATGGCACGCTTACGTGGCTATGGGCCAGATGCCTTTGTTCCTTGCCAGCTATCGGCAGGAAACTTCAGTTCCTCGCTTACACGGTCCTCTTCACAATACGGAAGCTGACGTCACCCAGACTCAGCAATGCAAGAAAAGGATCAGGGAGGAAGCCGCATGCCTTTTCATGATGTCGCCCCCAAAGTTGCACATCATTACTTCTGCTTTATTCTATTTGTTAGAGGACAGTCACTAAGTCCAGCCCACTAAAAAGGAAAATCAGGCTTCACCTCTTAAAGAGAGGAATGTCAAAGACCCTGTGGATATATTTTAAGCTACCACTGCTCCAGTGGGAGATGACTTAGTAGCTACTCCTTCCCTCTAACACTGAAAGAACTTCAAGTTAAAATAAAATAATCTCCTCTGGACCTTGGTTTTGGTAGCTGAAAGATAGCTGACATTTCTGGCATTAGGAATTATGTTCTTGTTGCTTTAATAAAAAAGAATAAACTTTAATGCTATTTTACTCAAGTAAAGCTCATATTTCTAAGGTAAATGCCAGTAGGTTTCCTTCATAGCTGAGGTTAAGGTGGAAACTTGGCAAGTTCGTAATTAACCAGATCAATGTGCTCAATCAAACCAGACATTTGCTGTCCCAAATTTACTGTATCTTGTTTCATTTTCGCTTTATTCTTTGTCAAATTAGTAGCTAAGTAGACACTGGAAACCAGATTTTAACAAATTAGCTATGTGGGGACTTCCCAGTGGTTAAGACTTTGCACTGCCACTGCAGGGGACACGGGTTCAATCCCCAGTTGGGGAACTAAGATTCCACATGCTGTGTAGCACGGCCACACACACACCAAAAAAATTACGTATGTCACCGTAGGCAAGTACTGTTTCTAGCTACTTTATATATATGTCATATGAGAAAATTTGTCTAAAATTTCCTTAAGATCATTTCTATTTGTAATATTAGAAGATTATCTGAATCACTAGGAAATTTGCTGGACCTTAAGATGGAATGGACTCAGCCTTTTTCCCTTTCACTTGAACTTGGAAGAGTGGGGTGTATATCGGTGACCTAGTCAATTCAATTGGCAAGCTGGTATAATACTCCAGTAGCTCCTTTGGGTAATATATCATCAAAACTTGTGGCTCAAAAAAGCAGACCGTCTTTGAAAACAAAAGTTTCCTGAGAAGTGTGACCCATTCACATATGCTAGAAACCTTCCAGGCTATCCAAATCCTGAAGGCTACAGAGAAGCAAGCAATGTGCCATCTATGTGGTCTATTTCCCATTTTCCATGCCACATGTTACCAGCTGATATGTCATAGAGATCAACTCAGTTCCTTAATCAACTTCCCTCTGTGTGTTCTGAGTCATAATCTTTACTTAACACTGCTCACTAACAACCTTAAACATGACTTACATTTCTTTTTCCATGTTTTCTTCCTTATCCTTTGTGTTTATAAAATGTAACTAATTTAGTACAGTCTAATACAATTAGCTGGGTTTCTTTTCCCCTTTGAATGATTCCTCTAAAAATGCAGTGACTTGTTTTCTCTAATATAAAAGAGCTTTTTTTGCATAGAGATATCAATAAACAGTTCAAAAGAGTATCCTAAAATTATAAAATAAAAAATCTGATATTTATACTAGGAAATCATTACCTTTTAGCACAAAGCCCTTTCCCTCAGATTGCTTTATTTAAATCCTTACAACAAATCTGAAACTGATGAGTCAAATATATTTATCCCCATTTTACAAATAAAGAAATGGAGGCTCAAAGAATTTCTGACGTCTCCAAGGTCACACTATCTAGAGTTAAGGAAATAGGGACACATATTCTAGACCCACACTTGAATATGCAACCCTTCTATGTCTTCAGTTCCTTTCCAAAATGCTATGTATACCCACAGCATTTATATCTGATACATAAACACAATCCTTCCTAAAAACAGGGGAACATGAATTCTCTCATGTTCCGGAAGTTCAGAGTAGTCTAATGTAAGAACAGTCCAAGTTGTGAAATATCCTTGGACTCTAATCCCTCCCTACTGTGTGACATTCTTGGCAGTGCATGGTGGCCTAACTCTTCTGCCTTAATCACAGGATAACTCAACATCAGTTAACATCAGTTATCTTCAACATACTGCACACGTACAGGTGCCTTATGGCCCAGGTCCAACATGATGACATTCGCTTATACAAATTCAAAATATGCAAGATCAGATAATATAACATTTTTTAAAATAAACGTGTTTAGAACACATGGTTCTAAACACCGGCCAACTACTTCATCTAGTACGAAAGTCAAAGAAACAGACATTTCTTTCAATGCTGGAGGGCAAAACTGGCTGTGCACTGGATCTGCTAGGACAGTGCAATCTGTATAAAATCAGAGAATGTGTTCTTCATGGGGAACTTGAGGGACTCTTCTAGAGTAATTATGACTACATGCCTACATAAACCATGACTTTGGCACCTAACTACAGAGGGAGAAAACAGGTAATGGGGGAAGGGGCAGAAAGTAGTCAATGACAGTGTCTGTCCTCCTAGTAGCTAAGCTTGACTCTAAGAAACAAATCTAACTTGGCCTTGTAAACAACATAGAAGGAACCCAGTATCTCAGATGGGTAATGGCATCCATAATCCCAGTTGGATGAATTCTCAGAAATATTTGACCCTCGCTAATCAACACACACACACACACACACACGCACACGCACACTGCTTTATCTTTTGACACCAAAGCAGATACAGAACTATAGTCAGCTACCTTTCTCTTTACTGGCTAGAGTATAAGAAAGGAGCATATTGAGTTACACAGGAGGACTCCAAAACACTGCAGAGATCAAGGAGTCATGTTTTCAAAGAGTTTCCCATAAAATATCTTGCACAGTCTTCTCTTCTCTGCCCCCCTTCTCCTCCATCTTATTCCCTTTTGCTTGCTTGAAAAGACAATCGTTGCATTAAGTGATTAAGTGCTTCTTTTCTTCTGACTCATATTTCATAAGACCACGATATGAATTTCAATTAGATTTTCTTCCCGTGCGAAAGGGAAAAAAGAAAAATCAGACCTTGGAGAACAGAGTTTTGGGGAAGCCTTTTCAATGTCTACATGCAGTTTTTTTCACGGGGGCAAAACTGCAGTAAGACAATGAACAGACCCAAGATTCAAGTGCTCCTTAAATGAGCAGTTTCTGTACTAATACTCTGTTTGATATCTTCTGTCTAACTGGATAAACATGCCACACGGAAAGATTATTTGTAGTTAGAAATCTTAGTTCCAAGTTCCAGCTACTAACTGTGAAACTGTGGGCAAATCGCAAAGACTTTCTAAAACCCTGTTTCCCCATCTACAAAATAGAAAAATAGTAATACCTGCCTCAGAAGCTGGCTGGAGAGATTAAATGAACTGTATATATGAAACTGCTTTATACGCCATAAAATACTACATTTGAAAGACAATAGTGCAATGGGAAAGACTGGATTCTAGAGCTGGGTTGCCCGGGTTTGAAATGTCTCTCCACTACTTCCTCGCTGTGTGATTTAGGAATCCTTGACCTCTTGGTGCCTCAGTTTCCCTTCTGTAAAAGGCGGAGGTCATGATACTGTGACAGTTCACTCAATATTTAGACTAGTGTCTGGCTCACTGCAAGTGCAACTTAAATGACAGCTACACTTATCGATGTTTTTGTTGAGTAATAAGAATGACAGCAATGTGAGTAGAGAGAAGAGAGAAGCCATAGAAAATGATGGTGCCACCCAAAGTCAAGTCGCTCTTAACAAAGGAAATAAACAGAGTGTGTAAATAATCCCGCAGACTCGGAATTTAAAAGTAAGGCCCAGTTATTTATAAGAACTGTTTTGCAGGAAGGAAGGAATGTTCTCCAGTTAGTACACAGCCTAGTTCCTTAACACACCAATTGTTCAGCATCCTTTCCTCAGGAATACATCTCAATACCCACTTTGAGAATTGCCTTGTGTCACCAGGGGGCGCCGGACCATAGGACAATCAGGTCGGGTTGATGAGACCACTGAACAATCAGGTAAATGTACCTCATGATACTCGGCAAAGGATGTGAGGACTGGTACTTTATTCCTGAGTCGGCAATCTCCAAGAAACAAAACACTACTTAAGAAGGTGAAGGCAATGGACATAGAGAACAGACTGGGAGTTGCCAAAGGGGAGGGCATTGGGGGAGGGATGGAATGGGAGCCTGGGGTTAGCAGATGTAAGCTTTTATATATAGAATGGCTAAACAACAGGCCCTACCGTATAGCACAGAGAACTATATTCAATATCCTATGATAAACCATAATGGAAAAGAATATTAAAAACAGAATATATATGTATATATATGTAACTGAATCACTTTGCTGTACAGCAGATATGAACACATTGTAAATCAACGATACTTCAATAAAAAAATTTTTTAAATTTTAATTTAAAAATAATAATAGGGCTTCCCTGGTGGCGCAGTGGCTGAGAGTCCGCCTGCCGATGCAGGGGACACGGGTTCGTGCCCCGGTCCGGGAAGATCCCACATGCCGCGGAGCGGCTGGGCCCGTGAGCCATGGCCGCTGAGCCTGCGCGTCCGGAGCCTGTTGCTCCGCAACGGGAGAGGCCACAGCAGTGAGAGGCCCGCATACCGCAAAAAATAAAAAAATAATAATAATAAAACGGTGAAGATGACATGTATATAAACGCTCTCATAGTATTTGTTCAGTAAATACTTCAGACATAGAAATGAGTCACAGTGTTTGTCTTAGGTGATGATGAGTTCAAATTTTCCCACTACTGAAAATAGTACCAAAGGGATGATTTCCCCAGCGATCCCTCTTCTGTCTTTTGGGATCTTCCACTTAATATTAATCCTAAGCCCAAAGGAAGAAAACAGGTGGTGGGAATCAGGACAACGGCAATAACAATAGTTGCAATATTTTCATTTATGGTGCTCCTACGATGCTCCTACACTGTGAGAAGTGTCTTTCTCACACATTATCTCATTTAATCCTCCTAAATATCCCATGGAAATAGGAGTTTAGAAGCAAACTAAGGTTTGTGGAAATAAGCAACTTGTCCAAGGCCATAGAGCTAGAAAACATTGAATCTGGGATCCAAGCCCAGTTCAACCCGAATCCAGAAAAAGTACCTTAAACCCCTGTCTTATATGAAAGACAGGAAAGTCCTATTTCTCACCCAAAAGAGGCTGATGTAGGGGCTGTCCTAGTCAGTGAATCAATAATCCATTTCATACCCAGTATTGCACAAATTTGTCAAATGAGTGAGTACCTATGGGAATTTGCTTTTGTTGTGATGGTTGGTGTTGTTTTTAAGGGATAATATGGGGGGAGATCATAAATAGGGCCCTTTTCTGAGAGAGCTTAAAATCCAGATACAAAGTGAATATTCAAGGAAGAGAAGTTGCAGGAAAAGAAAAACTAAGGCCCCGCTTGCTGCAGGCAAGAGTAATCCAAAACAGGTGGGCTGATCCCAGCGGCACTGGCGTAAGACACTGGTTCCTTCAGCAGTGGCCGAGGCACAAGCTGTGTGGAGGGCCCTGTGCTGGTGCTCCCCGCTGCAATCCACTCTAAGGCAGGAACAGAGCGTCATTAATAATCATTAGCGTGAGGCTTACAGGTGCTACAGCAGATGTTGCCTGGCAGGAAAATTGGCAGCATCTGAGAACATAAACCGGGAGGTAATTTTCATCATGGGACAATGCTCGGAAGATGTCCAACCTAATTCAAAATGTGTTCACTCTCCCAGCCTTCACATGTGATGGGATCTTCGCCTCCTCTGACTCTCCCAGGAGTTAGATTCCCCTCCGATGTGCTCCCAATATCCCACGACTTACCTCCATCAAAACTTCTATCCCACTGTAATGTGTTTGCCTATTTATGTACATTCCTTTCTTACTAGATTGTCACTTCTTTGAGGACAGGAGGCATGTTTCATTCATCTTTGTATCTCTAGCACCCAGTGCATGATTATTGCTCAGTTATTGTTGAATGAATGAGTGAGTAAATGAATGAATGGACCAACAGATCGATGGATGGATGGATGGATGGATGGATGGTTGGATGGGTGAAAAGAGTATCCTACAAGTATAATTTTGTAGTCAACTTTCATCCTCAGACCCAAAACCCTCAAAAATGGGTTCCACTTACTTTCATAAGAATATCAAATTACCTTTGGAAACATTTTATTATTTTGCAGTGTGTTTGCACACTCATAACCCAATTTAATCCTCCAGTCTTTTACAACATAGAGGGAAAATGTGATTTACCCATTTCAAAAATGAGGGAAACAGCTCACAAAGGATAAATGACTTTCTCAACGCCAAGCAGTAAGTACGTGGCAGAGTTGGATTTTAATCCAAGTTTCCTGATGACTACCATGTGGGCTCTTCCCGTCACTATACCACACCCCTATCCAGGCATTCCTTCCCTGCTACCAGAGAAGCAGCTCTCACTCAGGATGGGCCTCTATTCTCTATGACTACCACCCAGGAAGTCAAGCTGAACAGACTTCTGTATATTTACAGCACAAAACAGACTCTTTAAGCCATGCTGCCTATTTGTTCTCTGCTCCTGTTAGTGGCATTTCTGTTCTCCCAGAACAGGTAACTAGAGATGAAAGCTGAGGACAAAGAGTCAAGCAGTGTCCCACATTGTACTGAGATTCCTCAGTGGTGGGGCCAGGCTGTTCCTTGTAAGGGAAAGGAAAGAAGGGTTCCATACTCTCCGGAGCCAAGTGCCCTAGTAAAGAATGACTGCAAGGAGAAGACAATGGTACTTGATAACCATTTGCTCATTTACCAAAGACACAGAACTTGTTCTTGTGCTGTTTACCAAGTTAAACATGGGAAACTTCATGGAGGGAGATGTCAGGACATAGAGAAGGAACAAATGTACATCAGTTGTATTCCCACATTTGACACAGCAGGTAGGAGAGGATTTCCTGAGGGTCAAATGGAAAACTAAAAGGATAACCAGGTCGTTTTTAATATTTATTTATTTTCTTTAGTTTTTGGCCGCATCGGGTCTTAGTTGCGGTACACAGGATCTTCGTTGTAGCACGGACTTCTCTCCAGTTGTAGCACGCGGGTTCCACAGCCTGTGGGCTCTGTAGTTTGTGGCGTGGGCTCTCTGTTAAGGTGCGCGAGCTCAGTAGTTGTGGTGTGCGCAGGCTTAGTTGCCCGGTGGCATATGGGATCTTAGTTTCCTGAGCAGGGATCAAACCCGCATCCCCTGCATCAGAAGGATGATTCTTTGCCATGGGACCACCAGGGAAGTCCTCAGGATAGCCTGGTTTGAGCCAAGTAGCTGGTACATTGTTCTTAAGGACTCGATATGGGGTAAAAGGACCAGACAACCAGCATTCACTTGGCAGCTCCTCAGGAAGTTAAATGTAGATTTACCATATGATCCATCAATTCCATTCCAAGGTATATATCCCCAAAAATTGAAAACAGAGACTCAGGCAGACACTTGTATACCAATGTTCATTATAGAATTATTCACAAAAATCAAAGTGAAAACAACCCAAGTATCCACAAAGAGATGAACGGATTAACAAAATATGGTATATAAATACAATGTAATATTATTCATCCGTAAAAAGGAATGGCATTCTGATACACACTATAGCATAAATGACTCTTTTAAACACTGTGCTAAATGAAATAAGGCAGATGCAAAATGACAAATATTTTATGATTCCACTTACATGAGATACCCAGAATAAGCAAATTAATAGAGACATAAAATACAGTAGAAATACCAGGGGAGAGTTATTGCTTAATGAATACAGAGTTTCTATATGAAAATGTTTTGAAAATAGTGGTAATGGTTTGGGATAGAACCAATGCCATTGAACTATACACTTAAAAATTGTTAAAATGGTGTATTTTGGGTTAAGTATATTTTGTAACAATAAAATAGACCTTTTTTTAAATTAAAAAAAAAAAAGAACTACCACTCCCCTGTGGTCCTGTGCTGGAAAACTTTGCAGAGACTTTTGCTCTGCAAGTTAACAGGACCACATCTCAAAATAAGATTCCACTTTCAGAAAAGGGAATGCTCCTACACCACTGGTGGGAATATAAATTGGTGCAGCCACTGTGGAAAACAATATGGAGGTTGGAAAACTAAAAATAGAATTAGTGTATGACCCAGCAATCCCACACCTGGGCATAGGTACAGACAAAACTATAATTCAAAAAGATACATGCACCCCTATGTTCATATCAGCACTAATCACAATAGCCAAGACATGGAAACAACCTAAATGTCCATCGACAGATGAATGGATAAAGAAGATGTGGTACATATATACAATGGAATACTACTGAGCCATGAAAAACAACAAAACAATACCATTTGCCGCAACATGGATGCAACTAGAGATGATCATTAGTATGTCAGTAAGTCAGAAAGAGAAAGACAAATACCATATGATATCACTTATATTTGTAATCTAAAATATGGCACAAATGAACCTATCTATGAAACAGAAACAGGATCAGGGACATAGAAAACAGACTGGTGGTTGCCAAAGGGGAGAGGGGTGGGAGAGGGTTGGATTGGGAGTTTGGGATTAGCAGATGGAAACTGGTGTATATAGAATGGATAAACAACAAGGTCCTACTGTATAGCACAGGGAACTATATTCAATATCCTGTGATGAACCATAATGGAAAAGAATATGAAAAATAATGTATATATATATATGTATAACTGAGTCACTTTGCTGTAAGCAGTAATTAACACAACATTGTAATTCAACTATACTTCAATGAAAATAAATTTTAAAAAAAGATCCCACTTTTTCTCTTGGCTATAACTAGGGTGAAATCTCAGCATAATCCAGCCAGAATTATACGATCCACCTAAGAAAGGAAAAAGACTGTAGTCCAAAGGAGTTACAGAATTAGCCAGCATGTATCAGTAAGAATCAGCAGAGTACTCATAGGAGTGGATTTTGAGGGTGCTTGATCAAAAAAGTTGAAGTATACAACTGGATAATAAGAGTTGATTGACCTGTGGGCACCGTCTTGGGCTAAGGGATTTCACACCCTATCAAGGATGCCTGGAGAAAGCAAAGGTTTGTTCTGAGAAAGACTGAAATCACTGAGTTGCTATGATAGACACTGGAGAAAGATATTAAAAGGTTCAGGGAAGTGGGCATGCTGGAGAGGATATACGCTGTATGGTCAAAATGATGATTTTGTTCCTTGGAAAGCCCAGAGGACACACCACTCACCAAAGCCATCAGGAGCATGCTGGTGAGAAGGCATGAGCACCACCACATTCAGTGCGGCTCTCATCTGTGGACCAGAGATGGAGGTAGGAAAGGTTGTCATGGAATATTCCTCTGGAAGCAATAGAAACCAGGTGGCAGCATTTAACTGCCAGAAGCCAAGGGGGTTGTAATTATTGCAGCAGTCCGCCTGGTCAGAGCAGCAGCTAAAGGTCTTGATCTCAGAGAGTTGTGGAGATGTTCGATAAAGCATCCTACAGGCAAAAGGAGGGGTGGGGAAGCCAACAAGGATACAGCTTGGTACATAAAATGAGAAGAAAGTAAAAATGAATGAGTAGAAGGATGAGGGTGGTCAGCCCAATAAAAAGTCACCATCTCTTGCCCAGATCACATCCCTAAGCCAGTTTTCAAAACTAGAACCTATTGTCCATATACTGGCAACACCATGGCAGTATATACTCTAATGATTCTCTCAATCCTTTCTCAAAGAGACCTACGGCCATTTAGTTGAACTGGAGTCAATCTCACTTTGGGTCCTTGACCTTGGAAGTAAAAGCCATTGAGTGTCAAAGGCCAAGTTTGAGTCTCTGAAACTGAGTCCCACCTTCCTGCCTCAGATAGTAAATTATAAACAATATTGCATCCCAGGGGAAATTCAGAGATTAGATACACCCTTATATATCTAAAAGATGCAGAAATGGCAATCCTTATATCTTTGTTTAATTCACCAGTCAGTCCATGTGGCAACCGGCTGCTGGCTGGGGAATGACTGCACACAGGAGGTTACGTTGTTAATAGAGCAGATGTACATGGAGTCAAATAAACGTATGCAGCCATTGATTTGGTGAAGGCATTCTTTCTCTCCCAAACAGGAAAGAGGAGTTAAAATTGTTCATATAGAATTCACATGGAACTGAAAACATTATACATTAACAGTTTTGTTCAGGGCTCTACAACTCTTCCACTGGCCTCATAATCTATTACTCTGTCCAAATACCCCTTATCATGTCTCATGGAGCCATTATGTTCATGATATGGTTCTAATCCAGCAGGCTGAGCAAGAGTAGCTGGTATACTGGAGGCTTAGTTAAGACAAATAATCCAGAGGTCTCATGGACCTGTCACTTCCATTAAGATCTTAGGGGTCCAGTGGTCAGGAGTGTGCTGAGACAGACCCTCTAAAGAAAAAGACAAACTGCTGCAGTTTGCATCCCCTACTGCAGGGATCCCGCACCCCTACTGGTCCGTGGCCTGCTAAGAACCGGGCCGGACAGCAGGAGGTGAGTGGCAGGTGAGCGAGAGAAGCTCCATCTGTATTTACAGCCGCTCCCCATCGCTCGCATTACCACCTGAGCTCCGCCTCCTGTCAGATCAGCGGTGGCATTAGATTCTCATAGGATCACAAATGCTACCATGAACTGCACACGCAAGGGATCTAGCTTGCGTGCTCCTTATGAGAATCTAATGCCTGATGATCTGAGAAGGATCTGAGGCGGTGATGCTAGTGCTGGGGAGCGGCTGCTAATACAGATTGTCATTAGCAGAGAGGTTTGACGGCACAGAGACCATAGTAAATCAATTGCTTGCAGACTCATATCAAAACCCTATCAGTGAGTGGCAAGTGAAAACAAGCTCAGGGCTCCCACTGATTCTGCATTATGATGAGTTGCATAATTACTTCATTATATATTACAATGTAATGATAATAGAAATCAAGTGCACAATAAATGTAATGCGCCTGAATCATCCCGAAACCATCCCCTCCCTGACCCCGGTCCGTGGAAAAGTTGCCTTGCACGAAACCGGTCCCTGGTGCCAAAAGGTTGGGGACCTCTGCCCTACTGTATAGAACGAAGCACAACACCTAGTTAGTCTCTTGTGAGTTTTAGAGGCAACATATCCCACACGTATGAATACCACTCCAGCCCAAACACCGGGTGATGGGGAAGACTAACTGCGAGCGGAGCCGGAAGCAGGAAGTGCTCTACGGCAGGTCCAGGCTGCCGTGCAACTAGCCCTATCCCTTGAGGAATACATTCTGGCAAGCACTATGGCATTTGAGGTGCCAGTGATGGCAAAAGATGTGTGTTGACGGCAAGCTCAGGGGGAGAATCAAAATGCAGAATCTGTGGTTCTGGTATTACTTGACTTCTGCAGTGGAGAATTATATGCCTTTTGGAAAAAAATAAAACACACAAACAAACAAAGCTCTTGTTATGCTCCTGGGCCCTGATGGAGAGGAAATACTTAACCATGAAACACCAAGTAAATGTGCAGCCAGAACTGCCCATCATAAACTGCGTCTCTGAGCCCCTAAGTAATAAAGTCAAGCTAACACAAAGGCAGTCCAAAGGGACTGAGCACTAGCGGGAACAGAGAGCACCGGCAAGCTGCTTGTGAGCACAAACTCCGAAGACACCGATCATGGTTCACCACCACATCTCTCAGCTCACACGGAGGCCATATGGGAAGTCTCATAAGACAAGCTGAAGAAGGAAGGAAAAACTCAAGACTGATTTGTGGATGGCTGGGCTGGTAAGGGGGTGCAGGCCAAAAATGGATGAGAGCTGCTTTGCAATCTCACTCAAAGGTAGCCTTGAACTACAGTGGAGAGAAAATGTCTTCCAGTGGGTGGCTGGTTTGGGTAGTACACTGATCGTCTACTTTGAATGAAAGAAAAAGAAGCTTGAGGTTAATTCATCTATCTATCTACCTATCTATCTATTCATCTTCCTGTATCTATTTTGGTCAGATTCCATTATTTCCCAGATAATTTTAGTTATTAAAAGATTATCCATTTTGAACTTGACTCTCCTATCTCATTCAAAGGTTTCCTTGCTATCATTATATGTCAGGCTTATAACCAGGGTGATAGAAAGTGGGGAAGCAGAACATTACAATACTATATCAAGCCAGCCGGCTGCTTCAGGAAGGTTCAATATGTGATACAACCAGGGAATACCATGGCCACGGGAGCACCCCAGACCTCTTTCATAGTGAAGTGGGTCCTTTTGTTAAATGTTACCCTGTGTGTGATTGTATGACTCTATGATTCTACTGGCCTCTGGATGATGGTGATAGATATATTATGGGCAATGGCCAATGTCTTGGGTACTGGTCAGGGCCAAGAAAGTCAAAGTTCAGTGAGACAAGGAGCTCTGGGGTAGAAGTATGTGGATGGCAATACAGGCACAAGTGCAGCATTATCCTTTAAGAGCCATCAGAAAGCATCCACCACAGAAGAGGCAGAAAATTACCAATGAGATCAAGTGAACCAGTCAGTTGATATTAACCAGTGACTGTCAGTTGCCATCCCAAGTGCTGGAAAATGGGCTCCTGAACAAAGCGGCAGAGGTAGAACCATGCATGGGACCAACAGCAGAGACTCCCACTTACCAAGGCTGATCTAGCCACTGTCACCTCTGAATGTCTAACCTGTAAGCAACAGAGACCAAAACAGGATTGGCACTATTCCTTGAGGAAACCAACTGGCCACAGGGTGGCAAGTTGGCTACAATGGGTCCCTTTCAATCTCAAAGAGTCCGTGATACATTCTTGCAAAAACGGATACTTATTCTGGATATGGGTTTGCCTTTCCTGCTGGCAGAGCTTCAGCCAGCACCACCACCCAGAGGCCAGTAAAATCTCAGAGTCATGCATAGAATCACACACAAGGTAGCACTTCACCAAAGGACCCACTTCACTGTGAAGGAGGTTCTGGGATGTGCTCATGACCATGGGATTCCCTGGCTGTATCGCATACTGAACCATCCAGAAGCAGTCGTCTTCACATAGTATTGGAATATTCTTCCTCCCCACTTCTCATCTCCCTGGTTGTAAGCCTGACATATAATGATAGCAAGGAAATCTTTGAATGACATATGAGAGTCAAGTTCAAAATGGACAATCTTTTAATAAATGAAAGTAGCTGGGAAATTGTGGAATCTGTCCAAAATGTATTAAGGGATGTACTCCCCAGGGGGAAGGAAGATTTGACATAGAAGAGTTGGGACCAGTAATCATAGAAAAATTAAAACTGTTTCATGTTTGTCCCTTTCTTAATTGAGAGTGCTTAACAAACAGTCTGCATTTGTTGTTTTCCACCCGTTATCAGCGAGGCTCATTCTGGGAAGGCACAGATGTTGCACCCATACTGTACAATTTCATGTCCATGGACTGACATTCTCCAGAGGTTTCCTTTTCTCTAATGGCTGCTGAATTATTCATATTCCCAGGTGCTTTCTGAGCCTGGATTGTAATTATTAAAAGTCCTTTCTGCAACACCCGTCCTCTCTCCCTCCATAAAAGAACTTTCTTCCTTATTGTCTTCCTCATTTGCAATTCATTCTCCTAATCATCACAGCTTTGTCTGGACTAAAGAGTACCCTGGGCTCTTCCTATATAATTCTCTCTCGCTTCAATTGTGCGACAGAAGCAGCAGCTGACTCACTTCAGAGATTCATCCTTAAAAAAAAAAAAAAAAACTCATTGTTTCCTGATTGAAAAACACTTTAAATAAAGTGTCCTAAATATACTTAACTGCTCTTTCATTTTAATTTAATACTGGGAGCTCCAAGCTCCAGAAAAAAAAAGAAACAACTAATTGAGCTTTAACAGTATGCCTTTGAAAGGTTGGAAATTTTTAAGTAATTCTATATTGCTAAAGAGTTTGGAAATCTCACTGAAGAATTCATTTGTCCATTGTTGTTTTCCACCTTACAGAGAATATCACTATATATGTATACATATGTATATATATGTATGTATATATGTATATATATTGAATATATTCCAAATGGACAATCTTTGCATTGTATTATATAGGCATATACAGGTTTATTTGTAATACGCAAACATGCTTCACGGAAACAAATAAACAAATTTTGAGCAAATAATACAAATAGTCTTTGAGCAATCTTTGACCAAGGAATCCTAGAAGAATCAGTACACATATATTTTGTCTTCCCTCCTGTTACTATGAATGAGGTAGAAGGTAGAATGCTTCTATCCTTCCATATTTGCACAGGATCCTATCTCTCCTCTCCTACAAGGACATACAACCTGTCTCTTACATTGTCCATTTTCACCTCTGTTGTATTTTTCCTATCAGCATAAACACCTTATTGCTTCTCCAACTTAAGAGATAATGATAATAATAAATATTTTCTTAGTCCCTCTTTCCCCCGTAGCTGCAGTCCCACTTCTCAGCTCACCTTTACATTAAAACTCCTTGAAAGAATTAGTTCTGGGCTTCCCTGGTGGCACAGTGGTTAAGAATCTGCCTGCCAATGCAGGGGACACGGGTTCAAGCCCTGGTCCGGGAAGATCCCACATGCCGCAGAGCAACTAAGCCCGTGTGCCACAACTACTGAGCCCACGTGCCACAACTACTGAAGCCCACGCACCTAGAGCTCGTGTTCCACAACAAGAGAAGCCACCACAGTGAGAAGCCCGCACACCACACTGAAGAGCAGCGCTCGCTCGCCACAATTAGAGAAAGCCCACATGCAGCAATGAAGACCCAATGCAACCAAAAATAAATAAATTAAATAAATAAATAAATTTATTTTAAAAAGAGTTAGTTATATCTTCAATTTCTCTCACTCCACTCTTTCCTAAACTCATTCCACTTAGGCTTTTGCCACCAAAACTCCACTGATACCAGTCTTGTCAAGGTCATTGGCGACCTCCATATCATTAGACCCTGGGTCAGTGATTAGTTCTCATCTTAATTGACTTTCCAGTAGCATTTAACCCAGTTGTTCATTACTTCCCCCTTCCCCTTTTATTTTTAATTTTCTTACAGGACACCATATAGTTCTGATTTTTCTCCAGACTCTGACCACACTTGGTTAATATTCTTTGTAAATTTCTGTTTTCTTCCCTAACTTTGGGCCGGAAGGGTTGAGTCCTTGCATTCCTTCTCTCTTTGTTTTCCTCCAAACTCTGGGCTTTAAGTTCCATCCAGATGCTGGTCACTCCCAATTACTTTAAAAAACCTCTAACTCAGTCATCTCCTCTAAACATCATATTCCTATATCCAGCGGCCGAATAAATGCGTTCCGGACAACTCAAACTTAACATGCGCAGAATTGAAATCTTGGTCTTCCCCCAAAACTTGCTCCGTTAGCAGTCTTCCCAGCTCAGGTTATGGCAATCCCAACCTTCCATTTTTGGGCATCAGTTTTGACTCCTGCCTTTCAAACTCCATCGACTATTTCTACCTCCCTCGTCCCGGCCACAATCATTACCTGCCTGGATCGTTACCATGGCTTCCTGATTGGTCTTCCTACTTCCAAGCCTTTCCTCTTTAGAAGCTGCACTCAACACAGTGATCCTTTTAAGGTATAAGTCAGATCACGGATGCTCAGCTCCAAACCCTCCAGTGGCTTTTCATTGCATCAGAGTAAGAGTCATAGTCTTTACAAAGCCCTACAAGATGCACATCTCCCGACTCTCTGACTCATCTCCTACCCTCCCACTTGCTTATCCTGCTCCAGCCACAGTGACCTCCTTGCTCATCCACCTCTGGGCCTTCCCATTGCCCACAACAGTCTTCTCTGCATGACCACATGGCTCACGCCTTTACTCTTTCAAGTCTCTACCCAAATACCAAAGTTTTTGTTTTTGTTTTTTTTAATAGATCTTTATTGGAGTATAATTGCTTCGCAATATTGTGTAAGTTTCTATTGTACAACAAAGTGAATCAATCATATGCATACATATGTCCCCATATCCCCTTCCTCTTGAGCCTCCCTCCCACCCTCCCTATCCCACCATACAACCACTATGGAAAACAGTATGGAGGTTCCTTAAAAAACTAAAAATATAACTACCATATGACCCTGCAATCCCACTCCTGGGCATATACCCTGAGAAAACCACAAATTCAAAAGGAGACTTGTACCAAATGCCAGAGTTTTATTGAACCCCCCTCCTCTAATTTTCCTTCTCCTTCATCCTACCTTAATTTCTTGTAGCAATTATCATCTTCTAATATATAAAATAATTTACTCATTAATTACATTCTTTGTCTCTTTCTAATAGAATATGAGGTCTCTGAGAAGTAGAATTTTTTCTGTATTTTTGTTTGTTTTTCTACTATCCTGTCTCCAGTGCCTAGAAAAGAATCTATCACTTAATAAGTGTTTTATGAAAACATGTTGAGTAAATTAAAGATTCAGTTCAACGATCCTTTACTGAGCACTTACTTTGTGCAAAGCACATGCCAGGCACTGATGAGAAGATACTGGGGTGAACAGAACATGATCTCTGCCCTCAAAGAGCTTCTTGTAGTCAAGTATTAATAGAGTTAACCATGCAAAGACTGCCCATGAGGCATGACCGTTGGAACGTTAAAGAGATGTCTTTTTCTCCAACTTACCCCATGTATAAATTCACTGATGCTTGAAATTTCATAATTAAAATCAATCACTCTGAAGCTCTGTGACCTTGAGCAAATTGTTTAAGATTTCTAAGTCTCAGACTTTTCATTTGTAAAGTGGGATAATAGTGCCCATCTCATAGGGTCATTATGAGGACGAAATGAGATAGTCCTTATAAAAAGGCCTGGTTTAGTCCCTTTGCAGTAAGCATGAATGGATGTTAGCTATGACATACATTCCCTTGACTCAAAATCCTTATCCTTGTTATAAAGCAAAACTGTCTCATGGAAGTCCTGAAAATCAGTTCTGAAAACCAAATAGAACAATTGCTAAAGCCACGATATGAGTTGTCTTCCAGGCAAGAAAAGGGAGAAATAATCATATGCCTCAGGCATATACATCACCATCCAAAAATGGGAGGACTAAGTTTCATGACTAAGTTTCATATCAAAAATTCACCACGGTCTAGAATAGGAACAAGAAAAGGAAAATCAGAGAAAGAAAGGATCCAGCCTCCCTATGTAGAAGCAATGGCAACTTTCGTATATGTCCTCAGTGACTGCTCTTTCCTACTTCTTTCTCTCAAATTAAGATTAAACAGAAGTAAATAAATATGATAGACATGACATTACTTTCCAAAAAAGAAAGATTCTAAAAACATTTTTTGAGCCACTAACATGTGCTAGCTTCTCTCACATCTTTTTTTTTTTTTTTTTTTGGTACACAGGCCTCTCACTGTTGTGGCCTCTTCCGTTGCGGAGCACAGGCTCCGGACGCGCAGGCTCAGCGGCCGTGGCTCACGGGCCCAGCTGCTGCGTGGCACATGGGATCTTCCCGGACCGGGGCACGAACCCATGTCCCCTGCAATGGCTGGCGGACTCTCAACCACTGCGCCACCAGGGAAGCCCCTCTCACATCTTTTATACGATTTCATTCTCAGAACACCTCTGAGAGATATATATTATCCTTATTTTTATAGTCAAGGAAACAAAGTCTCAGTGATGTTAAATTGTCCAAAACCATAAAGTTTGTAAGTAATGGGGAGATCCAGGATTCAAAGTAAAGTTTCTCAGACTAACTCTTAATACTACTCTATCTTACTTCCAGGAAAATCAGAGCGCGATAAAGAAAAATGCAGAATCCACACTGGACAGATCCCCTAAAAAGGGCCAGGAAAAGCCTCATAGTGGCTCACAGGAGCTGATTAAATGAATCTCTTTCCAAGTCCAAGTTCAGTGCCTTTACGTTGGTAGCTTGAACTCAGCCATCATGGGAACAGTTACAATACTGAACTCATCAAAAGTTACAAATCAGGGCTTTCTTTTCTCAGAGAGCCAGTTTACCAGCACCCATGACAGAACCCTTGGGCACTCATCCTTGGAATCTGAGAATGCCTGATAGCAATGTCTGAGAGCCATTCACAGATTTTAAGTGCCCAGACGGAGCCACACAACCGACGTTCAAGGTGTGCCAGTCTCCTACAGCCCAGGGAAGATTCCTGTCAACATTATCCCACCAAGAGCAAATCCTTCAGATCCCTTCCTGAGATCTGGTCTCAACAGGGAGAGGGTACAGAACTGAGGACCCTGGCTTACTGAAAGATGAATGAAGAGAGACCCACCTGGGTGGCAAATAGCCTCTAAGGGCAGACCCTGGGATCAACTTCGCCTGCCTCAGTGCTGCCCAGGGCTGGCTCAGGTTGGACAATGTCAGCATAGGTAGGCGCAGCCTATGTGACTTGAGAGAGAAGACCGGGGCTCATGCCTTACACCCTATTCCTTCATCCACTTATGCCTTCCATCATGCATTTTTGTCTCCTTCTATTTCATCAGTAGAAAAACCAAAGGATGAATAAGCATATTCACCAAGGTCAATTTAAACATACACAGATTGAAAATAGATAACTGACCAGGACCTACTATATAGCACAGGGAACGAGCCTCAATATCTTGTAATAACCTATAATGGAAAAGGATCTGAAAAAGAATATATATATATACACATACACATATATATATATACACACATACACATATATATATATATATATATCTGAATCACTTTGCTGTACACCTGAAACTAACACAACATTGTAAATCAACTATACTTCAATAAAAATTAAAAAAAAAAAACCCACACAAACAGATCAAGATTTAGTCAAAAACTGTGATGTGGTGTTCCCTAAACTTTGAAGTTTCTTGCAAAATGGATCCCCTTTCTCTTCTGGTAAATAGAGGAAATGCCTCCCCAACCTAGTAGAAACTTCCCGGCTTTTGTTGGATAAATGAAAACAGAATTTTCCAGAGAGACTATTCAATCCAGCCTGAAGATATAAACCGAACTAAGGGGAAGGAGAGTATCAAAAGAGTTTGGTTGGTTAAAACTGGCTGGGGACATATTTCTTCCTGACACCTAGTATTATTCAAATGACAGCAGATATGACTGAAAGCATTTATCACACTCCCTGACTCGCTTTAATCTCTGGCAAAGGGAAGCTGAGCTCAGCTCATGGGGCAGGGGACATAATGAGGGAGGAGACCAGGCTGCTGGAGTGCGGCATTGATTTTATGTGCTGAAAATAGAACCTGCTACAGTTTCCAGCCGGCTGCCCTGTGTCTAGAAGTGGATTATCAGCTGAACAGCAAGAGCACGGGGAGATGTTTCCAGGCAATCAGATTGGCTTATACACGGGGCATCCTTTCTCCAGAATTATGCCACGTTGACTAATCAAAATGGCTTTGTCTTTAAATAAAGCCTGTGGTCTCTAAGGCAGCATTCACACTTTCAGAGAGCAATAATGACCTCTGTTTGCAGGGCATGTTCCAGAAATTAGCACCTGGCTCGGGTTAATGGTATAAAACACAGCTTCTCCTAACTGGTCATTAATCCCAAGTAAATACCCAGCAACTCGATTTCTGTGGCTTTAGGATAAACCTGAAATCAAACCGACTAGTCAGACCAAGCAGATTGAGTGCCGGAAAAGCTAGTGACCACAACAGCCTCCCGCTCTGGGTACAGTGGGGGAGAAGCTAATCTAAAAAGCGTTTTTCCTTTCATGATGTTCAAAATGCTGATTTCCAAGTAAGAGCTTGTCTCCCTTACTACATGGAGATAAGTCACCCACCCACAGTCAGTGAGGAATGAGCTGTGAGCTGTTTTTCTAGTTAGTGATGATGGATTTTGAACTGATTCATTCACACTCTCAAATGACATGTGTCTAGAGGGTGGTGAGTTCTGCTTAGGCTGCTGTCTGTGGCTAAGCAGTCAGGTTTAGCAGGGGTGGGGTCTGGCTGGGCTCTCACTGTGTTAATAAGGCCGGCACAGGTACCCGCTGAAGTTCAGACAAGCTTGATCTTTAAGGAAGGCGTTCTTTTAAGCTCTATAACTCTGCAGTCATCACACCTGATAATTTTCAAACTGTGCTCTGTGACCTTTAGGGTTTCCGAGAGGTGCATATTGCACTTTGAAAGGGTGTGAGGACAGAGCATCCGGTGATCTGACTCCAGGTTTATGCTTCAAGGAATCTATGCTTTTGCCTGGTTTATAGATTGAAGGTCTTTGTAAATGTGCATTAATAAAAATAGTTCTGCTATTAAAACTACTGTTCCATAACATCTGATTCTAGTCAACTTTCTCATCTTACACTTGAGGAAATGGCTTCCCCACACTCCATAGTTTGGGCAGCGCTCCAAGCATGTTAAGTTCGGCCAGACCCCTTCCCCTCAGTTCCCATTATGTTTATTACCTGTTCTGCTCCCTTGGAAATTTATAGCACTGCTTTATTTTGCTAATTACCATTTTCTCCAAAAAGCCATATCCTCCTCAAGGGCAGGATAATAATGAACATTTCTTATCCTTTTTAATACCTAGCACAATATTTTATACAGAATCAATGTCAATTTCTCAGGGAAATGATGAATGACAACAGTATTGAAGGTGCTGGTCAAAGAAATATAAGATCTAGCTAAGAGTAGCTAGTTTGGTTTCGGTTTTTGTTGGCTTGAGGGTTTGTTTTCATTCATTTTCTTTTCTTTCTTTTTTTTAACATTATCACAAAGTATTGAGAAGCTGCTGGCATTTGTTAAATGATTCAGTGACATCAGAATTCATCTCTACTTAACGATCTCAAGGTGGATACCATTACTCCAGACTTCATCTCCAGGCTTGTGATAGGCAGGAGGGAGGCAGAGAAGTGAGAAGTTGTGCCTGAATCTATTCCTTTTTTTAAGATAATTTTTCCCCCAAAACCTCCTAGCATAACTTCTTGTAAATCTCTGTCAAGAACTGGAAAGGCCTGAGAATTTACCCCTCTTACAAGCTAACACATTAACCTGCCAATGTTCCTGGATGTTGGCAGAAAACATGAAACTCTCAGTTCGGAGATAAAGGACTTCATTAGCCAAGGTAAATCAAACGGGATGAGTATCAGCATATTTGTGTCAGACCCTGTCGTTCCCAAGTCCCACAGGGATGACATCAGGAGGCCCATATGCCTATACAGGGAGTCGGTTGTATTACAAGAGAGGAATCCAGACCTTAGGGGACCCCAAACTTTTCTAATGGGCAGTAGACATGCCTGCCATTTGCTCCAGAAGGAGATACTATCTCTACCTTCCAAGGAGAATCACAATACATTCTTGAAAAAACAATCCAGAAAAAAAGGGCAATCAGTATCCCTCTTCCTAAGACATACAGAACCATGAGAAACCCATGAAATATCGTCTCTCAACAAAGTCTCAAAAGCCAAGACCAGGACCTATGGCTATATCTGTCTTTATTTAAACTTGATGATAGAATAATTATCCTTTGATGACACAGGGGCAATGATATTACATCCAAAAAGAAATAAATACTGAGTTCACTAGGTGGTTTGAAGTAAATATTAATTTGCATAATTATAATTATGTAAATTCTGTTCACTTGTTTTCAACTTTTATGATTAACCCATAGAAAAATCATGGAAGACTTCATTGTGGTTACTGGAAAGACAGTAAGTATCATCAACCAGGATACTTCTGGAATGGTATACTAGGCTGTAGAGATATACATGTACCATTGGTTCAAACAACTTGAGAAATTTTAATAAAATATAACAATTAACATTTTTTAACAAAAATTAACAAACCTGACACCAAGAAAGGAAAACCCTTTGGTGCTAGAAACAAAAGGAGCTGGAAGTCACAATAGTGAGTATGAACTGAAACCAAGACACCTCACAGTATTTTGGAAACTAAAACAGGCTGTAACAACTAGGGAATGGGATACTGTCTGACTCTTACAGAGAGGGGAGTCCAGTCTATAACCTTCAAGAGCACAGGGATTCAGAGCTGTGCTATTTGCATGAAGCTAAGTCACAAAGACAGATCCTATCTGTAAAATAGGGGCTACAAGAACTTGACACTGAAGGACATAACAAGGAAAACTTCCATCCATTCAGGCCCATGTTCAGAAAAAGAGTCTGAATCCAGGCCAATGCCATTTTCAGGACTGGCATTTGAATTCACACACTGAAAGGATACATGAATTCCAAAACAAGAAATTCACATTAAAAACTGATCCAGATTTTATCAGATACCTGTGTAAAACCACGTTGTAAAGATGCTTCTATAGACAAGTTTTACAGTTATCAGTTCCAAGGAAAATGTGGCCATGGCTAAATCTGGGTTCATAACCAAATATTATAAGTAGCATGAAGAAATGAAGTATAATCAGGAGTGATTAGGAATGCAAGTAGATGGAAGAAGGTGCAGCCTAAAAATTAAAAATAGAAAAACAATATGAAAGTAACATTGAAAGTATTATGTTTAAAATGTTTAAAGAGGGAATAGAAACCAAAGGCAAGTATAGGACAGTATGAAAAAAATGGCAGAGTTTTAAGAATCCAAGGGAATTCCATAAACAAACAATACAGTCAGTGAAATTAAAATATCATGGAAGGATTTAACAGTACAGACAAAGGTAAAATTAATGAATTGAAAGAAAATTCTGAGAAAATCATCCATAATTCAGCACATAGAAAGAGAGATACAAAATTATAATGACAACAAAGAGACTTGTAGGCTAGAGGGGAAAAAAAAGATGCAGTACACATCAAATAAGCATTCCAAATAGGAAAAAAATAGAGATAAAGGGAGGATTTTTATGCAAAGAGCTAGTTAAAAAGAATTTCCAGAATTTAAGAAAGACACATTAGAAGAAGCCCACCAAATCCTCTACAGAATAAATAAAAATATATCTACACCTAGACAAATTATAGTGAAACTTTGAAGAACACAAAGAAAAATTGTAAAAACACTGCATTTATTTTAAAATAGGGTTGGCTTCAAAATAAATAAAGAAAAATGCAATGGCTTTAAAAAGATTGGAATTCATTTTCTTTTCTCATGTAATGGTCTAACGCACCTCTCCCAAAAGAAATAAAATGCAAGCCACATATGTAATTTTAAATATCCTAATAACCACATTTTAAAAAGTAATGAAAGTTACATTAACTTTAATAGTTTGCTTTAGTTGCTTAGCTGCTCTGTGGCATGTGGGATCATCCCGGACCAGGGCTCAAACCCGTGTCCCCTGCATTGGCAGGCGTATTCTTAACCACTGTGCCACCAGAGAAGTCCCTAAATTGTTGAAATTCTATACATGTACAGAAGATCTCAATTTGGACTTTACACTTTCATACTTAACCTGTATTTAGATTTTATAAAATTTGCTGTCGAAAAAGTAGAATCATACACTCAAATTGTTCCAAACATTTTTTAAAAGTTCCAAGTCCTAAATCAAATATCAATGTTTAAATTTGTTACAATTAAACAAAATGTAAAATTCATTTCCTAAGATGCACTGACCACATTTCAAGTACTCATGGTCATATCTCGCTAGTGGATACCATTTTGGACAGTACAGCTATAGGTAAGTGTTTTAGGTCTAGTTGCAAATCTGGTCCTGGAAAACTTCTGTAGTTCTTCACATCCCTGCAAGTGAGAAAGGGAAAGTGGCCAGGGATCTGTGTACACTTCTTCAGAGCCTCTACTGGAAGGAGTTTACTCAAATCCCTATGGCCAGTCCCTAGAAGAGTGTCTGACACATAGTAAGTACAAATATTACTTACTAAAAAGTAATATTTGTTCAGAGAAAGAATATTATATAGACATCATCTCACCCAACACTAAATTACATTCAGATTAAGAAAATTATGTTTTCAAATGTATGGACACCAAGGGGGAGAAGTGGGGAGGTGGGAGGTTGGTGGTGGGATTAAAAAAAAAAAAAGGAAAAAAAATTGTTTTCTCATCTATAAAACTAAGGAATTTACTGGACTGCCTAATACCTAATAGGGTTAAACAATTTCCTTCTCTGTTCAAAACCCATAATGGTTCCCTTAGGCAAACAAAGTATGAATTACTTAATATATCTTTTATTTTTAAATTTTTATATTTTATTGGATTAGAGTTGACTTACAATGTTGTATTAGTTTCGGGTGTATAGCGAAGTGATTCAGTTGTACATATACATATATTCATTCTTTTTCAGATTCTTTTCTCATACAGGTTATCACAGAATACTGAGTAGAGTTCCCTGTGCTATATAGTAGGTCCTTGTTGATTATCTATCTTATGTATAGTAGCGTATGTATGTTCATTTATCCCTCCCCCACTATGTTTCCCCTTTGATAACCATAAGTTTGTTTTTGATATCTTATATCTTTTAAAACCATCAACAATACACCCTGTAACTATTTTCTGTAACAGGAGAGAGCCTGCACTCAGATTTATCCAGATGTTTGGGGAAGGTGTTCATTTAAAGAGGTAGGAAATGCCCTCCTTTAGTAAGAAAAGTCCAAATAGTAGTTTCATAGGTAGACTTTTCATGCTAAATGCTGTTGTCAACAGCAGAAGCATCATGCACTCTAGGAATCAAAATTTCATACAAATAATTCCAAATAGCTCTGTTGGGTATCATGGATTTGATTGTAAGACTGAGACAGCATCACGGACTGTGCCGACTCAAATCCACACATAGTCTGGTTATATACATTGAAAAGCAGTTTTATCTGACTAAAAACAAAATATAAAACAAGCCAAAAGTTTCCACAATTCTTTTCACTTTTCCTCCAGTTTCTCCCTCCTCCACTGGCCACAAACCCTCCTTCTGAAGTTCAGCTTCCAGATATTATTCTAAACAAGTTGCATGCTTTTCCAAGTACATATATACTCTTGCCAACCTATCTGTCTAAAATTTTCTCTCTTGATTGATTGGACCAAATTCTATCTTTTTCTTTTAGTAGTCAGCCCAATTATTTTCTCTTTCCTAAAGTCTTGTTGTGTGGTTTATCAAATCCAAAGTAATTGCTATCTAATCTATGCTGCACAGCACTAGTTTATGCATTTTTATTGAGGTATAATTGATATATAACATTATGTTAGCTTCATGTATGCAATATAATAATTCACTATTTGTATATATTCCAAAATGATCACCACAATATGTCCAGTTAACACCCATCGCCGTACATAGTTACAAAAGATTTTTTTCTCATGCTGAGAACTTTTAAAATCTATTCTTGGGCTTCCCTGGTGGCACAGTGGTTGAGAGTCCGCCTGCCGATGCAGGGGACACAGGTTCGTGCCCCTGTCCGGGAAGATCCCACAAGCTGCGGAGCGGGTAGGCCCGTTAGCCATGGCCACTGAGCCTGCGCGTCTGGAGCCTATGCTCCGCAATGGGAGGGGCCACAACAGTGAGAGGCCTGTATACGGCAAAAAAAAAAAAAGATCTATTCTTTTAGAAGCTTTCAAATATGCACATTTTTAAAACTTGTCTTTTTCTCATAGTTTATCATTTGTATGTCAGCCTTCCTATCTAGATTATAAATTCTAGTAGTGTAAGTAGGACATCTTAACCACCTCTAGGCCTATAAAGTGCAGGCAATAATGCCCATAATATCTATACCTTAGAAAATAATAAGGATCAAGAGGGTATGTAGATTTAAGTATGTTTGATAAACTGCAAAGTGTTCTAAAAATGTGGATCAGATTATTATTAATATAAAATATTATATTAATATTGTGTGCAAGGTATTACTCCAAGAGGGTCTTTGGCTAGACTTGGTCTGAGCAAAATGGTGGGGGGCAGAAATTGCTAGTTACCCTGGAGAAGTAACTAGCAATTTCTAGTTACTAGAAAGGAGGAGGGAGTGGTTTTGTGTGGTGTCAGAAAGGTGTTTTTCACCTTTCATTTTTCGTTTACTTTTAAAAAAAAAATCAACTTACATAAGTGTGCTTTTGTTTATAATGAGAAAAGAGACAAAATGTTGACTCCATTGGTGAGTATTGAACAGATGGAACCAGAAGCATCGAGGGGAGAGGAAATGGAGACAAATACGGTTGTCATGGTTTCTTTGAGATGCAGTAAACAAAGGGACCCAAATGGACAAGGGAAGCCCTCGTTGGGGAAACCCACCTGTTGCTCCTTGCACGTTGCTTCATGGGATCTCTCCTTGTGACCCTCTCTCCTTGTACTCAGCCCTCATATTGTTGACAAAATTACTAAATAAATGAAATAGGATGTGAGATGTTGGGGACAGGGACTGTGGAGTCCAAGGTGATGGAATACTTTGTCCAGATCTGAAAAGCAAGGGGATTCTTACAGGACCCTTTGGCTGCCTTAAAGCTGGTTTCAACAGCAGCCATGACGGTAGTGGTACCTGCTAGGAAACCAGCTCAGTTTACATAACAGATTCATATTTTATTAGTCATTCAATTAGAAATATGGAGAAATTCCTGAACAAAGTGGTTTCACTAATGCAGTCCTTTTCCAATCTTCTTAGCTGTGAAGCTCTTTACAAATAAAATCTCTGCTGATCCCCATTATAAAAAAGTTACAAATAATGGACAGCGCCCTCTGAGAGATTAAATCTTTATGGTCTGATGGATATCAATTCATTGTTTGTGCAATAGAATGTTAATACTGAAGTTTCAACAAAAGCATTACTATGAGCAACACTTTTTATGAGCGATGATTGAGACAAGGTTCCATAAATCGTGGATCCTTCAAAAGGATCAAAGGATATAAGCAGAGTCAGAAAGTAGAGAAAGAAAAAGGATTTGTGACATTTGCTTTAGGGAGAGCTGTTGAACTGCTGAGTCCTTCCCTACAAAGCGGGGAGGAGGGGAGTTGGTGTGAGAGAGATGCTAACATTTAACCCAAGAACTATAAGTAAGATGGAGCTTTAAATGATCTTTCTGTGCAATCATGATAAAGCTAAAGTAACTCTTATGGCAGCAGGAAAAAATGGCTTCATCAGGATCCCTCTACACCATCGTGGTCTTTCAAGAAAAAAGGTAACAGTATGTGTCCTTGAGCCAAATATAGACTATTCACAAGAAAGAGATCTGGGCCATAACCCTTTAAAATCTCACCCAAAAGGTCTCAGTGGGAACACAGGACGACAGCAATTGGGGTAAAACACCAGAGAATCAGGTGCTAAGGAGTGTGTGGCAGCCTGAGAAATAGAATACATCACCTATGTTTGAGGAGTTGCCAATAACTGCAATCTCACTGAAGAACAAAGAGAGAGGCAACTCTAAATGTTGGCCAGGCACAGAGAGCTTACTAGAGCCCAGCCACGTAAGGCTTTCCTTATCCTTTCATCTCTGAGTTCCCTAGTCCCCCAACCAGGGGTCCAAAATAGTATAAGTTTCTAGACTGTGAAGGAGGTGAGTGAGAGAGAAAAGGAACCAACCCTGAAGGTAGACTGCAACCAACTACACACCCAAGGAAAGGAAAGAAGGGCTTTGAATGGAAGACTGAAGAAGATTGGTTAATATCTCGAATCGGATGCTTTCCAGTTACCAAGAAAAAGCAGCGTTTGTGTTTTTTGACTCGTGACCATGTGACTGTGTGACTTAAGAATGAGCAGAAAAATTATGGGATGTGCCAAATTTTCCATCCAGGGACAAAGAAAAATAACTCGCCCATGGGGAAAAAAAATGTTAATGGGTCAGTGTTGGTAAAAAAATAGAATTGCAGCAAGAGGGAAGAGATACGGGAACATATGTATATGTATAACTGATTCACTTTGTCATAAAGCAGAAACTAACACACCATTGTAAAGCAATTATACCCCAATAAAGATGTTAAAAAAAAATAGAATTGCATTTTGATTACATCCTGGGAGTTCTACATTCACCGTACCAGGTACTTGTGCAAAAGCGCTAGGTCCATCTCTTTAAAGCCCATAGAAGTTTAGAATCCAGAATACCAGTGTTTCACTTGAGGTTATTCAATAGTCATCACTGATTCAGTAACTGCTGTCTACTTTGGGCTGAGCACTGTATTAGAAGCTTTCACCTGCGTTATGTCTTATCCTCATGGCAGTACACGTTCTCCAGTGACGTAAGAGGTCAAGAGCATTTCACAGGCTCAGTCTCACTTAATCCCTCAAATACACTGTGATGTAGTTAGGGCAGTGTTGTTATGTTCAATTTTCTCCAAGGAAAATAAAGCTAGAGGAGTTAGACAAACTTACCAAAGACCATAGCACTAGTGAATGTTGGAGCTGCCCTTCCTCATCAGGGCACGTGACTCTCTCTCCTAGGTTCTGCCCAAAACACTCAACTCTTTTGTCGGCCCCATTGAAACCAAGGAGGACCCTGTGGGGCTTTCTGGGCACGAAGCCTTTTTTGTCCCCGTTTCTTGTCGGCAAGACTCCAGCCTCCATGACCTCCCCTGAGTCCCAAAGGGCAGATTCGAACAGTTGAGGAGCAGGCAAGAGACCACCTGAGGCGAGATTCAAGGGACCAGAGAAGCTCATCAGGTTTAGGAGACTGACCACCTGAGACCCTGCACACACCCTAACCTTGTCAGCGACCCCACCCTTGAACCGTTGTTATAAAGCCCTCCTCAAATCCTCCTGGATTGGAACACAGTTTTCGAGGCAGGAGCCCACTGTGTCCCCCTTTGCCTGGCAAAGCAATAAAGCTGTCCTTTTCTACTTCCCCCAAAACTCCGTCTCTGAGATTCAATTCAGCACCAATGCAGAGAGGCTGAGCTTTCGGCATCACCTTCACATGCTTTTTGCAAACTGTCTGCGTAATATATATTTATAACTGACCACATTTGTTTTATTCTACTTTGATGAATCTTCATTTATAAACTTCACCCCTCTTTCTCTTTGGGGCCTATTTGATTAGCATTAATGCAGAAGTTTTGGCCTTCATCGGAAAAGTAATTTTGATAAAAAGAAGAGTTGGAGGAGACTATATTTTCGCTTCATTTTGTTATAGAAGTGGTTCCTTTTTTTTTTTTTCCTAACCCATATTTCGATATTAACTATTTCAAAGGACTCCTTTAAGAGGAGGCAGGCAGCTAACACAATGCAAATTCTTAGAAAGTAATCATTTCAATTCTAGGATGTGTCAGTCACCTTTGAGCTAGTAAACCACTCCTGCATTTTCCAGTAGATTATCTGAAACAGATAAGGCATTAGCTGCTTGGGTTGCCTTAACATAAAATCGTAGACTGGGTGGCTTAAACAGTAGAAATGTATTTTCTCAGAGTTCTGAAGGCTGGAAGTCCAAGGTTAAGGTGTTGCTGTCAAAGTTAGTTTTTGGTGGGGCCTTTCATCCTGGCCTGTAGGTGGCCGCCTTCTTGCTATGTCCTCCCATGGCCTTTCTTCTGTGCACGTGCAGAGAGAGCGTGCAAAGAGAGCGACAAAGGTCAAAAAAGAGACCTCTTTCATGTCTCTGCCTCTTCTATAAAGGTCAATAGTCTTATCTGATAAAGGCCCCACCATTATGACCTTATTTAACCTTTACTACCTCCTTAAGGGCTTTATCTCCAAATGCAGTCACATTGGGAGTTAAGACTTCAATACATGAATTTGACAGGGAAACAATTCAGTCCATAACAGGTAGCAACTGATCTCCAGTGCTGTCCCTAATATATAGTAAAACCAAGCAAATGTCCCTACTCCCCAAGCCGCTACTCAGAAAAGGAGCTCATCAAGGAGAAAAGAGAGATCTCTTGCATCTGTTTTCAGATATGAGAAACAGAGAGAGAAAGAGAAGACCTAAGTCCTTTGGATACAATCTCCCCATAACTCTGTCACACTTCAAATCTCCTCCACCATTGTCACTAAAGCAGAACATCTGGAAAGAGTCTTTCTTCCCTCTGAACCTCTCCAACCCAAATAGCCTCCATTAAAAGACAGTATATAGGGCTTCCCTGGTGGCACAGTGGTTGAGAGTCCGCCTGCCGATGCAGGGGACACGGGTTCGTGCCCCGGTCCGGGAAGATCCCACATGCCGCGGAGCGGCTGGGACCGTGGGCCATGGCCGCTGAGCCTGCGCGTCCGGAGCCTGTGCTCCGCAACGGGAGAGGCCACAACAGTGAGAGGCCCGCGTACCGCAAAAAAATAAAATAAAAAAGACGTATACAACCTCATAGATAAATAGGTAAGCTCTGGATACAGATTTATTATCTTCAAGTTGTAGTGTACCAAGTACTGGCTACGTAACTGAGACAAGTCATGTAACGTCTCTCAGCTCAGCTGTTATTCCAGATCAAGAATGGGTCCTGGTTTTCTGGGGCCCGAAACTTTCATAAATTTGAAGGCCCCCTTTAAGAAAAAGAACAAAAAATTAAGGGACACAAATATATGGGAAAAGAAATCATAACAAATGATAAATTTTTAAAAGCTGGTAAATGCCACAAACATCACAAAAATCCAGAAAATAATATAATATTTTTATTAATTAACCTTGTGACACACATCTATAATATTTCCCCATGGTTTTGACTGCTTACCTTTTGATCACCTCTTCATATAATAAGAACGTGACAAAAATAATTTTCTGGGGCTTCCCTCGTGGCGCAGTGGTTGAGAGTCCGCCTGCCGATGCAGGGGACGCGGGTTCGTGCCCCGGTCCGGGAAGATCCCACATGCCGCGTAGTGGCTGGGTCCGTGAGCCATGGCCGCTGGGCCTGCGCGTCGGGAGCCTGTGCTTCGCAACGGGAGAGGCCACAACAGTGAGAGGCCCGCGTACCGCAAAAAAATAAAAATAAAAAATAATTTTCTGTAAAGAGAATAGAAAAAAAACTGAATCTTTCATTTAGTTTTGGTTGCACAAAATTTCCTTTGATTATCAATTGTTTAGAAAGGCTTCAGCGTCACAACTCAATATTGGTGACGTCATGCAGAGTTTTAGGATTGCCAAGTGTGGGAAAAACTCTATAGAGCTTCTTTCACATTGAATTTGTAAGATTTCAGGACATTTAAAATTTTCTTTTGTAGCGGCTAACTTAAATTCTCTTTTAAGTGACAACCCTCTAATTAACCAGCTTGCCCTGTAGGCAGCACAGAAGGTGGGAGTGTTCCTGGAATCCAGGCTGGCAGTAACTTAACTATGTATGGAAGGGACAGATAGTCACATAAATGGAGCTCATTAAAGCCAAACTAAATATGTCCTCAACTCAACTTTCCTTAGAGAGATCCTTAAAACGCCCAAAGGTCATTGGAGTCAGTGGGTCATTGGGAAAATTGGAATGGAAAAATGCCAAGTGCGGTTTAAAATATCTTACTTTTGCAAATTTTACAGAGCATATAACTATTGTGGGACTCGAGGGACATTGTTCCAGCTAATGATTAAGAACTCTCCAGACAGTAGGGGCTTCTTAGACAATGGGTAAATTTCCAGGATGTCCGGCCCCCTTCCGAGAAGGAGGGAGATAACAAAATGTAAAAAAGGTGTCTGTCAAAGACCAATCAGGCAGCTGGGGAGAAGGAGGGAGATAACAAAATGTAAAAAAGGTGTCTGTCAAAGACCAATCAGGCAGCTAGGGACAAGTTCCCTCTCTGGTCCGAGCCTAAGCCGGGACCAATCAGCGGGAGAACACAACCAAATCTATAATTTACATACGGGGAAGTGGGAACCTATAAAACTGACATATTCGCGCCCAAAAGTGTTCCTTCTTCGACCTCCTGCGTGAGGACCAAGGAACCCCGGTGCACCGGCCTTCAATAAACCTCTTGCGTTTTGCATCGGCTTCCGACTCTTCTTGTTTCCTGGGCGAGTCGAAACTCCTAGGAGACCGCGAAGGTCTAACACTATGTGAACACATTGCTGGGACCTCTATCAGGGCTTTGTCTTTACTAGCCCCGTGGCATATCTTCCTCAAAGTCAGAATTCAGGGCAATGTTTTTATGAAGACAGAAAAATGTGGGTGTGTGTTTCTGTGCGGTCAAGGGACTGAAGGTGGGATAGGGACCTGCTTGCAAGGGAATATCTTTATATTCTTTTAAATATCCAGGTCTACATTTTTTTTTCTCCCTATTCATAATCCCTCCCAAACTCTTCCCTGTGGAGTCTTTTAAAATCCTTCCTTACTCTGTTTCACCTTTTCTAAAAATTTTTTTGGCTGTGTTGAGTCTGCGTTGCTGCGCTTAGCGTTTCTCTAGCTGTGGTGAGCGGGGGCTACTCTTTGTTGTGGTGCACAGGCTTCTCATTGCGGTGGCTTCTCTTGTTGCAGAGCACGGGCTTTAGGTGCGCGGGCTTCAGGAGTTGTGGCACGTGGGCTCAGGAGTTGTGGCTCACCAGCTCTAGAGCGCAGGCTCAGTAGCTGTGGCACACAGGATTAGTTGCCCCGCGGCATGTGGGATCTTCCCAGACCAGGGATCGAACCCGTGTCCCCTGCATTGGCAGGCGATTCTTAACCACTGCGCCACCAAGAAAGCCCTGCTTTACCTTTATTAGAGGCAAGCAATTAGTTTGGTTTTAAAATGCAGACTGTTGATTTCCAACTGAGCGGGGAAAAAAGAAAAGAAAAGGTCAAAGAATCCCTCAGGTGAGTCACAAAGCTTTTTATGTATTTTTTAAACTCCATGTCTAAGAATTGGCGGAAAAGTGACAATTCATAATGGTTGAGTGGGAGGGAATGAAAAAATCGCAATTCTGTGACGACTTGGGCTTCACACCCTGCCTGTTAATGATTTTCCGAATTAAATAGCAACACGGAGCATGAGAAATTAGCAAACCTTGGCACTGAAAAAGGCAAGACTGCAGTCGTGACGGGAAGTGACAAACAGGACCAGTGAGGTGGAGGGATTCGCAATTCTAGATCACGATCCCACAAGTGGGGTCACTGGATGACCTGCAGGAGGAAAAGGGGAAGAAAAAGGCCAAGTTGGAACCCTCCATGGTGGAAGCCAACCGGAAGGAACTCCTGGCACAAGAACAAGCAAAGACTGCGCCCTCACTTCCACGTGAGAGAGATGCTTCTAATAGGGATGGCATAGGATTGTTATACAGGTAGTTGTAGAAGTCCCAGTAGGGGGTTACAGATAGAGAGGGAAACCTAGGGAACTCTGGGAGACCACTGTAAGTTAATGATCGCTCGAGAAAGCTATCGGAACGTAGTGGAATGAAGCAAGCTTACTTAACTATAAAGCCATAAATAAAAGCGTGAGATATGACCCAGGTCATTAAGTGAAAGAAAAAAACGAGGCCTGTATTCCACTGGTCGAGTTCAGCAAGATAATTATCCTTAAGACCAAGGACAGGAATTTAAGGGAAAGGTGACATTCCAAAGTAGGAGACCCTCATTATAAGGAAATGTGAGATGATTCAACATATTTTAGTATATGTAACTACCCTTCTGCTGATTTGAATAAGTGCTATGACGGTCCTAGTTTGACCTCATAGGGTCAGAAACTCACCTGCTTGATATGAAGGAGAAGCTAGTGATGTAAGCCTGACGTCTACTCGAAGAAGGCAGTCTTTTCCCGTCCCCCACTTTCCTTCGATTATAAAAATGTAGCCCGCTTAATCCTCGGGGCAGAGCCCCCTCACCTGCCCACTTGCATCTCTCACAGCGCCCTATATTAATAAATCGACTTCTTGCCTATCACTTTGCCTCTCTGAATTCCTTCTGTGCTGAGACACAAAGAACCTGAGCCTCAATAAGTCCAGACACCAGGTGAGTGACTCTAATTAAAAG
Source organism: Aethalodelphis obliquidens (assembly GCF_003676395.1). NCBI lineage: Eukaryota > Metazoa > Chordata > Mammalia > Artiodactyla > Delphinidae > Aethalodelphis > Aethalodelphis obliquidens. The sequence continues at coordinate 26,074,461 of NW_020837969.1, read as the reverse complement.
ACCGTGGGTTCAGGTCCCAATCTGAGTTACATGGTTTCACTTCAGTGGGGAAAAGAGAGGCAGCAAACAAGAGAACAATCTCTTTTCAAGAGTGACTACATTAGCATCCTGGCACAGAACAAGGACCCTTGCCACTAAAAATAGAATAATTAAAATCCAATCTCCATCCTTTCACTGTTACATTCTTCTCAGGCTTGGTAAATAAACTCACCTTCCCCAACCTCTATTTTAATAAATGCTTAATAGCCTTAAGGAGGTCTGAACTCATACATGTGGATCTCAGAGATATTGTGGGTTTGGTTCCACAATAAAGCAGATGTTGCAATAAATCGACTCACGTGAATTTTTTTGGTTACCCGATACATATAAAAGTTGTGTTTACACCCTACTGTAGTCTATTAAGTGTGCAATAGCATTTGTCTAAAAAAAATACTAGGTACATACCTTAATTTAAAAATATTTTATTGTTAAAAAATGCTAAGCATCTTCTGAGCCTTCAGGAAATATTAATCTTGTTGCTGGTGGAGGGTTTGAAATATTACAAGAATGACCTGAAGGTGACACGGAGACGCAAAGTAAGCAAATGTTGTTGGAAAAATGGCGCTGAGAGACTTGCTCTGAACAGGGTTATCACCCACTTTCAACTTGTAAAAAACGCAGTATCAGCAAAGCGCAAGGAAACGAGGTCTGCCTGTACTCAGCAGAGGCTCCCCAGAGATATCCAACCTATAATTTAGAAAAGATATTTCAGTAGTTAGAAAGACAAGAAGATTGAAATGTGGTGGTTACAGGTGTATGTTTGTTTTTTTTCCTTTCCTCCAAGCTTTGTTAGAAGTATGAAGATTTACTTTCCAAAGAGAGAATTGTTTCATGGGATAATTTTCAGGGTTGTAACCTGAAAGGTAAATTTACTTAAGGAGCCTGATTTCAGCATAGTTATAACCTGCTAGAGAAGGCAATTCAGGTGTCCCAGTCACCAAATGCCACGCTGACCCAGATTCAGAGTGGAGGAAGCGCCTAAGTGTCACCAGGCAGTTTGAATGCTGATTGAACAGGGATTCTATTTTCATTTTTTTTAAATGCCATTTCTTTAAAAAAAAAAAAAAAAAAAGCCCCAGGGCATGCAAAATGTAAAATATACCCATCATTAAAATATTTAAATTCACCAGCAGAAGTGATTAATAAAACATCCAAATGAAACAGTTTACAAAAAGTGGTCTCAACCTGTCTGGTCTAAAATAGAATACTCAACCCAGCCAGCTCATTTTCTCCAATCATCGCCCTCCAAAAGTTTCCTGCAATTCAACAGTAACATACGAAGCACCTATTCCAGAAAAGGCACTCTGGAAAGATGATCACATGTCATTCTCACTCTCAGTGTATTTATAATTAATAATCGAGATATTATATTCTGACCTGATTTATTCATCCCCAGAGTCTACGGGGTAAGGTCATAAAGCAGGATTATCAGCTAAACACAGCCTTCAGGCAAAGTTTTGTTTAACCCACTCAGTTTTTCAAAAATATTTGAATTATTTATTTGCCAATATTTTTAAAACCAAGTAATTTCACACACACACACACACACACGATTGGGCTCATTTTATGCCCAGAACGACTAACGGCTACCTATTAGGTGAAGAGCTCAGGGGCTTGCCACAATTTTCATAGCTCCCATTATTTTATACTCAGAAACCTCCTTTATTTAGGATACTGGGCTGGTTCATGCACATAAGTTTGCAACCTGTGCTATGAAGATGCAGAGTTCAGTGGCAATACACAGAATGGACGGGCAGTTAGCGGGCAGCAGGAAATAGGGGCCATATGGGCAAAGGCATCATAGGCGTCAGATACTGACAGACAGGCAGGATTGTACAGGTGGAAACAGAGGAAAAGGGCATCCTAAAGGGATGAATCACATCGGTAACGTGACAGAGATAAGAAAGGGCAGAGACTGTCCAGTAGTCGGGTATGACTGTATGACCCATATATATGATGGGAAATAAAGAGGCTGGAATGGTAGACATCTGCCAGAGAGAAGAAGGCCTAGGCCACAGTTTGGTAATCTAAGTTTTAAAGTAGAGAAGCTATGAAATCAGAGCTGTGCTTTAGGATAACTTTCCTATTAAACTCTCATAACCTATAAGAATCCCTTGGGCTTCCCTGGTGGCCCAGTGGTTGAGAGTCCGCCTGCCGATGCAGGGGACATGGGTTCGTGCCCCGGTCTGGGAAGATCCCACGTGCCGCAGAGCGGCTGGGTCCGTGAGCCATGGCCGCTGAGCCTGCGCATCCGGAGCCTGTGCTCCGCAGCGGGAGAGGCCACAGCAGTGAGAGGCCTGAGTACCGCAAAAAAAAAAAGAATCGCTTGAGTTACTGTGACAACTATCCCCAAACAGCAGACTCCTTGTCCTTAACTGTATTCTATGTCCCTTCTGAAGTATGAGCTCATCAATATCACATTCAACCGACAGTTTAGAACGCAAGAACTCACTTTCTTCCAGGGTTTGGATGGAATACAGATGTAGTGGGGAGGATATTGAACTTCCTGTCAAAAACCAGGGCTCTCATCAAAACTCCACCACTTACTCTGTGCTCTTGGGCAAGTGGTCAACATTCCGTGACACTTCCTGTAAAATGTTGATAATAATAACCTTCTTCATAAGGCTGTTGTTAAAATTAAATGTAACACAGAGTATAGTATTTGAAAGCACAATGTAATGCAAATAAGTTATATTATTATTGTAGACACTGGGTTGTTCAGGTTCTAATCTTTTCCTTGTCTTTAACGTGCCCCAAGAAGACTGTCTATCTCTTATGCTTTCTGTCCAAGCCTTGACCCCTTTATTTTATTAATATGGCCTTTGATGGGTCCTACTGAGTTGGTTCTCTTGATGATACCCCAGGGTTTGAACCAACCACTGGTCTCAGTTGATTTCCAGTAACTTAAGCCCATTGTCCTTCTTCCCAATGACCTACATATATATTCAAATTCATTCTTTATAAGCTCTTAGCATAATTTAAAATGCAAAGCTCTCCTGTTCTTGATTCTGGCTTTATCAACATAACTCTTATCATTGTTAATAATACTCCAATTTCTCTAACTTAGTTTCACACACCTAAGATAAAGTGCTGAATAAAAACTATTCCAATAAATAAATAAACAAAAACACCAAAGATCTGAAAAACAGTTTTTGGAAAAGAGGGTAAACAGAGAGATAAGGTGAATGTCAGGTTGCCAGAGCTGCCTTCGTCTGGAGGGAAGTTACTTATGCCACAAACTTTGTGCTTAAGTGAGTAGTGTTGGTCATGGGGGCCTAGAGATGTAGAGCTTGGGGGGCTTTGAGGAGATGCTCCTCACACACAGCTGGGGCCCCAGATTGTACCCTAACCAGTTAAGCGTGAAGTAGACCTAAACAGTTCCTCTCTTCCCCCAACCAATGTCAATCCAGAGAGGACTGCCTTGGGGGTGGGCCTGAAGGGGAGAGGAAAGTAAAAGGCAAAAGAAAAGGAAGACATCCCAATGGCTGCCCAGTGGCCCTTGGGAAGCATACGATGATGCTGGGGGTCATACACATGGGATGGAGATGCAGAGCTGCCCCAACCCTAAACCTGGTCCACAGAAGTTCAATCTGGAGGCTCCTCAGCACCTGGGAGGAACAAAACAAAGCCTCTCTCCTCCCACAAATAACTTTTCAAGAATAAGAAGTAGCAAGCGGTCACATATTATCATTCACACAGGAAAATAAGACCGCACAAGCATGAACAAAACCGCAACAGAAGAAACAGCTCTAACAACGATTCTGTGTATTTGAACTATCAGTCTAGTTGGGGGTGACATGTACAGACATAACTAAAATCCAAAGCAGAGGAACTTTCAAATTGAGAGAAGTACAGAATGTCACTTAGGATGGGAGAACGTTGCCTTCTGTGCAATGAGGCTTTGCATGAAAATCACAGCTCCGCCATCTGCGTTGTTCCAGGACAGAGGATGCTAAGAGGTCAAGTGACAATAGACAGATGATTGAGCCAGGCGGAGCCACGGGGAAGGGTTACACCCTGCTACTTGCTAGTGCTACTAATGCTTCCAAATCTTAGTTTTCTCTTCCATAAAAGGAACAATGACTATTTCAAGGGGGTTTTGAAAACCCCTTTGAGTTGGCTTCAGGTGACATAATTATACTGAAATATAAGTGCTTAATAATGCCACCTGCTTTTATTAGAATTTTTCAGGCAAGAGTAAAGGCACATATCTTAGTGCTGTTATATAGGATGCTGTTTTAAAAAGTGGGATGAAATAAATCTCCTTGCACCAACTATAAAATACTACCCAATTCTTGGAACCCCAAAAAGGACACACTCAAATGGCAACCAAGTTATGCAGAAACACCAAAGAACACACTTAAGCTTATAAATTCACATCCTAGAAATTATGAATAAAACAATATCCTGCTGGATCGCTCTATATCCAAAGACAATGCTTGCATTAAGAAAAATCAGAAACAATCTCAGAAAGACCAAAGTCTCTTGTAATTTTAAGTGGCCAGGAAATTACCAGAGCACTGAGAGAAGAGTAAACCAAACCAATCATCCCAGAGGCCTCTTTTGCACTGGAGACCAAGCCTTCATCCCCACTGTAGTAACCAATCAAGGGAGGACAGAGCCATGTGACTGCAGGGCTTCCTCTACCAGTGATGGCCGTCACGGTCTGCAGGAGGAGAAAGGGAGAGCAGCCGTCAAGATAACACAGCCTGAGTCATTTCTAGCTGGTGCCCTTAGAAATAGGCTTCAGTTGTCCAGAATAATTGCTTCCAATAAAGGCCAAACATGCAATTCTCAGGGATGTCCTTATGAGTTTATGCTGCTTGCACACCTGTCAGAACTGATGCCTCCTTCTATTTCCATCTTTAGACCAAGCTAACAAGTCAGGTTATTCTTCAGGAAATCATTCCATGTGTTCCACTCAAAGCCCAGTTTGAAAGCTCAACGAGCCCCCAAGGAGCAATGGTTTTAATTAAGCTGGCTTCACCTTTTTCTATCAACAAGGTAGGAATTCCGTCTCCTCCACCCCTCTCTCTCATCCATACCCACCCCTCCTTTTGTATTCCCTATCTTGATAAAAAGCCACCACTATTTACCTGGTAGAGGTGGAACCTAAGAGTCATCCTCTAATATTCTCTGTTCTGAAACATCTACAAATTAACTGGTTACCTCTCCTGCCAACGCTATCTTCTCAAGATCTTGAATCTGTGACTATATCACCATTTGCATGGTCACTGCCCATTTGGACCCTCAGCACTTCACACCTGGGCTAAATACAAGTCTCCTCACCCCTTTAGAACCGCCTTCCCCAAAGGCTGATTATTAGAAAACAGAGATTTGACCAATTCACCGTCTTCCTTAAAATCATTCACTGGATCCCATCACCTCCAAGAAAAGACACAAGATTTTTGGCAATTTACCCAAGACCTTTCACTGCATCACTTCTGCCCACATAGATCTACAGGTGCTCTGGGTTGTATAGAAATATCTGCAGATCGGTCATGATGCCAGGATCTGTCACCCTCCAAGTCTGTGTGGTTCCTCTCCCTGGAAAGCTTTTCCTCCCTCGCCTTCTCCACCAATCCAGCTGGTTCACTTCTACTCATCCTTCATGACTCAAATTAACCATCAAATCATTCAGAGATCTTTTGCCACTTTCCCTCTACACTCCTGTAGAATTAGTGTGAAAGCTAGATGAGCCTCCAGGGACCTGTGGTTTCAGTTAGGCTGACTTCATGTTTTTGTTGTTCCTCAACCTCAGACTGTTGACATTTTGTGCCGGATAAGTCTTTGCCGTGGGGGCCGTCCTGTACATTGTAGAATATTTAGCACCATCTTTGGCCTCTACCCACTAGATACCAGTAGCACCCTCCCCCCAAGGTGTAACAAGCAAAAATATCTCCAGACATTGCCAAATATCCCTTGGGGGCAAAATCATTTCCATTGAGAACCACTGCTATAGTATTATATAAACATCATTCCTCTGCTTTGTTGGAATTGAAGCTTATTTGACCATTCTTCCCACTGAAAACCTTCTTGTTGGCAGAAACTACCTTTTTATCATCTGTTGTAACCCCAGTGCCTTGACATTGTCCATCCCATAATAGGTGCTTGATAAATATCTGCAATGAATGAAAATAAATGAATAAGCAAATATTAAACGATCCTCAGATGGTACTGCCCTACATCCTCAGATATACCTCCAAGATATCCCAAGATAGAAAGCATGCAGTCATGGGCCAAAGAAACTGAGAATTCTGAGCTCTTGGAATCATAGACAGAATGAAAATGGATTTTAGGGGTCAATTAGCTCTATCACCAATTTCTTTGATTTGAGAGAACAGAAGCACAAACAGATTAAAGTGGCTCTGTGTCTGCCACATACAGTATATGCATAAGAAACTCATCTTGAGTGTCCCACTGACCTTGGCAAAGCTTCTTGCTTCTCTATTCATACAAACGGGATAACTTGTCATACAAACTGCATCTGGCCAATGTATACAAACAATTATTTAGCAGGTCTCTTTGAATCCATCCTGACAGCGTAGCTGAGATTTCTTTCTGTGATAATTCTGAGATGTATTTGAAGCCTTGGGTAAAACTTTAGCTGCTTTGGAGCTGATCACTTTGCAGTGGTAACCATATAAACTATTTATGGTATTCCCATTTCTCTTTTTTTTTTTTTTTTTGCCTGTGTTGGGTCTTCATTGCTGTGTGTGGGCTTTCTCTAGTTGTGGCGAGCTGGGGCTACTCTTCGTTGCAGTGCATGGGCTTCTTATTGAGGTGGCTTCTCTTGTGTGGAGCACGGGCTCTAGGTGTGTGGGCTTCAGTAGTCGTGGCATGCAGGCTCAGTAGTTGTGGCTCACGGGCTCAGTAGTTGTGGCATATGGGCTCAGTAGTTGTGGTGCATGGGCTTAGTTGCTCCGTGGCATGTGGGATCTTACCAGACAAGGGATCGAACCCGTGTCTGCTGCACTGGCAGGTGAATTCTTAAGCACTGCGCCACCAGGGAAGCCCCATATGGTATTCCCATTTCAAACCATCTGGTTCTGAGTTCTTCACCCCAACAGCACATCCTAGTTTAAGCACAGTACTCCAGGATCCTGAAGGTGAGAGGCAAGCATTGAATATGACGCTTCTCAAGACACGAATGCTCAGGCAGAAGAAAACAAACCAATCTAAACAAAGCCGTAAAATGCCCAGTAGACTGGAGATTTCCACCCTCACATCCATAGCGATGATAGTCTGCCTTGAGCAGTTCACTTATCACTACAAGCTGTGAGAACAGCTCAGTTTCTACCCTTCCAGTACCCAACACTGCAGACCAAAGCCAAACTGCAAGAGTAATATATTTTTAAACTTAAAATGGAGAAGTAGCACCGTTAGGCATTTTCAAAGCCATACAATTCATATTCTGGTAGCCATGGGGATGAGGTAACCTTAGCATTCATAAAGTGCTGAGAACAGAGTTGCTTAACCCAGAAATCGGTCCACTGAACGGTGACCCCTTTTATTTCATCTCCTCTGGTATAAAAGCTTCCTCTCCTGTGTGCTACCAAAAAAGATAGAGATTTTCTTTCATTTTTGCTTACACAAGCTCCTTGAAATGGGAGGAGAGGGTTTTTGTTACCTAGAGTGCTTGAGTGAGATGTGGAAATATATTTCCTCTTCTTCCTTTGTGGGAGAGAGAGAAAAATAAAAGGTAGACAGTGATGGCTGTAGAAACCCAAATGCTAAATCACCCCAAGCAACATGAAAGAACCTCAAAATAATGCTGACTGAAAGAAGCCAGACCAAAAAGAGTACATAGTCTATGATTTCATATGTATGAAAATCTAGAAAATGCAAACCAATTTATAGTGACAGAAAACAGATGAGGGTGGAGAAAGGGCATGGAGACGCGAGACAGGGGGAATACAAAGGGTCAAAGAAAACTTTTGAGGTTGACGCCTAATTTCATTTTCTTGATTGTGGTTACGGTTTTATGAGGGTATGTATATGTAAAACTTACCAAATTGTACACTTTAAATATATACAGTTTATTATATGTCAACTGTACCTCCACAAAGCTGTTTAGAAGTTCCAATTGTTTGTTGTTAGTATATAGAAATATAATAGATGTTTATATATGGACCCTGTATCCTGCAACTTTGCTAATCTCACTCGTTCTGATAACGCTTGCTATTGTTACTATTATTATTGCTGTTGTGATTAAAATCATAAACATTAAAAAAAAAAAAAAGAAGCCCAAGTGCTTTCTGGAAGAAGAAAACATAAAGAAACGTGGAACTAAAGGAGACTTCCAGACTCTACATGGTTTCGTGATGATGAACATATGAAGGCAGGATGAGAATACTTACAATCGCTTGGGTTGTGTCCAAGTCCTGCAATGAACTTTATGGCCCAGCTGAGGCAAAGCCATGTAAGTCAGAACTCTAGAAAATGTCTGAGAAGAATTCACTAGTTGCCATTGCAATTACCAGTCAAGAGTAAAATTGATCTCGGAAATGTCCGTAGTGTCAGTATTTCTGAAACACCTCCTTTTTCAAACATTTGCCATCCTTCCAGTACTAATCCTTGTGGTTCTAAAGCTGCCTCTAGTGGAAAGCAGAGCCCCACCTATGATGATTTAGTACATGATGCATTCTTATATTCTTGAATTTGAAAATCCTTGGAATCACCTGGCATTAGAGCCAACCTTACCGTGGCAGGAAATTAACACTTTAATTAACATAACACCTTAGCAAGAGATAAAGTGAAACATGCCTATCTCCAGATAGGACGATAGATACAGAGTTCTATTAGAAGTTAGTTTTCCTTGTTTGGATTCGACAGGCATGTATCATTATATCTTCAGTGCTTTTTTTGGTTTCTTGATTGACCTTCCCTGATGTTCAGTTATGCTTGCTCAAATGAGGACAAATACGTTGAGATGTGTACTTGGTGTGTGATGGATTATATTAGAGCCTTCAGTAGCACGGCTGATTTAAGCTCAGACTTTAGGTAATTACAAAGCTCAGGAAATTACATTTTATAATACCTGGGAGAAAGGAGTTACTAACCTAGTTCTAGGGTTTGAGATCTGAAGAGTAGTGATTGTTTATTTGCATGCCTTTATGATTATTTATGTCCCAATATTGTACATATAGTTGTAATTATAATTTTCTTGGTATCTTCAGCAAGATTATTTCATTTTTTCCAAGGATATCCTAAGCATTATTTCAGTAGATTAGAGTTCATATTACCAACATCTCTAAATGATATTGATGATATTATCTTATCATGGATACTCAACACCTGAACAATTTATTTGCAACCGAGGTAATGAGTTCCTCGCCTTTCAGAAACCTCTATTTTAGAACATGGCTATCTTTGCTTTAACATAGAATTTAAAATCTTAGCTATAGATGTAGACAGAAAGAGCAAAGTTTTAGATAGGGTAAGATTAGGAGCTCAGTCTAATATATTAAGCGCCTCTTTCTCCACCTTTGCTTTCTCATTCAGTCCTCTTCTCTTTCAACTTCACATATTCTCCAGGACCTCAATTATTCTCTCTATACTGATAAATGCCAAATGTATATTCAAGCTCAGATCTCTTGTTTCTATGTACATGCTTCTCCATCCCACTTGGATAAACAATGGGCACTTCAGAGTCAACATACGTAAAAGTAAATTCATCTCCTCTTTGGCTTCCAAACTCGCTGTGCTCGGTAACTCAATGAATGACATATTCATCCCCTCAGTTATCCAAAGCAGAAAACTAGAAGCCACCTTTGAGTCATCTTTCCCTTGCCCCACACCCAAGCAATCACAGGGCTTGTCAATTCTCCCTTTGATATTTCTCAAATATATCCTATTTCTATTGCCAGTCAGTTCAAATCATCATCATCTCTTGCACTGTCTGCTAATTGTTTCCCCTTCCTTCACACTGACCACCTCCAATTCAATCACAGGGCTTGTCAATTCTCCCTCTTTGATATTTCTCAAATTTATCCTATTTCTATTGCCAGTCAGTTCAAACCATCATCATCTCTTGCACTGCCTGCTAATTGTTTTCCCTTCCTTCACACTGACCACCTCCAATTCAGTCTTCACGGTATAGGCAGGGCAACCTCCCTAAAAAAGACATCTAATTCACCCGCTCTACTTCAAATTCATCTACTCCTTCTCTTGCTCTCTGAATAAAGTCCCTTAACAATTCAGACTGCTCTCCCTCCCTGCCTCAAGCATCACCACTCTTCACCCTTAACTCTATGTCTTAAACATATTGTACCACTTGTACGTTCTCTTTCCTCAGGGTTAACGACAACTGTTCCCTTTACTTAGAAAACTTTCTCTTTCTACATTTTCCCTTATTTAGGTAATTACAAATCATCCCTTAGGTATCAGCTCAAGCATTATCTCTTAAAAAGGCATTCCTGGGCCACCAATTTTCCCTCACTCCCTCACCCCCAAAGCTGGATTATCTGGCTCTCCTGTGATGCCTATTCCATCATAGTATTTTTCACTCTCTAATGATAACTTATGGACATCTCACTATGGGCCAGACACTGTGCTAAATGCCGACATAGGTTATGTCAGAGGTTCTGAACGAAGGGCTCATGGACCAAATTTAACCTATAGGTATTTTGTTTGACCTGACGGGGTTTAATATGTCATTAATTAAAAGTGAATATATTTTTAATCAAAATATTTCAAATTTAAAAATCTGGATTTATGGCTTCCTTTGAAAAATTATTAAATCCGACAGTATTGGATCCACATTTCTGAACACGGCAGCAATAAGCCATCCTTAAATTGTAGCTATGCTCCTTAATGGCTGTGTTATTCTGTCAGAGCTGCCATAACTAAGTACACAGACTGGGTGACTTAGACAACAGAAAGCATTTTCTCATGGTTCTGGGGACTAAAGGTCCAAGATCAAGGTATTGGCAGACTGGTTTCTTCTAAGGCCCCTCTCCTTGGCTTGCAGACAGCCATCTTCTTACTATTTCCTCACATAGAATTTTCTCTACACATTCACATCCCTGGTGTCTCCCTTGTGTGTCAAGGCAGCTTAGTGTCCAAGACAGCAAGCTCCAGAGCCAGGAAGTTGAAGTCTGAATCCAACTGTGTGACTTTGGACAATTTATTTAATTTCCCAGTATTTCATCTGAAAAATGGGGATAATAATAGTACCTATCGTCTAGGGTTAGTGAGAGCATTAAATGAGTTAATACATGTAAAGTACTCAAAACACTACCTGACATATAGCAGGTGTCTAATAATAAATATGATTAATGTCATAAAGGCTTTTTATAGTATCTGCATCCATTTATTCAATAAATATTTATTGAGCACATATTATATAACAGGCACTCTACTAAGCATAAAACTCATAAAGAAAAATGAGAGAGAAAGAGACTGAGACAGAGAAAATATTAAAAATGAACTCTGAACTCAGACTCTAATTACAGGTTTGAATTCAAAAAGCATTTTGAATATGTGATACTTTCCTAAAAGGTATCTTCCATACATCAGTGGGCTTTAAAATACATTCTATTATTCATTCAACATAACCCCAGCATTTGAAACAAATAAGTAGGAGAGAATTTCACCAAAATGGCAACATAGAAGACTCTTGAGTTTCCCTTCTCCTGTAGGTGCACTAAATATATAGCTACACATGGAGCAATTCCCCCTATGGGAAATCCAGAAACTAGTTGAGTGACCCCTACCCAATGTGAAAATACCCACATTAAAATGGTAGAAGGCTGAGACAGTGTTGCCATAAACCACACCCCTAGCACAGCGCCAGGCAGTCAGAAAGGAACCCCAACTCTCAGCTTCTCCCTGAGGAGCAAAGAGTTTGGACCACACATCTAGCACCCCAAATTTAAGAGTGACACTGAGGGATGGGCTCCCAAGTCACCTAGCTCTGAAAGCCAGCAAAGCTTGCATTCGTGAGTCCCACAGGACTATAGCAAACAAAAAAGCAGTTTTTAAAACGGGCACGGAAGAATTCCCCACAGCTATACACCTGCTCAGAACAGAGAGAGCAAGCAACCTGGGAAGGGGTTTGACTACATACTTTCCCAACTGCTACCTGAGGGTTCAGCTTCTAATGAGCCTCTAATCTAGGTTCTGACTGCCATCCTCCCTAAAGCCCAAAAAAGTCTGTTGGCATTTTTCTCACGTTGTCCCCCCAGCTCAGTCCAACAATAAACCAAGTGAACAGCGTCTCCCAGAAAGAGGTTTGTCCAAACAGCTAGTGCCCCAACTTATACAGCTGCTACCCAAGTAATAGTCCCTCAAATCAACTATTTTTAATAGCCCACAGGGCTTGGCATTTATGGGTCGCAAAGGCCATATTAAGCAAATAAAACAAATAAACAAAAAGCAACTTTCAAATAGGTGTGTAAGTACTTCCTGCAGCTATCCTCCCCAGGTTCAACACAGACAGATCAAGGAAAAACACCCATCTCCCAGTTTCTTCCTGGAAGGGATGTGACTGCATGTTTTCCCAGCTGCAGCCTGAGGTTTCATCTAATAAGCCTACATGTGGAAATTGACTAGGGTCCTTCTGGGAGCTTGATAAAGTCGGTAGTCACATCCCCTGCTGTTTCTCCTTAGCTCCAACAGTAGAACTAAGCCTCTAGTTATTCCTGGAAGGAACTTGTCAACACATCTAGCACCCCAACCGTTACTGCTGCCACCCAAGGGACAGCTTCCCAAATCACCTAGCTCTGGGAACTGACAGGGCTTGGCAATCATGAGTCCCCCGGGACCACACAAAACAAAGAAACAGTTCTATTTGGGTGCACAAGCACTTCTAATGACTGTTCCGTCTGGCTCAGCACAGAGTGAGTAAGCAACAAAAAAAAAACAAAAAAAAAAACAGTTCGTAGTTTGTTCCTAATAGGGGCTAGACTGAAAATCTAACGTTCTGACTTTCCCAGGTGCAGCCTGAAACCTGGGCCTCCAATGAGGGAGGTGATGGGGCAGGCAATTACTAGGCCTCTAGGAGCCGAAACAGCCATGTGAGCATTTCCCGGCTTCTGGGGACACTGGTGGGTCTTGGCACACCCCTAACTACTGGGGGTCACTAAGAAGAAAGACGGCAGCTTGGACAATCACAAAGGTGCTTGCATCAGACTGGCTGAGGAGGTACATCTCCATATGAGACCAGTCTCTCAATACTGGGATAGATGACTGTTTTATCAAATGTGCAGAAACCAACATAGGAAATCAAGGAAAATGAAGGAAGAGAGGAATATGTCCCAAATAATAGAACAAGATAAATCTCTAAAACCAACCTTAATGAGACGGAGATAAGTGAATTACCCAATAGAGTTCAAAATAACAGTCACAAAAATGCTCACTGAGGTTAGGCAAGCACGGCATGGAACAAAGTGAACATTTCAACAAAGAGATAGAAAATATTTTTAAAATAACCAACAGAAAGATTAAAGTTGAAGAATACAATAATTGAGCTAAAAAAAAATTCCATAGAGGGCTTCAACAGTCGACTATTTTACGTAGAAAAAAGGATCAGCAAACTTGGAGACAGAAAAGTGGAATTTATCCAATCAGAGGAACAAAAAGAAAAAAGAATGAAAAAGAGGGAAGGTAGTTTAAGGGACTTATGGGACACCACCAGAAGGACTAATATATGTGGTATAGGGATCCCAGAAGGAAAAGAGAGAGAGAAAGCAGCAGAATGGCTAGTCAAAGAAATAAGGGCAGAAAATTTCTCTAACCTGGGAAAACAAACAGACATCCAGGTCCAGGAAGCCAAAGATCAAATAAGATGACTCTATAAGGGCCCACACTGAGATACTTTACAGTTAAATTGTCAAAAGTTAAAGACAATGAGAGAATATTAAAAGCAGCAAGAGAAAAATAACTTGTTAAGTATAAGGGAACCCCCATAAGACTAGCAACGGAATTTTCAGTAGAAACTTTGCAGTCCAGAAGTGAGTGGGATGTTATATTCAAGGGGCTGAAAGAAAACAACAACAACAAAAAAAAAACCTGACAAACAAAAATAATCTACCAGCAAATCTACGAGTCCTTCAGAATTGAAGGAGAACTAAAGAGTTTCCCAGATAAACAAAAGCAGAAAGAGTCATCACCACTAGCCTGGCACTATAAGAAATGTTAAAAGGAGTTCTTTAACCTGCAATGAAAGGCTGCTAATTAGTAACATGAAAACATAGGAAAGTATAAACCTCACTGGCAAAGGTAAATATATAGTTAAATTTAGAATTCTCTGATAATATCATGGTGGTTTGTAAATCACCTATAACTCCAGTATAAAGGCTAAAAGACAAAGTATTAAAAATAACTATAACTACAGTAATTTGTTAATAGGAAAACAATATAAAAGATGTAAATTATGACATCAAAAACATATAATGGGGGGCGTAAAAATGTAGAGCTTATGTATTGTTCAAAGTTAAGCTGTTATCAGCTTAAAATAGACTGTTATAACTATAAGATGATTTATGTAAGCCTCATGGTAACTAAAAAGCAAAAATGTATAGTAGATACATAAAAGCTAAAGAGAAATGAATCAAGTGTACCATCAGAGAAAATTATCAAATGACAAATGAAGAAAGCAAGAGAAGAAGAAAGGAACAAAGGAACTACGAAACAGCCAGAAAACAATTAACAAAATGGCAATAGGAATAATCACTATCAGTCACTAATAATTACTTTAAATGTAAATGGACTCATTTCTCCAATCTCATATATAGAATGGCTGAATGGATAAAAAAGGAAGACCTAGCTATATGCTGCGTATAAGAGATTCTCTTCAGAAGTAAAGACACACATAGACTGAAAATGAAAGAACAGGAAAAGATATTCTGAGCAAAACGAAACAGAAAGAAAGCAGGGGGGGTTATACTGATATAAGACAAAATAGAATCTAAGCCAAAAACTGTAACAAGAGACAAAGAAGGTCATTATATAATAATAAAAGGGTCGATTCAATTATAATAATTATAAATATTTAACAATTATAAATATTAACAATTTTAAGAGATTTAACAATTATAAATATTTATGTACCCAGCCTCAGAGTACCTAACTATGTGAAGAAAATGTTAACAGATCTGAAGGGAGCAACAGACAGGAATATAATAATTGTAGGGGACTTCAATACCAAACTTTCAACAATGGATAGATCATTCAGGCAAGAAATCAATAAGGAAACATTGGACTTAAACTATACATTAGACCAGACAGAACTAACAGACATATTTAGAACATTCCATCCAACAGCAGCAACATACACATTCTTCTCAAGCACACATGGAACATTCTCCAGGAGAGAACGTATGTTAGAACACAATATGATCCTGCAATCCCACTTCTGCAAATACATCTAAAGGAAACTAAGTCATTATCTCAAAGAGCTATATGTATTGCCATATTCATTGCACCGTTATTAACAATAGCCAAGACATGGAAAAGATCTAAGTGTCCATCAAAGGATGAATGAATGAAGACAATGTGGTATACAATGGAATAAAAAGAAGGAAATCCTACCACTTGAGATAATATGGATGAACCTGGAGGCCATTATGCTAAGTGAAATAAGCCAGACAGGAAAGACAAATACTGCGTAGTATCACTTATATGTGGAATCTATTTTTTAGAGAGTCAAACTCATAATAATACAGAGTAGTATGGTGGTTGTCAGGGACGGGGGGGTGGGGGACTTAGAGAGAAGTTGGTAAAAGAGTGCAAACTTTCAGTTATAAGATGAATAAGATCTGAGATGTAATGTATAACACGGTGAATATAGTTCATAATACTTATTGTATAATTTAAATTTGCTGAGAGTAGAAACTTGTGCTAGCTTCAAAAACAAACAAACAAACAAACAACACACACAGGTAAATATATGAAGTATTGGATGTTCAACATTGGATTCAATGTAGTGAATCCTTTCATAACGTACACATATATCAAACCATCATGCTGTACACTTTAAATATATTACAATTTTATTTCTCAATTATACTTTAATAAATATGAAAAAGAAAAACAAAAAAAGTAGGTAAATTCTCTTTCCAGACCCCTCACTAGGAAATTTTATTACTTTATGAATGATTTCTTCATATGAATTGTTACATAATAGTATTTTGATATCAATTTTCTCCTCTCCAACCTATTTCTAAACAGATGATCAATTCTCTTTCACAAAAATAATTTGCCTTTTGTCCATGAGATTCTTTTTTACTGATATATCAGGAGCGGCAAAACAAAAGGCTATATCCAAAACAAAAGTCATAAGAATTTCCCATCATTAGCTTTGCCTAATCTCTAATCATAGTTTATGAATCCTGGTTTTTCCTACCAAACTAGTACTGTCTACTTGGGACTAAGTTTCCAAACTCTGAGCTGTGCCTTCAGCTGACAATCAGATTCTTAAATCTGGGCCATGTGCTCAGTTGGTTAGAATGTGTTGGTGATAAAGCCAAAGGCCATTTCTTGCAGGAACCAGTTTCACCCAGAGAAATCCCTTTGTACAGTCACACAAAGCATCCTCTCCCCAGCCACTGCTCTCATAAACGTTGGTCCCCGTTATCAAGGAGATCAGTGTCAGAGTGAAACACAGCTCCCAATAAAAAACAGAAAGCACAGGTCATATCTTCTTAGTCAACGGTGATTATAATAGTTATTAGTTACTATTAACTCACTTTGTGCTAGACACTGTGTTAAATGTTTTTCATGTTTTATCTACACAACCCTATGAGGTATTATTTCAACTTAACCTTAAGAAAACCAAGACGAGTAATTTGCCTATGTCAGAGTGAACGAACTGAAAGTTGACCCCATGTCTGACTTGAGCCTCCAGAGTCCATGTGATTTACCCACAGCACACTCTTTACAGTATTAGGGCCACAGGGTAATGGGAAACAAGGGAAATTAGGACTTTATCTTGGTTCTGCTCAGACTTTCTGTGTGGTCCCTTGAATGAAGCCTTGTCCATTCAGTTCTGGGTGTTGCAAATGGATCCTGCTACGGGAACACACAAGGATACCACTGCTTTCAGCATTCACACGGATTGCTGTTTCAGTCTTGATGTCTCGGATCCCATCTTCTCTAGCTCCACATTTAGGTCCTGAATATCCTCTTAGACTTCCTCTGCTTGAAGAACCAACTGGACGTGTTTCTCTTCCAGTCTGATACTTACCCTTTATCTCCACTTCCACCCAGTCCTGGTTTCCTGCACGTCTCATCCTGAGAAGAGACTGGGCAAGTCAATTTCTCTAAGTATCAGTTAACTTACCTACTGAATAAGGGATTTGGACTAGATTACCTCTAATGCACTTTTGATTTCCTATACCTCATTAATAAAATGATAACTAGAATTCTTACTGGGGAAGTCTTCCTTTCACTGGAAAGAAGCATTAGGTACTTCAGCCCTAACTCCCAGGTCTTACCTGATGACAGCAGTGGCATAGTTGTCCACCCACCTTGGAAATACATAGTGAAAATGAAATTCAAAAAAAGGACTTACATTTTAACCCACCCAAATCATCTTTTCTTTTTCATCCAAATTTTTAAAATAACCCCTATTGTTATACTTTAAGAGGATGTCTCCTGCCCTCAGTGAATGCTCTCCAGGACCATAAAATGGAATGAAAAATAATAAGGAGAAGGGAATCAATTTGGAGCAATTCTGGTTTTATATGATTGTATTTCATCAATTTTTTTCTACTCATTATTGCATATTCAATTCAAAGTTTCAACCAAAAGGGGGAAATTGCTAGAAGGGATTAATTTCCCCTTGTTCTGCTAATAGAACAATTTTCCACTTGTCATTTTTACTGTCTCAAGTGAGGTAGCATTTTTCAACCATAATCAAGTAGAAGTAGAAATTATTGGGGTATAGAGGAAATAACAGGGTGCACAACATTCTCTGTCTCCACAGAGCTCCACCTTACACATTACTCTAAACTTCAAGTGCGTTCTGGAGTTTCATATCTGTAAAAGGTATCTGAGAGATCTAGAGTCCCCTTGGGAACTTCCTCTCAGTTGACTGAGACAGGATCTGTACCTTCTCCAAAACGTCTTTCAACATGAGGAGCAGAAAGGTAGTGACTTTAGAGACACTGACTCACCTCACACAGGGCAGAATGGCCATCATCAAAAAGCCTACAAAACAATAAATGCTGGAGAGGGTGTGGAGAAAAGGGAACCCTCTTGCACTGTTGGTGGGAATGTAAATTGATACAGCCACTATGGAGAACAGTATGGAGGTTCCTTAAAAAACTAAAAATAGAGCTACCATACGATCCAGCACTCCCACTCCTGGGCATATATCTGGAGAAAACCGTGATTTGAAAAGATATGTGCACCCCAATGTTCACAGCAGCACTATTTATGATAGTCAAGATATGGAAGCAACCTAAATGTCCATCAAAGGAGGAATGGATAAAGAAGATGTGGTATATATATACAATGGAATATTACTCAGCCATAAAAAAGAATGAAACAATGCCATTTCCAGCAACATGGATGAACCTGGAGATTATCATACTAAGTGAAGTAAGTCAGAAAGAGAAAGACAAATATCATGTGATATCACTTATATGCAGAATCTTAAAAAAAAGGATATAAATGAACTTATTTACAAAACAGAAACAGACTCTCAGACTTAGAGAACAAACTTATGGGTACCAGAGGGGAAGGGTGGGGGGGGAGGGATAGACTGGGAGTTTGGGATTGACAGGTACACACTGCTATATTTAAAATAGATAACCAACAAGGACCTACTGTATAGTACAGGGAACTCAGCTCAATATTCTGTAATAACCTAAATGTAAAAGAATTTGAAAAAGAATAGATACTTGTATATGTATAACTGAATCACTTTGTTGTACACCTGAAACTAACACCACATTGTTAATCAACTATACTGCAATATAAAATAAAAATTTACATGGGCTTGTCCAAATGACATAATATCTCTGAACCTAAGTGTATGTCTTTGTAACGAGAGTGGTGACAGTAACTATCTCAGGGAAGATATGGGAATGAAATGAGATAACGTTTATGGATGTACTTTGCAGGCAGTAAGGCAGAATGGTCCAGAATTTGGCCAATGGACTAGCTTTCTAAATCTGACTCCCAACTCATCGTTTATAAACTATGTACAGGACTTCCCTGATGGTCCAGTGGTTAACATTCTGTGCTTCTAATGCAGGGGCTACAGGTTCAATCCCTGGTCGGGGAAGTTCCTCATGCCGCATGTTATATACATATATATGTATATAAACTATGTACATAACCTTAGGTGATTTGCTTGAACGCCCTAATCCACAGGTTCCTGCTTATCTGTTGAATGGGAATGAGAGTTGCATCTATCACATAGATAGTTGGGAAGACGATGTAACGCCATCAGGGCCCAGCTTAAGGTAAAATGTCCGTGAGTGTTACCTATTATTAATGCCAGCACAGAATCAGGAAACGATGGGTCAGCAAGATTTCTGCAGGTGCTTGAGCATCCTCAGTACATGTATTAAGTGGAAGGGGGAGAGAAAAAGGGAGAGGAAAGAGAAAATAAACATACCCTTGGATAGAGCAAAGAGGGGAAAATCCAAGAGTAAATTGCTCTTAATTGATGTGATCTTTTGGCCAAGGATCGAGAAAACGCTTCTTATATCTACTGATGCTCACAGCACCAACTCTTGCCATTCTCCGCTCCCTGGCCTCGACCCTCTCTCTCTGAGCTCAGTGGATTTTATTCCTGTTTCATTCTTGAAAATAATCAACTGTGGAAATTTAGAGGAGTCTCTCTATGAGTTTTTAAGAGTGCATCAGGGTCATAAAAACAGAGTGGCTCTATCTATATGGAAATGTAGATTTCAAATATATCCATTCTAATAATCAAATTATAAGGGAAATGGTCCCCTAATAGGGAGCTAATAAAAGTTGATTCTTAAGGCTGCCTGGAGCTGTCAGCAATAAGGAACAGATTTATAATGTGAAGCTTTGCTGTATTCTTCTTCCTCCTGCGACCCCTGCCCCGTCCCATATTATATGAGCTATGCCAATAACTAGACGGCCCAAGCTTGGATTGGAAGGAAATAGATTCAGCAAAGTTCTCATTTGACCAAATCTTTCCCCACATCCATACACACACACACACACACACACACACACACTGTCTCATACATTTTTTTTTTAATCATGTAAAGGTTTGCCTAAAGGTGCTAAATTTACTTCCCTGTTTGACTGGAATTTTTCCCTTCTGTACATTGCATGAATGTTCCCTGGGGTACTATTGATTAGCTATTGAGACTGTGCTTTGGATAACGAGGAGACTGTTAACAGGGGACAGGAAAGCAAATTTGGCATAACTAATTTTTATGGAATACATAGGAAGGGAGAGGTGGATTTTTTTTTTAACCTCTTAATTTTCTAGATGCCTTCCCTGAAAATGTGGCATTTTAGATGGAAACTAGCTTAAGGAGTTGTGCATTTGTTACTGCAGCAAAAGCAAGCACACAAGAGATAAAAATAGATCCCTTTCTCCAGGGTTATACTGAATTGTTTCCCAGATGAGGAAATACAATAACCAGCCACACTCCTCTGGCTGTGACCAAACATAGATTTTTCTCACTACTTTTCTGTCACGCTCATAGTAAGTCACAACAGCCTGAGTGGAAGCGCATAGCTGGGGCAGGCAAATGTAGACACCAGTGCAGCCTATCCACCCAGCTAATCTTCCCAAATGATTAGGAAAGGACTCTTCCACAAGGCCATGTGGATGAAACCTTGTCAGCCAGGGAAAAAGGCCTTTCCCACATCCACTTGTCACCAGGCTAAAACTCCTCATTGTAATCAAGAAGAGCATATCATAGGAGGAAATGCCCACAGGATCATCTCCAGACTGTGAATTACTACACGTGGTATAACAGTAACACCTTAATCAAAAATTCAAGCAATAATGCCCCAAGTTATTTTTACCAGAAGGTAGGGGTAGCACAATGGCATAGCACAAAAACATTAAGACACTATTTCAATGTATTTAGGTGTCAAAGAGAACACAAGCATGTTGCTTGGGTTATTTTGAACATAAATGCTGTCCCAATAAATATTTTGGACTGGCACAGAGTTGTTGTTGTTTTTGATTTGTTTCTTTTGGGTTTTAATTTTGCAAATGAAGTAACTGACAAAGGATTAATCTCCAAAATTTATAAGCAACTCATGCAGCTCAATAACAAAAAAACAAACAACCCAATCCAAAAATGGGCAGAAAACCTAAATAGACATTTCTACAAAGAAGATATTCAGATTGCCAACAGACACATGAAAGAATGCTCAACATCATTAATCATTAGAGAAATGGAGATCAAAACTACAATGAGATATCATCTCACACCAGTCAGAATGGCCATCATCAAAAAATCTAGAAACAATAAATGCTGGAGAGGGTGTGGAGAAAAGGGAACACTCTTGCACTGCTGGTGGAAATGTGAATTGGTACAGCCACTATGGAGAACAGTATGAAGGTTCCTTAAAAAACTACAAATAGAACTACCATATGACTCAGCAATCCCACTACTGGGCATATACCCTGAGAAAACCATAATTCAAAAAGCGTCATGTACCAAAATGTTCATTGCAGCTCTATTTACAATAGCCTGGAGATGGAAACAACCTAAGTATCCATCATTAGATGAATGGATCAAGAAGATGTGGCACATATATACAATGGAATATTACTCAGCCATAAAAAGAAACGAAATTGAGCTATTTGTAATGAGGTGGATAGACCTAGAGTCTGTCATACAGAGTGAAGTAAGTCAGAAAGAGAAAGACAAATACCGTATGCTAACACATATATATGGAATTTAAGAAAAAAAAATGTCATGAAGAACCTAGGGGTAAGACAGGAATAAAGACACAGACCTACTAGAGAATGGACTTGAGGATATGGGGAGGGGGAAGGGTAAGCTGTGACAAAGCGAGAGAGGCATGGACATATATACACTACCAAACGTAAGGTAGATAGCTAGTGGGAAGCAGCCGCATAGCACAGGGAGATCAGCTCAGTGCTTTGTGACCGCCTAGAGGGGTGGGATAGGGAGGGTGGGAGGGAGGGAGACGCAAGAGGGAAGAGATATGGGAACATATGTATATGTATAACTGATTCACTTTGTTATAAAGCAGAAACTAACACACCATTGTAAAGCAATTATACTCCAATAAAATAAAAATAATAATAATTTTGAATTTAGGCTGGGCCCACGTTTTCCAAATCCCCTGTAGATTCAACCACTTCTTTTATCTTACACCTGGCTAGATCCACACATTTCTGTTACCTATCTCGTCCTTTAAGAACGGAAGTTCGAGACTCTGGGAGAGACAGGCCACAGTTAGGTAGCTTTTAGAGCACAGCTGACTCTCCATATTTGCAGATTCTGCATCTGTGGATTCAACCAACCGCAGATGGAAAAATATTCGGGAAAACAAATTCCAGAAAGTTCCAAAAAGCAGAACTTGAATTTGCTGCACCAGGCAACTACTTATATAGCATTTACGTTGTATTTACAACGATTTATACAGCATTTACATTGTGTTAAGTATTGTAAGTAATCTAGAGATGATTTAAAGTAAATGGGAGGATGTGTGTAGGTTATGTGTAAATACTACACCATTTTACATAAGGGACTTGAGCGTCTGCAGATTTTGGTATCCGCAGGGGGCGCTAGAAGAACCAATCGCCTACAAATACTGAGGGACGACCAGATAACCATACATTTAAGAGAAGCTCCATCTTCCATTGAAAGCCACTGGTAAAAGATTCAAGATTAGAGGTTGCTTTCAACAAGTACACGACTGTGTCGTCAAAGCTTGAAGCAAGAAGTCACGAGACATCTACAGATGGGCATCTAGGCCTGCAAGACAGTAGGCACTCAGCACATGTGACTGTGGAGCCCTTGAAATGTGACTAGTCCGAATAAACATGTGTCATAGCACAAAATAAACACACACCAGACTTTGAAGATTTAGTACCACAAAATGCAAAATATCTTATGAATAATCTTTACACTGATTACATGTTGAAATGAAAATATTTGGGGCATACTGGGTTAAATAGAATATATTATTAATTTTACCTATTTATTTTATTTTTAATGTGGCTACCAGAAAATGTAAAGCTGCGTTTGCAGCTAACATCATGTATCTGTGGACAGCACTGGTCTAGAGGAAACCGTAACTACTCCCTTAGGTGCACAGACTTGTTAGTACTTTCTGGAATTTCCTTAGCAAAAAGGAACCAGAGACTGATATCCATGCATAGCTTATAGCTTAAAATATATGTGTGTGTAGGAAGCCATATATATTAATCATTATACAGAATGGATTCAGGCATTCTCAAAGAGTTTTTTTTTTAAACCCTCTGCAATTAGTATACATAGACCCTTCCATTGAATGGACTCTACTGGACTAATTAACTAGTACTAATTATAGCATCCTAACTAATGAAGCTCATTTAATCATTGTGGAGTACGTGCCGTCCTTATTTCTGTGGGTTCTCTGGATGCTGACATGGGAGCAGATCTCAGCTCTTGAAATAACCCCCATGACCACTCTGCAGAAGCAAATTTGACCATAAGGAAGAAGCACTGAGCTTCCAGCCTGACGATGGAGGTTGACATCCTAGCTTTACACTCTAACTGTACAGCCCAAGACACTTCAGCTGACTGCTCTGAGACTCAGTCTTTCAAATATCATAAAATTGGGGTGGTAATGTCTATTCCATCAAGGTTCTATGACAAT
Organism: Aethalodelphis obliquidens; assembly: GCF_003676395.1. Taxonomy (NCBI): domain Eukaryota; kingdom Metazoa; phylum Chordata; class Mammalia; order Artiodactyla; family Delphinidae; genus Aethalodelphis; species Aethalodelphis obliquidens. The sequence continues at coordinate 26,050,632 of NW_020837969.1, read as the reverse complement.
GACAAGGGATACAGTATGTGAAGGCACTTGGTAGACTCTACAGTTTACCTAAAAGCTTGGTGCTGTTAACGTGAGCTGGAAGTTTTAGTCACACTTTCCTCTAGAAGCAGAGCCTAGAGTGTGCCTGGGATCACGGTCCCCCCTCATCGGTGGTACTTCCCTTGTAAGCTGTATTCACACTGGCAGCCCGTCTGCAAGACAGTGTCTGTGCACCACCCAACAAAATCCACTAAAAAGTTTGAAGACGCTGAAAGGGAACCGTTTGTTCTGTCTTCGGTGTCAGACACCTGATGAGATTAAATTTTTATTGAGTTGGATGATTTTTGAGGAGCTCTCCATGTTCCATTGGTTGTTTTGACATCATACAGCAAGCCAGCTTGTTCCCTCTCAGTGAACAAGTGAATTTGTCTCTAAGTAAGACACCGTAGAGCTTGCACTGCCTACATTTCTTGCCTGCTTTCAACCTTTTATGCTATGGATCTTCTCCTCCTCTCTCCCTATCTTCCAGGCTCCTTCCATTATAAAATAATCATCAGCAGATAATGCAAGGTTGGTCCTTCCAGCTTCTTGACTGCAAACAATTGTCCCCTGAGACAGTAAACATCTCTCAATGGAGACACTAGTGATTTTATAATTCAAGTTTTTTAAATATAATTTTTATAGGGATGCTTATTGCCGTTTCCTATGAATATACTGGTTGTAACAAACAGTATTCTACTGATTATTTTTCTAAATTAATGAATTTATTGTTAACTATTTTATACAAAACACTCTGATAGCCCCTATAAATCATAGGAAAGAAGCATGAAACAGGTCCCTGGTTTCTCCCCTATAGACCTTGTAGAGATTTCTGTCTCTCTCCTCCATTGTCATGGCCTTCAACTCCTTCCACGCATCACTTTGACCCCTTGACAGGAGATCACTTGCCTCCTATTCGCAAATTTATCCAGTTACTAATTTTTATGTGTATAGGGATTTACAGATGTGGCCATATGTGTCCCTCTTTCTGGAAGTCTTTCCTGAGCCTTGCAAGAAGCTGGGTGACCTTACACAAATTACTTAACCTCTTTGTGCCTTCAGAGTCTGTGAAATAGAGATAGCATCTACCTCGAAAACTTGTTGTGGGAATTAAGCATTTCCTAGCACATTATAAGCACTCAATAAACATTAGACACCCCTACAATATCAATGGAATCTACCCAAAAACTCTATCAAATACCTCTTCTCTACAGCTACCATACACCTTGTTTATCTCTAGTATAGCAATACTTGCTCTATTACAATAGCTTGCATACTTGTCTTCCAAATTAAAAATAATACTATTTACTAAGAGTTTGCTATGTACTTTGCTTATATTAGAGCATTTCATCCACCCTGGAACTTTTGTGATATAGACAATCATTTTCATTTTTTTGAACTGAAGAAAGTAAGACTTAGGCAGAGTCATATACCCAAGGGCATTCACTTAATAAATGAGAGAAGCAGGACTTCAGTCCAAAACCCATGCTTTCAACCACTCACCGCACTCAGCCACCTCCCCTGAGGGTCCAACCTACCATGTCCGTGGGTCCCTGTGGCTAGTACAGTGTCTGACACATAAGTTTGCATTCACTCTTAATTCATTAATATAACACCTTTCCAAGGAAAGGCATAAATATTTTTGTGTTTCAACTAAATATATTAAGAGACACAAAAATGATGTGACTGTCCCATGGATCTGCGGGTAGCTTTTTAAAGGGTTAAGCTGACTTGGCTTTCTCATTTTAGAAGTGTTGCCATTTCCTTTTCAGGAAGGAAAAGACATAACAGGAATAAATTGTAGGCAGATGTCTCATTTCTCCAACTTATTATCCTAGGGTGAAAATATTGAGTGACATAATGCATCACAGGACTGTCATGACTAAGTAGGGGACAATATATCAAACAGGCATGGCTCTTGGAAAAACTACCAAACAAGCTTTAGCTAATGATGGATTAAGTGATTAACATTATGGGGAACGGGAGAAATGTTTTAGGGAAGAATGTATTATATTCTTTTTTCTAAATATTTATTTATTTGGCTGCGTTGGGTCTTAGGTGCAGCAGGTGGGCTCTTTAGTTGCAGCTTGCCAGCTCCTTAGTTGTGGCATGCATGTGGGATCTAGTTCCCGGACCAGGGATAGAACCCTGGGTCCCCCACATTGAGAGCACAGAGTCTTAACCACTGCACCACCAGGGAAGTCCCAAAGGTATTATATTCTTAAGCAGAAAGTAATATGAGTTTCAAATCCAGTTTAACGTAGGAGCCGTGAAAAATCACAGAATAAAGATATCCTTCAACATTAAATACAATCTATTGAGGTCTTTCCCAACAAAGAGTTTCTGAAGTGAAGATCTTAGGTTTTACAGAATTGAAGGGACCAGCAGAAAAATAAGTCTGTGGGCTAGGCAAAGAAAAGTGTATAAAGGGCCTTGAATAGTATGTCAAGGAGTTTGACCTTCATTCAAAAGACAGCTTTGGGGGGAGAAGAATGACATCAAGGTGACACATAACTCTAGATCAAGTAAGGGGAATTGAAAAAGAGAAATTTAGAGGCACTAGGAATACAAAGGAGAGAACAGATTTAAGGAGATATACAGGAGGAAGAATATGTAGGACTCAATGGCCCCTTGGATGGGAGAAGAAAGGAGAGTAAGACAGCAGATGGAAGATAGGAAGAGAAACAGAAAGGTTTGAGAGAGGACAGAGGATGATGACGTATTGATGTGGGACAGAGTGGAGGATGGGAGCTGGGATGATAGACTGGAGGTTGGGGAGGTGAGGGCTCTGGAGGGTGGGGGAGGGGAAGCATCAGTCCCTAAGTAGGGTAGATTCTCCACTCTTAGACTGAGGAGGATTTGGAAACTAATCCTGTACTACCTGCTGATATCACCTGTACCTTTGTGCTCTGTGCTTATTTACTTTTTATTTGTCTAAGGTTTGCTCCCACCTATGAAGTAGACTCCTATAGGCATCGTTGCCTTTTTGTATCCCCTAGAGAAAGGGGCATGGTTCCTAGTTTCTGCCAGGTGCTCTGAAAATAACCATTATTTAATTGATTACATGGTTGACTAACCTTCCCTGTGACACTCCCCCTCCTCCCATGTCTACAAATGCTCTATCCCATCAGCCTCTCCCTGATCCCTAGACGCCTTTCCTTGAGCCAAGCAGAATTAGTATATGTGTCAAACTAAACTGCTTTTTTTTTGGGGGGGGGAGGGGGTCTATTTGCCACATCTCTTCTTATTGTTACCACTTTAAAATATTGTTCTATTGTCATATTTTCTACAATAACAAGGAAAACACTTCTGGCATTCCAAACTGACCCACCAATTTCTTCTGCAAACCAACATACAGGCTCTGTGACCGCAGGAGAACATTACTTTCGCACCAACCTCTGCTCTCTACAAAAGAAAAATGAGCTGCAAAGTTTAGGGACAAGTATACATAACAATAGTCTGCCCTGCTTCACAGGGGGTGCTGGGGGAGGACTGAGTAAAACATGGCGGGAGGCAGCCGCGGAACAGACTGTTCTGAATGATCTGAATGCTTTCTGAATGCTAATTCCCCAGGTTGCATCGGACTTGGGACAATGTGGTGCCTTATTCGATCCTCACTGAAATAAAGCATACTCTCCCCTCTTAAGTCTTCCCTCTGAACTTCCATTATACATGTTCTCCAAGAGTTTAAAGAAAAAGAGACCCTGGTAGCAACCCTCTTAAATTCCCCCCCATTGATGGGAGGCAGTAACACATAGTGTAAAACTTCCAAAAGGCTCAGATTCAAATCTCAGTTCAACCAACGAGGTTTGTGTGAACCCAAACCTCATTTTTCTAACAGTTAACATGGAGATAATATCCTTTACCTTCGGAGTTGAGTACCTAGTGCATGTCAGGTACCAGCACGATGTCTGACGTACAGCAGGCACCTAAGAACTTAAAACTATACTTATTATTTTTTTTAAAATACTTATTATTATTGATACCAAGCAGGACCATGTGGGGCTCCTGAGCACAGAAACCTTTCTGTGTCCCCCACTTCTTGATTACAAGAGATAAGCTTCATTCAGCCTCCATGACCTTCCCTCAGTTCCAAGGGGCAGATTTAAACAGTTGCTAATTAGGGAAGGGAGGGGATGCAGAGACAAGGGAGGAAGAGTCAAAAGAAACAATAGTGCAGCCTTGGGGCAGGTTCCTGGTTCCCTCTCAAGGGATACACACAACAATATCTTTGAGCTGTTTTGCATATACTGAAACCCCACCCCCCACCCACCCCCACCCCCCGCCCTGTGGGAGAAGTTAACTGTGTGCTGCCCACAAGCACGGAGACCCCAGACCGGTTGGAAACAGAAGGTTGATGATGCCGACTCCCACTTACCTCACCACCAGCCAATTAGAAGAACGTCCACGAGCTGATCACGCCCTCTTTGAACCATTACTATAAAACTCCTCACTAGTTATCTATTTTATACATATTAGTCTATATATGTCAATCCCAATATGCATAAAATAGATAACTAATAAGAACCTGCTGTATAAAAAATTAAATTAAATTAAATTAAAAAAAAAACAACTCCTCACACCCCCATCCAGGTTGGGACACATAATTTTGAGGACATTAGCGGGTTGTGGCCCCTTTGCCTGGCAAAGCAATAAAGCTGTTCTCTTCTACTTCACCCGAAACTCTGTCTCTGAGATTTAATTTGGTGTCGGGGTACAGAGGCTGGATTCAGCTTCATCATCTAGAAAATACAATTATTATTATCTGAGCAACGACCAACCAATATCCCCCCTATGCTGCTGGGCTGGGAAAAAACACAGAACTGGAGTCAAGGGGGCAGGGTTTCTCTCTCTCTCCTGGCTCTGTCCTGGATAAATAACCACTAGACACGTGTGCTGGGGAATCTGACTAAAGGCATAAGGCATGGAATCCGCTTAGCATGGGAGCTACTTCCTCCTTTCTACTTGGGTTTTCTCATTGGAACCCAAATTATCAGGGTCATGTGGTTCTACTGTAAGGGGCACTATCCCTCACAAGTTCTCTATTCTTGCTTTTCTTTTTTCCTCCTTGTTCTTCCATTAGGTACAGCATCAAATGTCCCACTTAAGGCCTGCCTGCTAAGGACAACCACTTTCTAGAGCCTCTCAGGACTTCCGGTTACCTGCTCAGCTCTGGCTGGCTCTGCTGGTGATTCCAGCCTCACAGCCCTGCACCTAAGCTGCCTCAGATATTAAGATCCTTTCTTAAAATAATAAAATAGATAAGCTACTTGATGTATATTAGTAGTAATCATTACAGCACTCTGTGACTAAATTATCACTATCTCTTGCTCATGAGGATCCAGAGTCTTTGAAAGGGCAAGTAACGCAGGTCCAAAGAGTTGGACAGTCAGGCAGTAAGGAGTGGAGATGCAAACTCTGTCCAGCCTGCAGGGATCCCATTCTTTCTACTTACAGAAGCAGCACATGGGCAGCCTACAGATGTGTTTGGTTTAGCCTGTTACAATCCTGGCCTTATGGTGTTTTTCAAAAAAATGAGTTCATTTCCAAGATTTTTTTGAAAGCTAGATTCATTTTAAATATCCAATTTTTTACTTTTTCTTTAAAAAAGAATCAGAAGAACTAGCAACACCGGGCTTGTTTTCCTCTGGGTGACTAGCTATCTGCTGAAGCTGAGGAGCAAACTCTCCCTTCAGACAGACCCGATGTGCAGCTTCTGGGTGGCCACAGTCCTCACCACTCCCTTATGCCTTCTGACACTGCACTCTCCTCACTCTTTAGGTACCTGCCTGGCCCTGTAGACAGCTGACTTCACCCCCGTGTTGTTAAGTCCTGTTCCCAGGGGAGGGCACGTCTTACTCTCTGTTCTTGGTCTCAGAAACAGCTGGTTTCCATCTCTACACCTGTACCTTGTGCCTCCCCCTTCCTTCTTCCTCCTGCCGTGATGTCTTCTTGGTTTTGTCTTTTGATATGACTTCTGATTCATGCCTGGCCCTAACTCACCATCACAGAGATATGCTAAGCCTCTGGTTTGCCGGCAGTCAGGTTCTAATTCTAACTTGCATTGATCATCCAGGTTAGATTGAGGTCCAATCTGAATTACTCACTAGGTCTGCTCTTTCATTCAACTTGAACTACTCCCATTCCACCAACCCAGTCCAAGACTTCTCTGCAATTCCCTTCGGCTCCCTTGTAACTGCCCCACACTGTGAGTGAGCCAGTGTCTGGCCCAACACAGAAGTACTTTCCTTCTATATGTCATCCCCCTTTCTCCCCTCCTCCATCTCTCTAGCTCTCCCAGCTCTGTCCTCACAGCAGAGCCGAGAAGGGGGACCTAAAGACAAGAAAGGATTGATCAGTGTTCCCTGAATAGTACAAGATGAGGAAATTTTTTAAAAGCCCTCTAGACTTCATGCTTCGAGGATGTTTCATAGGGAACTTGACAGAGACTTGTAAAATACATCTCATATAAGAAAGAAGTTGAAAAGGGCAAAAAAAACCCTACAAGTCTGACAAGGAGAAAAAGAAAAAAGGTGTAGACCAAACTATTGGGACTGAAAACCCTATTGAGAGCAAAGCTGGCTCTGACCTTCGTGCCTCCCTAAATGAAAAGCAAACTTCTCCCCTCCTCCCTCATCCCCGACTTTGTCAAGCATGATTGATGACACAGCTTTTGCTGAAGACACTGCTGAAACGTTCTCACGTATAGAATGAGAGCTCACCTAGCTCTTATCTGCAGAAGAAAAGGCACACTATTGTAAAAGACAGATGCCTGGCAATTAAAGAGAAAAGAGTGGAAGGGAACGCAGTTGCTGGCAGCACGGCACGCCACCTACCTGATGTTCCCCATCGTGCTGTACCGTGATGGTCCCGGTCTTTAAACTTTCTAGGGCAAGAGTCAAAGACATAAGGACACATCCCCCACTACTCTCCAAACAAACTCCCGTCTTAAAAAAAGAAACCAGTTAAAAAGATGAAAACTCTAATTCGAAAAGACCCATGCACCCCAATGTTCATAGCAGGACCATTTACAACAGCCAGACACGGAAACAACCTAAGTGTCCATTGACAGATGAATGGATAAAGAAGATGTGGTATATATATTCCATGGAAAATTACTCAGCCATAAAAAAGAATGAAATAATGCCATTCTTAGCCATGTGGATGGACCTAGAGATTACCTTACTAAATGAAGTGAGTCAGACAAAGACAAATATCATATGATATCACTTATATGTGGAATCTAAAATATACAAATGAACTTATTTACAAAACAGAAACAGACTCACAGACATAGAAATCAAACTTATGGTTACCAAAGGGGAAGGGGCGGGGGAGGGATAAATTAGGAATTTGGGATTAACAGATACGTACTACTATATATAAAATAGATAACCGGAAAGGACCTACTGTAGAGCACAGGGAACTATATTCAATATCTTGTAATGACCTATAATGGAAAAGAATCTGAAAAATATATATATTTATATATGTGTATAATTGAATCACTTTGCTGTACATCTGAAACATTGCAAATCAACTACACATCAATAAAATAATTAATTTTTTGAAAGAAGCCAGTTAGCTCCTTTTCTAACCCATCCTATCATGTATATTCCAGCTTCCAGCCCTGTATTCCCCCTCCTAGATTACAGCTGACTCCTCATTTTCACCCACCTAAATCCTACACATCTTTTAAAAGACAACTCAAATTCTCTGTCATTTCTCAACTATCCCAACATACTATGCCCTCTTCCTTCTCTAAATTCTACAACAAATACAACCTGTGTCCACATCACTCACCAACTAAATTGTAAGCATCTCAGAATCAAAGCAAAGACATCATTTTATCCCTACTACCATGGCTAACATTTAATAGGTTCAACAAACATTGAAATGAATATGACACTCTGCCATAATCTTCATTACTTATTTCATTCCTTATATATTTAACTCCAATAAGATTATAATTCCCTTGAGGTCAAGGACCATGACTTAATGTATTTCTCTGGCAGTCTAGATGGGACCCAGCCCACAGGAGGAAATAAATATTTACTTGATAGAGAAGGTTGATTGATTTAAAGGAATTAAAACTTTCAAAACAAGTTAACAGTTGCAATACTAGACATTCCTTACTTTAATAGGAAATACCACTTTACAGCTAAAACAAAATCGTGCAGGCTGTGGACAGTCCCAAACTTTCTCAGTGCCATAATTTCACTAAGAGAAAGCCCCAAGTTTGCCTCTGGGATGTTCAAATACCACCTCAGAATGAGTGACCGGTGTCTGAGCAGCCATCCTGTGGATCTTACTTCAGAGTTCTCCAAGTTTATCCTCGGAGGCAAGGGCATATCACACTTCATCAGTTCTGTTTTTTAAATGCTTCTGCTGTGAGTTCCACCTGGGACTTGCAGATCCGGATGAGATCCTGATTTGCACATCATTGTTGGTGGCCAGTCCCTGTGATGAGAGCTCAGCTGTCAATGGGGAGTGAAGCAGGATGTCAGCCAGCTGCTCCTTCCCTGCCTACCCTCGCCGTCCTTGAATCTCCAGGGCTGATCCAGGGGGAAAGCAGTAAAGACAAGCAGGTAGGATTTGAAGGCCAGGATTAAAACCACACGTGGAAAAAGAAAGACCGTCATTAGGTTGTTTTCCTGTCTTGTAATTACTGCTCTAAGACCATCAGCTTTGAGTAATAAGTTTTTGAAAGCCAAAAATTTTAGATACAATTTTGTATAAGCAAATCATTTGTGTGCACAAAACTCTGTATTTTCTCGAGCAAACAGCATTTTTCACATGCAAATGGCGCTGTTAGAGCTTTAGCTAATTGAGCAGTGTGTGGAATTCAATGCTCTTTTGCAAGCACAAGTGGGAAGTGATACTGGCGTAGCTACAGAGAATGTTGACAAGAGTGGCTGGGGGTCAGCGGTACTCTTTGCCTACAGTTGGGTGGCTCTGACTCCTTGGAATGCTGTAACTCTTGAGAAGTGGAGTAGAAAACTGTCTGAGGTGAGTACACGGTATTTTCAAGCCAATTACTGGTAAATTGATCATTGTCATCACATCAACCAGGTTACTCGAGGCTCAAACTCACACGTGCCATCCGAGTTAGCATTTCAGCATGGCTTGGAAGAAATGGTCTGATGGGCTGTTCTGTTGGGTGATGCTGTTGGGTGGTGCAACTGCTCCAAGCCCCTCTGCCATCCTAGAAGCTGCATTGAACTGAAAGTTGGCAGCACGCTGCAGTTGGGTACTTGAGGAGAGTGTAATAAAGGTACTGTTTACAAAGGAATGGGCAGGGATCAGGAAATCAACAAGGGTTTGTACAGTACCTTCAGACTAGTAACCGGTTGCAATCTCTAGACCTGAAGGGGCAAAGGAATGGGTCCGTTCATAGAACCTGGAGGGACAGCTATTAAAAAAGGACCACCCAACAGGAGTTGTGATCTTTCAGTTGACCGAAGGCAGCCAGCCCATCATGACCCTCAAGGAGAAAGCCAGAGGGATCAACACTCGGACCTCATTCTTCTCTCTCCCTCTGGTGTTTTGCCAGCCTCCCTCATTGACCAAACCCAGCTGGAAAGCAGAAGGCCAAGGCATCTCTTGATTCTATCTATACTGGTCAACCTCCCAGGCCCAGGGCAGGGCGTAGACTAGTGTGGAGAGCAAATCGAAGATATCCTGCTTAGGTTCCCTGGAGCCAAAGGTCCTGCAGGCCTTTTCTTTTGTCTCCTATTTCAGTATTTCTAAGCTCCAGAACTTCTCTGAGAGCTAAATCACAATCATACCCTGCCTGGCGCTATTCTCCAATCTCAATGGAAATTTTCATGATTAACAATAGTTGTCTTAAACCTATAAGAATCATTCTTAAGATGGCAATAAATTTAACTTATAATGCTACTATGGAAATGGTGAAGGGTTCATCAGTGGTCATGGATTTGATCGGTTTAGTTTATTCCCTAATCATAGACCAAAGCCTTTGCCTGTATAACAGAAGCCAAATAGGAACAGAGACCTCTTCTCGTAATACTTCGCCTCTACTTCTGCATGATATATTTTCCAACTACTCCTTTACTCATTAGTTTCGCTCCTTGTAAATGCCTGTTTGTATTAAAATAATCACCATCTCACAGTTCAGATTTAATTGTTCAGTAGTTATTTAATGTGTGCTACTTTATTTTTCCTCCCTGCCTAAATTACAAGCTCCCTGAAGGCGGAGGGTGTGTATGGTACGTATTCAAGCATTTATTAAGGTCTCAATAAGTACTTCTCCCATGTAATAATTCCCCAGTAATTCACAGGTTCTTGTTATCAGCATTTATAGAAGAGTTTCTATGCACCTAGAACTCTGACAAATTCTAAGCCACTTGAGAGCAAAAACAAGTATGCTTTATCTGGAGCCCTTCCACAGTGCAGAGCACAGAGCCTTGCTACATAGTAGTAATTACTCTTGAAGGTTACAGGAAGGAAAAGAGTGGAAGGGAGGGAGAGAGGAGAGATAGCTAATTGTGTTCCTTGTTGGTAAAGATGCTCATTGCATTAGGCATAGGGGCAGTTTTTAGATACAAAGCAAGCAGAGTGGCTGGAAAATAACTTGATCCATAACGGAACCCATATAGTGTCACCTAGATGCTGTGAAGATAATTGGCCTCTGGGTATTTCAAATATGGTCTTTGTTCTCCTTTGATAGATGATTCTGTACATCTTTGTGTATAATAAGCCAACTGGATGTGGGTGATGCCGTGGTTCAGATATGTGCTTCCCAGGAGCCATAAAGAGATCTCAAATACAGCTATAAACACCTTTGAGAGATTGTGCAATAAAGAGAACTTCCTGACAAATTAGCTACAGACTCAGAATAACAGAGCTAATAACACATCAGCTCACTGCTCTTCCCAGCAAACACAGGGGGAGAAATGTGTCAGACTGAAATTAATCAATCTAACACTCACAATCTGGAAATTTTAGGGAGAAAAAAAATTGTTTCTTAAGGAAGATATTTCTAAAGCAATATTTATTAAGACATAGCTTCATCTCTCCTTTTATTTATTTATTTGTTTATTTATGTATTTTTGGCTGTGATGTGTCTTTGTTGCTGCGCGCGGGCTTTCTCTAGTTGAGGCGAGTGGAGGCTACTCTTCTTTACGTGCACAGGCTTCTCACTGCGGTGGCTTCTCTTGTTGTAGAGCACGCGCTCTAGGCACACGGGCTTCAGTAGCTGTGGCACGTGGGCTCAGTAGTTGTGGCTCGTGGGCTCTGGAGCACAGGCTCTGGAGCTGTGGCGCACGGGCTTAGTTGTTCCACGGCATGTGGGATCTTCCCGGACCAGGACCCGTGTCCCCTGCATTGGCAGGCGGATTCTTAACCACTGTACCACCAGGGAAGCCCTCCATTTCACTTTGGCCCTGCCAAAACAATCTCTGAGGTAAACAGCAGGACCCTACTTCACCCCAAACTCTGTCTCTGCGATTTAATTCGGTGTCAGGCTACAGAGGCTGGATTCGGCTTCAATATCTTGCTTTTCCTTAAGCACGAGACGTGTCAACACAGCCAATATGCTATCAAGCAAACTACATTTGAAGATTCAAGGGGGGTGGCCAAGAGCTATTAATATGGTGATCATTCACCTAGAGACGATCAGCATTTCATGCAATTGTATTCATTTCAAAATACGCAAGAAATTAATCCTACAGCTAAGTGTGCTTTGTGTTTATCCACCGTGGTAATACTTTATGGATGCAAACTATAAAGCAGAAAGCAGAAATTTTTGTCAGACCATGTGTCAGAAGTAATTATTACTGTAATAGAAGGTCCACCCAACCTGAACGGGACACATACACCACCATGTCCCACAATGTAAAAAGACAGATTGGATCCCACTCTGGAAGAAGAAATGTTTAAAGTGTTGGAAATGCAAGACTTCACGAAACTGACAAGGAGCCTTACAAAGTTCTTACTCCGTTAGGTATAGGTGATGCTGTCTTTTCACACAGAAAGGTTAACGGATTCAAGTACTTTAATTCTATCTCTGCTCCTTCCACCCCATGGCACACATAGTACTAACTTTCTGAAACGAGTTCTGGATGTGGACCCTCTCTTGCCATCCACCCTAATAATTCAGTATCAGACTGACAGTCCTGCCCCATCTTATCCAGATCTGCAGGGGACCCCCGACACGGGCACAGGCTCTGGCTGTCCCTTCTGGGCAAGTGTGCATGTTTATTACGTAGACTGGAAGACTGTTATTGCTAATGATTTTGTTGTTGCTGTTTGGAGAAGGGAGACGTAAGGATCGGTGTGATGGGTGAGACCAAGTAAGGAAAATCATGATAAACCATTATAGCTGCACTGTGCAATATGGTAGTCCCTAGCCACATGTGACTAGGTAATTTAAACTTAAAATTAAATAAAATTTAAAATTTAGTTCTTCAGTTGCACTAGCCATATTTCCATCCTCAACAGCCATGTGTGGCTAGTGGCTGCCCTATTGGACAGCATAGATACAGAATATTTCTGTCATCATAGAAAGTTCTTTTAGACGGTGCTACACGCTAGTGTGTTACCAAGCCTTCTGGCAATGTATCCTCTTGGCTAAAATTTCATTACCGTTTGTATAGATAACAGTTTAGATTCTGCCTGCCATTTTTTTCCTTCATGGTGTCTCAAAAGACCATCATGTTTATGAGCAGCTAATGCTTTTTCACATTCCTCTGTATGAAGTTTGTTCTTAATATTGTCTTGGATACTAATTAAGTGGGATTTGAAAGTAAGAACGCATTGGCACAGTTAAGGTTAATGGCTTAATCCTTTAGCACAGGAGACAACTTCAAGAACTTGTTTGAAAGATTTTTATTGAAGCACAGGGAATGCACTGTTTCATTATCCATGAGCATTGTCTATTCTGCTCTCCCTGGGAACAGTGCATCTATATGTCCTTCGAGTAACCGATACTTAGAAAATGTTTCCAGGTCTTTGCATTTCTTACTACAAGAGTAAACTGCTAATAAAAGAAGATGGTTGTTTTTCCAGATAATTCTAGATTCACCAAGATCCGTATTTGATTTTTAATCTCTTTCTTAGAAATTAACTTAGTAAAGAGTTAATCATTTTTTATTTAGGAATATTCTAGGTAAACAGCTGACGAAGTACGAGAAAATAACTTCACTGGTTGCCAGGGGATAGGGGATGAGGGAAAATAAGAAGCAGCTGGTAAACTGGTACAAACTCTCAGTTATAAGAAGAATAAGAATAACCAGACAATCAAGGATGTCTCCAGGCATTGTCAAATGTCCCCTGGGAGACAAATTACTCCCCTCCCCTCCTTGTGAACCATTGTCCTACAGACAGAGAATTATACAACATAGAAATGACAAGGGCTTTAGAAATTCTTCAATCAAGCAATCCAACTTTTAAAAATAGAAAGGACTTCTCAAAGAGGTTATGTGACTTGCCCAAGTTAGTGGCAATGGCTACGTATAAATCCACCATCTCCCTGGAGTGCTAGAATAGACCATTTGAAAACTAAACATTTTTTATGAGTGTTAGTTTCCAGAGCTTTATTCACATATGCAGACAACTCAAATAAAGCCCTGCAAGTTGATCCAGGTTTCTTATCCTTCCGTGGGTTTTTTTGTTGGTTTCACTCTTCAGAACTTTTGTGGCTAAAATTGCCTCTAATAATGGTTATCAAGAAAGCATTTCTGCTAATTAGCAGGGGTGACACAGAGGTCTATGGAGCCACATAGGTAATTTGCACAATACCAATCTCTCTCCTTTCCCTTGAGCTGAAATGCCTTCTTCCTCTTTGTGCAGGCAGGATGCGGATGGAGAAGTCCTTCCTTTCTGGGCAAGGAGGTCATTCCTCCAACTTCCTCAGAGATTTGACCATCAATCAGCCATCAGTTGCCAGGGGTCGGTTGGTTTTGTTCATTTGTAGTTGCATTTTTACTGAACAGAAAAGGAACATCAGTAGCAGCCATGGAGATTTCTAGGCGTCTCCAATCTTAATTCTTCCTTGTATTGAAAGGCATAACAACGTCAGTAGAATTAATTAAATTGCTTTCGTTGTTCTTCATACCTCGCTCACTCACACACTCCTGTGTTAACACACATTGAGAGTGCAGAACACACATTTACACAGGCACCCACCTACACAGGAAGAAAAGTATGCTAATTTTTTTCATTGGTATCTTTTATCTGTGGTTTTGGATCACTTTGAAAGCATATGTAAAGAATACAGGGATGGTGAGACAACCAGGCTTTCTCAAAGCGCTGAACGTTAAGTACCTTGACGAGTCTGCTTCAGTCCTCTGAAAACACAGGAATTTACTAAATGATTAACCAACAACCTAATAAAATTTTGATTTTTCAATTTTATGGCAGTGAGAAAAGCTATACGCATTCACTAGAAACCGTACTTGGAATTCTGGTCTTTTCCCGAGCTAGTGACCTGCTCTCTGGTGATGCTGGGCAGTGGCAGCCGCAGCTCCCAGGCAGCCCCGCGATCATGAGGGTGAACACATGACACACTGACCACCATTCTGCACCCAGACAACCACTCTTTTCCACTTTCAGTACAGTTTTCAATAAATGACATGAGATATTCAACACTTTATTATAAAATAGGCTTTGTGTTAGATGATTTTGCCCAACTTTAAGCTAATGAAAGTGTTCTGAGCACATTTAAGGCAGGCTGGGCTAAGCTCTGATGTTCTGTAGATTAGGTGTGTTAAATGCATTTTCGACTTACAACATTTTCAACTTACGATGGTTTATCGGGACATAACCCCATCATGAGGAAGATCGGTATAGATGCTAAGTACCCAATACCACTCCAGCCACATTTTACAGTGTAGGAGATGGGGTCCACATTGTTGGAATGCTTTCTACATGGCCAGAGAGCTGCAAAGACGTAAGGCAGGCTCCACCCTCGGGTTTCCAATCAGTACTGACCCAGTGCTATTTCTACTACACCACGCCATCGATAGATAGCAGTTACTGGCTCATCCTTCCATCTGTAGCCCCTGTCCCATTCCCTCGGGGGTGACTGTGTTCCCGGAATCACTGGGATGAGCGTGTCTTGGGTGATGGTGGCGCAGGCAGGGAGTTCCCTTTGATTCTTCTGATGGTAAAAAGGAATAAGAAGATTGAGCTCAGAGAGATGAAAAGGAGCTTTGAAAAAAATAAAATTTCTATACCAATAATGTTATTTTCCACCCCTGGGAACTTCAATTGTCCAACAGAACTTTCCAGGACACAAAGCCTTGCAAACTCACATGTGGAACATTCCCGCATATACTGAGCAACTATAACTGGTCCCCAGGTCCTCTTTCAATCTGAAGACCAAGAATTAGTACTGGAAAAGCCTTTCCTCCCCACATCCTTTCCTGTCTTTTATGGTTGAACAACTGGGCTTTCATCTCTAGCAAATTGGGGAGAGACACGAACACTCCCTCAGGGAGAACAAACGCAGCTAAAGGAAAACAGTGAAACTGCCTTTCACACAACAAGCTTCACGTTTCACTTTTCTTTCCCCTTTCTCCACTCTTTGTTTCATCTGGGAAGAAAACTTATTTTTAAAACACCAAACCCCCTTTCTGTCAGGGGGTCTGGCTGGATTGATTAATAAAGGGAGTCATCGTAATGGGGGTGCTGTCAGCAAACTCCTTCTTTGAAACAAATAAATGTGACAAAGGAGAATGTTCAAGGGGCCCCTGGGTTCTATAAGAGAAAAGGAACAGAAGATTCGTTTCCACAGCAATATCGGACTGGACTTGGCCCAAAGGAACCTCCCTCACTATTGGAAAGGCTTGTCAATTAGCACATCAGACTCATCTGGTCGCTTCCCCCCTAATGCTGGGGGAATGGTTTGCACAAGCCTCTGGGCTGTCCCTGGCTTTACCCCATTCCAAGTCCTGCCCGTTTCCTATCTGTTTTCTGCTGGGCTCCAGGTGTTTCTGTCTGCTGCAACACATCTCTGGTTACCGCAGACGTGCTGGGTTTAAATAAGAATCAGACTGCTCTCGTTCATCTCCGTGCAGACAGTACCCTTTGTCAGACTCAAAAATGCCCATCCGTGTAAAGGGTTTAGGGAGAACGCAGGATTGACTGAGGAACGAGAGACTGGCGTGGCAGGTGAGCCTCAGAAGGAGACCGTTTTGATCAGTCAAACGCGAGACAGAACCCGTGCCCTCCTCCACCTCCAATAAAATGGTGCCGAGGCTGCCTGGCGCAGCTCACTTCCACGTAGAGCGGGCAGGCCACTGGGTCCCATCCCGACGAAAGCAGAAGCCTGGTCCATTTGATTTCTGGGAGGAGCGTCTGCATTCACCTCCAAACTGAATGCCCTCTGCTCTGGGAGCCTCACTATAATAACCAGATCCCTGACTCTGCTCTGACTCTGACCTGGTAAGACGGGGCTTACCTCCACGGGGGTGTGATCAGGGTAACCAACACACGCCGTACCACCAAATACTGTTTGCCAATCTCCTGCCCAGGTGATGCTCTCTCGCCACTCAGTGACTTGGCTTTTATCTTGTTATTGTTTCCAAGAAAGTCTATCCCCCTGAACTGTGTGCTACAACATAGCTCTGAAGGAGATTTCCAGTTGCTTTTAGTCTGTGTGAGAGAACTCAATTAAATACTCATCAAACTTGCATCTTCTTTTTTCCCAGCTCACAGCTAAACTCCATTTCACAATCAGGAGTGGCCGTGAGACAGAACTCTGGCCAAAGGAATATGGGCAGAAGTGCTTCTTTCCACATCCAAGCCTGACCCATGAAAGATCCCATTCGATCCTCCTTGTTTCTTTCTTCCCTTGCCTGCTGGCCTGAGGCAAAAGAGAAAAAAATCCCAAGAAGGACTTCAAAAGCCCAGGAGATGCTTGAGTCCCTAGAAGGAAGCTTGGGGCCATGGATGTGACTGAGGTGAACAGAGCTTCTCCATCAACCTGCACTAGACCAGGACAGGAGCAGAAACACAAACCTTTCTTAAGTTAATCCAGTGAGATTAAGCAGTTGCTTGTTATAGCAGAGAGGCTACCCTGGTGTATACAGACGGGCAGGAGAAAGACCTGTGTTAGCTGCCCTGCCCTGTGATCAACTTGAAGGAAGTCAAACCTTAAGTCCCTTTTATATCCCCAGCCTCTGAGAGAAAATATGCCATATAATCATTTGGAGATGATGAAGTGGGGACTTCTAGAAGAAGAGGGAAACATCTGTAAAATATGGTAATATATGCTATTGTGTGCCATATGGCAAAATTAAATTAGCCCTATTGTCAAGGTCAAATGTGCAGTGAAAAGAAGAGAGCAGAGAACAACTGCTTAGGACTGGGAGAATTTGGAAAGTCTTCGCGGAGGAAGTACAAAAGGTAAGTAGAATTCCCTCAATTAGAGGAAAGGGCATATTCAAGGAAGAGGAAACCCTGCGAGTTAAGCAAAACTGCCTTGAATTCTGTGGCTGTTCTCACAGTGGCAACTGGTCCCCCAGAGGAACAAAATGTTTGTTAATGGTTAAAGTGGTAAATGTCATGTTATATATTTTTTACCACAATTTTAAAATCCTTATCATCATGGAGCTTATAAGCTAGGAGAGAAAGATAATAAGCCAATTAAAATATCAAATAAAAAAGTACATTCTAGATCAGCTTTGTGTCCATCCCCATTTTACAGATAAAAAGCCAGAGAACAGAGAGAAGAGGTAACATGAGTTTACCCAGTAAGACCCTCATGACTCACTCCTGGGCCAGTGATCTTTCCACTGAACCAAACTTCCTTTGTGAGGCGGTTCTACTACCCCTGTTTTATCTGAACCATTCGATAATACACTAGAAAGAGAACAGGTTCTGGAACCGAATTCAGATTTCAGAACAGTTGCTTCCTGGAAGTTGGGTTTTGAGATTTCCTTCTCAAATGGAAATAACAAGACCAGCTTCATAAGGGTTAAATGTAATTTAATGTAATTTGTTACACTTACCCCTAGGTACAAGGGAAGGAGTCAATGAAAATTAGCTCCCTTCCTAGGAATAAAGGTGTTTTTTGTTTGTTTGTTTGTTTGCTTTGTTTTTGTGGGTTTTTTTTTAAGAGGTTGAATGATCTTTATCTGAGTTTTAGAAAATCAACTCTGGCAATAATATGAAAAATACAATAGATTTCAGAAGCAGAAGATTGGCGTTAGAGACCAGCTAAGTTATATCATTAAGGAACAGTGAAGGGTCCTCCCAGAGAACTCTGAATGGCTTTAGTTGTAGGAAATTAGATGGACCAAAACGTTTGGATTAGCCAATCAATCACCAGAGTGCTAGGCACAACTGCACCATGCAAATGTAGATAAAACTTAATTGTGTTGGGGGAAGTTTTTTAATTGAATCATGACTATACATTTCAATTCAACATGAAAGATTTTCGTGGCGGCCACATCACATGGCAGTACCAGAGAATCTTTGACTTCCTGTTATCATTCATATCAGTCTCCTGTGGGTACCAGCTGACAGTGACCGACGAGAAAATATACAAGACCAGGTCATATACCATAGCATCAGTAAAGCTGAGAAGGCAGCAGATTATTGGAAGAATTCAGCTAGACCAGGGTAGTGCAATCCTATAAGACACCACCTAGCTTTAAACCTTCCCAGAGCTTCCTATTACCTACAGAAATGCTTCTCAGATGGTGATTCTTCTTGGACCTCCTGCATCTAAATTACCTGAAACATTAGAAAGGCATATTCTCAGCCAGGCCTGACTCATGACCTACTGAATTGTCGTCTCAATACATAAGCCAGGAATTTGCGCTGTAAACTCTGCCTTTCTCCCCCCTACCCTGCCGTCCGTCCGTAATCACACAGAAGTTTGAGAACCACTAGCCTGAAAAATAAACTCATTCTTCTCAGCATGGTGCTTACAAATCCTTCATAAACTTGCCCCAACTACCTTTATTCCCTCATCATTCTCTCCCACTGGTCCTATGTTCTAGCATACGGATGAATAACCATTTCTGAACATACTGAACTTTTCCCCAACCTCACAACCCCAAAGTATATTGTTTCCTTTGTCTAGACAGCTTCATCCCTAACCAACTCGTAACATTCCATTCATCTCAATAATGGTAGATACTATATTACCCTTTGAAAAACATTGAGAAATCAGTACCCAAAGCTCTAACTGGATCTTTGCTCTAAGCTCATGGCGATGCCTCAGTAAATTGCACATCCGAGGAATGAAAAGGGAAAGTGATTGAGTCTGGCCTGGGTTTCTCATTGTCAAGCAGACTCAACTGTGTAATAGCAGGCCTGACTCTGAAACCCCTCCTCCACCAGGTGGGATAAGATGGGTTCAATGACACATGATTGTTCTTCATTCAATGTTTGAGTGAATGATTAGACTAGATTAATTGTCTTGATTCCCCATTTCATTTTGGTTAATTTGAACAGTTGTTTACGTCCATTCAAATTATGGCCAATTCAGTTAAAAGCCCAGTCGAACTGTCTAAATGTTTTGAATACTAAACAATGGGTTGATTGAATAGATTTTTCACTCTTCAACTGAGTAGTTTTGCAGGATAGAGCCATGGCCTAATATAGAATACAAGACTGGCCTTCTGTCTTTGCTGAAAGGCCAAAGGAGGTACAGTTCAGATCAATGGGCAGTTCCAAATAAGCCTGGATTATTTATACAGGTGGACTAGCCCATCATGCCCACAGCCCAGGCAAGCAGGTGAGACCACACGGAAAAACAGCACAGTGCACCTCTCTCCATGTTTAGGCCACAGCATGGACCCAGCAAAATGTGAAGAGACCAAGAGTTAAGGGATTCTGCCCTTTCTCAGAGGATGCTGTCCTAGGGCAAATTTCCTAGAGCACACAGGCTGCTGGTGGCATCACAGGTTTTTAGACATAATTGCAAAATAGAAAAATATGCCTTTGTCACACTTCCTTTATTCTTCACTCTGGCCATGGCTTTCACAATGACCACAGACTGCCCACCAAGCTCTGATTTCCCCTGACACTATCTTAGATCCAAAATTAGTTTTGACTTTTACCCATCAGTGAAAATATATCCTTTCAAACACATAGCCCCTAGGAGACCATCTGATTAGAACGTTGGTGATTTAAGGCTTTCCCGCACGCTGTCCTCTCTACACACATTGTTCTCTCCATCTTGTCTCAGCTAAATGTCATCTTCTCATTGAACCTTCCTCTAAGGATGTTGCACCCTCCCCCCATCTTCTATCACATCACCCTGTTTATCTTGTAGCATTTCTACCATTGTCCAATTGTTTATTTACTTCTTTATTGCTTATCTCTTTCAGCATATTATAAGCTCCATAAGAAGAGGAACTATGTGCTATTTACTGCTCTGTTCACAGCTGCTAATATAAATGCCGAGCGCAGAGAAGGCACTTTGTAAATATTTGTTGAGTGAACAGATGATTGGCATAACTATCTCAAGAAGGACTTATATTTTTGGAAGAGCAGCTTCCTAACAGTCCAGACCAAGTAATGGTTAATGAGCAAAAGAAATGACTCCCTTTACATCATTTTCTTTTGCTATTGCACCTACACTGTACATTTGTACAATCTCTTTAAGTTTGCATTGCTCATGACCATGAACTTATGTACACACACACACACACACACACACACACGTTAGTTGAGTCATGTAACTTTCTAGAACAAAGTTCGTAAAGCAGGCAGAGACCACGTCTATCCAGTGGGCAGTTGGACTGGACAACAGCTGGTCTTTTTTTTTTTTTTCCGGTACGCGGGCCTTTCACTGTTGTGGCCTCTCCCGTTGCGGAGCACAGGCTCCGGACGCGCAGGCTCAGCGGCCATGGCTCACGGGCCCAGCCGCTCCGCGGCATGTGGGATCCTCCCGGACCGGGGCACGAACCCATGTCCCCCGCATTGGCAGGCGGACTCTCAACCACTGCGCCAGCAGGGAAGCCCCAGCTGGTCTTTTATTTCCTTTGTCCTCCTCCCTGCTACCGATTGTCTGGGCCAGATTCATCACGGAGTGGCCCAAATGGATTATAGAGCTGGCTGCAATGACTGGTTTGGACCGTGTGCATATCACATAAGTGGACAAACAGGCAGAAGAGTAATAAAGAAAAACCCCTTCTTTAAGTTCTTTGTACTCTGCCTGTTAGAGTTTACTACCCTTCAACCCTGATAATACAGAAGTAAAATATTAATGCACCCACTTAACACTAGCATCCATAATGATAATGGACGCCTTTGTAGCCGATTTAGGGTCTGCAGAACCGAATGTTATAAACGTATTTCTTAGTTTTGTTTTATGATAATTGGTAGTAGTTGGCATTAAATCGTAATACCCAGCTTCAAGACAGCATCGAAAAGCGCCAGCCCTCAACCAGAGTTGTCCTAAGGCAAAAAATATGCTGGAGTTATGTGATGAAAAACTCACTAAATAAGACATACCTTCTTCCCTCTCTTTTCCCCATGTACACACACACACACACACACACACACACACACACACACACACACACACACAATGTTCAGGAAACAGACAACTAAGCATGTTAAGGAAATCTAAAACCATGGCTAACTGACAAATCCCAGAGCCATTGTCTTCTGCGTGGCTGGAAGTCACCACGCTGTGCGGGGGATAAATGGCCCCATCGCACAGACAGATGAAGAGCCTATCTGAAGCAAACAGCTCAGAAAAATAGAGAGAAAGGAACAGGGAACAGTGAAATCTTTATCTTCAGAGCGAATTGAGCTTCTTAAACATGGCAGTCAGAAAAAAAGAGCTTCTACCACCAGCCAGAAAAAGAGAAAAAGCCCACAGCCTGTCTCCAGGCCACTGGCTGACAGGGCAGTCCAGTCCTGCTCAGCGCCCTCTAGGGGTCATCCGGGGTATTGGCGCTGGGCTGGGGGCTGTACCCTGAGCGGTGACCCCGGAAGAGTGGTCCCCAGACCAGCAGCCAGCAGCCTCACCAGGGAATGTCTTTGAAACGCAGTTTCTCAGACTCCACCCTGGACTTACCGAGCCAGAAACTCTAATCAGCAATCTGTTTCAACAAGGCCTCCAAGTGATTTTATCCACGAGGTTGAAATGGTTGCTTTGTTCTGAGCAATAGGGTGGGTTGGGAGGCCTGCTTCACCCCGTACGTAACTCCAAGAGGCATGTCAGCCCCTCAGCATTTCTGCCTTTGTTATGGACAGAATTGTGTCCCCCAAAATTCATACGATGAAGCCCTAAGCCCTGGTACCTCAGAGCATGACTGTATTTGGCGATAGGGTCTTTAAAGAGGTAATTATGTTAAAATGAGATCGTTAGGGCGGGCTTTAATCCAATCTAACTGCTGTCCTTATAAAAAGAGATTAGGACACAGGAGAGACGCCAGGCCGGCATGCACACAGAGAAAAGGCTGTGTAAGGATACAAGGGGAAGACAGCCACCTGCAAGCAAAGGAGAAATCTGCCAAAACCTTGATCTTGGACTTCCAGCCCCCAGAACTGTGAGAAAACAAATTTCTGCTGTTTACACACCCCAGTCTGTGGTGTTTTGTTATGGCAGCCCTAGCAAACTGATACAGCCCTCTTCTAATTCCCGCCCAGCTTGGCAGGATTTCATCATGGTGCTGTCAGAGGCTTCTCTAAGATCTTCTGTCACTGTGCTTAGTATATCCTGTGACAATAGCTTCAATTCAGCCCTCTCTTGCCAACAAGACTGTCTTATCCACTTTGATTCCCCAATGCGTGGTGCATACCTAGCTCAGATTACCTAACTGTTAACCAACCAGTTAACACATGAAAGAATAATAACGGCTTGGAGAATTACTAAGTACGGCTTCATGATCTATCCCTGTCTCCTCATTTATGCAATAGGGTTGTCTATGAGATTAAAACTGTGAGCAGATAGAATAAGGGGTGCCCAGAAAAAGAGAACCAGGCATAGCTTTATTGACATGAAAAAAGCCATTTTTGGCCTAAGCCATTCTGTCATCTAAGCCTGGCCACAGTGGTTGTCCTTGAACAGGTCTCAGTAATTAATGATCTTGTGGGAACAAAAGAAGGCAGAAACATTGCCTGTTATGCCTGTTATCAGGCAAAAGAAGTAACAACACCAAAGGTAA
Source organism: Aethalodelphis obliquidens (assembly GCF_003676395.1). NCBI lineage: Eukaryota > Metazoa > Chordata > Mammalia > Artiodactyla > Delphinidae > Aethalodelphis > Aethalodelphis obliquidens. Next base: position 26,027,515 of record NW_020837969.1, on the reverse strand, counting down.
TGCATCAGTTGTAAAGACGCCCAGTTCTGTTTCAATGATTCACCAGATCAACTGGAACCTAAGGGAGGATGTTGTTGACCTTTTCTGACCCTCGTGACTTCAATCAACTGGAGCTTGGATTCTGTCCTCTGCTCAAGCCTCTTCATGAATATGCATGTACACTTAGCTCAAAACTTCCAAAATTTTGCTGTTGGGGAGACACTGCATTGGGAAAGATCCCCAGTGTCCTCCTGACTTGCTGCAGGTAATAAATCCTTCCTTCTCTGGATGTTTGGCTTGGTTGTGTCTTTTGGCTCGACACCCACCAAGAGGTGAACCCAGTTTTCAGGTAACAAAACTTATAGAGATTCAGTCTTTGAGGCTGAGAGGTCGATGTAATCTTTGCCTGTGTTTGACCATATTTTTAAAAACCTTGAAAGAAATTCAGCTGACTCAAGTTTAAGTCTCTACTTTGCTATTGATTAATCATGTGACCTAAAATATGGTTCTAAAACATTTCTCCCTAGAGTTTCCTCTTACGTAAGTGGGGATTAAACAGCACCTACTCCTCAGATGATTGTAGGGAGGATTAAGCAAGATAATTCTGCCGTTGATTTAATGCTGTTACCTACACATAACTAACATTTACTGAGTACTTATTATTCATGAAAAAGTTCCTTTTAGAAGAAAATAATTCACTTGAAACCCAAGGTATCTCACATGATTTCTTGTCTGAAAGTGTATGATCAAACCACTTAAGATGGCTGTTCTCTTGCTCTCTATGCATCCCCTGTTCAACCAGTCCCTGTCTCACCTACACTCTACTCACTTAACTGACTTCCCTCTTAATCACAGTCTAATCAATAAATGCTTACTTGCCCCCAGCCCCAGCTAGTGATTATTCTAATCTTTACATCAGAATGTCTCCACCATGATAATCTATCAAAGGGGTAGTGAGGGGGGCATGCTCCTCTGCTGGTTTCCCTGGTAACTGATTGCCAACCTGACATCAAATTCCCTCTATAACTGTTAACCTGGCAGCCTCCCTCCCCCCCACCCCACCCCACCCCACCCCCGCCCCCTTAGCAAAGACTCCTGACTTATCCTGCCCGCCATTGGCCACACAGGGTGGGGTATTGCTCCAGGACTTTTTGTCTCAGATATGTATAATCCCCTATCCAACAAACCATTGATGTCTCTGTCACTGTCTCCGGGCTCTTTCTTTGGTCTTAAGGCTTACAGGTCTGCAGTGTGCAGCCCATTAGAAAGGCTATGAGTTTCACAGGGTCACTAATTTATCTATTTCCACCTTCTCATTTCCTTCCTGTTCCTCTCAATTTGTGCCACCTCTATATTCCTTATTCCTGTTCTCTTTTCCCAATACTATTGTGTATTGGTCTGCCAATGTCCTGAACTTTGTCCTTTTTATCTATATAAAAAACATAAGTTAACTTGTGATTTACTACAATTCTGAATGAGATATTTTAATTCTAAAGCAAGATAGGTAACATTGTGATTCAAATGTGTAGGACTGATTCAGTTCTCATTACTGGTGAGAATGGAACAGCTGTTAGCAGCATGAAAATAATTAAGGTATCATAATAGACAAAAAAATCTCAAGCTAAGAGTTAAGAGCCTGGTTCTTTCACTAATTCTCTAACTGAACAATTTATGTTACCTCTTTGGACCTCAATTTCCCTACCTGTGAATGACATGGTGGACTTTTTCTTGAAAAGGATCATTAAAATATATATGTATTTAATATCTTGCAATCAAGTTAGGAGCCTGAGGAGCTAGGGGGTAGGGAAAAGGGGGTGGGGAAAAAAGATGAGACTGTGAGCAATGAGGTGCTGGTGTGGGTCCTGATAACAGAGTCAGAGAAAGGGTTGGTGATAGAAATTACTCAGAAGGAGACATGGTGATGGCTTTTTTAGTTACTGTGTAAGACTCCATGATCTGCTCATATACTCTAATCAATAGCTAGTACTCACCTGCACAGGTTAAAATCACAGAACTGGGATCCACGTTCAAGGCAGACAGGTCACTGCAGTTTGGGTTTCCAGAAAAAAAGAATCTGGAAGGAAATTTAACTGAATCAAAATGTTCAACTTCCTCTACGCTATCAGATGCATTTATTCAAAGTATATCTGTATAATCATCAACTTCACATTTTCAGGCTTTTACAATCATTGGGTCTTATTTATAATGAGTACCGTCTTTGTACTTTTCTCTAGTAAGTGAAATTAGCATTCTCTCATGAACTGTAAACGCTAAATTGCTAATAACCTCCCTGGGGGTTTCTTCACATGATGATGCCTTCAATGATTTCATCATAATTTAGCAAATTAAAATATCACAATTTATACTCTTAAGCATAATAATTTCCCTAAGGTGTGATCTAAAAGTGGTAGGTGTATTTTTAAATAACTCAGTAAAATCTTGGATAAACATTAACCAAGAGACCAATTCTAAAGAAAGAGCCTCTTTTTTTTTTTTTTAAGGAATTGACATCACGAGCGGAAACATACTTCTTAGAGAATTCAAAAATTTGTAACCAAACAACTGAATGTCTGAAGTCTCAGATAAAAAAATATTGCAATTACAAAAGTCATTTTGAAAGAACTTGTATATGTTAATTACCATCACAAGGGCCATAAAGCATGAAATTTCACACTTTTGACAGACTAGCTCCAGGTAGAAAGCACTGTAGAATCTAATGTTTATTCCACTGGAAAAGTAAGAAAACAATTTTCCATAAACCAAAGGAAATAACTTCTCTTTTTCTCAACCATTTACAGACTCTAGGGAACTAAGATACACTGAAAGAGGTAGCAGCGAACAAAACAAATTATAGCGCAAATTATAACGGGTGATCAGGGAACATAGGGATGCTTACTTGCCTACAGTTTCAAAAACACAACTCGGCTATATTTAAGATTCCTATGAGACCAAACTTCTACTTACATTCTAGTTTAGTGGAAAATAAAATTTTTTTGGAAAAATCAAGAGTAAACATTGCCAAGGTAGTTCATATAGAACTAGGATTCCAAGAAAGGCCATTCAGAAAAGTCTGTCTTTTCCATTTTTTCAACTAAGGGGGAAAATGTGTATATCTTCTTTTCTGGAAATAGGAGAATAGTATAAGAATAAAGTTTTGTATTTCATTCACTCATTCATCCATTCATTTATTCAGTCTATTTTAATTTAGAACCTATTCTGTGTCAGGCACTGTTGAGATTCAGAGGTGAACAGAATAGAAGTAAACCCTGCCCTGAGGACACTTAAAGTATAAATGTACAATTAAAGGATTGCTACTTATTATAGCTGCGAAGAAGGAGATGCCCTTGGTGCTCTGAGAACATATGGATAATGTGACCTAATTAGGACAGGGAGGATGTTCCTGAGGAAGAAACACAGAAGTTGCCATCTCAGAGGATGGAGCAAGGATGGAGCACGGATCTGGGTGAGCCATCCCTAAGGACAAATGCCCTCCATTACATGAGACCAGGCAATAAAGGGGAAGGTAGAGCGAGTGTGGAGGAGCGCGTGGGAGGTTTCACAGTCCACACCGGGAATTAGTATCACACCACCATGGTCCACGTGCCATGCAACAGAACTTAGTTATCTGGGCTGAGTACAAAGGTGTGATATTGTGATTTACAGTAGAAATAGGATATAGTCTTCATCCCATTCCTGGTGCAGAGCTTCCAAAACCCTTGGAATTTCCTGTGGTAACAGTGATGAAGGTATCTTTTGTTATTTTAATGAGGTGACTTTCTGAAAGCCTGGCTGCGGGGGGAGGGGGAGGGGCGGGGTGGCGAGGTGGGGGAGCCAACCACTTGATTGAGAGGGCTGGAAACTTCAGTCCCACCTCTGACTCTGGGGAGGGGAGAGAGGCTGGAGGTTAAGTTCCATCACAAATGGCCAATGATTTAATCAACTCTGTCTATGGAATGAAGCCTCCATAAAACCCAGAAGGATAGGGTTTGGAGAGCTTCCAGATTGGTGAACAGGTGGAGATTCAGGTCCACTCAGAGAGGGCCTGGAAACTCCACACCTCTTCCCACATACCTTGCCCTATGCACCTCTTCCAGCTGGCTGTTCCTGAATTATTATTTTATAATAAACCACTTATCTAATAAGTAAAATGTTTCTCTGAGGTCTGTGAGCCACTCTCACAAATTCACCAGAAACTATCACAACACTGTAACACAACTGTACTTCAGTAAGATAAATTTTTTTAAAAAGTAGGCACGTAGTAAATGTTTGCTATTGTTAACTACATTACTACTGAAGACTGCTTTATCTTTGGATAATAAATGGCAAAAATTTCAGCTCGGTGCTTTGTGACCACCTAGAGGGGTAGGATAGGGAGGGTGGGAGGGAGGGAGACACAAGAGGGAAGAGATATGGGAACATATGTATATGTATAACTGATTCACTTTGTTATAAAGCAGAAACTAACACACCACTGTAAAGCAATTATATCCAATAAAGATGTAAAAAAAAAAAAGACAAAAATTTATTTTACTCCAATTAATTAGAAATATCTACTAATGAGAAAACCCCATTCCAAGAATGTTTTAACAAACTGGAGTTTTCCTGTATACTTTGTGATCCAAAGTAATCTTCTGACTTAACCACCCCCAGAGAGATTATAAGATGCCGAGACAAAACGCTGTTCCTGGGACGGTCTGAGAATTACGAGGAGCTCGCCACAGAGGAGACGCAATAGAAATGGGCTGAGAGCAGTGTGAGGCCCTGGCACCTCCACCCATGCAAGAGAAGCACACACTGCCCGTGGGAAACCTTTCCCCAAGTTCTGTGGCAGAATTCCATTTCCATTCTTGAGAAGGGCCAGTATCCTAGGGTGAGTCAATTTCTAGGAACAAGTCCAGGTTAGAGGTGCAGCTTCGGGAGTCCAGGGCAGCAACATTTAGGTCAGGCTGAGTCCTCAGCCAGGGAAATCAGCTTGCATGCAAACAAGAAAGATGAGCAGCGACAGGACAGCCAGGAGAAAGGACTGGCATGGAGCCTAGAGCAAGATGGGCCCAGATTACTAGGGTAGAGGAAGATCAAAGTGGAGGGTGATGAGCAAGGCTGCTCTGGGAAACCCTGGAAGGAATGCCACCAAATAAGCATATGCCAATCATGGCCTTTAGACAGCTCTGCGTTCTCAGAAACAGCTGAATGCTAACCAGGGACAATCCCTTTAGGTAGGGTGACCTTTCATCCTCCTTGGCCTGGGACTGTCTTGGTTTACAATTGCTGTCCCAGCAAAATTATTCATGGTGTCCCTTTTGACTTACAAAAGTATCCTGGCTTGAGAAAAACAACCCTTGATTTGCTAAAGCTGTGGACTCTTCTAGAAAAGCTGAAATCACTGACCAGATTCAGAGGCACTCAAGACATCTCTGGCCCATGTGAAGAAGAGCCTCTGGGCGACTTCTCTGGTGGTGCAGTGGTTAAGAGTCTGCCTGCCAATGCAGGGGACATGGATTCAAGCCCTGGTCCGGGAAGATCCCACATGCCGCGGAGCAACTAAGCCCGTGTGCCACAACTACTGAGCCTGTGCTCTAGAGCCCACGAGCCACAACTACTGAGCCCACGTGCCACAACTACTGAAGCCCGTGCTCCTAGAGCCCATGCTCCACAACAAGAGAAGCCACCACAATGAGAAGCCTGCGCACTACAACGAAGAGTAGCCCCGGCTCTCCGTAACTAGAGGAAGCCCGTGCGCAGCAAGGAAGACCCAGTGCAGCCAAAAATAAATAAATCAATTTATTTTTTTAAAAAATCTTCCATGGTTGAAAACATCATACATTGGTGATTGTTTTCTGTAAGCAATCATAAGGCACGAAGAAGAATAATGAAAAAGACGGTTAAGAGGAAAAATCAGAATCAAGGTGTGGCTATAATAGGAAAAAATTGATTTTCTGTAGTTCATGAAATAATGAGAAGTGATAGGGGAAAAAGTAGTGTCTTAATAAGTTGAGAAACATTATACACAGAACTCTGCGGAAGGGAAAATAAGCCACCATGGGCTCCCCGAGAATTTAGCATTAAGAAGTTACAGGATACTGAGTTTTCCAGAGAAGAAAGCAAAATCTTTCATTTTCGGATGGCTAGTGCCCAGTATAGAGAATAGCATATAGTAATCACCCAAAAAATGTTTGGAGGATGAAACAAGAGCAAATTGGTTCCATTATCTTGCTGGAAGACAATATTTATGCCTCCAAATATATAAAAGCGATGCAGACAGCATTTCATATATTACTATATCATGATGTCATTTGTTTACCATTCCTGAAGTCTCTTTAATGAACTCAAAACCCAATCTCATCTTTTAATTTAGAAATGATCAAAATTTTTAAATACAAAAAGTACAAGGGATAATGTAACAATCACCAACTTTTTTAGGACTCAAACACAAAAATGTATAGTTGATATTCACTAACATCATAGTAGGCAGGACAAGAAAAAGTACCCAAAATGCACTTCGAAAAATAGAGTCCTTTCCTATCTGGCTGACTCCTTAACTTTCTTCCTTTTTTTTTTTTTTTTCCCCTGTTTGTATATTCACCTGACTCTTCAAATTACACCTTTTAAAACTTTGCTTTTACTTTGTGCCTTTGCCTGGCCCTTGGAAAGACTTGTGTAATTTGGTGTTAATGGCATATTTTGGACTGTAATCTCCACCTCACTTATTTGGAGTACATTTTTCTCCCAAATTTCTCTTCCTTTCCATTCGGCCCAAGCTGCAAATAATAATAATTTCCTCCAAACTCTCACCTTGATGGCTCTTTTATGCACTCCATCTTACTCCCAGCTATGTCCCCCAACCAGACCCTGCAGAATAAAAACAACAAAAAGCCTCTCATTTTAAGGGAGAATCAGGCCATTATGCTATGTTATTTTACTGTATTTAGATATTATGTTTACCATGTTCTAATGTTTCATGCTTCTTGGCATCAAAGAACATTCCTTTATTGTGACATTTTCAAATGAAAACTACGTGACAGTAACAATTTCCAAAGAACTCTCATTTACCTTGGCAACACGTACCAGTAGTGGGGGAAAAATACATAAAGCCACGCTTTGAGCAAAACGCTACAATGATTATTTAGCAAACAAGCTCACATATTAGAACGGCAGAGGGAAGATTGCTTCTACAGACTAAATTACACTTTACACACAGGCACTGCTGAATGGTGTTCTACAGAGGTTACACTTAAATTATAGCTCTTGCTAAGCAAACATCTCAGGGTTTGTGTGTGAATTTGAATTATGCATCTAACAGGCAGCATGTTTATGGAAAAAAGGTCAAGTCGATAGATTGCTAAATGGCTACAATATTTATAAGGGACAAAAATAGCTGGAGTGTTGGTCAATGAAGAAGCTTTGAGAGGGATCCCACTTCCTGTCCAGTAAGAATGGTTGGGCAATTCTGGACCACGTGAGCGATCAACCTTTGGCTTCATTTAGAAGCAGCCAAAACTTGTTTTAGTGCTTTCTCTTTAGAAATATAATTTGATACTTTTTGCTTGGAAATTCTGAAAGCGGAAAAGCACCTTGTGGTGACTTCCAATTTTATTCTAATTCCTAGAAATAAGGCGAATCTATATGACCTAATTCAGGGAAAGAGGCTGTTAGGCAGTAGAAACAGGCAAATCAGGTAAAAGTGGGGGAAAAAATGACCTAAGGAAAAGGCATTCAACCTCTTCGGAACCTGCCAAGCTCCCCAAAACATTCTAGAGAACAACTGAGTATGCTGCAGCGGAATGTGTCTTATCTGTATTCGTGTAAATACATCCTTCATAAAGGCGAAAGAAGGGACAAAATGGCCTTCACGGTCCCATATAACTCTAACACCGTGTGATTCTATCGCTGATATGTTATGCATTTTGCTATCAATAGCCCTTGGGAAGGTTACGATCTTCCTTTCCTAAGACTGACAACTCTTCTGCATGTTGGAAATCCAAGTCAAGTGTCTGCTGCAGGAAGTACAGGTTTACCATGGAGCAGTGTGATGTTGGCAACGTTTCAATCTACTCATCAGAGAACAAACATGTCTCATGGTCCCCAGTCCTCCCTTGATAAAGAAGATGAGGAAGTAGGAATTGCTGGCCAACACTCTATACAGGTCAGCAAAGAGCCCAGAAGAAAATAACTGGGCAAAACCAAGCTGTGAAACTCCTGCCATTTGATAGTCTAGAACATTTACAGGTGCACCCAGCTCCCCTTCTATACATATGTGTGTGTGTTTTAGATTTTAAAAGTGGTCTGGGGCTTCCCTGGTGGCGCAGTGGTTGAGAGTCTGCCTGCCGATGCAGGGGACGCGTGTTCGTACCCCGGTCCGGGAAGATGCCACGTGCCGCGGAGCGGCTGGGCCCGTGAGCCATGGCCGCTGAGCCTGCGCGTCCGGAGCCTGTGCTCCGCAACGGGACAGGCCACAACAGTGAGCGGCCCGCGTACAGCAAAAAAAAAAAAAGTGGTCTGTACGATTGAAATTTATATAACATTCTTCAAATGACAAAATTACGGAGATGGACAACAGATGAGAGATATACCAAGGGTGTGTGGGGTAAAAGAAAGGAGACGGACGAAGGGGTCTCTGGCTATAAAAGGATCCTTGTGGTGATGAAACTGTTTTTATCTTGAGTGTAGTGGTGGTCACACGAATTTACGCGTGTGATAAAATTGCACAGAACTTCTTCCAGAAGCTGGAAGAGGCGAGGAAGGACCCTCCCCTCAAGGCTTTGGAGAGAGTATGACCCCACCAACATCTTGATTCTGGATGTCTAGCCTTCAGAACCATGAGAGAATAAATTTATATTGTTTTAAGCCATGAATTTTGCGGTCCTTTGTTGCAGCAACCCTAGGAAATTAAAACAACTAAATATACACACATACACAAATGAATACATTTAAAACCTGGTGAAATCTGATGAGGTCAGTGCATTGCATCAATGCCAATTTCCTGGTTGTGATATTGTACTATAGTTGTGCAAGAATTACTATAGGGGGAAAGTGAAGATTTTCAGGCTCTCTTTATATTATTTCTTACAACTGCATGTAAATCTACAACTGTCTCAAAACAAAAGTATAAAAAAGTGCTCTGACTTCAAGTGCATTGGTTCCTCAATACATCCTCAGGAAGTAGTCCAGGGAGCTAAATCATTTAACCGCAGTTTAAAAATGAGAAAGTTGGGACTCAGAGAAATTAAACAAATTTCCAAAATTGGTAAGAATACTGAAAAATTCAGTACCTCAATCACAGCAGTCCATCTTGTTTTGCTATGCTATGATTTTCATGTCCGTTTAAATTCATTCAGGTTAACAAAGATTTCAGATAGAGAGGGGGAACTTTCACAAGGTCGCAGAACCAATATTGATTGTAGAGGAAAAGAGAAAAAACTTGGGAGAAGAGGTATAGCACACCCTGCCTGTTTTTTTCCCAGGGAAAGAGGATCAGACACTCTATGTATGCATCGTAAAGCAGGGATGCTGAGGAGAAAGCTGGCTCCAAGGCTGGTCACTGAGAAGAGGCATCATATCCCACCACTCCAATTTCCTTTTACATGTAAATGAAGAAAAAGCAGACTGCCGTGGGCTTAAGTCATGTGAAGATCCCTCAGAAAACCCCAGCCAGATTAAGACAGGAAGCTGTAAAAAAACGAAGAGATATGAATCAAAGCATCTAGAGTTTATTTACCACCAAACCCCAGAGCACTAGTAGAGCTTACACAAGATATCACTTCTTAATTGCATTCAAAACTGTCAGAAACGGGGAGCAATTTGTCAGCCTTATTACCTGTGCTAGACAGCTACTGTGCAAGGTTCTCAGGGCAGAGCACACAGAAAACAGCAGCAGCTGGACCATAATTCTGGAGATAAATGACTCAGGGGATGAAAACTCTCCTAGTTCTTGCCTGGGCTTAACAGGAAAATGGGGAGACATGCACCAAATTATGTTCAGATTCATGTGTAGATCAGAAGTAGAAAAAAGACTACTGGTGCTAGTTACCTTGAATTATCACAGATCTTTTTATTCTCAAAGGGTGTGATGCATGTGGAAAGCCCGGATTAGATGTATTAAAGCAAATAAATCATGATGAAGGGTAAACACTTCTCCTAAGGTGGAAAAGGATTACAAGTCTTCATAAACTAGGGTTTGAGAAAATCTTTTCAGTCCTTCAGGTTTCTATAGCCATCATCCAACCAGTCTTTTTGAAGTAAGGTTTTCATGGGATGACAATTCGGTTCTTCTGGTCAGCTCTCTTCTCCAGGCAGAGCAGAGAAACTGTTCACATGCAATCTGCAAATACTGAGCTGGCACAGGAAATCCAGAACAGATTCCTGTGGACATTTTTTTTCTCCCTTTAAGGAAGCCCCTTTGTTTTCTTGTAATTGTATCTGATGAGAGGAAATACAGAAGTCAATGGAGAGAAGCCAGTCGGAATCTGCGTGCAGGCTTATTGTTTATTGACTCATAGGCTACCTGCCCTGAGACAAATATAATTATGAAGCAATTATCCTATGTCCCTCAGGGGGACAAAAAGATCCAGGGACACATTATGTCCTCCTGTTTAAGTTTGCAAAGACTGTAAATTCAGATGGTTATAGTTGCAGCATTAAGGAAGAGGTTGGCAAATTATACATGTTTCACTGAGAATTCAATTGTCATTTTGTTTTACACACAAGTATTTCTCAAAATTTAATGGGCAAGTGAATCACCTGAATATTCTGATTCAGAAGGTATGGGGTAGGGTTGAAAATTCTGTGTTTTTTCCTTTTTAATCATTTAACTTTTTTTAAATTTTAATAGTTTTTTTTTTTTTGGCCACGTGGCATGTGGGATCTTTGTTCCCTGACCAGGGATCAAACCAGTGTCCCCTGCACTGGAAGCTTGGAATCTTAACCACTGGACTGCCAGGGAAGTCCCTTAATTTTAATAGCTTTATTGAGATATAATTGGCATACAAACATTGTATGTTAATGTGTACAACTTGGTGTTTTGAAGCATATGCGTTGTGAAATAATCACTACAACTGAGCTAATTAATATGTCCATCACCTCCACATAGTTGCCATTTTCTTTTTTTCTTTCTTGTGTGTGTGTGTGTGTGTGTGTGTGTGTGTGTGCGCGCGCGTGATGAGAAGACTTCATTTAAGATCTAGAGTCTTAACAAATTTCAAGTACTACACAGTACCATATTGTTAACTACAGTCACCATGCTGGTCCATTAGATCTCAAAAACATATTCATCTTGCATAACTGAAATTTTGTACTCTTCGACCAGCATCACCCCATTTCCCTCGCCTCCACCCCCAGTCCCTGGCAATTATCATTCTGTTCTGCTGCTCTGAGTTTTACTCTTAAGATTGCACATATAAGTGACATGATACAGTACTTGTCTTTCTCAGTCCAATCTATTTCGTTTAGCATAAGGTTCATCCACGTTGTTGTAATGGCATGATTTCCTTCTTTAAAAAGGCTGGATAGGGCTTCCCTGGTGGCGCAGTGGTTGAGAATCCGCCTGCCAATGCAGGGGACACGGGTTCATGCCCTGGTCCGGGAAGATCCCACATGCCGCGGAGCGGCTGGGCCCGTGAGCCATGGCCGCTGAGCCTGCGCGTCTGGAGCTTGTGCTCCACAACAAGAAAGGCTGCGATAGTGAGAGGCCCGCGCACCGCAATGAAGAGTGGACCCCGCTTGCCACAACTAGAGAAAGCCCTCGCACAGGAACGAAGACCAAACACAGCCAAAAATAAATAAATAAACTAAAAAAAAAAAGGCTGGATAACATTCCATTTCATGAGTGAGTGTGTGCGTGTGTGTGTGTGTGTGTGTGTGTGTAGACAGAGAGGTGAGGTGGGAGGGAGAGAGAGACAAAGGGAACAGAGGGAGAGCAAAGATGGCAAAACGTTAGCAGTTCTCGATTCTCGCGGTACATCTACGCCACATTGCCTCCATCCATTCATCCACTGACAGATGTTTAAGCTGTTCCCAGATCTTGACCATGGTGAACAGAGCTGCAATAACCGATGCTGCGGATTCTCAGACCACACTTTGTGCACCAAAGTTTGAGTGCACAGCATCTGGAATACAGTCACTGTTAACAAGAGGGCTATGCAAGTCTTTTCTTTCTCAGCTAGGTTTCTTTGTTTCCGCAATTTTATTACGAACGTGAAACGTACACAGAAGTTGGAAGAAAAATACAATGAACCTGTACACCCACCAACTAGAGTCAAGAACTGTTCACATTTTGCTCCCCCCTTTCACCTCTCTGCCTCTCTTTCTACCCCCTGCATAGATACATAGATGTTCTCCAAACCACATAAAGCTGCAGACATCACGACGCTTCACCCATAAATGCTTCATCACGCATCTCCTAAGAGGATAACTTCAATGCAATTATTCCACTTCAGAGAGTAAACAGTAATTCCAACTCTGTAACCCTTACTTATAGCCAGCCCATTTTCAAATGTCCCCAGTTGTTCCCAAAATGCCTTTTATAACTACGTTATAAAAGAACAAAGATCCAGCCAAGCTTCAGGCATTGCCTTGGTCATTATAGAACAGTCCCTCAATGTTCTCTCTCTCTCTCTCTCTCCCTCCCTTTTAAATTTTCCATGACAGTGACTTTTTGAAAAATTCAGACCACTTGTCTTTGAGGATGTCTCATAGTCTACATTTGCCTAACCGTTTCCTCATGGTATTATTGAATTTTGACTTTACATGAAAATTATGCCTAGACACTTAAAGGATTCATTCAAGTTGAATATTTTTAACAAGTTAAACATTTTTGGCAAGTCTACCTCACAGGTGTTGCACGCTTCATATTGCATCACATCAAGAAGTTCATAAAGTCGGGTCATCCCACCATTCTCAATGTTAACTTTGTTCACTTGGTTGCAGTAACAACCCAGATCTCTCTATTATAAAAGTGCATTTTTTCCTTTGCAATATGATAGGCAGTAATTAGTCTGTAAGGTGCTGCTTCAGCCATTTTTGAATATCCTGCTTCCAAACAAGTTTATCTAATGGCTTTAGCGTCATTTGCTGACGCTGACCTGGATCAAAATGGATCGTACATTTCATTGTAGATTGAAAATGGTGATTTTCTAAATAGATACAGTGAACAGAGCGGTGGTTACTAAAAGGGAAGAGGCAGGAAGGGAAGGGTTTAAATGGGTAGAGGGGGTCAACTGTACGGTGATGGATGGAAACTAAACTTTTGGTGGTGAACACGTACTGTACACAGAAGTTGAAATACAGTGTTGTGCACATGAAACTTATATAATGTTATAAACCAATGTTACCACAATAAATAAATAAACAAATACACAAATATATAAATAAATGTTTTAAAAACCATAGTAACAAAAAAGCAAATGGTGATTTTCTAGTTCTACCAGTTCTTCTTATTTATTAACTAGCATTCCCCTGTAATAGTCAGTCCCTCCCCTCTCACCCACCCTACAGCCCTATCACAGTGGACTCATGACATTTTGTTCATTTCATACATTGAAATTGACCACAGTCATTATTCTTTTCTGTGTTCAAATTGTCCCAGATTTGCTCAGTGAGAGCCCCTTCAAGCTGACTTTTGTGTTCCTTAAACATAATATCATTTGTCTTTGAGTGCTTCCTTATTTTCTAGCATAAGCTGTTCTAAGCTCATCTTGTTCTTTTCTAGCCCAGTCTTGGAATCCTCCATGTCTCCAAGAAGCCCTGGTTGCTCTAATGGAGGATGAGACACTAGATGTGCTCAATGCTCCTCAGGTATCATTGTTCCCAGGTATGTTCAGTGACAGAGGTTGGAAAAAAAAATTTTTTTAATTGAAAGTTCATATTGGTAATTCTCACTTGAATTTAAATGACAGGAATTAAAAAATTTTTACATTTTATTCTCTTATTTAAAAACCTTAATATATTTACTTATTTCCTTTATCCTGCAATATATCTTTTAAAGTTTCAAAATTACAATTGTTACTACTAACTATAACTATTGTGTGAAGTTTAAGATTTCTTTGCAGTCCTTTTTGATCTTATAGCATATTCTGCTAAAAGTGTGCGAAGTAGTGGGTTCAAAAGTTACTTGAGATAATTACTTTCCCTAACAGTTTAACATAGATTTCGGTTTTTTGTTTGGCTTTTGGCCGTACTGCACGGCATGTAGGATCCTAGCTCCCCAACCAGGGATTGAAGCCGTGCCCCCTGCAGTGGAAGCCCAGAGTTTTAACCACTGGACTGCCAGGGAAGTTCCAAAACATGTGTGTTTTAAAAGTCAAAAGTGGATTCTCAGGGAAGTCCCAGCCCATTTCCCACCCCCATTGGTAACCAATTTCCCTAATTGCTAGTTTATCTTTCCTGTGTTTCTTTGGGGAATAAAAGGAGTAAATTCATCTATTTATTCTTATTTCCCCTCCTTTCCTTTATTTTTTTGGGGGGGTGTCATTTATTATTATTATTATTATTATTATTATTGAGGTATAGTTCATCTACAACTCTATATTGGTTTCAGGTGTACAACACAGTGATTCACAATTTTTATAGGTTACACTCTATTTAAAGTTATTATAAAATATTGGCTATAGTCCATGTGCTGTACAGTATATGCTTGTAGCTTTTTATTTTACACATAGTAGTTTGTACCTCTTCATCCTTTCCCTCTTTTCTTATACAAAATGTAGCAAACCATTTATTCTGCTCTATGACTTGTCCTTCCCCCTTAAAATGGTATCATAGAAATCAGTAGACGTCAGTTCATAAATATCATCTTCATTTCTATCTTAACAGCTACCTAACACTTCATGTTTATGATATATCACAGTTTATTCCAACAGGCCTCTATTGAAGGACATTGGAGTTGTTTCCAATCTTTTGCTATTACAAATAATGGTGTAATTAATAACTTCCTACATATTTTCTTTATATTTGTTTAGGAGTATTATCAGGATAGACTCATTGACTCTAGATCAAAAAATAAATACATATGCAGTTTTATCAGATATTGCCAAATCCCTCTCCGTAAGGGCTGCACCTTTTCAGATTACCACCACCATGGACGAGTGCCTCTCTCTCCGGTCTTGCCAACACACAGAGCAAAACTTGCAAAAAGTGTTTGCCTATTTTAAGCATGATAGATGAAAAATGATATTTCAGTGGAATTTTTATTTGCATTACTGTGAAGAGTAAGGTTAAGATCTTTCATGTGTTTAAGAGCAGCATTCCTCACTTTACCTGTAATATTTCTGTTTATGTCTTTTATTCTTTTTTTCATTATATTTTCAGTCTTTTTCTTCTAATTAGTATTGCTATATGGATGTCAGACAATGTAGACTTCATGGCAAAAAAAAAAAATTACCAGAAATAAAAAAGGGAGATTTCTTTCTTTCTTTTTTTTTTTTTTTTTTCCTTTTTTGGCCATGCCAGATGGCATGTGGGATGTGGGATCTTACTTCCCCAACCAGGTATCAAACCCGTGCCCCCTGCAGTGGAAGCATGGAATCTTAATCACTGGACAGCCAGGGAAGTCCCAAGAAGAGAGATTTCTTAAAGGTAGTGGGTCCATTTTACCTTGGAAAATAGAACAATTCTAAATCACATTCACATAATAATATAGCTTAAAAATACATAAAGCAAAAAAATGGCTGAAGTAGACACACCCACAAACTGAGTGGGAGATTTTAACACACTTCTCTCGGTAAGGGATAGAATAAGGAAAAAAGTCATCAAATATGTAAAAGGTTTAAATGTTAGAGATGATCTGACTGACATGCAGAAAACACTGTATCCATACAGTTGTAGAATACACACGTGTATTAAATGGTGGGCAGGGGAAGTCCCAAAATATTATATACACATGACTCTCTTCTCATAAAGTATAAAACAATTAAAATAAAGATACATAATTTTAGGTATATGTATAAATGCAATAAAACTATACGAAAAGGGAAAAAAGACATAGAATTCAGGATGATAGTGTCCTCAAGTGCAGGGAGAAAGCGAGAGAAGACAGAGAGGCCATAGCGTTAGATGAAGACGGTCAAGGTCCCAGCTTTCATGTGAGATGGTAGTTTTACAAGAGCTTTTTATATTAAATAAATAATCTAACAAAAAAATGTGAGTTGATGGTATGTCATGAACCATAGACTATGATTAATCCACTTTAGTGCATTTGAGACCTAGGGAAAACAAACAGAAAATAAATAAAAGAAGCTTCCAATCCATGAAAGCTAATAAGAGAACGATATCCAAAGAAAGGAGAAGAAGAGAGATCAATAAAGATAAAAATAGACGTTAATGAGATAAAATAATAACAAAATGAAAACAGTAGAATTGATCAATGGGGAAGAAAAGCTTGTTCTTTGAAAAGATCAATAACAGAGACGGTCCTTTGAGGAATATAATCAAGAAAACAAGAAAGGCCACAAGTGTGCCAGGAGATGTACTAAATATGCAACCAATCAGAATTTATCTTACAAAAACGTTATTCAAATTTTCTGGTCTACAGAGCACTAGGGGAGGGAAAGGGAAAAAATAAAAGTGGCTATTTTTCTAGAGTCAGTGATCATAATTCAAGCTCCATTGTTCGAGAGTCACTTTTCGAGTGATTTCCAAACACTTTGCATATCTTTATATGCATGTCATTTTTACACCTTGGATTTTTTTTTTTTTTTTTTTTTTTTTTTTTTGCGGTACGCGGGCCTCTCACTGTTGTGGCCTCTCCCGTGGCGGAGCACAGGCTCCGGACGCGCAGGCCCAGCGGCCATGGCTCACGCGCCCAGCCCCTCCGCGGCACGCGGGATCCTCCCGGACCGCGGCACGAACCCGTGTCCCCTGCATCGGCAGGCGGACTCCCAACCACTGCGCCACCAGGGAAGCCCTACACCTTGGATTTTACATCAGCCTCTATGGCACCGTGATAATCTGAGAGACCACACATGCCAGCTCTGGATCCCCAAGCATCTGTTTTGCACTCAGAGGGAATGAGGGGATTTATTGGAGGAGCTCCAGGTATTCCTCATTATTACATTTCCTTTTTCCTGTTTGTAATGCAAACAGGAAGAATCATAATTGCTTTACCTTTGCCCATTAAAACATGCTATTAAAAATCATGTTAATGAATAGATATTACTATCTGGTAATGACTGCTCTGACCTCCTATCTAACAGCTCCGTTTATGTCTTGTTTGATGAAAGTTCTCTGCATCTGCAAAGCAAAAGGGCAAACTGATTTATGAACAAGACTTATTGTCACAGCGGCAGATTTGTATAATGAGAAATATATTAAATCTAATGAAGGGAGAGCGTGCCTACCAAGCCAGCAAGTCTGCGTTGTGATTAAGTGATTCAATATCCCTCAATGGCTTAATTTAGGCAATGCACCGGGGTATGTAGCCACTGCCAGACCCCTTTGCTCTAACGGCAAATGCTAAGCAATGCTGCATAGTTGTGCATATGTATTGGGTTTTTAAGGTGTGATGATAAAGTAAGGTGTCACCCTCAGACCTCTACATTAACATGATGAATCCCAAAGATGCAAACGTCCTACTGATAGAGAACAAGGAAGCTCTATCAACCATGTCATCTTTTAATATCTGCTTACAGTAAAGCATTTACTTTAAAAGAGACACATCCTTTCACCTTTTCGACTAAGACCAGCTTACAGCATCTGACAAACACTAAATGCACCCCACCTTAATTCCCTCTCTGGTCCTCAGCAGAGATCAGACACAGGACAATCAGCCATGGGCTCTGGTTTTCAAACAGGAGAATGCCAGCTATTATGTCATTGTTTACATTTACACACTCAATACAATAAGCAATGTCATGGAAGAGATTCGAAAGCGACAGTGATCCTGCCGGGGCTCAGCAGTCACTTCTGCAGTTTGGAACAAGTCCAGTTTCCAGCTGTTTCTCACTAGTGTGACTATATAAAGCAAAACCCTGTAAACTTCAGTTAGAGAGAGTTGAATTCTGCATTAAAAAATAGCGTGATTCCAACACAATGCTCTTGGGATACATGAACCTGCTCAACCCACACCATGCAGAGGAAAATAGGCTGTCTTAGGCCCTCAGTGCCACGCAGAAAAAAATATTCAGCAGTCTGAGAGTCTGCAAGTAATGGATTCAAAAAGTCTCACGTTTTTCCCACCCCTTTATTTCCCTCTAGGAGAAAAAATATCTCAGAAGTACTAGCACCAGAATTATGAAACTAGAAGAAAATAACCACTTACTTGGGTGTCCAGCAGGCTTAATAGGAAAAGTGGAGTTTCCATTGCCTTGGGTATCCATTCTGATGACTCAAGAACAGAGAGAGATATAACATAATATTATATATATCTATATTTATAATAACTGGAAGAAAGAAAGGAAATGTGACTTCTACATGAAGCAGGTAGTTGGAAAAAAAAAGCTGTCACACATACCAAAGAAAGGCTAAGCATAGGTCTCAGCTTCCACTTTTGGAATTCCCTAGACTGTTGGATTCCTCTAGGTCTAATGAAACTATCTGAACTGTTTGATGTGGGGAATATAAACAACTTAGATCTGGGGACAGTCAGGCTGAAATTAGGGTCCTATTCTGCAACATACTATCTATGTGACCCTGATTGCACTCTCTATTCCTTAAGGAGTTATTATTCCTAATAATATCATCATTTCTGAGATACTTCTGCTAATGAAATAAAACAAGAGAACACATTTGTTTATTAATAATTCCTCACTAAGCGTTAAGGAAGATGGGTCCTGGTACTAAAGAAGCTTTTTTGGATGAGGAATATAGGAGGTAGGGGATGACATGCGAATGCGGAAATAGAAGCAGGAAAAGAGATCAACTGCTCTGCATAAGTCAGTCATAATAGACTGAGAGGCCTCGGGGAAGGCCTGTAAGACACACGTGGAAACTGCAGCAGCTGAGAGTTAAGTCTGATGTGGAAAGAGAAAAGAGGTTTTAAGAAGAGGCAACTGATAGCTGGGTTACACCATGAATACCACCACATCGGGTTATAAGTAAAAGGGCTTCAGAAACCTGAAGCCCTATAGAATAACTATCAGGTACAACGTGAGCCCCTCTGGCATGAGTCTTCGTAGGGGCCAGACTGTTTACCTAGAAGGGCTACTGTTCCTGAGAAGTTAGTACTTGATATAAATAGAAATTTTCATTTTTTTCCAAGTCACATCATTTCCATTCACCCCAGGAAACAGCAAATTCACTTCCAAATGTTTCTGAAAGTAAGTCAGGTGCTGAAGGCTCAAACACAACAATGCAGGTAGTTTAGTCTCAGGGACTCGGTAAGACCTTTCTCAGTACTCAGATATAGCTACTAACTCTTACAATGTAAACCATGCTTACTATGTACCAGACACTCTTCTAAGTGCTTTACATGTATTAACTCATTCACTCTTCACTGCAAACTTATGAGATAGACATTATTGTTATCCCACTTAACAGGTGAAGAAAGTCAGGTATGTAAAGATTAGATAAGAGCCCCAAAGATACACAATATCTGGTGGAATGGAATTCAAATCCCAAGAGCCTGCCTCTTAAATACTAGACTATACTGCCTTTCTATATCTACGTTAAATAGATGGAAAGACAGATAGGTAAAAAATACAGGTTCAAACAGACATATACATACATAGGAATAAAACTTAGATATAGAAATACAAAAACAGAAACAAATATAGATATGGAAACAGAAATACAGACACAGATTTTTTTTAACACCTTTATTGGAGTATAATTGCTTTACAATGGTGTGTTAGTTTCTGCTGTATAACAAGGTGAATCAGCTATATGTATATATATATATATCTCCCCATATCCCCTCCCTTTTGCGTCTCCCTCCCACCCTCCCTATCCCATCCCTCTAGGTGGTCACAAAGCACCGAGCTGATCTCCCTGTGCTATGTGGCTGCTTCCCACTAGCTATCTATTTGGTAGTGTATATATGTCCATGCCACTCTCTCACTTCGTCCCAGCTTCCCCTTCCCCTTCCCGTGTCCTCAAGTCCATTCTCTACGTCTGCATCTTTATTCCTGTCCTACCCCTAGGTGCTTCAGAACTTTTTTTTTCTTTAGATTCCATATATATGTGTTAGCATATGATATTTGTTTTTCTCTTTCTGACTTACTTCACTCTGTATGACAGTGACATACTCTTTCTGACTTACTTCACTCTGTATGACATCCACCTCACTACAAATAACTCAGTTTCGTTTCTTTTTATGGCTGAGTAACATTCCATTGTATATATGTGCCACATCTTCTTTATCCATTCATCTGTCGATGGAAACTTCCATGTCCTGGCTATTGTAAATAGAGCTGCAGTGAACATTGTGGTACATGACTCTTTTTGAATTATGGTTTTCTCAGGGTATATTCCCAGTAGTGGGCTGGGTTGTATGGTAGTTCTATTTTTAGTTTTTTAAGGAACCTCCATACTGTTCTCCATAGTGGCTGTATCATTTACATTCCCACAAACACTGCAAGAGGGTTCTCTTTTCTCCACACCCTCTCCAGCATTTATTGTTTGTAGACTTTTTGATGATGGTCATTCTGACCGGTGTGAGGTGATAGATACCTCATTGTAGTTTTGATTTGCATTTCTCTAATGATTAGTGATGTTGAGCATCCTTTCATGTGTTTGTTGGCAATCTGTATATCTTCTTTGCAGAAATGTCTATTTAGGTCTTCTGCCCATTTTTGGGTTGGGTTGTTTGTTTTTTTGATATTGAGCTGCATGAGCTGCTTGTATATTTTGGAGATTAATCCTTTGTCAGTTGCTTTGTTAGCAAATATTTTCTCCCATTCTGAGGGTTGTCTTTTTGTCTTGTTTATGGTTTCCTTTGCTGTGCAAAAGCTTTTAAGTTTCATTAGGTCTCATTTGTTTATTTTTGTTTCCATTTCCCTAGCAGGTGGGTCAAAAAGGATCTTGCTGTGATTTATGTCATAGAGTGTTCTGCCTATGTTTTCCTCTAAGAGTTTTATAGTGACAGACATAGATCTTAATGGGCCACTAGAGGAAAAAATATATACAAGTCTGTAAATAGAAAGAACTAGGGGAGAAAGGATGCTGAGAAACACCAAAAGTTACCATTTGTTGGTTCATTCGAGAAGCTTGAGACTTTGTATTTGTTTTCATTTCTGACATATGAACATAAAAAAGAATTTTTCAGGTTATGAAGTCTAATAAGATACGATTATGTCTGGAGGTGGTGAAATTTGGAGATACAAGGATTAGGAAAGTTTCTGCTTCTGACCATGATGTACTAACTATTACCAGACTTTCTCTCTCACTGTAAACAACTTCAAAACTGGACAAGAGTTTTCAGACATTGGACAACATGCAGCACAGAATGGTGATCCTTGAAAGAATAAAAACAAACAAGGTAAGTCCTACAATCGCCGCAGCTTTCTCTCAAGAGGAACTTTCCATTCTGTAACTCAGGGAAGGGAAGACCAGACAGAACACAACCGTCTCCTGGATTTGAAAAAATGGAGATGGGAGTCCAAGGACACTGAGGCAGCTGAAATCTGTGGGCCATGGTACTGACAAGAAGGAAGCTATTCAGAGAAAGAGACCCAGAAAACTGCCTAGGGGTCCCCATAAGTCTGTGGCTGAGTACTAAGCTGGGCATGTGTTGGGTGAAACTACATGAAGCAGAGCAAAGAACCACATCGCAATAGATGCAGAAAAAGCATGTGACAAAATTCAACATCCATTCATGATAAAAACTCCCAACAAAGTTGGGATAGAGGCAAGATATCTCAACATAATAAAGGCCATTTATGACAAACCCACAGCTAACATTGTACCCAACAATGACAAGTGGAAAGCTTTTCCTCTAAGGTTAGGAACAAAACAAGGAGGCCCACTCTCACCATTTCTGTTCAACATAGTACTAGAAGTCCTAGCCACTGCAGTCAGACAAGAAAAAGAAATAAAAGGCCTCCAAGTCAGGAGGGAATAAATACAACTGTCACTATTTGCAGGTGACATGATACTATACAGGGAAAATCGTAAAGATTCCTATCAGAAAGAAAAAGCAAGAAAACAATACCATTTAATGTTACATCAAAAAGAATAAAATACCTAGAAATAAATTTAGCCAAGGAGGTGAAAGACCATAAGACATTGGTGAAGAAAATTGAAGATGATAAAAATAAATGGACAGACATCCTGTGTTCATGGTTTGGAAGAATTAATATTGTTAAAAATGTCCATACTGCCCAAATTAATCTACAGATTTAATGCAATCGCTATCAAAATGACATTTTTCTAGAAGAAATTATCTTAAAATTTGTATGAAACCACAAAAGACCCCAAATAGCCAAAGAAATCTCGAGAATAAAGAAAAAAGCTGGAGGTATCATGCTCCCTAACATCAGACTATACTGCATAAACTACAGTAATCAAAACAGCATGGTACAGGCACAATAACAGACACACAGATGAATGGAACAAAATAGAGAGCCCAGAAATAAACCCATGCACATGTGGTCAATTAATCCACAACAAAGAATGCCAGAATATAAAATGGGGAAAAGTCTCTTCAGTAAGCACTGTTGGGAAAACTTAACAGCTACATGTAAAATAATGAGATTAGAACATTTTCACGTACCGTATTCAAAACTGCATTCAAAATGCATTAAAGACCTAAGTGTAAGACCTGAAACCATAAAACTCCTAGAAAAAAACATAGGCAGTACACTCTTTGACATAGGTCTTAGCAATATTTTATTGGATCTACCGCCTTAAGCAAGGAAAACAAAAGCAAAAATAAACAAGTGGAACCTAATCAAATTTAAAAGCTTTTACATGGCAAAGGAAGCCATCAACAAAACAAAAAGAATAACTTACTGAATGGGAGAAGATATTTGCAAATGATATGTCTGATAAGAGGTTAATAACCAAATTAGATAAAGAACTCATACAACTCAATATCAAAAAAAACAAACAACCCCATCAAAAAAATGGGCAGAGGGGCTTCCCTGGTGGCGCAGTGGTTGAGGGTCCACCTGCCGATGCAGGGGACGCGGGTTCGTGCCCCGGTCCGGGAAGATCCCACGTGCCGCGGAGCGGCTGGGCCCGTGAGCCATGGCCGCTGAGCCTGCGCGTCCGGAGCCTGTGCTCTGCAACGGGAGAGGCCACAACAGTGAGAGGCCTGAGTACCGCAAAAAAAAAAAAGGAATGATTTCAATGAGCCCAGACTCTTGCATCTTCCCATGCATAGAAAAGAGCTAACTTCATTAACTTGAGATGTCTGGTTTTCTTTAATTAACAGTCATCTTTTGATGTTTTTGTTGCAAAAATTCCTAGATACCCTGGTTCTTCCCTCACCTCTTGAGAGCAGTCCCTCAGAGAGATCTGAGAGGCTGTCTCCTGGGCTTAAGTCCTCAGCAAGTCCACCGAATAAAACATAGTTCTCA
The DNA here is from genome assembly GCF_003676395.1 of Aethalodelphis obliquidens. NCBI lineage: Eukaryota > Metazoa > Chordata > Mammalia > Artiodactyla > Delphinidae > Aethalodelphis > Aethalodelphis obliquidens. Next base: position 26,004,092 of record NW_020837969.1, on the reverse strand, counting down.
ACTTCTAGGTGGCGCATTTTTTTTCCAGTCGACACCCAAGTTCACAGGCAGAGCCAAGATGAAACCTTGAGCCGGTCTGATTTCCAGTTCTGCTCTCCCCTCAACCAACACCTTACTTTATGTTCCTTGACAGGAGAGGTGAAAACTGTGGAGTATTTTTTTTTAAACACCTTTATTGGAGTATAATTGCTTTACAATGCCGTGTTAGTTTCTGCTGTATAACAAAGTGAATCAGCTATACATACACATATATCCCCATATCTCCCCCCTCTTGAGTCTCCCTCCCACCCTCCCTATCCCACCCCTCTAGGTGGTCACAGAGCACCGAGCTGATCTCCCTGCGCTATGCGGCTGCTTCCCACTAGCTATCTATTGGTAGTGTATATATGTCCATGCCACTGTCACTTCGTCCCAGCTTACACTTCCCCCACCCCGTGTCCTCAAGTCCATTCTCTGCGTCTTTATTCCGTCCCTGCAGGGTATTTTTAAAAGCAGTTTCATTATCTTCAATTAAATACATTTGCTTGAACTACTCATTTTTAAGTTGTCAAACAGGAATCTCCCTCAATATGCTTTAATGAACACATAAAAGTCATTTGTAATGAACACATTGTTTATATGTCAATGGTGTTAGGAAGTGCTTGAAACTAGTTTGTTTTCTTAATTAGATTAAACAGGCTTCCTGCAATCTTCTTTACTTTATTGATTTACTTAATGAAACTTTTTTTCATAGAGAGTACAAATGTAAATTTCAGCTTGGCCTGTGAACAAATTATCTTAAATTCTGAATCAGCGGGGCTTTAATTAATGAGGCTTTACTCTGTATCACTAGTGGGGCACAAATATGTATTAGGTTAAAATGGTCATAATGAGAACCACTCTCCACTTGTAGCTAAGGAAGTGGCCTTGCTCAGCTCACTGGAGAAGGAATTGCTTTCCTTCCACTTCCAATCAGGTTACCCGAGGTGACTGCAGCATTACTACCAAAGGGCTCAGTTAGAAGCAAAATAGAGGTGATAGAAATTGAGGAAGACAAGGGATAAGGGAGGCCCTTGGAGAAGGAAGGGTTAACTGAAGCCCTACAGTTAAAGCAAACCTGTGGCAGGTCAGATCAGCAGGTGGTCGGAAGTTAAGGAGCAAAGGCAAGAAATTAAGTCGTTGAGATTTTAGTTGGAGTAACTGAAGCAGCCTCAGTGAAGCCATAGCAAAGGGGTGGAAATATGAAGATAGTGCCGGGGTGGCCCAGCTACAGCACCTCCCAAGCGGCCAGCTGGGGCTTCTGTAGTTCCAAACTATCAGCCCCACAGAGCAGATGAATGTTTACGGAGAGGTCACTTTTCCACGGGGTGGTATGAATAACATTATCTGAGGGTGTCAATACTCCTGGGCAGGACTACCTTCTGGGGAAACCTTAGGGGTACCTGGAGCAGATCCAAATGATCTAGACACCCAAGACTCATCCACCCACTTCTTCTCACCTCTAGGACATTGTCTAAAGGCTAAGCCAGATCACGGCCTCAGGATACTGGTAGTAAACTGGCAGGAGTCCAGTTACTCAGAGAGAGAAAAAGCTATGTAAAAAGCTGGGCATTAATTAATACTCGTCAACTGTGTGTTGGCTGTTTTCCTTGTGCCTAGTAGTGTGCTGAGCATTTTATAAGCATTATTTAATCTTCACCACCACCCAAATGTATAAGCACTACTAAATAGTTTTGGATATGAGGGAGCTAAAGCTTGGAAATTTCAAATAACTTCCTCAAGGCCACGCTACCAGTAAGCGGTAAAGCTGGAGTGGGTCTGACCTGGAGGTTGATATCAGAGTCAACAGTGAAACACACAGTGATGTGATATCGAGGAGAAAGAAGGAACCTGGAAGTCAGAGACCCTCAATCACAATTACAGAGCCCGTGAATGACTATGAAAGGCCACAGGGGACTTGAGGAATCCAAAGAACCAAAGGAAGACTTTAAGTGTCCTGAGGCAACTGTGGCCAGGGAATCACAAATGGCAAGCAACTGGCGTAAGCCAGCGTGAAAGGTGTGACCTAATCTGACAAAGGGTTTTTTGTCTCAAGGCAGGACCCTGTGTCCCAATGAGGACCGACCTAGACTCCACTGTTGAAGTAGGGAAGTGATGCCCGTGTGCCATGCATCCTGCTAAGGTCGAGGAGAAAATGGGATTATGGCAAATCCCAACAGGTGGCGCCAGAGAGCCTCCTTCTACACGTGGAAAATGAGCTGCCCCCACCGTTATCTACAGGGCCATCCCTTAGAGAAATAAAATGCTTTAGAAGAGGTTATTTACACTAGTGGTAGAATGGTAATAAGAATGTGAGAAAAAGCAGGTTTCTTTTAATAGGCGCAAAGGCGAAAGTGGTAGAATTAATTTCTTTAAGTCAGATTAAAGTTTGATTTTGTCCACTCCTAGCTCCCTCAAACTGTGTGAATTTATGGCTTTTTTATTTAGTAGATGGAAATTAAATAAAATTAATTTTTAAAAATAAACTTCTTAAAATGTGAAAGAAAAATAATAAAGTAGTGGTAGAAAACTTGAGTACCAGTGTTACCCTGACCTAGGCTCAAATCCTTTTTCTACAAGTCATTACCTCTGGGACCGGACTAGCAACTTCACCACTTAAAGCTCTGTACTCCCATCTGTAAAACAGTGACACTAAACACAGTAGTTTACTTCCTAAAGTTGTCATAAGGATTAAAATAAATCACATATACATGTATTGTATTAAAATAAATCATGTACACAAAATGCTTAGCCAAGTGCCCGGTACACAGTGCACATAAATGCTGGTGGTTACTATTATTTATGCTTTTCAATACTCTTTCCCAGTCACAGTTTCATATGAATTGGGAAAATCCGGTACCAGGCTCAGCAGACAAAAGTGAGAGCATGTATAAAACAGCAAAAATTTCCTGGCTCTGTCTCTGTTCCATTCCTCCAGTAAGTGATATTTCCAAACAGAGCTGGCAGGCCAGGAAAATAGCGTGCCAATGACCATTTACTGTTTCATCCGCCCAGGTGGAAAAGGATAACAGTGGAGACATTGTTCACTGAATTTTGAAATTTTTCAAAACTAAGCACAATGACCTATGTTTCATGCTGTCTCTTGGCAGAGATGCTGAGGAAACGTGAGACAGTAACCCCAAGTTAGCCTTCAGGAATTCTGAGTTCTTACTTTCTCAGTACTTACAATGTAGCAGAATTTAGAACAAGTCCCTAAGGCGTGTTGGTTGACACTTATAAATAACTGGCTTACGTGTAGCTATTTTAAGGTTGAACATGCACTATCTCCCTAACATACTGTAAACTCCTTAAGGACTAAAACTTTGACTGACCCTCTTGTCACTTTCCCTAGAGCATCTAGGATGGTGATGTGTGCATAAAAAGTACCCAATAAATATGTATTCATTCATTAATAGCAGGACTCAGGACTCAGAAAACAAATGCAATTTCATCCAGGTGGAGGGGACCTGTGAATCCTTTGTTTGTCCATCCCTAATAGCTGTAAGAAATGTGTGTGTGTGATTAAGAACTTTATGGGAGTAAGCAGGAATGATCAGGGTGCTTTTTCAATGCAGGAATCGGAATTCCAGTGCTGCTCCAGTGCAGCCCAATTGTACCAGGGGATAATGGACCGCCAAAGGATGCCTAGCCAGCATGACGCTAGAGCCCTCCAGTCTTGGAGCGCTTAGGTGCTGATTGAAGGGCAGTGATTTCTCTGCACCTCAGAGCAACCACCACTGTGGCTGAGAAGAGAGGGAATGGTATCCCTCAGTGCTGATCAAGAAAACCTGCTCTAGGAATCTCTGAGTATTAGATGTGACCGTCACAATCCGTAACTCCAAAGGCAATCGAATCTCCTTGCCTGGATGTGGGTTTAGAACTGCTGGCTGCAATGTGAAAGAAAAGATGGGCACTGGGGACACCTTCCAAGTCCAACACGATGATTTTATTATTCTCCCACTTACCATAGACTACAGAAGACAGTCTGGCACCAGGAGCAAGATATCATATAAAATTAAGCTCCTAAGAGTTGAAATTTTTAAAAGAGCCACTTGGCAACTCCTATTCCTTGCTTGTTGACAGTGTAAACTTTGCTTGGCAAGTTGAAAAGCTATACCAAACAAACGCTATCTGGCAATTAGAAGCACTTAAGTAAGCTAATATAATCAATTATGTCTTTTAATTTGCCAGGCAGCATTTACAGGGTTTAATTTTCTGCTGCTACACCTTCAGGTGGTGTTCAGATTCAGGTGGTGTTGGTAATCTAATAGAAAGATGCCCTGGTATTATCTATGCTGAATTCCCCATATGCACTTCCACCCAGACCAATACCCTCTGTATCCCATACTTAGAGGTGAAATGTTTGTATAGTGAAGAAAGAAAATCATAAGATGTTTATTCAATTATTTTATTTGACAACATTCATATCATCCACCTGCCAGTTTCCCCACAAAGAAATATAAAAATCAGTTGCAGTAACAATAGAATCCAAATACAGAAAAATTCTATTTAAAGGAAACACATAATGCAAAAATTGAGATATAAATAAGAGAAATAAATGTAAAGCCTAAATCTCTTATCATGGTCTGATATCATTTGAAAAAAAAGTTTCCTCGTAGAAAAAAAAATTAGATGTAGGATTCTGGTCAGCATAAAACATATATACTGACATATTTGATGTCTTTGAGCAAAACTTCAAAGTACTGATACCAATTAGATTATGATATTTTAAATATCGTTATGGTTTAGGAGATAATGGGGGAAGTGTCCCTCACAAAAGAGGAACTACTTCTCAACAAAAGGATGAGGTCCACAAATAATTCTTCCCTATATCTGGATAGCACTAGGGTCACATGTAATAAACAGTGGTACTTTTCCTCTGGGTCATCAAGAAGGAACCATATAAATGTAGAGAGCTATCGTCCTCTTAGAAAACTGCAGCCAGACAGTGTTAGAATGACAGAAGTCCATGGTAACATTAAAAATCTTGAATAAAGGAAAAAGAGTAAGAGTTCATTGATTTTTTCCTCTTCTCTCCACGGACTGGAAAGGACCCCTATGTTTGGCATATGTAAGCACTGTCTTTCAGCCCACCCAGTAGATATTTTGTTGAATAAGAAGTCCCACCCTCAAGAGCTCATAGAGTCAGTCTGTATTATCCCCAGAAGATTTTCCAACTGTCCTTGCTTAGACTGAATTAGTTATCAAAAGATAGCTTATTCAGCTCTATTTTTAACTGACAAAACTTGGACACAACCAAGATGTCCTTCTATGAGTAAATGGATAAACTGTAGTACATCCAGACAGTGGAATATTACTCAGCACTAATAAGAAATGAGCTACTAAGCCACGAAAAGACATGGAGGAACCTTAAATGCATATGACTAAGCTAAAGAAGCCCTTCTAAAAAGGCTACACACTATAGGATTCCAACTCTCTGACATTCTGTAAAAGGCAAAACTATAGATCAGTGGTTGTCGGGGACTGAGGATGGGGGAAGGGATGAACAGGAGGAGCACAGAGGATTATTAGGGCAGTGAAACTCTTCTGTATGATGGTATAATGATGAATACATGTCATTATACATTTGTCCAAACCCATGGAATGTACAACACCAAGAGTGAACCCTAATGTACACTATGGACTTTGGCGATTACAATGTGTCAATGCAGGTACATCAACTGTAACAAATGCATGGCTCTGGTGGGGATGTTGATAATGGGGGAGTCTACACCTATGTGGGGTTAGGGGGTATATATGGGAAATCAATGTACTCTCAATTTTGAATCTAAAACTGCTCTTTAAAAGAGTCTCTCTCTTTTTTTTTTTTTTAAAGTGGTTTGTTAAATTGTCCGGCATCTTGACAGCAAGAAGAGAGTGTCCTAGAGAGCAAACCTCAGAGTTCAGCTAAAAGCAGTTAGGACTTCCTTGGTGGTCCAGTGGGTAAGACTCCATGCTCCCAAAGAAGGCAGCAGGGGTTCCATCCCTGGTCAGGGAACTAAGATCCCGCATGCCTCACAGCGCGGCCAAAAAATTAAAAAAAAAAAAGCAGGTGAGAAGAGGAGGGAGTCTAAATGTCCCCTTTAGACCATTGTGTTTGCTACTCCCAACCATGTGACCTTGGAAAGTTACCCCAACCATTCTGGAGTTTGTCATTGTTAGAGCTCTTCCAGCTCATACGTGCAATGAGTCAATGGAATTCTGTTCACTGGAAAGCTAGAGTCCATTTCCCAAATTACTTAACTGTTGACTTTATTTTCATGGAAATCAGTCTTTTTTTTTTTTTTTTTGAGTTTGATTAGTGAGAGTTCATCTCCCAGAGTCACGTCACCTTCTGAATCTACTGATAAAATCAACTTTCTGAACCTAAAGGTGGAACCCTGGGCAGCAACCACAAAGTCAGGATGGAGTTCAAGGGAAATCCCAGCAGGAGACAGAGAACAACCGGAAGGTCAGGAATCTCCTGAATTAGGCAGGAAAATTTTGGAGATGTTTAACGTAAGTTATACATTATATGATATATATAGTTGGGATTAACATATACACATTACTATATATAAAATAGATAATCGGCAAGGACCTACTGTATAGCATAGGGAACTCTACTCAATATTCTGTAATAACCTACATGGGAAAAGAATCTGAAAAAGAATGAATATGTGTATATGTGTAACTGGACCACTTTGCTGTACCTGAAACTAACACAACATTGTAAATCAACTATACCCCAATATAAAATAAAAATTAAATTAAAAAGTATATATATACAGGCATCCCTCAGAGATATTGCAGGTTCAATTCCATACCATCACAATAGAGAGAATATAGCACGAAAGGGAGTTACATGAATTTTTTTGGTTTCCCAGAACGTAGTATAGGTATGTTTACACCATATGTGCAGTAAACCAAAGCACGATAAAATGAGGTCTGCCTATAATGCTATGGTTCAAACGTTTGTGTCCCCTCCAATTCATTCTAACCCCCCAAAATGATAGGATTAGGAGGTGGGCTTTGGGGAGATGCTTAGGTTGTGAGGGTGGAGCCCTCATGAATGGGTTTAGTGCCTTTTAAAAGAGGCTCCAGAGAGCTCCCTACCCCTCCCTAGCCATATGAGGACACAGCAAAGAAGGCACCAACGAGGAACCAGGAAGAGGGCTGTCACCACAACACGGCCATTCTGGTGCCTTGATCCTGAACTGCCCAGGCTCTGGAACTGTGAGAAATAAACTTCTGTTGTTTATAACCTACCCAGTCTGTGATATTTTTTTATAGCAGTCCAAAAGTACTAAGAAACACAATAAATACATAACCTTTTTTTGCAGATAATAATAATATATATGAAACCAAAAACTTGAGAAAAAGTATAAAGAAGAAAAATACAGTCATTTGTTCCACCCATAGATAATCACTACTAACATTTACCTGCACATCCACAGTCTTTTTGCTATGTAGAGATATATCTATTTTTTTTTTAAAAAAAATTGGGATCTGCTCTATCAACTCTTTTCTTTTTCACTTAATAAAATATCATGAGCATTTTCCCACAGCTTTCCCATATTTCTGAGATTATTATTTTTAATGATCACACAGTATTCTGGCTATAGATGTATTGTCATTTATTGTACCAACTCCGCTATTGTTTGACGTTTAGGTTGTTTCCACTGTTTGCTATTGTAAAGAAAAAAAAATGCTGTGATAAATATCATCCTACATAAATCTCTGATTATTAATAATCTTTGATTATTGCCTTAAGATAAATTCCCAGGCATGGAATTACTGGGTCAAAGTGTGTAAATAAGTTTAAGACCTTTGATACTTATTGCCAAGTAGCTCTCCAAGAAGCTGTTCAAGTGTACAGGCCCATCAGCCATGTAGAAAAGTGCCTCAGAATTTTCATAAATGTTTGGAATGGCTGAAGAACACCAGACCCTTATTACAGAGGAAATACATTATTTTAAATGGCATGCAACTCGTATCACCTATCTTATTCTAACATGGGATTAATTCCAGGGGAACTTACTTTCAAGTACATTATTTTATTGGGTGGCTTATTTTATACATTGATACTAGTGGATTATCAAAAAAGATGATCTTAGATATGTGAGATTTTGAAAATGCATTGGCCATTATTTATGATTTTGTGCTTTGAGTTTTTCCCTCCTTGAATATACTTTGCTTTCATAAAGAAAATTGATAGAAAAAAATATTTTTTTATCTGTGCAAAATATTCCATAGCTCAATGTATAGAACTAAATCTTGTCCAGAGAATGAGATACATCTGTTTTCATGGAAAAAGCCAAGGTCAAAGCAGTACTTTGCACCTCATTTATTCTCTCAACTGCTATGAATGGCAGAAACAAATCCAATGGGAATATTCCCATTTTCCAAGTAGAGTAACTGAAACTCAGAGATATAAATTGACTTTGCTAAAAATTACAGAAAATAGTGACACTGCCACAAAACTCCAATTTCTTTATTGTGGTATTGTATTGTAGTATATCCTACTATGCATTAAAAAGAAAAAATCAGAGCCCAACACATAGCAATACCTGTGTTGTACATATCTCACCAAAGGAAGGTCTTTTCCAAGGTGATGGACAGCTGGCAGGAGCAGAGTGCCGGGAGAAGAATGTTCCAGCATGGGGCTCTGAAGGACAGATGGGTCGCAATGCCCTGAGTCTCTTAATCACATGCTCGGTGATCCACAGGCTTTAAGAGCCTTGAAGAGGTGGATACTGTCATCTGGCCTTGGGTTTGCAATTGTAGAGCCATACACACCCCGAACACAGAGATCAGAGTTATTATTGGCCAGAAATTGGATGTCTAATTGGAACTGGACCTGGTTCCCTGGCAAGCTCCTAAGGAAAATAATTCAGTTAAAAGTTGATAGAACTTTGATCACAGTGCTGCCTTTGCTTAAGTGTACTGCTGCCTATTTCAGCATATCAAGATCCTAGCAATTTCTCCATGTTCATCTTAAATATTGTCTCTTCCTAGATTCCCCAGCAAGAAATTATCTCAGCCGCACCTGGTCTCTCCAAGTCCTTCACCTCCATATCTCATTATATTTAATATTTCCTGTCTCATATTAAAATAACGTATACACACATCATATGCTGGCCTCAATGAGCGGGCAGTGTAGCTGCGAAGACAGTTGCTTCATTTTCCCCACACACCCTATAACATTTTGCACAGTACATTGGAGCAGAAGTACTTTAACAAATGTTTATGGAATAACTGAATAAATGAAAATGTATTACGTAGTCATTTCCTGCCAATTCTATTACGTAGCTCAGATACTCATCAAAAACTCTCTTGAAATTTTGCAAGTTGCCTCATGGGCCAGAGGTAAATTATTATCTCAAAATAGATTTCCTCTAAAACACAAAGCTTAATTAGTCCAGCTTTATTTTTTTGTTTTTATAAATGTATAAAGGGACACCAAAGGGAAAGATGAGAAGTGATTGATAGCACATTGCACTAACAGATTCACCATCCCAGGAAGTTTTCTTCAACGGGTTTTAAAACAGTCAGATTTCCAGCTTTATAAATATTAATTAAGTTTCCCATACTTGTCCAGGAGGACCCAAGTGTGGTATCTTAGCTTAGAGACAGTCTTGATGGTAAAAAAAAAAAATAAAGATACTGTCCATGTTAAAATTGTTTCTTCTAAAATATGGTTCGGGGGGCTTCCCTGGTGGCGCAGTGGTTGAGGGTCCGCCTGCCGATGCAGGGGACGCGGGTTCGTGCCCTGGTCTGGGAGGATCCCGCGTGCCGCGGAGCGGCTGGGCCCGTGAGCCATGGCTGCTGGGCCTGTGCGTCCGGAGCCTGTGCTCCGCAACGGGAGAGGCCACAACAGTGAGAGGCCCGCGTAATGCAAAAACAAAAAAAAAACCCCCCCAAAAAAAATATGGTTCGGAAGGATACATGCACCCCAATGTTCATGGCAGCACTGTTTACAATAGCCAAGGCATGGAAGCAACCTAAATGCCCATCAACAGATGAATGGACAAAGAAGATGTGGTACATAAATACAATGGAATATTACACAGCCGTTAAAAAGAATGAAATAATGCCATTTGCAGCAACACAGATGGATCTAGAGATTATCATACTAAGTGAGGTACATACTAAGTGAAGTCAGAGAAAGACAAATATTATATGATATCACTTATATGTGGAATCTAAAAAAAGTGATACAAACTTATTTAGGGATTTCCCTGGTGGTCCAGTGGTTAAGAATCCTCCTTCCAATTCAGGAGACACAGGTTCGATCCCTGGTCCAAGAACTAAGATCCCACAGGCTGCAAGGCAACTAAGCCCATGCACCGCAGCTACTGAGCCCGGGTGCTCTAGAGCCCATGCACCACAACTAAAGAGAAGCCGCCGCACAGCAACAAAGAGCTCCCGCGCCGCGAGGAAAGATCCTGCGTGTCACAGCAAAGATCCCGCATGCCACAACTAAGACCAGGTGCCGCCAAATAAATAAAGAAAGAAATATTCAAACAAACTTATTTACAAAACAGAAACAGACTCACAGACTTAGAGAATGAACTTGTGGTTACTGGGGGGAAGGGTGAGGGAGGATAGATTGAGAGTTTGGGACTGACATATACACACTGCTATATTTAAAATAGATAGCCAACAAGGACCTACTATATAGCACAGGGCACTCTGCTATACTCTGCAATAATCTAAATGGGAAAAGAATTTGAAAAAGAACAGGTATATGTATATGTATAACTGAATCACTTTGCTGTACACCTGAAACTAACACAATTGTAAATCAACTATACTCCAACATAAATTTTTTTAAAAAAAATTTTAAATGTGTTTCTTCTAGAAACAGCTACTAATATCCAGTCCTTCTCTTTAGTTAGGATGAGAGCTTCCCAGTGGCTTAGGAGAGATTTATCTCTTCGGTAGAAGCCAAAAAGCTCAAAGTAGATGTCTAGAAAGACAGTAAACAAAGCAATAGTTCATTTTTAAACTATACGACCTCTTTGAATATAATCGTTAAGTAAGAACTTTTTAGTTTTTTATTACAAATAAAATATGTTTGTAAAGGGAAACACTCAGAACCTATTAAACACCTGGCCATGCATTCAACTGACAGGAGTATGTAGACAGAGGTCTGGCCAAAACAAAACAAAACAAAACAGTCTTCATAATGCATGCAACCACATGCACGGTGTGTTAGAAGAAATATATATGTAGTTCAGTACCTGGGGTCATGGGACCAGAGCTAGTAGATTAGTACCCAGGAGATGTCAGCTCAGAGCTGGGACAGATGAGTTTAGTATGGGCAGAAGGCTGAGCAGAGATTTTTGTCGGGGAAAATTTGTGTTTGCTGCTCACCTCTGCAACAATAATTGGGTGTGAGCAAGATATACTATAAAGAAGAGACCAGTAGAACACATTTTACATAATGGACATTCAGGCTGAGAATGAAGATTTTGGAAAGTTGCTGAAGCCACAGGAACCCTGATCAGAAAACCAGTTAAATCCAACATCTCTTGTAACATCGTTAAGTCAAAGGAAAAGCTCCATTATAGTCACAATCCTTGTGTGTGCTGAGGAAAAGCAATATGGCTTAAAGAAACAAAGGATGGGGATTCAAGAGATATGGCTTCAATCCCCAGATCTGTTACTAACAGGAGCACATCCTCAACTATTAAAGTGAATCTTTGTGAGTTATGAGTGTATTACAGGGGAAAGATCAGAGAACCTGAGCACACCAACTGGTCCCTGACGAGCTCAAGATCACTGAAACCTAAAACATCATTACTGAATTCATCTTTGAGAGATGGTTTATGATTCCAGGTTTTCTGTAGTTCCTTTGCTAGAAAATGGTAGAATTGGTTATAACTAACAGCTGCCCAGACAACTGTAATCAGAACCATGTTTTCTCTGAAATAACAATGGAAAAACTATATATACATTCCTTGATATCAAAAGGAAACCTGATCATGCTGCCAGTCTAATAACACAGCTCTAGTTTCTGAATCCAGAGGTTTTCAAACTCTAGTTTATGAAACTCTATGGTTTCAGGGAAACTTGCCAAAATTATGGGGTAGAAGCTTCTAGAAATTGCTGGGTTTTTTCCATACAAAAAATTTAAGTGAAGGTATATGATTGACTTTTTAAAATAGTCCATTAACTTGAATAGACATATGTTTGTATAAGTGTGTATGTGAACACTCATTATTTATACTGTAAAAACCCAATGTAATTTTAGTTATTTTTTTATTTATGTTACCTGTCATGGCATAAGAGCAGTTGCATTAGAATATCTGTCAATTTCTTCATTTATTTACTGCAATTTTAGCCTTAAATATTTGGATGCTGTGTTAGTTGGTGCAAAAAGATTAGGAAGTTTTATTCCCAAAGTAACGTGGTATATACCATTACTAATATAAATTATTTCAGCTGTGTGTAATGCTTTTTGTTTGGAATTCAGCCTTTTCAAATATTAATAGTTATTGGGACTTCCCTGGTGGTCCAGTGGGTAAGACTCCACGCTCCCAAAGCCGGAGCCCGGGTTCTATCCCTGGTCGGGGAACTAGATCCCACAAGTTGTGCGGGCAAAAATAAAAATAAAAAATAATTTTTAAAAATTATATGCTTCTGTTTCCTTCCCCTACCTCCCCCCAAATGGAGGGCGGAGCAGTTAACAAGGGAGGGAGTCCATTGCTGTTCAGCCTCAGAATAAAGGCGCCGTTCACTGGCTCAGTTAAAAAAAAAAAAAAAAAATTATATGCTTCAACCTCTATTTATTGACTTATCAACTCTGTACAGTGTCTTTTGACTTCCAATTATGAAAGATGAAGAAATTAGTCCCCTCTCTGGTACTTCTAACTCCCCTCTTCCCTGTCTCCTTGCAGATTTTGTAGTTATGTTATTATCATTTTATAGTGTCAAGGCTTATATCAGTTACATCCTCTTCTGCAACTAAAACCCCCATAGTTTATTTTTTTCTTAACTTTCTCATGTATTTAAATAGATTCACTGCTTACCTCCAGATCTTTCGTACTGCTGCTCCCCCATTCCTGAATCCCTTGTTTAATTTCCTTTATTTGACTGGTGGATTCCATCATGGAGTAATTGTTCCAAGAGGATTTATGAGCATTACATTCCTCAATTACTTGCATGTTTAAGAACGCCTTTCTTGGGCTTCCCTGGTGGCACAGTGGTTGAGAGTCCGCCTGCCGATGCAGGGGGCACGGGTTCGTGTCCCGGTCTGGGAAGATCCCACATGCCGCGGAGCGGCTGGGCCCGTGAGCCATGGCCGCTGAGCCAAGAATGCCTTTCTTTTCACTTGAAAGACAAGTTGATAGAGAATAAAATGTTTTTGTTTCTTTTTATCCCTATAGAAATCTGTAGACATTTATCCACTCTATCTTAAAATAAAATAATAGAGTGTAGTAAGCTGAATTCAGCTTCACATCTTCCCTCGTGCTTTTTCTACTTGGATTTCTACTGGAGTTTTCTTTCTCTTGAAGTTTACTAAGTTAGTTAGGCTACATCTCAATACCTTTTATTCTGTATTATTTTTCTTTTATTGAAACTGCGTGCTTTTTAGGAGAATGAATTCTTGAAAGTTTTATTAGATTTGCATATTTTTCTCTCAACAAAAATAATTTAACATACTGAATAATTAACATACTGAATTCTGCTTTGTTTTACATATCTGTTTTCTCTTTGGAATTGAAACCGAGTGAGGCCCTGTGGGGCTCCCAGGCATTTTGTCCCCATTTCTTGTAGGCAAGACTCCAGGCTGCATGACCTTCCCTGAGTCCCAAAGGGCAGATTCGAACAGTTGAGAATCAAGGGAAGAGCAGGCAAGAGACCACCTGAGGCGAGATTCAAGGGACCAGAGAAGCTCATCAGGTTTAGGAGACTGACCACCTGAGACCCTGCACACACCCTAATCTTGTCAGCGACCCCACCCTTGAACCGTTGTTATAAAGCCCTCCTCAAATCCTCCTGGATTGGGACACACAGTTTTTGAGGGCAGGAACCCACTGTCTCCCCCTTTGCCTGGCAAAGTAACAGAACTATCCTTTTCTACCTCACCCAAAACTCTGTCTCCTGAGATTCGATTTGGCACCGGTGTACAGAGGCCAAGCTTTCGGTAACAATTTTGGTGATCACCAAGGGACCACCTCGGGGACGGTCCGATGGGGGGTGGCTGTCCCTAGAGGCCAGATCACCTGTGACCCTTGCCTGGAGGCCAAGCCCCTGGTCATACCCCGTCTGCCATCCTGGCAGCTGGAACTCTGAGGTGGGAATAGATAGAGGAAGAGGGACCACCCTAGCAACTGCCGAGGCCCTTTTTGCCTTGGGGACCTTCCTCTCTTCCTCCTGCCTGGACCGCCCTGGACTTCCTACTCCTAGGAACTATTTTGGGGAAGCAGAAATGATAGTGTCTGATGTCGCGACACCTTTGCCAGAATCTGGGTTCTGGGTGAGTCCCTGGGAGTGCACTCCCAGGCTCCTTCAATCTTGTCCCTCTGAAGAACTTCTGGTTCCATCTGGGGAACGTTTGGTTCCCATCTGGGGATTTTCTGTTTCAGAAATCCCATCTGTAAGGCTCCACTTAGACTAAGGTCATGGGAGAAGTAGGACTTGGAAGCAGCCGCTCTGAGCTTTGTGCTGTCTGCTTTTTTCTGGCATAAGCCTTCCATCTGTTGGCGAGGGTTATGTTTTGTTTTCAGTCAGCTCATGAGTGTCCTATCAATCAAATACAGGAAGTGCTCCTTCTTCTTCTTCTCCTTCTTCTTTTCCTCCTCCTCCTCCTTCCTCCTCTTCCTCTCCTTCTTCTTGTCCTTCTTCTTCTTCTACTTCTCCTTCTTCTTCTTCTTGTCCTTCTTCTTGTCCTTCTTCTCCTTCTTCTTCTTCCTCTCCTTGTCCTTCTTCTTCTCCTTCTTCTTGTCCTTCTTCTTCTTGTCCTTCTTCCTCTCCTTCTTCTTCCTCTCCTTCTTCTTCTTCCTCTCCTTCTTCTTGTCCTTCTTCTTCTCCTTCTTCTTC
Organism: Aethalodelphis obliquidens; assembly: GCF_003676395.1. Classification (NCBI taxonomy): domain Eukaryota; kingdom Metazoa; phylum Chordata; class Mammalia; order Artiodactyla; family Delphinidae; genus Aethalodelphis; species Aethalodelphis obliquidens. Next base: position 25,989,044 of record NW_020837969.1, on the reverse strand, counting down.
TTCTCCTTCTTCTTCTCCTCCTCCTTCTTCTTCTTCTTCTTCCTCTCCTTCTTCTTTTTATTCTCCTTCATTTCTTTTTCTTCTTCTTCTTCTTCTTCTTCTTCTTCTTCTTCTTCTTCTTCTTCTTCTTCTGCTGCTGCTGCTGCTGCTGCTGCTGCTTCTTTTCCTTCTCCTCCTCCTTCCCCACCTTCCCCTCCTCTTCCTCCTCCTTCTCCATCTGATAGCCCCCTGGGGAAAATCTTGGCAGACTCATTGACCTATAGCTCTAAACCTATAACTAGGAAAAAAATGAAATTCTATTGTAATTCTGTTTGGCCAACGTACATTCTTGAAAATGAGGAAAGATGGCCTTTGACTGGTAGACTAATTTATTATACTATTCTCCAGCTAGAGCTGTTTTGTCACAGGAATAGAAAGACAGGAGAAATTCCATATGTTCAAGCATTCACGCAATTACATAATAAAAGTGAGCAGCTAGGTAATAAGCTGATGGTACAAAGAGAAAGGAAAGTCATTTTGCCTAGAGCTGGTTGTTTCTGAAGGGAAAGGAAAATAAGGGAGACCGAGAAAATTTATGTTTTGTTTGTGGGACCATGTTTGTTGTATGCATGTATGCATGTCAGTACTTACATTGACTGGTTGAGATGTCTTTGAATAACAGGGCTCACTAATGGGGCTCACATGTGACAACACCAGGGAATCCATCCTATTGTGTCTGGTTTTGCCTGTGGCAGAATGTTGGTTGGGATTTTCCCTTTTGGACTAGCCTTGTTATGGGTGATCAGAGCTCTGTTCCATCTTATAACACCCCACCAAGGGTATTTTTACAAAATTGGGAGATCTTCAGCTATTCCCCCATGAAAAGGAACTGTTATTTCTGTCCCCCTGTGCCTGGGCCCTCCATAACACTTATTTTATCTAGATCATCTCTAGTTCCTGAGACTGAAGAAGAAGGCAGGGAAGGAAGGCCTTTTTAAAGTCAAGCAAAAAACTAAGACCTCTTGTTCAGTCTTTATGTAAAAGTTAACTTGTAAATGAGCTCTATCTAATTGACTTAAAAGTAAGCACTTACAAATTAAACCTAAATGTCTAGAAAATTGGCCAAGATAAATTTTAGGACCACATGATCTGGGAAATATTCAGTATTGAATGAATATCTGCTATTGAAGGTGGCTTAAGCTTGTTGGTTTGATTAATATAGACATGTCTTTAGAGTCATCAATATTAAATAATGCAAGTGAGATAAGAGCTGTTGGGTAAACTCTTTAGGAATAATTCTCCATAAGAAAGCACATGTTTTTAAAGTTGTGTATGATCAGGATTTTCAAAGATAGGATTAAGTCTAATTGGGTAAATGGATTTTGTTGGGAGTGGGCTAGGGCAAGACCAGATTCCTATTTGCGCTTGAAATCTTTCACTTTGGTAAAATGAATAAGTATTGTTTGCCAGTTTCTAAAGGTTCTTTTGATCTCCAGCTAATTTTGAGATTCTTCAGAAGGCCCCTGAGGCATCTCAGAAATATTTAACTAGGATTATTTGGTATGTTAAATTAAATGTAATCAGTCAAGTTAAATGTAATCCTGATTACTGTAACCAAGTTTCTTTCCCAATTACATTGCAGTCAGATGCTTAACTGCACCCTTTTAAGTCTTTCTGTTGCTGTACTCTGATGCTTTTGCAAAGATGCTTCATCTTCAAGAAGACTTATGTGAAGGACCACTTTTGACCAATACAGGTCTCTGATAAATTTCATATCATACAGCTGAGCTGGTTAAAAAATTTAAAAATCTTAATGGAGAGTCTGATGGCTTGGAATTCCAAGTACCACATAGCAGTACATTTGTTCCTAACCACTACAAAGGTTATAGTGCAACAACCATATTTATCACATATGCTAGATCATTTAATCTTGCCAATAATGCAATGAAGTCAGTATTGGGGTAGATACAGTATACATTTTATAGATGGGATTACTGAGATTTAGAGAGAGATTAAGTAATTTGCCCAAGGTCATACTTTGTAAATAACAGAGCTGGGATTCAAATGATTGTATCCAATACCAAGGGCATGTTCTTCCTATCACTCTAAGCATAGATAAGAAGAAACAAACAAAATTTTTAGTTTCAAATTCCATATTCATTATAACCCCTTTTAGTAACCTCAAATTTATTTATTAATTGGTATTCATCCATGTATCTTAAGTCTTTTTATTTAATAGGCTTTACTTTTTAGAGCAGTTTTAGGTTCACAGAGAAATTGAGTGGAAGGTACAGAGATTTCCCATATGCCCTTTTCCCCCAACACGTGCACAGGCTCCCACACCATCAACATCCCCCCCCATCCAGAGTGGTCCAATTGTTAAACAATTGATGAAGCTCTATTTGCATGTCCTTATCACCCAAAGCCCATAGTTTACATAAGATTTTCTAATTCATTCCTCTTCTTCCTTCTCCTGATTCAATCTTATCCCTTTTATCTATCTTCCTTTGGAATACCAGTATTGGGAGACAGTGGCAGTAAAGGCATTAGTGAATAAAACTAATCTCTCTACCCTCCTTGTCATACTACTTACATACATTCCATTGAACTGTTATATTTTTAGAGTTTGGGTTTTTTTTCTCTCTCTTTTGGCCATGCCATGCGGCTTGCAGGATCTTAGTTCCCCGACCAGGGATTGAACCTCTGCCCTTGGCAGTGAGAGTGCGTGGAGCCCTAACCACTGGACCACCAGGGAACTGTCATGGAGTTTATTTCTTTTTAATTGGTATCTTGCTTATACACTATGTTACTATTTTCAAAGGCTCTCACACCCATTATGTCATGGAGGTCTCATAACATGCCATTGGCAAGTTCAAGGAAGCCTGCCTCTTCATGTCTTGTGCTCAGTTGGGAAGGAAATGGGTTTTGGACACCACCCTTACAGAGCTAATAATTCACCCCCCAGCTTTAATTTAAAAGTTTCTAATTTGTTAACAATGCAATTTTCAAAATGAGGTTTGTATGAGACGCTTAATAACTAAAATGCCCTATCAGTCTTTTCCCCCTTAGAATCTAGCTTCGACGCTGGGATTTCAGAAAGCCAAGCTTAGACACCACAGGGCAGTCATCCGAACTGAGATGTCAGGATAATACTGACACCACAGTCTTGGGCAGCACTTTATAGAGTTTACGAAACATATTGCTATGCATTGTTTCACTTCAACTTGGCAACACCTTTGGAGAGGATCTGGGTCTGCCTGTAATTAATGAGAACCGTGGGTTGCTGTTCTCCTGTCTCACCTTGGAGGTGGCAGCATTTGTCTAACCCAGACTGGGGCCTCTGGTCATAGACTGTACATTATGCAGCACTAATGATGCAATTAATTCCTACATTAGCTGACACATCATTCCTTAAAGTCAAAATTTCCAAGTTGAAAACTTAAAAAAAAAAGTTCAAAAGGCAAAGCTGAGGGCCAGCTAGAAAGACTATACAAGGAGTCTTAATTCATTCCCAGCTTCTGCCTATTATATTGACAAATACACTACTTTAATCTCTCCCTACCAGACCTCATATACAGTGGTCAAGAAGCCAGTTTATTAGAGTTTCTTTTTTCATCCACTGGTTCTGAGAAAGGTTATAGGTACAAATACCTCACAGCCAGTATTAAAAGGACATACTGACAGAAAAAAAAATTATATAGTCAGTCTTGCTAAATTAGTTTACCTAAAATTGTATGTGTGAGTGATTTTAATCAAAATCTAATTTCCCCTCTTTTTAGAGTAACTGAAATGAGATTTTTCTAATTTACTTTTTGCGGTTCAAGTTTCTCATAATTCTTCGATGGTCGTGACAGCACTGTGAACACGTCTGCTGCTACAAAGCATTAAAAAAAAATTAGATTTTCAAATTGATGTACTAAATTAAAAATGTTTAATGCTTCTCATCAAAAGGCACAGGAGTATATATACATGGGGCCTCCAGTACAGTTAAAGGCGCAATATTTTTTTCATCTGTTTCTTTAATTCACAACCCAGGGCAACTGTACTGTGAAAATTAACAAGCTCTAAGTAAAGGAATCCTTGTAAGCTGTCCTCTAAGAAGCTTCCTTTTAATTTCTTTTCATCCCTTGACATGGTGACCCTAAGGATGTCATAATAAAAATGGTTGCTGGTGCCTTGGGTTTGTTTTTGGTTTATTTGCTTGTTGCCTATGGTGTGGGTTTTTTTGTTTTGTTTTGTTTCCTTCTGCCCCAGCTGGAGCTTGCCAGATGTTATTAGGGCTTGTGAGCTTCTGAATAATTGTAACTCTCAGGCTTGACTAGCTAATTCCAATGATTTAGAAAATCATATTACTCCTGTAAATTGGCTCAGTTGTTATATTAAAATCCAAGCTTCTGCCCTTAGTAGATGTTTGCTGCCTGGCTCCGAGCAAGGCTGGGCATATCCCAGCAGCCACATCTGCAGACTTGGGAAGATGACTCTGAAGGTCAAGAAGGCTTGGGAAGGGTTTTGGGTAGGTAGCTTGGTTCTCCACCTTAGTATGCATTAAATTCTCCCCAAGTAGCATGTGAAGAGTTCAGGACCCCATCGTGCTGTGAAATTGAAGTTTAGATCCTTCTGAAATAATGACGGGTAAGATCCAGTTCTCAAATACTAGACTTCTCTGCTTTTATAAAACACAGGCACGACTTCCAGCTAGGAACAAGGCAACTACTCCTATACTTCCCTTCCCTCCAACACCCCTGGCACAGACAGTTAGTGAAACTGGGTCTCCAGGAAAAGGAATGGATTGGCCTAAGGCCACCCAGGAAATCCTGGCAGAGCCAAGCTGAGGACCTAAGGAACTGGTATCCAGTCCAGTGCTATCTCCACCCCCATGGAAATACTCTCCTACCCAGCGAAGGAGTCTCGGTGTCTGGTTTTGTTCATGGCAAAACCATCAGTCCTGACCCTACAAACAAGCACATGCATGTTACCGTTTGATGCTGAGTGACCTCAGCCATCCCTCTGGACCAGGAAAGGCTAAAGAGGAGAGAAGCCCGGAACCATGGTTCCTCCATCCCTGGATGACCAAAGCCTTCAACACATTTTTTTTTTTTTTTGGCTGCACCTCACATCATGCCAGATCTTCGTTTCCCAACCGGGGATTAATCCCGTGCTCCCTACAGTGGAAGCACAGATTCTTAACCACTGGACAACCAGGGAAGTCCCAACACACTTTTCTAAAGCCAGTCAGCAGCCGTAGCTTGTTTTCTCTGTCCTCTCTCTCCCATCCACCCTTCATTAAACCTTATCAATTTCCCATTCTTTTTCCCCAGCTCACTTCTCTCCCTTAGGGGAAACAATTTAATGGGCTCTCTAGATAAGCAAAGCCCTGTTATATAGAAGCTACCCAAGGCATGACCCTTCTAGATAATAAGGTCTTAATTCATCTATGAAGTGAATGTCTCCAGAAAGCACCTACCTGCGAACACTAAAGGTGGAAGTTTTGGTTGCTGTCAACCAGGGGAAGAACTATTGGAAGTCATATTGGCCCTGACATACCTGGGGTCACACCACACAGAAAGCATACCAGGCTTTGCTTCTCTGTCACCAGGTAAAGCAACAGGTCATAGAAGTGTGTGCTACCTCTTTCTAACAATACTGAAAGCAATGAAGTTATATGGCGAGGTCAGTATAGATTCTGCTTCATGGAAGGTAGTCAAGACGTTCTAGTTCATTGGTTTTTCTTCCTTCATGTAGTCTATCAGTTGATGCTGCCTTGAGCGGAAATCCTCCTTACCCCTTCCCCCCAACCACTACCAGCAACTGGGTTTAATTTCTTGTTTCAAAAAAAAAAAAAAATCCCATTATTCTTTCTCCCTACGCACTTGTTCTGGGATTTTCAATATATCATTAGGTTATTTTGTGGTTTCTAATAATTTTGTAAATCGTTTGTTTTATGGAAGCTGCAATTAAGCCCAGTAATATTGTCTTGAGGTCATTTCTCCCTTGGAATAGTTTAAGCCTAATGAAAAGTGTGCCTTTTGCTGTCACTAGTGCTAAAATGGTGATAGCTTCTTTCTGCGGAATGCGGTAGATATTGAAGCCCGCGGACAAAGGAAAAATTAGTTCTCCTAGAAAATAGAGATATAATTATGAAGGAATTAGCCTCCTCTACTAGGTTGTGAGCGAGCTCCTAAGAGTAGGGCTGTGTCTTATTCATCTTTGTTCAATCCTCTACAGTTTCTTCATGGTAGGTATTCAATAAATAGATACTGACTTAAAAATTCAAAGACCTGGTTGTCAGTGACCATCAGTTGTCATTTCTGAAGCTGTAATGCTTTGCCCCATAGAGACTGGTGTTCCTGAATTACATTAAGGAGCTCTAGAGTTGAGAAGTCCTATGGGATAAGAAGATAGGAAGGGTTCTAAGGTTCTAGTTGGTACTAAGGGAAGTAGAATCTGGAAGGTAAGGGCGTAGGAGCAGAAGGCATGGCCAGTGACTCACTGAGTAAAAGAGATTCAAATCCAAAGAACCTCTTGGAGTTTTCAACATAAGCTTGCACTTCAAGCTGAACCAGACAAGGAAGCAGAACTTCTGAACCAATGGTGTAAATATGAGAAGAAAGTCTGCAGTGATTTCAGGATCCTAGAGCTTCGTAATGATGCTGACATCGATAAAATATACATCTAGGAAAATCTTGTAAATACCAACTCATCATCATTCAAAACATCATAAACACTTGTCTTTAAGTTCTGATAGTAGAGAAAAACATGAGTTCAGCTTTACCTTTGCACCCACAAATTTCACATAGGGTGTCATGTAAATGAGAGTCTAGTGACAAAGGTACTTGTGAAACCACTTAAGGGAACAAACTGTTTTCAAGTACTTCAGGAGTTCACACTGATGTATAAACAATCAAAGTTAATTACATATCATTCTGATGCATTCACACAAAGATCTATACTTGGCAAGACACCCTGGCAACATTCTGTTAGCCTAGCGTATTTACTGTGCCCATTTGAAAGTAATAAAAACGGCATTGCTGAAGAAGTATCTCATAATTCAAACTATTCATTGCCCCCTCTGATCGCAAACCAGGGAGATTTCACTGTAAATCTTGAGAAAATTCTCTGCCTTATAAAGTGATGCTGATTGGTGCTTTAAGTAATGTTAAGTACAGGAGTTGGGATGCATTAACTAACCATAGTCTTAAACTGTTAGAACTAGTTAGGCAAACTCTAACACACACGATACGGATGAAGAAGTAGTTCCAAAGAAGTTAACTGTTTTGCCGAGAGTCAAACAAACAGTAAGCCATAGACTTGGGACTTGAACCATTGTGACTCCTTCGTCCCACACTATACTAATTCAGAAGACGGCAGACCTGGGGCTTTATGCTGCCATCTTTTAACAAACAATTCTGGAATAACAGAGACGGCTGCTGTGGAGCAGAGACCCCCCCACTGATCACAGCATTCTAACTGCACAATGATATGGTCTACTCCTGTTCTATTCTTCCACAGAACAGCTAGACATAGTATATTTCTCCTTTTCTAAGGTATAGCTTGTGCTTCTCTACCCTCCATGAGCCTGTTTTGTGGATGGGTCCAATCATACAGAGAAAACTTCTTTCCTTACTTGATAGTTACATGGGGAGATAATGTAATTTTTTTTTCCAACTTAGCCCCAAAGCAATCAGTTGACAAGTCCAGAGTAGACTCCTGCGGTAAAGTGAAATATAAAGGCTCTCTGGGTAGCAGGTGTTTCCCTTTCAATGACAGCTTAACTGGTGATGAGTTGAGCAGGGCACTATCGTTTCTTCCCACTGTTTGCATTCGGCTTGGAGCCAGCACAAAACCTGCCTCGGTGACGTTTCAGGTCAGACCATTATGTCAGGAGTTTCCCACGCAGCCAGCAGAGGGAGGGAGGGCTGCAGCCTGCACACCTGTAACTAGATTCAGAAAGGGAGGAATCAGAGGAAGGAAGGGTACTCTTGGGGCTACGGTCCATGATGAGGGCTTTAAGGTGGCAGAAGGGAACAAACTGTGGGCTTTGCCTGAAAATGGTGGCCCATCTACATGTATGGAGTCGAAGAAAAAGTCGTGTGATGGGATGAGTGGAGAACAACAGGACGCGTGTGTAAGGCTGTGGTGACTCATTGCCCTGTCCTTTTTTCATTCAGTAGATTTAAGTCAAGCTCCTCCGGGTGGCAGAGAACCTGCTAGGAAGTGCATGGGAAACTAAAAGCCAGTGTGCTTTAGCTTCTATCTTCAAGAAATTTATAATCTGGAAAAGTAGGGAATAGATATACAAATAACTTTTAAGCACAGTAAAATATGACCTTAAAAGAAAGCACTTTTCTAATTTAAAAGCAGCAGAGGATACTTTTCTGATTGGGGGGTAACAGGAAAGAATTCAAGGGAAAAATGAATTGGCTTAAAGAATGGAATTTCTATAGATTAGGGGAAATAAAAGAAGTTTTTATGTTTAGCAACCAGGATAAATCAAAGATTAGCACACGTCATGGAAATAGATCTATTTCGTGTCAATATATAACCTTCTAAGGACAGCCTTATTTGTCATTTAAGAGATACCTCAAAATCTTAAAAGAATAGAAATGATTCCTAAAATAATCTATATCCCCTGCTTCTACAACAGTCTTGGCACATAACCGACGATCGATATTAGGTTGTCAAAGATGAATAAGAATTGATTTTAATTAGGCTGAAGATTCACATCTAAGGAAAGCTGATATTCATGAGAAGTTAGATTGATTAGCGGTGGAGCAATGAAAAGGCAGATGTTGGACATTGCCATTCAGAGCATTTGATCTTTCTCAGGGGCCCCTGGGCAGATTAATGCAGTCAGTAGAAAGGAACAAATAAGGGTATTTCAGGTACAAACTACCAAGACTTAGTTTTGTGAATGAGTGTTTAAAGGCTTCAGGCTATTAAAAGCAGTGAACTCTCCTACTTAAGTTTCTAGGCACACCTAGAAAACGTCACATTATAATTTGGCTCCCATGAAGTTTTTCTACAGAGAGAACATATGCTGTCGAGTGGAAATGAATATTTGTTCTCTTTAATCATTATATGTCTCACCGTAAATTAATAAATTGCTATTGTGTTTAAAGTATTAGAGTCTGATGAACTTTGTATCCTGATTTTTCCAGCATGGCTGAGTTCAGTCATTTCTGGGACACCAAAAGGATCAGGCTTCTGGGTTTCAGTGCTGAAAGCAGGATGCTGGGCCATGGGGAATCCAGCAAGTTCACAGCATCATGAAAGATCTCGCAGGAGCCTACTGACATCCTTCAATTAGTTGATGGGAATGTACTATGCTGAACCACACTGTACATTTTGGGAAAATTAAATTGAAATTCAATAAATTTTAGCCAGCTTTCCAAGATGAGAAGATGAACTTTCAAACTGGCAATGGAAATATTAAAAGCCTTCCTTTCCTGTACTGATTGAAAGACAATAATAGCAGAGTATAATACTAAGAGCATGTGCTCTGAGGTTAAACTGCCTGGGTTCCAAGCAGCTCTGCCACCCACTGGCTGTGCAACCTTAAGACGGTAATTTGATGTCCCTTCCAGTTTCTTCATCAGTAAAGTGATGAGATATTTATTTAAATAATTATTAAATTTTATTACTATTATTTATCATGAACTAAAGACGAATAATACTATTTATCTCGTAGGATTAAATGAGTTAGTGTTTGTAAATATTTCAGATAGCAGCTGCTAATTTTTTTAAAAAAAACTGACAATACCAAGTGCTGAAAAATAGGCAGAGCAACTGGAACTCTCATACATTACCACTGGGAATGCAAAATGCTACAGCAGCTTTGGAAGACACTTTGACAGCTTCTTATAAAGTTGCTGTTAACCATATGACCCAGTAATCTCATTCCTAGGCGTTTGCACAAAAGAAATGAAAACTTATGTTCATATACAAATCTGTATGCACCTACCGTATAGCACAGGGAACTATATTCAATATCTTGTAATAACCTATAATGGAAAAGAATATATATATGTGTGTAGATATACGTGTGTGTATATATATGTATGCATAACTGAATCACTTTGCTGTACACCTGAAACTAACAACACTAAGTCAACTGTACTTCAATCAAAAAGAAAAAAACAATTGCAGTGTGTCCATACAATGGACTATTACTCAAAAATAAAAAGAAATGAAGTACTGATACAACAACAGCAAAATTTACATGCAAATGTTTGTAGCTGCTTTATTCAAAATTGTTAAAAACTGGAAATAACTCAAGTGTTCTTCAGTTGAGGAATGGATAAACACACTGTCGTACATCCATGTAATTGAATACTACTCATAAATAAAAAAGAGCAAACCACTGATCCGCACAACTTGAATCTCAAATGCATTATGCTAAGTAAAAGAAGCCAGACCCTAAAGGCTACATGCTGCGTGATTGCAATTAGATGACATTATGGAAAAAGCAAGATCTAAGTACAGGAACAAAAAACAGATCAATGGCTTCCAGGAACTAGAGGTTGAGAGTATAGGAACTTACCACAAAGGAGCACAAGGACATCTGCAGTCCTGGAACTGTTCTGTATCTTTTTTTTTTTTTTTTTTTTTGGCTGTGTTGGGCTGGTCAGGGAACTGAGATCCCACGTGCTGTGGGGCAACTAAGCCCACGCGCCACAGTTACTGAGCTTGCGTGCCTCAACTGGAGAGCCCACCTGTCGCAAACTACAGAGCCCACGCGCCCTGGAGGCCATGCGCCACAACTAGAGAAGAGAAAACGCACACGCCACAATGAAAGATCCTGCATGCTGCAGCTAAGACCCGACACAGCCATAAATAAAGTTAAATAAATAAATAAAAGACAAGGAGACAGATAGTAATACAGAGAGAGAATATTGTGTCTGGCATATAGCAATATAGTAAGCACTATAGAAATATTTGTTAAATAAAAAATTAAACTTTTTCTTTGACATGTCCCGTATAATAATACAACCGTAACGTCTAAAAAATATCAGTAGAGTTGTTATTTCCTAAGTTCTAAGAGGATAATAACTAGGGTAGATCATTACATAAGTAATTCATGTTCCTTATGAGAAAAAAATAGAAGAGGTAGATAAGTAAAAGGAGAAACAATCACCCATGAGTCTATCATCTAAACATAACCACAGTTGAAAACTAATTCATAGCCTGCCAGACTTTTTCCTATACATGAAAAAAAACTTTTTAATTATAAAATGGTTTCATATCATACACTTTGTTTTGAAGCTGCTTTTCCACTTAGCATTATATTCTGAAAAAATATAGATCTGCATCCTCAGTGTTCATGATTGCTAATTTATGCTACCAAGTCTCTGCTGCTGAACATTTACTTTGACTCCAATTTTTGGTAGTATAAGCCAAACTGTGTGGAATATTCCTGGTATATTCAACACATATTTATACACACATTATTTCTTCTTGGTAAACTCCTAGAATGGGAATTGCTGTATTTTTATAAATGTACATTATACCATTTTTCATTCGTATTGCCAAGTTGTTCTCCAGAAGATTAGATCATTTACTTACAGCAGCTGTGAATGAGAGCTGGGGCTGTGTTTCAGTGGTCCTTTTCTTTTAAGATCTGACAGATCTTTTTTCCTAATGACTTTGTAGATTATATATGTTCATTTTTTTATTGAAAGATTATTAAGTCAACCTTAAACACTATGAAAATGTACCATGTTTTTACTGGGGATCAAGTGATGTAAAACATAATTAGGAAGATAAATCGACTGGAGCATCTAAAGTAACTTTTGGATTATTTGGGGGTATCAGCTATACTCCTGCTGACTACCCTTACTGGGTAATTTGGGGAGAAGTGACTTCATTTTGTAAGGGGCGGACACTCCTTAGAAAAATGGTAGTGTTTTATTGTGAGTGTTTCCAGGACAATCAATCATGACATTTTCCAGTCTGGCTTTACTCTTTAGCATATTTATAAATGGTCTTGAGGTATACTCATCACAATGGCCTTGCCATTTGGGGCAGGGCCCTAAATCAATGACTGACTACTTTCTTCTATGGTAGACAAATGGATAGTGTCTGCATTTCCTTGGTCTATTTAAGTCAAATAGTTTGAAAGCCAATAAGGAAGCACTATCGGCTACAATCTCCCTGAAGCTACAAGCAAATAAACAAGACTCTGAATTCCATTCTCCACAAAGGATCTGTTCTTTACTTTGTAAATCATATGTTTCATCACCACACTCCAGTCCCTCATTAAATCCTAATATGGTTTTGCAAGACAACTCTAGGCTCATTTCAAGTAAGTCTTGATCAAGAGAAGTGAAAGCCAATTGCATTTTCAACAACTCAGAAGACCAGAAATAGTAAGTAAAAATAAATGTATACTTTGCTCAGCCAGAAAAATTGGGTCACTTCAGGGAAGTGACCTATACACCTGCTAGCCTGTAATTTCCTAAGAAGATATTGCTCATAAGACCTTGAATTACTCTCCTTAAAAGCTGAACTTTCCAAAGAATTAGATTCTAATTCACCCAACATTAATATAATTCAGAAGATTTATTTGTCAATTACCCCACAGAGATGGAAATAGTAACCTGATAAGAGTGTTTGTATAATACATTCATTCATTACATAATGCAATTAGGATTGTTTTTTAATTAATGTATATTAACATTCAACTCTGTGCCAGACATTGTTTTAGGTGGTGGGGACAGACACATGCCCCAGCAATAAATCTCTATTGTCATGGAAGGCTAAGGACCAGTTGCTTTGAGACAACCTCATGCTCATGATGTAATGGTGACTGGACAGAAAGCAAACTGAGTACCTCTCTTCCCTGGCTGGTCACTCAGCCCTGCAGTGCCCTGATAATTGGAACATTTTAACTCCACATGCTCTGGGAAAATGATTTGAGCTAAAATACTTTCAGCTGCTTTTAAAATGATGGTGCCAGTGTGATTGAAATAGTAATAGTAGATATTTCTGAATTATTAGAACGAATGATTTATCCTAATTGCTCAACTCTTCCCTGAGATGAGGGTGGATGGGATGACAGTTGAGGGGCCTGTCCCATGTGAGGGTACCTAAAAACCTTCTTCTTTGGGCCTTGGAAAACTGCCAGGCCTCTTGTGCCTCCTGCAAAGAGTTTTGCAGAAGGAAAAAATACCTTAACTTGTCTTCTGTTCTACCTTCATTGGAATCCGTTGAGAAATCTGAGAGCAATGCCCTTGCGATTGAAACAAGGATAAAGGACCAGGAAAGTGGAGAAAAAGAGAGAGGGGTGCCTAGCCACGATTTTCCTCGGGACAAGTCTGAAGAAAAAATTATCTGTGCTTCATAATTACTGTTTCCAAGAGTTCAAGGTTTCATCACAGCCTTCTGTTTCCTTTTCATTACAGTATTTCTCTCCCCAATAGTTATTCACAGCATGTTGGTCTTAAGACTCATGAAGTCTTAGAGCCCAAAGATGCCTTGGAGCACACCTAAACTAAATCCCAGATTTTACAGAGGTGTTCCTTGCCCTGCCCCACTAGTTTTTGATGGAAACTACATGGCTAGTTATTGAGGGAAATGGGCAGCTTTCCATCTCCTGAACCCCCATCTGGGCTCTTCCAACAGTACACATGACCTGTTTCGCTGTTCCCACTTTGAAATCTGATGGTACTTGTAAAGCTTTAAGGAGACTATACCTTAACTCCTCCAAAAGTGCTACTTGTGCTAATTATATAACCTCAGATCTTCTGTTAACATTACTCAAAGATGTCACCTTCAATTTCCTACACTGAACCTTCAGTGTCAATCAAAAAGCAAGTTGTTAATAATCATCAGTATAATAACAAGAAAATACTTCTAGGATAAAATGGACCTTTTTTTTGGTCAAAATCTCACACTAAAAATGCCTACTCTATGGATCAGCACTTCTGGAGTCCGGTAATTTGTATAGCGTAAAAATGCTTAAACTCTAAAAAAGGAAATACCGGGCTTCCCTGGTGGCGCAGTGGTTGAGAGTCCGCCTGCCGATGCAGGGGACACGGGTTCGTGGCCCGGTCCGGGAAGATCCCACATGCCGCGGAGTGGCTAGGCCCGTGAGCCATGGCCGCTGAGCCTGCGCATCTGGAGCCTGTGCTCCGCAATGGGAGAGGCCACAGCAGTGAGAGGCCCACGTACCTCAAAATAAATAAATAAAATAAAATAAAAAAGGAAATACCAAAAAATACATTAATTCCAGTTTTACCTGTATTGTGAAATTTAATACATACCTTGGAATAATCTGAAGATGTGTAAATCATGGTAAGAGCCAATAGAAAACGTGTGTATAAAAATACAGAGAGAATATGCCTAAGATTTCCAAGAAAGAAGAGGAGTCTTTTTACTGGGCTGATAAGAAATGCTTCCTGGCAGAGGTAGCATTTATGCTAGACCTTAAAGAATACGATTTGGGCAGGAGACATTACTGATGGATGGGTCTTTGATATAAAGGGAAGAGCCTGGTAACAGGAAACTGTAGGGTTTGCCTAACAAAAGATGAGATTCTAAACGACCGAGTTATTGGATGCACTCAAGTGCACAGTGGGAGAAAAGACTCCAGTTATAATAGGAAGATACTTTGTGCAGGGCATTAAAGGCCAAACTTTGGAGTTCTTTTTTTTTTTCTTCCTAATTTGGTGGGCATTTCAGACTTCAGGAAGGCGAGGATACACTTACAGAACCATTTGTTCCATTTACGAAGTCTTGCCCCAGTGGATTTTGCATCCTGTTTGTACTTTCATTGCTTTATTGATCTGCTAGCAATGACCTCATTATGTTTGGGTGGACAAGAATCAGGGAGTCTGCAGCCTATTTTGGTGTAGTCGAAAGTTGATCCAGACACCTCTGTGGTTCCTTATTATAAACACTCGCGTGGTTCCAGGAACTGAGCTTTGGCCATCCTTCACCCGGCAGGAAAGCTTTGAGAGTTAACAGATTAGGTGTCATCATTTAATTGAACTTTATCTTTCTAACCTTCCAAAGATTGTTGTGGTTATTACTGTCACCACTTTAAACAATTAGAATAAAATGTTCCAAATCCAGGATATCTAGAACCTCAGCCTAGAGTCTCAGAAGGATCATCGTCTCAACTCTATGTCCAAGGACTTCTATGACCGTAATGAAGAAAGAGGCTTTTTGAACATCTTCCTGGACCTCATCTTGTTTGGGATTTATCTGTTCCCCCAGGGAGCTGACAGTCCAGGATTAACCCTTCGTGTGGGCAGCAGAAGTCTGGCACGTACATCTATGTCTTATCACTGTTTCTCCACCTCTCTGATGAAATCCCTGAGACGGCTCACCTCAGTCATTGGCGTATGCCAATGAACCATAGGAAGTGCACCCACATACTAGTCTTCCAGATGCAATCTCCCTCCAGTTTCAGCTCTACTTGGACGTGGGCAGAAAGGTTTTTGTCCTTCTTTAGATTTGGTCTTAGACTGAAAGCCCCATTTCTGGGCAGGGGATGATGTTGGGTTTTCCCCCTATTTCACAGCGATTCTATTGGTTCCTCCTCCTCTTGGATGTCTCTTCCTTAGGTCCCCAGCACAGTGTGCTGCCAATGGAGCTGAAAGATCTGAAAAAAAAACCCAAAAAACCTCCTTACGGAGAGCTAAGTAAATCGTAGTCTACTCACTTGCTAAGGAAGGCTTTGGCCAACTCAAGTTCAGCGAGAATCAAACCATTCAGGTTGGGCTTCCCTGGTGGCGCAGTGGTTGAGAGTCCGCCTACCGATGCAGGGGACACAGGTTCGTGCCCCGGTCCGCGAAGATCCCACATGCCGCGGAGCGGCTGGGCCCGTGAGCCATGGCCGCTGAGCCTGCGCGTCCGGAGCCTGTGCTCCGCGACGGGAGAGGCCACAACGGTGAGAGGCCGGCGTACCGCAAAAAATAAATAAATAAAAACTATTCAGGCTGTATCTTCAAAGGGAGAGCAGCATTTTCTACCATGTTCTAATTGTTCTTAATCAAAGTCCATTCTTACACATAGATATCCACTTTCATTTGCTTAGTTAGGTATGATTTAATTTAAATATTGGATGCTACAGAATAACAGAATGCTTAAAACCTTCCGTACTAATTGTATTACATGTTAAATATCTCTGGTATCAGTGATTACAGTGCCAAATTCTGAGCAGGTTACAAACGAAATCTGAGATGACTTCTATAGCCTAAACTAGAGCAAAGATCATATATATTTTTCCTCCCTAAACTGATGCTAGAATAATCTAGCCAGTTATTTTCAACTCCAGGGTGCAGAGTAATAGCAGTTCTCTTTATGGATATGTGATGTGAACTATTGACAAAATTACCCTGTAATTACTATGTGGAGTCAAGGTAATTACATAGCAATTGTCCTATAATTATTGGATTTTGTATCTGATTTATAAACTGCAGTATGAATTACATGGTAATTAATACTAGGTCTTCCTGGTGTAATTTAGTTATTATTCATTAGTTCATTAATAAATCTTGTCTTCACACAAATCAGTGTGTTTCAACAATAGAAATCACTATTTAAACATCTAAGGCTTGGGAATCTGACTCGTGCATTAAATAACCCCCAAAAAAGCTATATATGGTTTGACAAACTTAACCAAAGAAATGCCCAACCGTGATCTTAATCCAAATTACAACATGTAGGAAATACACACCCACAGATGTATATATCTATACTTTATATATATTTATTTCTGTAAACTACCAGTTCCACATCTGTTCCTACCAAGCTGATGAATGTGGGGTGTTGCTTACTATAAAGCCAATGAGTGAAAACAATTCTATCAAACATCACTTAAAATGTTTTCCTTCAGTCGTCTTCAACTTGGTCACACGTTATAATCACCTGGGGAGCTTTAAAATATTGATTTTTGAATCCACCCCCAGAGATTCTGATTTAATTGGTCTGGGGTAGAGCTGAGGCATTAGAAGTTTTAAAAGTTCCCTAGGTGACTGCAATGTATAACCCAGATGACTTTTATTTGCAGCCCATGTTGAGCATCATTGACTTTGAAATATCGTTAGAGATAAGACCTAAAGGTTGCCGAATATTTGCAATTTCCAAAACTCTGAAGTTAATTTTTGTTCTATAGCTCACAGTTTTTGCACAAAAGAGTCAGAGTTTTAAATATATCACTATTGGTAATAAAGCTTA
Organism: Aethalodelphis obliquidens; assembly: GCF_003676395.1. Classification (NCBI taxonomy): domain Eukaryota; kingdom Metazoa; phylum Chordata; class Mammalia; order Artiodactyla; family Delphinidae; genus Aethalodelphis; species Aethalodelphis obliquidens. The sequence continues at coordinate 25,971,884 of NW_020837969.1, read as the reverse complement.
TGTGGCTTGCCCGACCTTGCTAAATGTGTTCTATAGCATATGTTAATTTAATTATCCATTTTTAAAAATCTTATCAAAGTATCTACGTACATATTTTAAAAAGTCAAATAGTGCCATGGGGCTTGTAATAGAAATAAATAGTTTCTCCCACTTCGATACCTAATCTGTAGAGGCAATCAATGTTAACTCTCTTACATGTATCTAAATAATATGCTTACACCGCTATACCTGATTTTACAGTTTGATACTTTATCATTTGATGTCCTATTCACCCAACTCATTTTCCCACCACACACACCACACCGTCTACCAACCTCCCAAAGCAGTTAAACCACGATGATGGTTAAATCAATAGTAAGCAATTATGAGGGTAAATAGCCTTGACATCTGTAACTTGCACTACAACACTGTTTATAATTGACTCATGGAAAGAGGTGTATTTGTTCAATATTCCACGTGCCTATCAGTAATTCCTCTCCTGAAATATCCAACGGAACTCTAAAACATTTTTAATAATAAAAAGGTAACAACAATTGAGCTCTCAGGTACCAGAAACTATTTTAAGCATTCCACATGTATGAATTTAATCCTCACCTCAACACTATGTGGTAGGACTATTATTCCACTTTGCAAAAAAAGGAGAACTGAGTGAAATAATTTGGCTGCATGGATAGTCAGTGATGAAACTGAGTTGAAACCCAGGCATTCTGGCTTCTGACAGATTGAGCTCTTCACTCTCACAAAATGCACAGATGAAGAACCTCGTTCACCCCTGCCTGGCAATGCTCCAGTAGGGAACAGCTGCTTTCAAAATTCTGCCCTGTTATCTACCTGGGACTTCCTCATACTCTTATCATGGGAATGTCCCTCACCCCCCCTCCTATGGGCATCTTGTTTTCTGGACCTCATGTCATATTCTTTCTCGTGCTGGACCCTTTTTTTTTCACCTCACCATGTGGCACACGGGATCTTATTTCCCCAACCAGGGATCCAACCCGCACCCCCTGCAGTGGAAGCACAGAGTCTTAAGCACTGAACCGCCAGGAAAGTCCCCTCTCCTTTAATAGAACATGGTCTCTTGTAAATTCCTGATAAAAGGAAAAGGGAGGTAAAAGTTTTGAGACATGAGTATCTAAATTACTTTGCCGGCACACTTCGTTGATATTTTGGCCAGTAACCTCGTTTCCTTTTGCTGCTGTAACATATGACCACCAACCTAGTGGCTTAAAATATACATGTGTTATTACAGTTTCAGAAGTCAGAAGTCTCAAATAAGTCCTTCAGGACTATTTTCCTGTGAACAGTTCCAGCGGAGAATCCTTTCCCTTGGCCGTTCCAGCTTCCAGAAGCCTCCTGCATCCTTTGGCTTTGGCTCCCTTTTCCCGTCTTCAAAACCAGCAGCTAGATCTTCAAACCTCTTTCTCTCTGTCCAATTGCTTCATCTTCACATTGTCTTCTTACCTTCCTGGGATGCTCTGGAGAAGCCCAGTACCAATGCAATTCCTGATCTTGCGTTTGTGACCTGTTTTTTTTTTTTTTTTTTTTTTTTGCTCTTCGGAAACTATCAAGTGAAGTTCTCTTATGACTTTTCAACCCACAGTGAATACCTTGGTGCAAGATTTTTTCCATTAATTATAATGAGTACTTAGTAGACCCTTCATATATGAAAACTTATGCTTTTCAGTTCAGAGAAATTGTAATAAATTATTTCCTTGATATCCCCTCTACATTTTCTCTTTCATTCTAAATTCCTATAGCTGAAGACAGGGCTCTTAAATTGGGCCCCCAATTTTTACCATTTTGTCATTTCATACATTTGGGGAGTTTTCTTCAATTTTAACTTCTAACTCTTCAATTGACTTTTTTTTTTTCTCATTTCTGGGGTTATATTTTTGCATCCCAAGAGTTCTGCCTGGTTCTCTTACATTGCTTTTCTGTTTTTTTTGTTGTTGTCATAGTTGCTATTGTTGCTTTTGGTGAGACTGTCCTATTTTTGTTTTATGGACATGATATCTGCTTTTATGGATCTGAGAATATGGATCATAACTGTGCTGGTTGTTCCGTGTGTGTTATTTTTAGCTCCCTGCATTGTTTCTGTATTCTCAAATTTACTCGTATTCACTTGGGTTGATTTTTGACATTGTCATGTTTGGACCATTTCTTGATTGTGCAATGATCCTTGGCCTAATGGAATATTGAGTACTGAAGCACTGAGCAGCAAAATGGAACTTCTGTGTGTAAGGTAGACAGTCAAGTGAGCTCCACTATCATCTGTCAGGGCCCAACCTTTTCACTGGGGGACATCCAAATGTCAGGATCTATAGTATTTTTTCTAGGATCAGCCAACTTCAGCAGAGAAGAATGCCCCAATTTTCTGCTCTTGCCAACGTAGAGGCAATAGGTACCTGGCTGCAAGCATTCTTGGAAAGGTGAGGGCTGAGAGATGGAAGGCAAAACCATGGGTTCTGACATTTTAGGGTACGGATTCTCACTTCATGTCCCCTGTTCTCATTAAGGTAAATTGCTCCCGCTCATTTCTATGCCAGTTGTCCCAATATCCAGATTCTCAAGGGTTCAATTTCTCTAGAAAAACCACCTGTCTTCAACAAGTGTTTAGAAGGCATCCTGGATTTGCCCCTCCTGCAGACCTTATTCAATCCTCTTGTTCTCTCCTCATCTTTTATCCCTACTTTCAGGTACCTGGTCCCTCAGTTTCCTGAGGTTTTCCATGTAGTCCTGCAGCAGGAACTGACTGGCTTCGTGTTGGCTTACCTTTCTGCAAACTCTTCATTTCAGATTTTCCTGCTCTTTTTAGATTTCTATGTTTCCATCTATAAAGGTGGAAAGTGTTCCGTATTTCAAAAATATTGTTTGATTAATTTTGTCAGCTCTCACATTATTTTTGTCCTTATGGGTTTAAAGCTTTTTTCCCCTCCAAGTGGGATTTCCAGAGGTATAAACAGATGTTCAGTTTGCCAGGTTTAATAGAAAAACTCCAATAGTTCAGGCTAGGTCGTGGTAGGGAAGAGAAGACAAACTCAAGCTGGATAACAGGAAAGTTTAATGAAGTTGTCCCTTTAGGAAGGCATGAACAAAGACGGCTTAGCAATCTGCTAATGACAGCATGAACCATTAGTACCCCTAAGGATAATGAACAAAAATAGAGAGATGTTACCAGAACTCAAAGAAAAATCTGCACGGTGAGAGCTTTTGGATGGAGGATGTGACCTATTACATCATCAAAATGACCACAATTCTTTTCTTGTGCAAGGGCATACCATGCTCTTTGCAATGCAGTTTTGTAGTTCTTTTTACTAAAAGCCAGAATCTCCCCCCCACACCTGCCTCTTGAATATGGGTTGATCTTGTGTTGTATTAGCCAATAGAATGTAGCAGAAGTGAAGATGAGGCCCCAAGACACCTGGTGTGTTTCACGTGCTCCTTTAAAACCACCACCCCCCCACCCCCACCCGCCAGCTTCCATAAGAATGACTGAGAGCCTTGCTGGATGATAAGACACATATATCCTTATCTCCCTTGTCCCACCTGACAGTGAGCCAACTACCAAATTTCTCAGGGAAGCCATCCTGAGCCAGTCAGTACCCAGCCAACCTACCAACTGACTGCAGATTCCACAATGACCTGGCCAAGCCAGGCTCAGACCAGAGCCAGCCAACTGAGCCCAACATAATTTTCCACCCCACAGAACCATGAGCCTTAAATGGCTTTTTAAGTCATTAAATTGGGGAAAACTTTTAAATGCAGCAATACATGATTGATATAAACTTTTAGTCAAGAGAAGCAGCCAAGGTAGGAAGTCATAAGCATAAGTGCCTGACTTACTCTTTCTGTCCTTTGGATCACCTGGGAGTGCCTGCTATTCATCTAACAGCAGAGTGACAGAACCCATTCATATGTGTTTCATAGAGGTCAGTCTCCCAAGGCACACAGCAGGATGAAGAAAGTTAGAGAGTGGGCCTGGAAGAAGAAAACCGAAGAGACACACCATACCCACTCATCTGTTTTCTAATTCAAAGAATATCTAGAGCTTTTGACCAAGTGTCTGCAGTTACACTGGAGCCTCCAAAAAGAATCACAAAACAAGATTTGAGAACAAAGAATTTTTAGCCAATAGCAATAGGAAAAGGACGGGAAGGAGTGTATTTATTCCAAGTCTACTTTCTTGTATAGACCAAGGTCAAGGATTACTATCTTGTACTGCCTTCTCAACACATATTTATAACAATACATTATAAATTAGAGGGAATTCCCTGGTGGTCCAGTGGTTAGGACTCAGTGCTTTCACTGTGGTGGCCTGGGTTCAATCCCTGGTCAGGGAACTAAGATCCTGCCAGCTGCACAGCACAGCCAAAATTAAAAATATATATATATATATATATATATACACACACACATACATTATAAATTATACATCCAAGGTAGGGTATGTTTAAAATATTATGGTATGCCTCAATTAAGTAAAAATCCAGCTAACCTAACAAAATTCAAATTACAGTCACACTTCATGTTTTTTGAAAAAGCGTGAGAATAGTAATCAGTGTGGATTAGGTGTGGCTGCAAGCAATAGAAAACCTGAAATAACATGACTTAAATAAATAGAAATGTATTTTTGTCACACAGAAATGATGTCTAGAGGTAAATGGTTCAGGGCTGGGCTTATTCTAACTGGTCACTTCACCATGCTCAACACGAGGCTTCTACATCATGGTCCCAAATGCCTGTACACTCCAGGCATCACATCTGTACCAGGCAGTAAGAAGGGGAGGATGGAGTAACAGAAGAGCTTATCTGTCCTCTATGGATACTTCCCTTAAGCCGAATATATCTCTCCAACTTGCGTTCCCTGTTCAGAACTTAGTAACCTGATGGCCCCTGGATACAAGTAAGGCTAGGAAGTACACACTTTATTCTATAAGGTCATGTGCTCAGTTGAAAACTTGGGGCCGAGTATAAGGGGGAAAAAAGAAAAACAGATAATAGAGAACAAACCATAAGTAGTCTCCTACTCAACTTTTATTAACTAATGTTAATTATTGGCCCAAAACCCAACTACTAAGGTCATGTTATAATCAATACATAGTCTACTTGGTGGCCTATGTATACCGAGTCCACAGTAAAGACTTCAAGGTGATCAGACTGATCATTTGAAACCTGTGAACATCTTTAATTATCAAGGATTCCATTTTTTTATATAAATAGTTCATGCATCTCAGTATTAAAAAAACAAACAACCCAATCCAAAAATGGGCAGAAGACCTAAATAGACATTTCTCCAAAGAAGACATACAGATGGCCAAGAAGCACATGAAAACTGCTCAACATCACTAATTATTCCAGAAATGCAAATCAACACTACAATGAGGTATCACCTCACACCAGTTAGAATGGGCATCATCAGAAAATCTACAAACAACAAATGCTGGAGAGGGTGTGGAGAAGAGGGAACCCTCTTGCACTGCTGGTGGGAATGTAAATTGATACAGCCACTATGGAGAACACTATGGAAGTTCCTTAAAAAACTAAAAATAGAATTACCATATGACCCAGCAATCCCACCACTAGGCATATACCCAGAGAAAACCATAATTCAAAAAGACACATGCACCCCAATGTTCATTGCAGCACTATTTACAATAGCCAGGTCATGGAAGCAACCTAAATGCCCATAGACAGATGAATGGATAAAGAAGATGTGGTACATATATACAATGGAATATTACTCAGCCATAAAAAAGAATGAAATTCGGTCATTTGTAGAGACGTGGATGGATCTAGAGACTGTCATATACAGTGAAGTAAGTCAGAAAGAGAAAAACAAATATCGTATATTAAAGCACATATGTGGAACCTAGAAAAATGGTACAGATGAACTGGTTTGCAGGGCAGAGATAGAGACACAGATGTAGAGAACAAACATATGGACACCAAGGGGGGGAAGTAGAGGGCAGGGGGTGGTGGTGGTGGGATGAATTGGGAGATTGGGATTGACTAGTATACACTAATATGTATAAAATGGATAACTAATAAGAACATGTTGTATAAAAAATAAAATAAAATTCAAAAAAAAAAGGATTCCATTTTTATGGGTGACATTGAATTTACTAAGGCAGGAATGTGGACAAGAGTGGTTTGGTGCTGTTTTGTTTTGGTAAGAATGGTTCAACAGGCTCTTCTATTTGACCCACTGTAAACATTAGAGATAATTTGGGCTGCAAGTTATAGAATAGCGGCTTAAACTTTGTAGAAACATATTTCTCTCACATACAAAAGTCTAACAGTCCTGGATGTAAGTATGACTCCACAAAGACATCAGGAACCCAGGACCCTTCTTTTCTTTTTTCTCCACCATCTTTATCCTGTGGCTTCCACCTATGATGGGAGATATTTACTCAGGTTTCACCTGTCACATACATGTCCCAGCTGGCAGGAAGTAAACAAGGGCAGTGCATACCTCCCCTTTTAGTGGCATTTAATGGCCATTGGAGGGTGGCAGGCATTGCAAGTGAGTAGAGGAAGGGGAAGAAATAGAATAAGATTCACCAAGTGTTGACAACTGTTTAAAGCTGGGCCACACGTACCTAGAGATCTATTGTATTATTCTCTCTACTTTTCTAAAAGTTTGAAATTTTCCACAAGATAAAAGTTAATCAAATAAAATGGAAAATAACAAAAGGATACCCCTGGAAGCTTCAAACGGCTCCTCTTTGCATACCAAGAGCTAAACTTTATCACATGCCCACATCTAGCTGAAAGGAAGGCTGGATAACGCAGTCATTAGTCCTTGGGTCCATGTGCCCAGTTATAAAGAGCTTTGGTTTATCGCATCGAAAGAAAGGGAGCATCGATATTGGGGGACCACTGACAGCCTCTGCTATCCTCATATATGAAAGACTATGGGCCCAAAGTTAATCATTAGTATCTGTCTTGTAATCCCCTCCATGAAGTGAAGAGGGCAGTACTGTTCAGCACGTATATAAAATGATGTAACAACAGAAAAATGGGGCCAGAGTACCTGACTGGTGGTAGACACTTGATATATGTTAACTTCCTTTCGCTACCGATTCTGAAGACCAAATGTCTCAGATAGATAGATGATAGATAGATAGATAGATAGATGATAGATAGATAGATAGATAGATAGACAGATAGATAGATAGATAATGTAGACACACACACAGCATTTTGATGATACAAATTACTTCACAGTATAAAATAGCACTTATCTTTGGCGAATTACAAACAAATTGTTCCAAGAGCAATCCTGTGTATCAGGGTGTTAATCCTCATGCTATCTAAGCTTTCACTCATCTTTAACAGGAGTTCTCAAGCACTGGTGGGCATAGGGATCTTCCAGGTGCTTGTACAATACACAGACTCCTTGCTCCCATCCTAGACCTACTAAACCAGAATTTTCCCAGTGGTTCCAGGAATCTGTATTTTCACAAGTAGCTTTAATAAGTAACCAAGGCAGTTGGTCTCCAGCAGAGGGGGACTGGGAAAAGATGGACAGCACACGTTCTGAGACCCTTCACAGATGCCGGTAGGAAAATTCAATTCATCGGTCTTCAGACTGGTTTTCCTAGGAATGTAGAAACTTTTTTTGCTATGTGTTTATTTCCCAGGAAAATTCTAAGCACAGCCTTGGGAGAGCAAGTGCAAACACATTACACAGCCCCTGGAGTGCCATTCACCCTTGTGGAAGCACTGGTCTCCAGACCACACTTTCCGCAACACTGCTTTTAAACCAAAGTACAGTCGTTTAACCCAAACTCATTGCAAACTCACTGTGAACGACCTCACCATTGACACTGGCTTAGGGATTCCTTAATTTTCACAGAGAATGTGTTGTGGACAGTGGAGCCCTGTGATGCAGGTGGAGGGTGTAAAGTGAGAAGAGGGAAGATTGTAATTTTAAATGATTTATGAGCACAGAGAAGAGTCCTTAAGCTAATTGTTTAGAAATAAGACCATTGAGATTCTCCTTCATACTCCTCAGCAAGGCAAGGTATCCTTATACCCCAAGGAGCATCTGACACAGCACATCCCACGGCCACATGTGCTTACTTTCCATTTGTGTTCTTATCAATCACTGGGGAGGAAGAAAGCCATCTAACCTGGTGAGTCTGGATGGGGTGTTTGGCAAATAGCGCTTTGCTTCACATCAAGTGATTTCTTCCGAAGAAATCATCGCTGTTATAATAGCAAGACAATTAGGGAAGCAGTGAGAAGGATTTGATTAATACTGCTTCCAATTATTGCCAACTAACAAAAATGTGGGTTTCTATGCCAGACACAGTCAAGAGGTTTAGATCCCAAAGGGGTGCAGCAGTGGTGGTGTTTTTTAATATGTGTGATGTATCTGTGTGTGTGTGTGTGTGTGCGGATGGGTGGTTGGTCATGTACATTTTAATTGCTTATTATAAATCAAAAGTAATTATTTATGCATAATTTCTTCACTACTTTGCAGATCTGTGGGAAGTGTTTATTGCAAGAGGAGTTATTTTGTTTCATGCGAACGGGCATCACATGTACACACAGAACGAAGCTGTTCAGACGAGGAGGTGGTAACCCATCGACTGTCCTTCTAAAGCCTCAGTGCCCTCAATGGCGGTACGAGGGCTGTGAAACCTCAACTCGGAGAACATCTTAGCTACTGAAAATGTGCTTTGCAAAACACACATACATACATGTGTACACACACATTAGAAAGAATGTTTTAAATAAGGCTCAGCATTGCTCTACAAACATAATTCTGATTATGAAGATCTTTTAATATATTGTGTTTTCCTATTCATCGGGAAAAGTCTATGCTTCTGTGTCCTGTGTAGTTAAAAAAAAAATCCGGACTACCACAGGACAGTCTATAGGCAACTTGATATAAAGTAAGATTATTTGCTTTTTTAATGTCCCATTTTTCTTTGTGGCTCCAACATTACACGTTTAATTTGCAAAGAATTTCAAACACTATAATGAAAAAGTAAAAAGAACCCTAAGAATGAATCCCCTGGAACACCAATGTTTTTATTCATTTATTCATCTGACTTTTAATTATGAGCCACTGCTCCAACGCCACATGGAAATTGTTTTAATCATTAGGTCCTGAACTCAGAAGTTAGCATGTTTCTCCCACCTGCGCTGTTTAGTACATCATCACCCACCGAGAACCCTATCTAACTACCTTCCTCTAATCACTTCCCTGATCTCTCTCTCTCTCTCTCTCTCTCTCATTTTCTCTGAATGCACATGCATGTAACAAACACACACACAGCCATAGTCTTCTCTAGTCACCCAATTACACATACCCTTCAACCCAACCCTTATAATCTCTTACCACCCTTAGTTGTACAATATATACACATAGAGTCCTGAGCAAAGGAACAGATTTTGGCTTTGCCTTATGGAAATTTGTCCCATTTCTATATAGTCATTTTAAAAATTTTTTTCCAGCTTTATTAAGATATAATTAACATAAAACATTGTGGAAGTTTAAGGTGCACAAAGTGATAACTTGATATACATACAGATTATGAAATTATGGCCACAAGATTAGTTAACACCTCTATCATCTCACATAATTACGTGTGTGTGTGTGCGTGTGTGTGTCTGTGTGGTGAAAACATTTAAGATCTACTCTCTTAACTTCTTTCAAGTATATATAACAGTGTTGTTAACTGTAGTCACCATACTGTACATTAGATCCCCAGGACTTGTTCATCTTATAACTGGAAGTTTGTACCCTTTGACAAGCACCTCCCCATTTCCCTCACCCCCAGCCCCTGGCAACCACCAATCTATTCTTCCTGTAGAGTCATATTTTAATGTATACATGCAGGGATATGTATAGGTCTACACATAGTGATTTGCTGTGAAATATCATAAATGTAATTACCCTCAAAAATATGCCAAAAATTAATGTACCATGAAAATATAAGGTCCTGACCCATTTTAGTTATATTTGTGCAACAAAACACCCCAAAACTTACTGCTTTTCTTAAACGAGGTGACCTTATTTCTCATGATCCTGTAAACTGACTGAGTGGTCCTTCCTGTGCTCTCTCGGTGGACCATCCATGTGGCTCACTCAGCTGGCAGGACAGCTAGCAGCTGGGCTTAGCAGAGACAGCTGGGATGGCTCAGCCCCTCTCTCTCTCTGTGGCCTTTCATTCTGGCTTTTGACATGGCAACGGCCAAGGGCAACATTCCAAGAAGGAAGCCCCAATATGCAAGTGCTTGACAATGTCTTACTTGGATCACTGGCCAAAGCAAGACAGTAGCCCAGTTCAAGTCCTTGTGGGACAGGAGTACATAAGTGCTTGGATACTAGAAGGTATGACTCATTGGATGTCGTTACTTAACAATCTACCATGTGGCCCAATATCATACAATTGCCCAAAGATACTGGAAATTGTCCCTTCCTATAAAGGATGACGTGTCTGAATTCAAACAGTCTAAAAACCTTTGCATTGTGTGTTCTGTAGGGCACACTTTACCTTGAAGACACACTTAAAGGAAATACACCCCTGGGTTATAAAAGATGATTGATAGCTTCTTTAACACAAGATATACATACTTCCTGCCATGAACAAAAATGAGAAAGAGAGAATGAACAAGAGAAATGTGAAGAAGACATTTCAGGGTAGATTCCTTTTCCCCATCAGCTAACATTTCCTGTTCAACCGCTCTCCCTGGGACCCTGACCAACTACTGTGATTCTGTTTAGATTGGTCTGAGATTAGCAGGTGTCCTGTTCCAGCTTTTCCTCTTTATCCAGTGTCTTTAAAGTCTGGGAACAAGTTGTTATTGGGGGAAAAAAAATTCTGAAGGTAAGGAAAACAGGCTAATGAGGCTCCATTTCCCAGGAAAGAAGAAACAAAGAAGTCCTGAGAGAATCAAGCAGTCAAGTGGTACCTGGAGGGAGCTCATGGAGGAGCAGAGAGGCTTCTTATTGGATGACTCTCTGCCTGCTTTATTCCTCAAGGGATGCACATGAATTGCTTTGTGCCTCTTTGCCCTTCTTGGTTGTTCCCTAAGGACCAAGGGAAGTTCCATGGCCTAATAAATTACTTGAGTTTTATGCAAAGGTAAACTTCATAAACTGAACCAAACTCTTTCATTTTAAGCACATGTGGACATTATTTATAAAAATTTTAATACTGATCCCAGGAAGGAGGTTTTCCTTCACAAAATTTTTGAGGTTTCCTCATTAATAGACTCCCTGCCATGACCTTTTTGTCACCTCATCTGCAACACTGCTGTAGCTGTTCTGTAAAACCAAGGTCTTCCAACACAACACGAGATGTGACACCAACGAGAACCGCCGTGAATGTAGTTCAGATGAAAGTCACTTCCTGGAAATAGCCTGCAGGAGCAAAACTTTCCTTCCTGCCAAATCTCCTACCCAAACACAAGTAACTAGTGGCAGGAGTTTGGACTCTAAGACTGTTTTAATGGACTAGGCCATCTAATCCTATAACCAGATCGTATTTACTATTAATTAAGTAGTAAAGTTGGACTCCCTTAGAGGCATAAACATCTGCTATGGAAGAAGACTAAATATCTGTGTTAATAGAAAACCAGAATCAAATGGAAAATTCTCAGGTGGCCTGGATCATCAAGAACAATTTTATTGTACAACAAGGTTTGACATTAAAAGAACTAGGGTGGATCAATCAACCACAATATATTAGCTCTGCAATACCAACGTAGGGTTTATGGAGCTGACTCTAGATAAAACCCTGAATTAATATCTAATCCACACTTAAGCCTCATTATATGTAGAACTTGGGGTCCATGCTGTCAGTCCATGCTTGTTCCAGCCATGTCAAAATATAGCTGCTAAAGACCTGAAACCTATAGTTGCAGTACCATCTGGGCCCAGAAATAGTGAGCACCAGCCCACACCATAGGTCTCCACGGTTACTGTCTACTCACTTGTAAACCTGTTCTAATCTGGCTTCTGCCCCATCGTTACCCCTCAGCAGCTCTCCCTAAATGTACAACGGTTACCTCACAAAATTCACAGATGATATTTGGTCTTCATTGTATATATCTTCTCTTTTGACCACTATCTACTTTGTCTTTTGATTTTTATAATCTGTTTTTTAATTAATATATATATTTTTTGATATTTGGTATTATATAATTCCACCTCCTTTTTTCCAGTCTCCTCCTAGTGCACTCTTTCTACAGAGCCTAACAGGAAGCCAATCAAAAAGAACTGTGAATTGCAAAATCCCAGCTCTGGCATCAGAAAGCAAAGTATTAAAGAATGGGCTTGGAGCTGGGATACAATAGCTTAATGACCAGTAAAAAGGATAAATTTGTGTTGGGTTGACTTGGCTTTTTTAGTATTTGTTTGCTAGAATTCTCAGGTGAAACAATCTGGGCCTAGATTTCTTTGTGGAAAGAAAATAGTAGATTTAAGATTTTTTTTATACTCATAAAATTGTTTATTTCTTCTTGTATCAGTTTTGGCAAGTTGTGTTTTTTTTCAAAATATTACCTACTTTACTCAATTTTAAAATATTTGCTCATAAAATTATTTATATCTTCATTTTTTAACTGTCAAATATGTAGTAATGTCCTTTTTTTCATTCTTAATATTGGTTTCTTTATTCTTTCTTCCTTTTTATCCAACTGAATTACTATTCAATTTTATCTTCCAGTTCACTAGTTCTCTTTTCAGCTGCATCTACTGTGTTGTTTGGCCCACATCTTAAGCGATTTTTTTTTTAAACTGACAATTACATTTTATTTTAACATTTTTATCTAGTTCTTTTCAAATCTATATGGTTAGTCATATATTGCCATGGTGCTTATCATTTTTGTGATTCCATTCTTTTAAAAAAAATCTTTAAATATTCATGCATAGTGTGGTACACAGAATAATGTACCTCCCCTCAATGATATTCTCATTCTAATCCCCCAAAACTGTGAATATGTTACCTTATATGGTAAAAGGACTTTTCAGATGTGATTAAGGATCTTGAGATGGGGAGATTATCTGGGTGGACCCAAGGTAATGTAATCACAAGAGTCTTTATAAAAGAAAAAAAAAGCAAAGTCAGAAAAAGGAGATGGGACAATGGAACCAGAAGTTGAGTGATGCACTTTGAAGATGGAGGAAGGGGCTGTGAGCCAAGGAATGCAGGCAGCCTCTAGAAGCTGGAAAAGTAAAAGAAACATATTCTCCTCTGAGACCTCCGAAATGAACACATTCCAGCCAACACCTTGATTTTAGATTTCTAAAGTCCAGAACTGTACAAGAATAAATTTGTGTTGTTTTTTTAACCAACTTGGTTTTTGGTAATATGTTACAGTAACAATAGAAAACCAATACACATAGTTGTCTTCTATCCATACATAATAGTTCCATCATCTGAAATGTTTGAGGAACTAAATCTATTATTTCTCTCCCTCAGGATGATTTGTGAGCTCATAATGTTGATTTTAGCCTGTGGGAGAGTCCAGAATTTAAATTGAGAAGACATTCCTCCTTACATTATTTGGTTTTGCTTCTGCTAGAAGCCAGAGGCTCTACCTATCTGGGATCTCTGCGGTTTATTCCCAATCTCACACGTTATATCTGGGAGTCTTGAGTTCAACTCCCTCATTTTTTCCACTGCCCAAAGCACTTTTTCTATAGTAGGAAAGGTATATTCACATGTCCTCAGAAAAACAGGGCCACAGAGGAAAGTTATGCAGGTGATGTAAAACCCCTGAAGAGAACCTCTTCAAATGTGCTCACTGTTTACAATTTTAGTTTCAGCTTATATTATTTCCTCCTTTCCTTTTTCCTTGCCCCATGAAGATCTCCTTACATCTTGAGAGCCCAACTATGCAATAAAATCTTTTTTAATGAGACTCCCATTTTTTTAATTTGAAGATACTCCCTCCCCAGATATCTAATACGTCAAACTTACTGAAGCATAAGTCCCTCAGATATTCTGAGGTCTACCAGAGCTTATGTGGGTTTGATAGCAAATTTTGGCCCCCGTCTATTTCATAATGGGTCTAGTTCCTCCTATGGCTATTTCTCCCAGAATAGTTAAATATAGAGTTGAAATAGGATGGTCAAAAACTAGCAAAACACCTTCACTAGTTCTCTGGCCAATGGTGGAGGACTAGACTGTAAGAAGCACATAAAGGAGGACCATAGGGTCCCATCTCTTGATCACAATAGTGAACCAGAACCAATACTGGAGTATTAGAAATTAGTGCCACTACCAATAACTTGAAAGATTCAGGGGTGAGGATTCTTACCATTCCCTTTAACTCTCTGGCTTGGCTTGTGCAAAAGGCAGATGGGTCTTGAAGAAGGACAGTAAATTATCATAAACTTAATCGTAAAATCGACCTGCTATTCCAGACATGGTCTCTTTACTGGAGCAAGTCAACACAAAGTGAAGCACCTGGTATGTAGCACTGATGTGGAAAATGCTTTGTTCTCTAAAGTGTGGAACAGAAATCACCAGAAGTGGATTACTTTCTCTTTTTGGTCAGAAATATAACTTCATTCTCTTGCTCCAGGGCCACATCAACTATCCAAACTTTTGCCATATTTTTGTTCACAGGGATTCTGATGGTCTCCCCATTTCCTAGAACATCATACTGGTCCACGTTATTAGTAACATCACATGAATACAACATGGTGAACAAGAAGCAGCAGGTACCTTAAATGCCTTGGTTAGACACAGTTGTGCTAGAAGATGGGCGATGAACGCCAAGATGATTCAACTCAGTGAACTGTCTGGAAGTGCAGTGGTCTGGACTGGTTATCCTCCAAAGTGAAGGACAAGTTGCTCTACTTTATATCCCCTACCACTACTACAAAAAATGGCCCAGTGCTTGGGTGAGCTTTTTGAAACCAACACATGGCATTGTGGATGTGTTGCTGTGACTTAGGTACCAAGGAGGGAACTTTTTACTGCAGTCCAGAACAAGAGAAAATCTCTACTGATCCAGGCTGCAGAGAGCCCTGGCACAGGTTTGGTGGTTTGGTGGTTTGTTTGGGGGTTTTCTTGGCCCAGAAGATTCAATGATGCTTGTAATACCTACAGCAAATTGGAATTCTATGGGTGATGTTACGGCATGAAAAGTTCTGCAGTGATTTTTGAGCAGAAATGATATTAATATCTGTTTGGGAGTTAAAGATATTTCATCCTAATGATAGAATTAAAGTCCATTTCACTCGCATCAGCAGGTCCCTTTTGTAAACTCGATCACATGACATAGTTTAATCACTTTAAATTCTTTCTGAACCATCCGTGACAAAACTTAATCCTGCAGAGGGGCCAGTAGATGAGGAGTCAGTCTAGGTCAGTTCCTAGAAATGTTTCATATACAGGATGGCGCATTAGATAGTATTAAGGCACAAAGCTAAGGGACATAAAAGTGCAGAGAAAAAGAGGGCTCCATGAGCTATCGAAAAACACACTAGAAGAGCTTTTTTTCCATTTAAGCAATATTCTCTAATTCTCATTCTATGATTCTAGAGCTGTTTCTTTGACACACTGGGGAATTCAGTAATACAGACAGCCCAAAGAAAAGCCCCCAAAAGTCTCCTAAAGTTTTGAGATGGTCTTCTAAGAAAAAGAGAATGAGAAGAAATGCACTGAGAGATATAATACCTCTAGTCTGCCTGGAGTCATTCTCTGAAAGCTCTCTTTGCCATGGGTGGAAATAAAGTGACTTGTCTCGGGACCAAGCCTTAGTGGTCATAGTAAGACGATTTCTGTCTTTCTGAACACTGGTTAATCTTAAGTTCATTCCTTCCGGCTCCCTAATTCAAATGTAGCTCACAATCAAGTTTCAACTGACATCCCTAAATACAATCTTTTATTAAAACAACCAGAAGGGAGAATTTTCTACAGTCTTAAGAAGATATGATTTCCATGATAATAACAGCAAATTACAAGAATAAGAGAAAAATTATTTTTATTTTTTTTTTTTTTTGCGGTACGTGGGCCTCTCACTGTTGTGGCCTCTCCCGTTGCGGAGCACAGGCTCCGGACGCGCAGGCTCAGCGGCCATGGCTCACGGGCCCAGCTGCTCCGCGGCATGTGGGATCTTCCCGGACCGGGGCTCGAACCCGTGTCCCCTACATCGGCAGGAGGACTCTCAACCACTGCGCCACCAGGGAAGCCCAAGTCACACTTTTTTGAACCAGTTTACATTCCACCCTAGAAGTGGATGAGAGATCCTGTCCTGTTTCTCCACATTCTCACAAATGGTAGAGAGAGACCTTTTATTAACTTTTGCCCATCTGGTAGATATGCAATAAAGTTTCATTGTGATTTCAATTTGCATTTCACTGAATACTAATGACGTTGAGCATCTTTTCATGTGTTTATGGGTTAGAGGTTACCTCGCCTCTGAAATTTATATTCCTGTCTTTTGCCCATTTTAAAATTTAGTTGTTTGCCTATTGCTTAATGATTCATGGGAGGTTTTTATATGTTCAGGATACTAAATCTTTGCCAGCTACATTTGCTGCAAATATCTTCTCTCAGTTTATGATTTGTCTCTTTATGGTGTCTTTTGATGAACAGAAGTTCTTATTTTTTAATGTAGTTGAATTTATCAACCTTTTCCTTTATGTTTGTATTTTTTTTAATTCATCTTGTGAAAGAAGTCATTCACATTCAGAGTTGAGAAAGATATTCTCCTATATTTTCTTCACAAATGTTTATAGTTTTGACTTTCTTAACTTTCATATTCATATTTAATTCAATAGGCGTGTATTATTGTGCATGGTTTGAAGTAGACAGCCAATTTTATTTTGTCCATATGGATAACGGTTTGCTAGATAGTTCATTTTTCTTCCTGGTGGTCTGCAGTGCTTCCTCTGCTGTATATCAAGTTCCCATACAATCATGGACCTGCTTCTGATCTAACTATCTTGCTGTGTGGGTCTACTTGTCAATCTCTGCACCAACGCCACACTGTCTTAATTGCTCTCGCTTTATGAGAAATCTTGGTATCTGTTAGGTAAAGCCTCCCATTCCACACATACATACTTTCTGCCACTTTTTCAGGAGTGTCTTGGCTGTTTTTGACCCTTTGCTACTCTGTATAAATTTTAGAAGCATATTTTCAAACTCCACAGAAACACAGATTTTAATTGAAATTTACTAAATCTATGTAAATTTTGTTCAATCTGGGAAACAAATTTAATCCAATCTGGGAATAATTGACATCTTCATGAGATTAAATCTTTCCCTCCAAGAACGTTACTATATATAATTTAGAAAACACTAAGCAAGACCCTGTTGACCGTCTATTCATAGGTATGTACTCATTACAAGTATAAAGAAAAGAAATTGAAAGTATAAAGAATAGCCAGGGAATGTTTCACTCAACATCTAGTGGCTGTCTGTGAGGGCAAGAGGGGGATATGTGAAAAGACTTAGAAAGCGCAAAGGCTTCTAAGGTAATAGTTTATTTCTTAACCTGGGTGGTGGGTATATGGTTGTTTATTCTACAATCATTCTTTAAACTGGATGTATACATTTTATAAACCTTTTTGTATATTGGGTTGGCCAAAAAGCTCGTTTGGGTTTTTCTGCAAGAGGTTATGAACCCGAACGAACTTTTTGTCCAACCCAATACATGCCGTGTTTCACAAGTTAAAATTTAAGACATGCAGTAAAGGAGATAGTCTCCAAAACAACTGATTTAGGACAAAAGTGTTACAATTTTGAATTTTTTCTTCATATGATACAAACCTGCAGGAATTGTCAGTCCAACATTTTCAAAAATAACTATGCCCCTCTAGGCACCATAGGGAAAAGGATTTCTTCGTTTTAAAAAATAAGTGATTTTGACATTCAGATTCAACTACCAGCATTTTAGAGTGTACTGTCTCTTTGTGAATTTGAATCACTCCTCTTGTTCTACATGAAACCTAGTAAAGTTCAAATCGAGCTGGGTATACATTCATTCATTCATTCACTTATTTGCAAAATATATGCATAATTCATTGTGCTGGGAGGCTGGGAAATATAAGAAGATAAATATGAACATTCCTGAATACACGAAGGGTGAAGTAAAATGAAATAACACAAATGCTTAAAAAACTATAGTGTCTGATTGAAGAAGTAGAAGAAAGAAAAAGAGGAAGAGGAAAAAGCACAAAATTGCAAGGGGGTTCAAGGATGGTGAACTGATATCTGATTGAAGGAGACAGGGTTGGGGAAATAGTCACAAATCTTTACTTCTCAGTTTAATAACATGCAAGGAAATGTGTATAGATTTCAGCCCTTTTACTCATCTTCCAAGTTTCTGTCTGGTTGAAAGAGCCCAACAGCTAGACTCATAATCACCGGGCCCATTCTTTTCTGGCTCCAAATCATATTGGTTTCAGGTTTTCAAACTACAAAGAATTTCATCTCCAGTCCAACCCTACCATGATAGAAAATCACACAGCCTTAGGAGTTGCAAATGTAGCACATTTTGAGAGGGCAAAGAGACTGCTCTCTTGCAAAGGTTTTACCTGCCCAAAAGCCTGGAGCCAATCCTGCATAATTTATGCACACCTCTGAGAACGAGCCTGAAAAGAAGCCAGTGCTAATTGACTGAATTGACCATTCAGCTTGGCTGCTTTTGTTTCATGACAACCTGCTCACACATTCAATAAATTCACTGGGGGTAATATATTTTTAAAAAATGATTATCTGGTATTGTGTTGCCTATTGCCTGCTATCCACTTCCTCCCCTACCCCCACCCCGGACTCTAAATGGCTGTTTGACTAAATTTTTCTGTTTTCAATTCGTTTCACCAGTTCTTTGTTTATATAACCCATTAATATCCCATAGTCAGTGGAAAGTGTGTTCAGTTGCCAAAGGGGTTTAAAATATTCCTAAGAGATATAAACACGATGGCAGAAAGCGGATGCCTGCTATACAAGGGGGCCTACAAAGCTAATGTCATCTTTCTCACTTCATATCCCAGAACCAAAGCCTTCCATGGGACACACTCAGTAATTATTGACATTTCCAAAACGGCAACACTAGTGATATGAAGAGCCCTTCTCTTCTGAAGGTGCTGGTGATTTTTAAGCCTGGGCACAGGCTGAAGGCTGTATTCTTGACCTGGTACAGCTGCATTTGCATCTATTCATGCAAGAGTGTGTGATAATTAAATTCTGGCCCCGCAGCAACGGCTGCCATGAGAAACTTATCTCGCAAAGGTATACTGAAGGAGAGTCCGGTTGCCCACTGAAAGGATTAGTAGATCATATACTATCCTGAATCCTGGGCGCTGTTTCAACCTTCTCCAATTATGTGAATCTTTAATAAAAAATGAATGGTCTGAGATGTAGGCAGAGCCGGTATGAGTTGGGAAAACAAGAGCAGATGAAAGTGTATCCTGTCTCTTTGAAACAGTTCTTTCTTTTGGGTGTTTTTAAGATTGCAATTTATGGGATCATATCACCCCACTAAGCAGGGTACAGCTTTAAGAAATCATTTTCCAGGGATTTTACTAGACACTGCAGAGCTGACACATGGAGCCAAGCCTCTACAATACCCTCATGATGATTCATTTAATGTGTTATGTTGACTGGGCCACAGGGTGCCCGGATATTTGATTAAACATTACTCTGGGCGTCTGTGAGGGTGTTTCTGGATGAGATTAACATTTGAATCCACAGACTGTGTAAAGCAGATTGCCCTCCCTAGGTGGGTAGGCATCACCCCATCTGTCCAAGGGCTGAATAGAACAAAAAGGCAGAGTAAGAGAGAATTTTCTCTCCTTATCTGACTGTCTTCTAGCTGGGATAGTGGTCTTCTCCTGTCCTAGGACTTGGGGTCAGAATGGAAAATACACCATCCGCTCTGCTGGTTGTCAGGCCTTTGGACTCAGACTGGAACTGTACTCCAAGCTCTCTTAAGTCTCCAGCTTACCAACTGCAGATCTTGGAACTGCTCAGCCTCCATAATCACATGGACTATTTCTTTATAATAAATCTCACTTCTCTCTCTCTCTCTCTATCTCTCTCCCTCCCTCCCTCCCTCCCTCTTCCATTTATTCTGTTTCTCTGGAAAGTCCAGAATAATACCGCCCACCAACATACAATCTCTGAACGAGGACCCCATTTCTAATAATGCAGACTTCCACATGTCCACTCAGCAACTGGAGATCCTAACCGTCAAACTCTAAACAAGCACTGATTTTTTTTTATTCAGAAGAAATACTATTTCTGTTTTGAAAAATGATTACTGGGACTTCTCTGGTGGCGCGGTGGTTGAGAATCCACCTGCCAATGCAGGGGACATGGGTTCGAGCCCTGGTCCGGGAAGATCCCACATGCCACAGAGCAACTAAGCCCGTGCACCACAACTACTGAGCCTGTGCTCTAGAGCCCGAGCTCTGCAACAAGGGAAGACACCTCAATGAGAAGCCCGCGCACCGCAACGAAGAGTGTACCCAGCTCGCCTCAACTAGAGAAAGCCTGCGCGCAGCAATGAAGACCCAGCAACGAAGACACAATGCAGCCAAAAATAAATAAATAACTTAATTTTTTAAAAAGTGATTACTGGATAGCCTATACGTCACTCGAGTACAAAGGACCTAAAATAACCTCACTCAACTGCCCTGCCTCACAGTTTTGTTTTGACACAAACAAAATAAGTAACCGTCAAACTTATGAAATCAAATCCCTCAAGTGTTTGTTTGATTCTTTTTTTAATTTTAATTCTCCTATTTAATTTGCACAAGGCTTTGCCTTGCTGGGTCAACCACTTCCACAAATCATAAAGCAACTGAGAGTTACAGTAACCACAAAACAGGAGCTAAGCCTTATCACTGAGCTTACACCAAGGATAATTTGGAACATTCTCAAATTATCAACATCCTCATGGATAATATATTATGAAACAAAAAAAGGGAACTTTAAATTCCACACACGGAAGTCCTGCTGAAATCAAAGTTGATAGGATGGAGTATGATTTTAAATATATAAAGTAGTAGACCTTTGTGCTGTATGGCTGTGGGTTCTGACTGCCCTCTCAAATACAGCCACAGCTTTGAAGCAATTACAGCCACTCCAACCTTCCAGGACCTTGACAGATGCACTCTGCTAGCACGATGTGTCTCCCCCAGCCCTGTGTCTGACATTCAACTGTGGATACCCTCTTGTCCTCAAACCAGAAATATTCACTGGCTACGTCTCCAAGAAAATATTATCAGAATGCATTTTCCCTTGATTTACTACTTCCAATTCTCACCCAAAAGTCAGAATTAAAATCTGTCGCATTACTTGAAGCCACCCTAAGGAGTAAGGTGAGTATTTAAGGAGGCATATTAACCCCGATGACCTTTGAATGTCAATCTACTTGCCCTGGCAGTCAAGAATTCCAAGATCTTTTGCCATTGCGCCCAGAGACTCAATTTAATTTTCAGTAGGCAATGCCCCACCTCCCTTGTACCTTACAAGGATTCCTACTGAGAGAATAAATTGAATGACCATTTTCATTTAGCATATTGAACACTTTTGCAAAGCGAGTGAAATTATTGCAAGACTAGGTCCTGTTAAAAATGTTTAAATGGGGGGCTTCCCTGGTGGCGCAGTGGTTGAGAGTCCGCCTGCCGATGCAGGGGACACAGGTTCGTGCCCCGGTCCGGGAAGATCCCACATGCCGCTGAGCGGCTGGGCCCGTGAGCCATGGCCGCTGAGCCTGCGCGTCCGGAGCCTGTGCTCCGCAACCGGAGAGGCCACAACGGTGAGAGGCCCGCGTACCGCAAAAAAAAAAAAAAAAAAAGTTTAAATGGGGGGAAAGGATTTAATGTTCCTGTCTAGGCAGCAACATTTGCATTTACCTATCAGGAAATATTTTCATTGTTCTCTATCTGCTGAAATATTCACTTATAAGGTAGGTGACAGGTGCACAAGAAGCCTTTCTCTCCACTCTCCCCCGACCCCCACCTCCAAATCTGGGTCATGATTGAAGTACACTGTCCCATAAAGATTTTGCCATCTGGAGTGTGGGTGTACCCATCACTCCACGAGCCAGAGGAGGAGGGCACAGTGGCCTCTGCAGAAAATAGACCTTGGATACAAGCAGCTTTCAGAAATGAGAAGGGGCAAGCAGAGGAAACCAAGTACTGAGGGTCTTGCTGATGAATCCTGGCAAGGCAGAGCCATCTATGGCAACAACAGCCTCAAGTGAGAGTTAATAAAACGCAGAGTATACATTGCCCATTTGCATTTAGTGCATGTTAAACTGCCTTGCGTACAAAAGATAATGACAGATGCAAAATGAGCACTGAATACTGCAGGTCT
This sequence comes from Aethalodelphis obliquidens, assembly GCF_003676395.1. Classification (NCBI taxonomy): domain Eukaryota; kingdom Metazoa; phylum Chordata; class Mammalia; order Artiodactyla; family Delphinidae; genus Aethalodelphis; species Aethalodelphis obliquidens. The sequence goes on along the minus strand of NW_020837969.1, from coordinate 25,949,580 downwards.
GTCGGGGGGGGGGGGGGGGGAACGGGCAAGGTGCCAGCTCCCCAAATTAAACCAAACAGGCAACTCCACGAGCAGGGTCAGTGAGATTGGGGAAGAAGCGGATCCAGGGCCTCTGGACCCGCAATGAAATTGACAGAAACCAGGAAGCTAAACCTACTACAATGAGTCTATGGTGGCAGTGGTGAGTGAGGAGTGGAATGCAAGCCCTTTAGTCTTTAAAATTGAGATGGTCCGTGTAGCTCGATTTGGCTTTTTATGGACCATCTTCGGCATAATTTTCAATCTGGGAGAGGTTGCCTGTTAGATGCAAAGTTTCTTAAAACCCAAAAAGGGGAGCAGCAGAGCTGGTCCTTTAGGGGTAAGAGCAGGTGAGAGTCCACACAAGGGAGTTATGTTGCGAAGCAGCCCAGCCTGCTCCTTGGAGATCCTGCTGTTACGAGATTTCTCACGTGGGTCCTTTGTGACAGCTCTCAGTTCCCACCTAAAAAGTCCTCTCGACTGAGTGACCAACTTCTTGACAGCCCAGAAGCGTTTTCTTGGGCAAACCTCCCCAGGCTTTCTCACCAGTGCCCCATCACCATGTATTCTGAAGAAACATTGATTTTCACCCGCGAACAAATACATTCCAGCTGCACTAGTGAGGTTGGGCTGATGGCAGAGCAGAGGCTAGTGACCCACTTTGAACTCTTCCTTTTTTCTCCAACTCTAAGCCCCCTGACGCTATCCAAGGTACCCACCCTCTGAAGCCGCAGCCACAGACCCGCTGGGACCAGGACAAGGGGGAATTTTTTTTGTCTAAGCCCTCTGGCAAACCTCTCAGCTCTCTCTCTGCCACTGCCCTGGAAAAGGGCATCTATGCCAGAAGTAACAAGCGGAGCCCTGTTAGCGCAGCCCTGCTCAGTCAGAACCAGCGGCTTCCACCTTCCCGCCCCGCTGTCGCCTCCCCAGGCAAAGCCTGCTGGAGACACATCACCCTCTCCTTAGATGGCCTGCAAACTCCTGCACAGCTGGGACCCGAGCTGCAGCCTCCTCGCCCCAGCTGAAGAGAGCAAAAGCTTCCAGGGGCTGGAAACAATGAGCTCCCCCATCCTTCCCCTGCCCCCCACCCTATCCTGACCGGTCCCACCCCCTTTCCTCCGACAAGTGGAAAATCACCCAGAAGCTTCTCTCACCCCCGGGCCTTTATGTATGTATGTATGTATGTATGTATGTATGTATGTATGTATGTATGTATTTCCTTACGGGGTGATGGCGTTCGCCTCCCTTGCTTTTCAGAAGCTAAAACGCTTTGGCAGCCAAGAATGAAAGTGTTTGTCTGAATTCTAGCCTCTGGGCATCCGCCGAGGCACAGAACGGCTTGCCGTTTCCTCCGCCGCTGCGGCTGCCGCAGTTGTGATGACAAAGATAAACAGCCCATCAGCGAGGAGCTGAAAAGAAATATAGAAAAGGGGATGGGAGTAGTTTAATTACTTTGAATGGCTTTTTGTGTTCTGTGTGATTGCTTCCTATGATACAGTAGTTTCTCATTCTCCATGCAAGCTCCGTGTTTCTATTCATAAGAATAAGATTGAAGCAGGAAATTGGCTTTTAAGAGTGAGAGAGAGAAAGGGCTGAGAGGTCGGGACTATTTCCATCAGAGGAAAGCCAGTGAGGGAGTGTTTCCACCGTGGCTGAGCTGAGCCGGCTGCAGAACGTTTGTGTCCGCTTCCTTGCCCGGTCCTGCAGCATGGATATGACCTGGTCCCTAGGAAAGCTATCCACGAGGGCAAAGATTGAGCGTCACAGAGCTTAGGACAGGTCAGCGCAAGGCTGGGGGAGGTCCACAAGCAAAGCTAGGGTCATTCTGGGTTGCAGGCCAGTGCTGTGTACTCTTCCTACCTGGGAAGGGGGGGATGTTGTATGTGTGTGTGTCCAATTCCCTTTCAAGTTACCTGTGATAGGATAGATCTTAATCTCTGGGCTGAAACCCGGGAGATCATTGCTGTTTCACTCTGTGCTCCCTTAACCTTGAATACTTTCCATTTCCATAAATTGAGAACTTGTGGTTCATAATAATGACAAATAATTACCTCTGTATATGACAGAACTAGATGATCAAAAGAGATACCTAGCCCTTAGTCACAAAGAAGCAAAGGTTTTTATTTTATGCAATCAATATGACCCTGTCAATCCATCTGTTTTTTTCCATATAAGTTAAACTGCCTTCTACGAAAAGAAGTAACTTGAATCCACTAAAGGAGTTTGCTATTAGAGGAAGCCCTGTGATAAATTCTTTTGTAATACAAATAATATATTTCTCTTTAAATTCTAGTTTTTATATATTGGATTTTCTTAAATTACAGTACATCTGTACTGGGGACATTTAAGCTCAGGATGGAGAGTTACCGTTTAGAGAATTGAGTGCCCATGTGCGCAGAGCATTCTTCAACAAGGGGGCGAAGTTTGGAAAGGAGGAATTAGAGGCATTTCTACTCGTGAGTTTACAATGATAAGGAGGGCAGAAACATCAGGTACCTGGAACCTTTACACAGCAGGCAGATTGGGCAGCTCCGTGAGGCAAGCCCTGCAGATACACTTTTCAGTCTTCAAGGTAACAGACACATGATAACATCCGCCATTGCTATTACAAGATGCTCATAAATGTGGAGTGTCAAATTTGGGGAATTCTTTTAGGTTCAGACACTTCAGATAGAAGGAGTGAAGGCACTAAGCTCTGAAATATCATCTTTCGAGGCTCAGAATGCAAAGGAGTCAAATCCAGAAGCCCAAACAACACAGGCAGATGTGAAGAATATCTAAAACCAATAGGCGGAGAACTGGAGAAAGTTCAGCAGGGGAAACTTCTCCAGGACGATGTAGCGGAGAAAAATTGCTCAGCAGTTCAAGAAGAAGTGTGCCTACAAGGGCACTGCAGGAAGTAGAACAGGAGAAACTCAGGAAAGAGATGAAAAACTAGAAAACAAAGCAAAATGAGGAAAAGTGAACCAAAACTGTGGGAGGAGAGATGTAACAAAAAAATGAAACCGTGGGAACAGGAAAACCTACCTTCCTTTGTCCTTTACTCCGCCCTCATCTCCATATGCCCCTCCCTTGAGCGTTCTTGCCTTCAGACGCCCTCTCCCAGGTGCTCCCATGCTGCTTCTGGCTGAGTTCCTTGTCTAGTCACATCCATGGTTATTCAACCTCCGTGCCTTCTACTGGGAGGAAAGGACCTGAAGATGGGGGAGGATCAAAATGGCAGAGCTGTAACCTCTATGTGCAAGGTGGGTTCAGAATCATATATAGGACCAGCTATAGCCCAAGCCAACACCTAAAAGCAATAGACAGTGGAAAGGCCCTTCAGTGCAAAATCGTCTTCTCCATAGGGCGGTCATTATTTCCAGAGCTCCGCCATAGTCACTTTTTTTTTAATTTTATTGAAGTTGATTTACAATGCTGTGCCAATCTCTGCTGTACAGCAAAGTGACTCAGTTTTACACATATAGAAATTCTTTTTTTTTAATATCCTTTTATGGCTTATCACAGGATATTGAATATAGTTCCCTGTGCTATACAGTAGGACCTTGTTATTTACACAATATTCACTCTTTGTGTCATTGTAATAAGAGGAAGACAGGGGAAAAAAACATGAATTTGGGGCCCTGAGTATCTCAGCTGGAAGTGGTGTATCCGATTAGAGTGTTATCCTCAGGGTCCCAAGACCACCGTATGGTACCAGACTAGGAAATCTCGACGCAGGGGCCACGTAGCCGATTGATGGAAGGCAGCAGAAAAAGGTCAGAAGGGGCAGCAAGGAACACAGCCCTTATAGGTTACATTGACGGGTGTGGGTGGGAGACAGGAGTGGCACCAGACCCTGGGTGTTCGGCAAGCACGACCAGGAACACCTTCACCAGAATGGGAGGCATGCAGGGGACCGAGAAGCACTGAAGACAGGTGTAGCCTACTTTACAATTTCACCCTTGATACTTTTTGACTACATTTAGATAACAACAGCAACCACAAACAAATAAACAAACAGAAAAACAATAGTTGTCCATTTGACCTTAAGCAAGACCTTGGAAAGAATATCTGCCTGAGAGTCCAATTCTAATCCAGGTCTCTCTTTAACTCTCTCTTTAATAGTCTGACCTTGGGCAAGTCACCTATTTCTTTAAGCCTGGCTTTCTTCATCCTACAATAAGGGTGGCCTCTAACATTCTCTGATTCTATAATTGCTTTCACCCTTTAATTTAGGTCATTCTAGATGAGTGCAGTATAGTCTAGGTGAAGGAAACACAGTTGCAGAGCAGAGGCTTGAATAAGTCAATAAATAACCCGAATGTTGCTCTCCTAGGGGGACAGCCTGAAGAGAATGTTTCACAAACCAACTGGTGCTCCAAGGTCTTAGGATATCAGTGGCCTAGAAACATGAAGACTAGAAAGGAAACATTGTCTTAAACTATAAAATCTTCAATAACGTGAAGAAGGTGAAAACAGATCTCAAAATACTAGTACAAGGGGACACCCTTTGAAACTTTATAGAGGAAGTTGTTCACCAAATGCATTACACCAACAGGTGGTACAGAAGGGAAACAAATGTATAAATGGTTTCAAACTATTTCAGAAAGTTTTATGAATGGCCAATCATGACAGACTAGAACATTACAGAGGAATGGAAACATTTAAGGTTGACATCTGGGAAAACAATTAAGCTGTCCCTCATCCCTAAGGGCCTTTGAGGTCAGGTTAGGAAAATGTCAGGTCAATGCTCTGCTGAGAGTGTAGCAAGTCTTTGTTTTAGTAAAATGAAAGGAACATCAGGACATCCCTGGAGGCCCAGTGGTTAAGACTTTGCCTTCCAATGCAGGGGATGTGGATTCGATCCCTGCTCAGGGAGCTAGGATCCCACATGCCTCTTAGCCAAAGAACCAAAACATAAAACAGAAGCAATATTGTAACAAATTCAATAAAGGCTTTAAAAATGGTCCACAGCAAAAAAAAAAAAATCTTAAAAAAAAAATGAAAGGAACATCACAACAGGGAAAAAAAGAAGATGCTCTGGATGAAAGACAACAAAAGATTGTGTAGAGTCATGATACACCAGTGATGGTGGTGAGTACTTGGTCCAGCCCTGTCATCATGTGCTTTGCTAATGTCTCTGAGAGAGGATTGACATGTGATAAATTCTAACCTGGGTCATATTGATCCAGGCTGTATTAGATGTTGGCTCTAATAAAGAGATTCTAGGAGGAAAATACCCATGTTAGTCCAAATTATTATTTATTTCAGTTGTTGAATTTAAGCCCTGCGGACCACGTCCTATGGTTTCTCGTGATGAATTAGGGGTCATCCAATCTTTGGTGCTGCAGCGCTCACCATTCCGTACAACCACTTGTGCATCGTACTTTAACCCAGTCCTGCACTACTGGAAAACAAAGAGCTCAACCCTCATTTTCTGAGACATGTGTTACAGTATCATTCCGGGTCTCTGTACAAAACGACGTCCTTAGGTTGAAAACATGTTCATGGGTGTTCTGCCTAGGTAAGGATTTTCGAAATGGGCCCTGAGTGCATTTACTTTTCTCCTTGCATTTTAATCAGCCTGTCATTCCATTATCTGCATCTGTGTCGGCTATTCGAGATCATTGGGCAAAAGCTAGCTATCGCTGCATATTACTCAGTACGTTTGCTCTAATGAGCTTTCGTAAATAAAACCCGAAGAGATGAAAAAGGCCAGTGGCTGATTACGTGGGACCGATTTGGTCTCATTAGGTTCTTATAAGGAGAAAAAGTAAATATAATCTTTATAAATCATACAGCTATAACAGAGATGCCTGGCAAAATTCATTAGTTAAGATAATAAGAGAGAAGACCATTTAAACGTGCGTAACAGTTTGGTTTATGAAGCTGTTAAGTACTATTTCATCCATTACAAACTTTTACAAAACTCAAAGACGTAATCAGGCAGAGGAACTCATATATTCTTCCATAATTCCCTAAGGTTTGGGCTTAATAAATTGCTATTAAAACAATGATAAAAACTAATGCTTGTCTTGAATCTTTCATTCAAAGACCCCTGCGTGACTCATAAAACATTATTTTCCCTTGATTCCCAAGGCCCAGATAAAGTTTATTCAACCTATTTTACAGAAGGTACCATTAAGACTCATACAGATAAAATTATAAACTAAAATTCAAAACAAAACAAAAACAAACAAACAAAAAACAACTACAGCAAAATTGAAAGCTAACAAAGAGTATGCCCTAAGGTTATTGCTTCTCAGGTTAAAATAAAGTCAGAATTTTCATTAAAAAAAAAAAAAAAACTGGTGCTTCTTTTATTACTTTGCCCTAAGCATATCTTGATTTGATTCTTGGGTGGCAAGGCAAATGTTGATGGCTAGACTTCAATATTGCTTCCCAACTGAAGAATCTGTTCAGGATAAAAATAAAACAACTATGCAGGGAGAGTAGAACTTGGAGGCAGATACCGGTTTTAAGAACCGGCTCTGTTCCTTAACTCTGTGAACCTGAGCAAGTCACTGAATGGACCCAGGATCCTCCCAGGTGAGGTAGGGATAAAATCACTGTGTGGAGGGAAGGAGATGATTAACATCAGAGAAAAACGTCTTTGCAAACATAGTAGTGCCGCCAAATGTTATCTATTTTCCCAGTATCTTTCCCTCCTGTTCACTGCCGTCACCCCTCGGTATCCGTAGGGCATTGGTTCTGGGACCCCACCCCCACCCCCGCTCATACCCAAACCCTCGGATGCTCAAGTCCCTTATGTAAAATGGTGAAGTACCGTGGATACGGTCGGTCCCCCGTATTCGCGGATTCGAAATCCGCGGACGCGAAGTCCTTGGATACCAAGGACAGACTGTGTATACTATGATGTTGTGAGAATTAGTCCCCATCTCCCGAACGCCAACCATATTTTTTGCAAATACCTTTTCGATTGTCCTCAAGTCTTTGCCTAATGGTCAGTAAGATTTCCAGTCTCAGCACCGGGGAAACTGAGGCAATCTTTTTTTTTTTTTTGCGGTACACGGGCCTCTCACTGTTGTGGCCTCTCCCGTTGCGGAGCACAGGCTCTGGACGCGCAGGCTCAGTGGCCATGGCTCACGGGCCCAGCCGCTCCACGGCATGTGGGATCCTCCCGGACTGGGGCACGAACCCGTGTCCCCTGCATCGGCAGGCAGACGCCCAACCACTGTACCACCAGGGAAGCCGGAAGCAATCTTAATGAGTGAGCTATTGCTTCTCCATCTCCACCTCACTACCTCTAATTAGACATCAGAATGTGATTCTCACACTTGGCCCAAACCTGTCAGCCCAGGAGGAGACAGGTTTTCTAGATGGCCAGAAAGAATGGAATGGGAGAGGCACTCATCGGCTTTCTTATCACTGTCCCTGCCGCGTTTCGGTCAGGTTGCCATCTTCCCTGTCACAGCACTGCCAATCTGCTCCTTTCAGCCCTGACTTGCCCTACTAAGCCGCGCCTTCAGGGTCCAAGGAACATACCCTACCGCGGCCCTGCTTCCAACAGCACTCGCATCACCGTGTGCATATGAGCAGCAACGAGGAAGAGAGCTGGGAGGGATGGCGGGGGCGGGGAGTAAAATGGAGAGAGGCAAGTGTTATCTTGGGTAGTTTAGCTCTCAAATGAATTATCCCTGAGCTTAATATGTGCACACAGAGCAAAGGAACTAAAAGAACCACTGATTTTAAATAAATCATATGAGGTTAAACAGGATATAATGTCCTTTGGGCTGCATGGAGCAGCTGTGCCTAGGTGAAAAGGGTTGTGACGTTAGGTGGAGGGCGGCGGGGGGCAGCAGGAAGAGGGAGCTGTATTTTATTCTCTTTTTCCCCCCTCCAGCTTCAATAGCAGGGATGCAGCTACAAAGTGAAGTGCTTCTTACAATAGATACAACAGTGCCACCTAGAGGCCAAGAGGCAACTGTCCCTCCAGCCAGGGAGAGGCCAGGACTGAAACTGATTATCCCCGGCCTCGGGCACTGCCTTAAGGGAGCTTCCTCCGCCTGCTGGCTGCTTCCCCGGCAGGCAGTCCGCAGACAAGACTTGGAGGAACTATTCGCAAAGCCAAGGATACAAGGGCCGCCTTTGCTGACAACAGGCAGCACAGGTTAGGTCCTCCTGAGTGTAGTTCCAAAACTTAAAAGCAGAAAGGACCTTCTTGGATTTTAGTCCCCAAGCCTCCCCCTCCCCCATCAAAATGCAAATTTCCTGCAGATTTTCCTTCCTGTGTCCTATTCTTTGCCTGTTAAGATAATTCATGCAAATTTTATGCATTTTGCTCAGAGGCATCTAATTAGACAGATTCGCTCCTCGACTCAGTAACCTTCAGTTTTATCCTTCTAAAAAGAAGGTTTTGTCAGGAACCTCTCGCTCTTACTGGGCATCAGGCTCAGCCTGTCTGTGCATGAGCAACAGCACACAGGTCTGCCTGCGTGCAGAGTCCACAAACACCTGCATTTTTGTGTGTGTCACCCCGCTGTTTGCATTGGGGGGCGCTCATATGCCTTTGCGTGCAAAGTCCAGCACAAATCCATGGGCACCAGTGCACCCAAAGTGCACTTTTCCATGAGAAAAAGGGAAATGAAAAGTTAGTTCCTGAAGGTCCAAGAAGTACGGACACCTGATTGGCATAACTGCTGAACAAAGGACATGAAAAGAGAAAAACATACCTACGTGTCCTCCTTTGTTCCGAAAATGAATTCCAATTCTTGTTGGCACACTGCCAGCCTGCATTCCAGAAGAAAAGAAAACTCACTTATCAGGGAAAGATAAACCAGAGAAGGGAGGCTAACAAGCTCTCAGATTGACAAAAGCATTGTGGGTTGCCATGGAAAGAGATCGTTTCAACCGTGAGGGTCATTATCCCCCACCTTTCAAAATCCACCAGGTGTGCCAGCTTAGGGTCTCATTAGACAAACAAGATTCCCCAGAGCAGCATCTGGGATGACCTCCTGACACGTTTCCTTCCTTGAAGAGTCTGCCAACTCCCAAGAGCCATCCAGATGTGTGTGCCAGTCACCCACGGTATCGAGTTCCCTGAAATAGACACCAGCTCTCCCAGCAGCAGCAGTCAGTAACGCTTTTGGGTCAGAGGGTACAAACTCAAAATACCTGTCTGTGCCATTTGATGGTGGCCAGTTAGCCAGGGATGGTGACAAGCTGAAGAACTCCACTTGCCTGTTTACAAAGAACAGCCCTTACTCAATTCCAGCCACTTGTCACCTAGAGGAAATGCAGGCACAGTATTGCTAGATTGTTTTTAAGAGAAGCCCGAAATCTGAACGTGTCTGTGAAATCTCCTGATTTTTAAACGTTGGCAGCAAATCAAAAAATTTAAAACCTTGTGCTGAGCCAAACAAAACTTGGCCAAAGGCCTAATTTGACCTTGAAAATGCCAGGGGAACCCCTGCCTGCAGTTATTCACAGCCCTTGAAAAATCTGTATTACAACCACACCCAAATATTAGGGCTCCTCTGCATATTAAGGGCAGAAACTTTCAGACTTCCATGCTTTTGTTTATCCTGTTTCACCTGTCTGAGTTGGTCTTTCCTCCAGTCTCTGCTTGTCAAAATCCAGTATCAAGGTCCAACTCAAATGTCAATTTGTTTGTGAAGTCGGCCAGAATCACTGCAGTCAAAATTAATCATTCCGGTAACACTTGGTTTTTACTCTGTCTTGCACTTAGCAGATCGGCCTCACAGGAGGGGTGAGCCGTGTTGGTGTGAGTCCCAGTTGTGAGTCCCTGAGACCTCGTGTTTTATCCTCTCTCTCTGCCCAGTGCCCAGCACAGAGCCTGTGCGGATGGCTGGTTCGAATTTTCTTTGGGAAAGTTATTAAATGAGAAGCAATACATGCAGTTCATTGACTAAAAAAGCTAAAAAACTCAGGGCGCTTCGAAGGTCATTAATTCAATCCCTGCCTTGCATGAATCATGTCAGGTGATCGGATGACAAAGCCCAGGTACTTCTTAAATCGGGGCTACATAATGATGATTAAATCAACAGCTATTCGAATAAGGTGCATCTCTCTGTCAGACCCCAGGGATATGTTATTATTATCATGTATATTATGACTTCCTAGAGGGCAGGGTTCTTTCCTTTTTCCTTTTTTTTTTTCTTTTTTTTGAATGTTTTCATCCTATGTACCCACTACATTTTCTGGCACAGAGAGGATTCAACAAAATATTTGTGGAGTTTAATCATCATCATCAAAACAAGTCTCTAAGGAGCACCTACTTCATGCAAAAAGAACAGCACACTATGCAGTGATGGGTGTGCAGCGCCCTCCAACAGCTACAATCCAGTTGGAAAGCAAAACATATTTAAATGAAAAAAATTAAATGCACCATCAATACATGGTGAATGCTGGAAGGTATTTCTTGAGTTCCAGCCATGTGGCATGCCTTTTGCTAAATGCTGGGGATTCAAAGAGAGCAAGGTGCAGTGCCCACCCTCATGGAAACAGAGTAGGGGAGTTTGAAATGGAAAGATCATTGTGGGCTGAGCAATCAGAAAAAATGCAATTTGAAATCACAGGAAGCAGGAAGTTAGTAAGTTCTGGATGGAAATTGACGCCCTATTGTTTTAACATTGGGGATGTTAATGGGGGGAGGGTGTCAAATAAATTGAAATGTTGCAGAAGGGAAAATATTCTAAAATGATGCTACTCCACGATCCCTAGGGAAGTAAAACTCCCTAGCTCTCAACCTTGGGATCATGCCTAGTTAACACAGACACTGATGATCCAAGGAAGTGGTGAGTCAGAGGGCAGTGAGGCCCGACAGGAAGGACAGCGCTGCCTGGTGCCTGCAGTTGCACCTGACTCTTTGCCCTTCTAGGGACACAGATGCTGAAGGGAAGGAATGAGCGAGACAAACCCTCTGTTCTACATTAGCATCATCCTTCTCCTGCCCTTCATGTCTCCAAAACACTACTCTCTAGCTGTCTCAGTCTGTTCAGGCTGCTCTACAAAAATACCATTCCCTGGGTGGCTTATAGACAATAGAAATTTATTTCTCACGGTCTGGAGGTTGGGGAGTCCAAGGTCAAAACGCTGGCAGATCGGTTCTGGTGAGGGCATTCTTCCTCTTTCACAGCCACCCTGTGCCCTCACATGGTCAAAGGGACAAACTAGCTCTCTGGGGGCCTCTTCTTACAAGGGCACTGATCCCAATCATGAGGGCTCCACCCTCATGATCTAATCACCCCATAAAGGCCCTGCCTCCTAATACCATCACTTTGGAGGTAACGATTTCAACATATGAATTTGAGGGAGACACAAACGTTCAGACCACAGAAGCACAGAAACTCCCATCGCTCTCATGGATCACCTTTGTCTATCCACAAACTTCACAATCCCTGGGTACAGCTCCCCTGTTGGGGGAAGGGAAAGGACAATAACCGTGTCCTCACCCTTCCTGTTGCCCAACTTGAATTTGGTCAATTGGTCAGGGAAAGCAGTGACAAAAGGAGGAAGAACAGTCCTCATTTCAGCGTAAGCCTTTCTCTTCCAAGAGAGGAGACTGATGTCATGACATGTAGTTGTGACGCCTCAGCCCCCCAAGCAGGACAATTCATCCACAATACCTGCGAGTATATAGCTTATAACTACCCTATAAAACAGAGCAAGTCCAGTTAAGGAAATAAGAATGACAAAGGGAAGAAAAGAAGGAAGAAGAAGGGAAGAAATCAGTGTAACAGGTAAAAATCATTGATTCATTAATAATTTAATTAATTTAATTAATTAATTAATATTGAGAGAATCTGAGATGCAAATGGAGCTTAAGACTGAGAGTTGCTGGAAATAAACATAAGAAAATGAGGAAAAGGGGAAAAAAAGAATTAAATAGAATCAAATCCCTGCTTCACAAGCCCATGCTCTGCCCATAATTTATTCTTTTAAAAAAAGGAGGCAGAGGGCTCCCCCTGGTGGCGCAGTGGTTGAGAGTCCGCCTGCCGATGCAGGGGACACGGGTTCGTGCCCCGGTCCGGGAAGATCCCACATGCCGCGGAGCGGCTGGGCCCGTGAGCCATGGCTGCGGAGCCTGCGCGTCCGGAGCCTGTGCTCCGCAACGGGAGAGGCCACAACAGTGAGAGGCCGGCGTACCGCAAAAAATAAATAAATAAATAAAGGCATCCTTCAGAGAGAAAACATGTCATACAAACAACACAGTCATTTTTACAGCAAACGAATTATGGGCCCGGAGAACAATGCGAAGTCTCTTTTGCAGTTGTTCGTGGGAAGGTGCTCATTCTGAGCCATTACCGCGGTGTCTGTCAGAGGGGATCTGCATCAGGCTGCAATGAGGCACGTTCACTTTCCTTCCAAAACAGTGTTCGGTGGCCTGGCTCTGTGACAGCTATGAAACTGTGGTTCAGTGAGCTGCTTCAGATCCAGCTTTCTGTCTTTTCTGGAAAGTTCATAGCCAACCAGGCTGCATTATCACGGCAGATCTTAAAACCACAGGCAAGGAAGGAGAGAGAGAGGCAATCCAGAAGAAGCGTTTCCTCCGGGAAGCCTGCTGCAAAGTGAAGAAAGGGGATGAGGCACGGGGCCTGAGGTCTAACCCAGAACGTCTCCTCCCAGCGTTGATTTATTCTGTCTTTCTGCCTTACAGTCCACCTGAGACACTGAGGTTGACTTACGCCTTCACTGTGTCACCCTCCTGTTGAAAATTCTCCATGGTCCCACTGCCTTCAGAACCAAGTCCAAATCCCTACATGCCGTTCTCAAGAATTGGCAAGATGGTACCAGCAAGGCTTTCCCTGCCTCTGCAATTTGGTGCTCCCGCTCTGTGCCAGATATTTGCTGTCTGCCCCTCCAGACCCACGATCTGCCTGTCTGCACCAGCTCTCATCCTGGGAGCCTGACCTGTGGGATTTCATCCGGTTCCCAAGGATGGTGGCTTCCTGCTTGGGCTCAGCCAATAGGGGGAGAGGGGCGGAGCCAGGCAGGAGTTCAGAGGGATGGGGCAGAAAGGAGGTATCCACTGTCCTGGCTTCTTCCCTTTCTGTCTCCTTTAAGCTATATCATGTAATATCCCGTACACATGGAATCTAGAAAAATGGTACAGATGAACTTATTGGCAAAGCAGAAGCAGTCACAGATGTAGAGGACAAACGTACGGTTACCAAGGGGGGAAGGGCGGGGTGGTGGGACAGATTAGGAGATTGGGATTGACATATGTACACTACTGTGCATAAAATAGATAACTAATGAGAACCTACCGTATAGCACAGGGAACTCTGCTCAGTGCTCTGTGGTGACCTAAAAGGGAAGGAAATCTACAAAAGAGGGGATATATGTATACGTATAACTGATTCACTTTGCTGTACAGCAGAAACTAACACAACACTGTAAAGCAACTATACTCCAATAAAAATTAATTTAAAAAACAAAAAAGCTAGCTGTGCCCCTCACCTAAAGGGCAGTGCCCCCTGAGAGGCGGCTCCCTCCACACTGTGCCTGCTGGTTCTGATGACTGTTCTTTCCCTCAGTCCTAGAGGTCTGAGGATAATAGCCCTCCCCCTTCCCTCACCCACTGCTCCAGGTTACTTGTAAACACTCATGCTCCTCTTATCTATTTACGGTACTGCTTCCGTTGGGACCCTCTCTTTCCCTCCTTCTAGATGAGAAAACTGAGCCTCGCAGAGGTCAAATTGTCAAGTTTCTCAAGGCTTAAAGCTAATAAGTAGCAGAACCAGGATTTGACCCCAACCAACCTAGCTCCAGAAACTTCTCGTGCAGCCCCTGACACACTACCTCACTAACACACTAGGCTGGAATTGCACTGTCACCTCCACTCCCATCAAATTCTTACGTTCCCCACAAGGTGTGGGATCAAGCTGCCCCTCCCCCATGACATTCCCCAGTCCTTCCAGCTCCAGTATAAGCTCAATTTCCATGAAGCAGAGTGTCTGTGTCATCCCCTTGGACACATACCATGTATCGCTTCACCATATCCATTCAGGATTCAGGTGTATATTCTTGTTTCTCCAATGGATGGCAAAGCTCTTGGAGGACAGCAATTGTGGCTTCCATATAATCCCCATTGTCCTTAGCCCACAGTAAATAATACAGTGGCCCGTATTAGTCAGCTGGATAGATGAACAGGGAGGAATTTCTATGGCTATTTATATTGTCTGTCAAACGAATAATTGCCCCAGTAATTATGGGTTCTTCTTAAATTGAAACTTGGAAAAAAAAATTGAACAGTGAAGAGAAAGGTGACAAACTCTGAATAAATAACAGTCACCTAGAAGCCATTATAATATTTCCTTTATCATCAAAGCTTGCTTAAGGTTCCTGTGAAAGTCTCCTCCTAAGAGCCATTCTATCTTGGTGGCTACAAGAGAAGTGTTTGGGGCTAGACTGCCGGGGTTCAAATCTTGGTTCTGCTACTTGTTAACTGCCAATCTTAGGAAACACAGCTATTCAAGCTCTGTGCAGCTCAGTTTTCCCATCTATAACATGGGGATAATAGTAGTCCCACGCCCCTCACGTTGTGAGGATTAAAGAAATTAACACACAGAAGCACAGGATCTGATACATTGTGTTCAACATATGTCCCTTACTATCGCGTAATATGCACGGGTCACATGATTCTCCTGTTCTGTCAGGATTCTTCCTAGGACCTCCTAAGACCTGGAAGTTTCCAAGCAAGACAAGGGTTAGGTACAAAGACTCTACTTTAAGGAGTTAATAAACTCCACAGACTTAGTCTCATTCTAGTGAATAACATGCTGATGAAGTATTTTCATGTAGAGTTGGAGGAAAGAATGGGGAGGCTATTTTTAATGTATTATGTACTATTTTACAGTTCAGGAAATTGAGGCATCAAAGGCATAGAGGAGACTAATTAATTTATAAATGAATCTTTACTTGGCACCTGCAGCATACCCAGTTGTGGACTCAGTGACGGAGGGTGCCAATGAACGGTACACCACCTGTCTAAGGTGACCCATGACCGCAGCACAGAGCCTGAGTTCTGACCCAGTTTTTTGACACACCACCTAGTAGATCAAGAAGCAGCTCTGATTTTTGAGAACGAGCTATCAGTCTCTTGAGAGGTAGATGGGTGGATTGCCATAAAAAAAAAAATAAGAAAAAAAAAACTATGACAACACTGGGGACACTGTAAATTCATTGAATAATCCGTCTCACCCTCATCTGCTCTTCTGTTCTACGCCTGCCATTTGGCCAGTCACTCCTTCTGTGTTGAAATACCAGTGGATTGAGAAGAATTCCACGACAGGAGAGCAAATAAAGAGCCTTCCGTCCTTGACGCGTCTCTTTCTTCTTTATAAACTTACCTTTTTATTACCTTTATTACGCATGGCATGCACAGAGGCCCTGAAATAAGAAAGAAACAATTTGAGTGTGGGTTTGGTAGCAGCTCTCCTTCCCTTGAGAGCCAAGCTTATACACCTTGCTTATTACCTTCTCGTGATCCTGAACACTGCTTGCGGCCATATAATATCTTCTGCTGGGTAAATGGGGAGCAGCTCTCTCTAGTCTGTCAATCAATTTTATTTCCCCCTGAATCAAGGAAGTTAACATCTTACCCCTCTAACAGTTGAGGCAGGTGAGTTTCCTCTTGCTTCCTGCCAGGGATTTCACTGCAGGAGGAGAGAGAAGAAAGAGGCTGTGTCCTGGAAGTCCCGGCAGTCCCGGCAGTGCCTCGGCCGCGTGGGCCACCGGAAGGGGGAACGTCAGTACATATTCCTGCAGCATCACTAGCTAGAATGCGACTGCTGAAGAGAAAAATCACAGCAGCTCTAGGATTTCACCCTTAGCTAGAGCTTGACCAAGGAAAAATGGTGACTGTTCATTGGGGTGATCCAGACAGACTCCAGATTGCAGGGGGCAAGAGCAGGAGGATAGTAAAAGAATAAAGAATAGGGCTTCCCTGGTGGCGCAGTGGTTGAGAGTCCGCCTGTTGATGCAGGGGACACGGGTTCGTGCCCCGGTCCGGGAAGATCCCACATGCCACAGAGCGGCTGGGCCCGTGAGCCATGGCCGCTGAGCCTGCGCATCCGGAGCCTGTGCTCCGCAACGGGAGAGGCCACAACAGTGAGAGGCCCACGTACCGAAAAAAAAAAAAAAAAAGAATAAAATAGAGACACATCATGGATAAAACTATCCACCTCCCTTTCTGGGAAAAGGTACCCCATCCCATGCTGAAGAAGTGTGTGGTCTTCTTTAATTTTTTTATAGTTATTATTTAATATTGGTTATATTCCCTGTGCTGTAATATATATCCTTGCAGCTTATTTATTTTATACATAATAGTCTGTACCTCTTAATTCCCTTTCCCTATCGTGCCCCCCCCACCTTGCCTCTCCCCACTGGTACCCACTAGTTTGTTCTCTATATCTGTGTTTGCTTCTGTTTTGTTATATTCACTAGTTTGTTGTATTTTTTAGATTCCACACATAAGTGATATCATACAGTACTTGTCTTTCTCTGTCTGACTTGTATCACTAAGCATAATACCCTCTAAATGCATCCATGTTACTGCAAATGACAAAATTTCACTCTTTTTTTATGGCTGAGTAGTGTTCCATTCTATATATCTACCTATCTCCATCTCTGTCTATCTCTCCATCTATCTATAGACCACATCTTCTTTATCCATTCATCTGTTAAAAACCACCCACCTCATGCTGAAGAAATATCTGGTCATCTTTAATTCAATTGATATCAAGTTTTATTAAGCCACTACTGTCTATAAAGTATTTGACTAGATTCTCGGGAGAAGTGATGCAGGTATAAACAAGAGGACTTGCCATCTCTCCATGTGAGCCTTACCTCCTTCATGTCTTTGCCCAAATCTCACCTTCCCAGTGAGTTCCACTCCAACCACATTTGAAACACTGCCACTGGCTTCAGCACTCCTGATATCTCTTATCGCTATGTTATCCTTTTTTTCCTTGGCACATACAAGAAAACGTCTCCTTTGGACAAACTTTACATTTACTTACTTTATCATGCTTATTACTTATTGTCAGTCTCCACACACACACCATCACCAGGACAGGGATCTTTGTGAGTTTTATTCCCTGATGTACTTTAAGTACCTAGAACAGTGCCTGGCACAGAGTAAACACTCAATAAAGTGTTGTTGAATGAAAATATTAATGTTTCCCTCAGAGCCCAAATACATTCTTTACTACCTCCTGAAGAATCTCCAGGAATTATTAAGGACTTACAACAAAAACGACCATTTTTGCAATGAATGCATCCAGGATTGTAGACAGTAAACCACCCAAACCCTTGAACAGGTTTTGGTTAATGAGTGGATGCGTCCTCACAGCTCACTGATCTCACTGTGTGACTGACTTTCCACAAATCAGTGTCCCGTGGTTTCCCTTCACAGATCATCCCTCAATCAGTGAGCAGCTGAGTCGTCCATCAGCTTGATTCAGAGGTTTCATTTCTGAGACGGATGTAATATCTTTTCCTTTTTTGTGGAAGTGCACCCACGGTGTGATGCACAGGATGTGTGCGTTTAGGCAACATGTCATAGAAGTTCCATCAATTCTCTTACATGCCAACAAGCATGTATTCCAAAGGTATGTTATAGCCTTCAACGTATTACACAGTTTAAGCATTAGCAGATTCCTAGCGTCTGATCCCCGAAGGGAGCTGTAAATATCCGCCCCTCCCCCAGACTCAGCAACTGGGTTCTGAACAAGGGAAAACCCCCTGCCCAGCCCAAACACACTCAAACACCAGCACAGACTCCATGCTGCTCCCACGCAATACTCCTCCCACAGGCAGCTCTCAACTGGCACATCCCAGCCTGAGGACCATCCATCCATCCAGAAACTGTGGCAGGGAGCCAGATATTCGTGTCTTTGGATAAATTATCCAAAGTTCCTAGATATGAAAAGCTTCACACAAGGTCACAAAAATTGACTAATGGCCGTGAGATAAGAGCACGTTGCTTACGTGGCTGGACCTCCACACCTGACGCTGCACCGGCCTTTGGTTTTTCCATCATTCTCCTCCTGGGGATCCCCTTTCATTTATGATGGGATTACCCCTGAGATAACCAATTCCAGGGAAATTAGTGGCCCTGCTGGCTGATGCCCTGGATTCTCTACTCTAACATCTCAAAAATTAGACCTCAGTGATCTTTATCCCGAACCTACTAGAAAAAATTATCCAAATCTCTTGCTAATGTGATCCACCACGCTAAGGTGTCGAAGCCATAAAGACACATCTGCTTTGCAGACCTGCCTCTCTCCCTCAAAAGAGAAACGGTACCAGGACAATTAGAAAGCACTAATTCTCTGCATTCAAAAAAAGCCTCATTAAAGGCCAAGGATATCCACTCCACGGCCCAGCAGTGATAACGTTACCACTTGGGCTTGACCTGGTTATTGGAACTATGAAATCTTACACCAGCATCTGGCAATACCAACTAAAATCTCTTTCTCTCGCTATTTAACTCTTACCTTCTCACATATACACCAGTAACGTTTTGCCATGAGACAAACCATTCCAAACATGGTGGCTTAACCCGGTAGCCATTTAGGCCACGATTCTGCAGATCAGCAGTTTAGGCTGGTTCAGCGGGGCGGTTCTGGTGCGGGCTCAGCTGCTCTCAGCTGGGGTCATTCATGTGTCTGAAGTCAAAGACTTGGCTTTTAAACGTTGGCTCAGTGCCAGCTGGGGCACAGGGGCAGCTGGGCCGCGTGTCCCATTACGCTGCAGGCTGGCCATGTCATGCTCACACGAGGGTTCAGGGTCTCAAGAGCAGTAGGGTTCCATTGCACAAGAACTTGCCAAGTCTCTGAGTATTTCATGTCCATTTACGTTCATTAGCCAAAGCAAGACACAAACCTAGCCCAAGAGCTGAGAAAAACTCACCTTTTGAAAGAAGTTATGAAGTCACGTTGCCAAGGCATGAATACGGGGAAGGAAAGAAATTGTGGCCATTTTTTGCAATTTTCCAAGATCTGCACGGAGGTGTTGTGAGAGATGTAAGTGCTGATGCAGGGAGAAGACTGGGGATTTCGTGATCACTAAATCATCTGGTCACCTCTGATCTCCTCAAGAGACTGTTGGTTGAGGACACCCAAAGCAGTCAGTCATTTGTCAACAAATATTTAGTCAGCACCTACCATGTGCCAAGCACCCTTCTAAGCAATAGTGATGGAAACAGACAATGTCCCAGCTTATGGTCTAGTGGGGGACAGACAGACAATCAATACCTAAACGTGTAATAGTTCCAACTGTAAATGCTATAAAGAAATAAATAATAGTTAAAGGTGAGAAGAGTAAGAGGAGTGGGTGTTATTATATTTGGGGCGTTTATGGATGGTCTTACTGATAATATCTTGAAGGAACGCTTGAAGAAAGGTGAGGGGACAGTCCATATGGACGGCTGGAGACGAGCACCCCAGGCAGAGGAAAGAGTAAATGTGAAGCCTTGAGGCAGGATTATCTCTGCCTCTGAGTCACAGCAAAGACGCTAATGTGGCTGGTGTGGAGCGAATGAGGGGTGGGAGAGAGAGAATATGGGAGAAGTGTTAGTGGCCAAACTGCACTGAGAAGTTTAGATTATATTCTGAGTGAGAAGGGAATCCTTGGCCAGTTTAGAACAGAGATGGGTATGACCTGACGGAAGTTTTTCAAGGATCACTCTGATTGCTTTGTGCGAAATACACCGTGGGAGGCAAGAGCAGAAGGAGGAAACCAGCTTCCAGGCTGTCGTTCTAGTCCCACTGGGTTCCCAGGCTTCACAGATCACAGCTAATAAATATATTTCTCAGTTCTGTTTCTGATCCCCCATGTTGGATTTCAGTTGAGTTTGGCAAAAGGATGGCCGGGGGAGAAATCCTTCGAGACCTTGCTCACCAGGGAATCATGAGCTTCTCTCCAGTCACTTTAGAATCCATCTCTGTCTCCTTCCTTCACTGAGCGGACCCTGGGAAGGATGATGGCTGGTCAATGGGTGCTGACGAGAGGAAAAGGATACGGTTGGAAAGGAGTCACCACCACGTGAACAAATGCCGTGCAAGGCAGATGGCTCGCTGTCATCGACATTTATCACAGGGCCAACTTTTCAACGAACAGGAGTTCTGATGGCTGAAACAAGTAGAAATAAACTTCAGGGGGAGGCACCCACTGGATCAGAGGAGGAAGATTGTATCTGTGGCCTGCTGTCTATTTGGGGGCTGGATTTCAGCAAAAGACATGTGTAAGCACCCAAAAATGTCTAATTCTGCCAAGTTCAAATCTTCCATCCTTCCATTTCCATCTCCCCCCACATTCTAGTGCTCTCTGAGCCCCTTCACCCAATGGCTCACGTCAAATGAAATTCAACGGGAAACAGAGGAATTTCCGTTGTCTTGTCAACTGGGTCCAGGCAAATGGCTTTCTCTCTACCTTCCCAGACCCCTCACTCTCTACAAGTCCAAATCTGCTTCTTTCTCTCCTCTGTTGTCTCCATTTCTAACTAAGGGGATTCTGAAACCAGTTTCAGTTTCCAAATGTGGAAGAAATGTCACTAACAGGGGGAACAGTGATGGACCACAAACACCAAATCCATCTTCTCCATCCCCATCCCTGACAAGACATCCCAGTCCTAGGCAGGAGCGGGCAACTCAGGTTTCCAAGGGCAGACTGAGATTTGACAGGATGCAGTAGAACATACCGCCCAAGAATATGGTCGTGGGAGTCAGGGAGTCTTACCTTGGGCCCTTCCTGAACCACTTCTTAGCAGTGTAAGCTTGGACAAATGACTTCACCTCGCTAAGCCTCAGTATTGCATTCATAAAAAGGTATTAATACCACTTATCTCGTGGGTTTTTGTGTGGATTCAATGAGAAATTACATATAGAGTGCTTTTGGCCTAGTACCTGATACCTTGTAAGAAATGGGAGATATTATTATCATTCACATTATTCTATTAGGGTATTAGGCTGGTATCCAACTGTCTCTGCACAGAACGCCCATAAGTAGTGATTGCACCGCCTGGGAATATTGACTAGCAGGTGAAAGCCATGTTCAGAGTAGGTTTGCTGGCAGGGAGTTAAGGAGTGAAATTTATCTTCTCACTGTGAAGTTCATTTAAAAATAATATATAAGCACATTTGGTGATGTGGTGGTGAGTAGGATCTCAATGACCGGAATTTTTCTCTGGTTTCCCTGCCACGTACCCATATTAGATGAAGTAGCAGGTGGCCAAGGGAGGGGGCCAAAGCTCCCACCGTGGCACCGTGCAGGGACCAAGGCCTTCCCAAACCCTTGCCTTCCACCCTTCTCTGATTCTCTCCAGGTGGGCAGAAACACCACTGCTCATCAGAGCAAATGTCTCAACATCCTTTTAAGAAATGGCTCGCAAAATGATCCTCCAGGATTTACTTCTGATGACCAAATTAGCGTGTTGGAAGCTTAAATGAAAAGGCTGAAAGGCCCTAAGGGCAGAGAACTAGAGAAATGAAGAAGTTCTGACACTGGGTGGTGGGACATCTGCCTTCCTGAGGTCTCCTTTACATAGTACAGGCCGTGATCAGGCTATCAGGCTGCCAGCTCTCAGGCCCCATGCTGCCACCAAGATGCTGGGCAGCTGCGGGCCTCATGTTCTCTCATCTTTATTTTTTCTTTTCTGTCCTCGCGGCATTCAGGATCTTAGCTCCCGGACCGGGGATAGAACCCTTGCCCCCCTGTAGTGGAAGCGGGGAGTCTTAACTACTGGACCGCCAGGGAAGTCCTTCTTATCTTTAAAGATGAAAACATTTTCTGGCTCAATGTTTCTCAAGTTAGACACCGACTTCAGAATCACCTGGGGAGTTTGTTTGAAAATGCAGAACCTTGGGCCCACTTGAAACCATTGGAGTCCAAGAAGATAGATACCCAGAATCTGTATTTGTAATAGCCCCTTCAAAGTCAAGTTTGAGAGCCCCTAGCCCAGGAGAGATCTCTGAGACGCAGGACTAACCGCTGGCTCTGACTAGCTACCCACGCAGAGGAGGAAGGAGCTAACAGGATTTGTCTCTCTTCTTGGGGCACTTGAAATCAGCAAGAGGCAGGTATCCTGGTGAACAGGATAGTAACCATTGCTAACATCCGAGTCATCCTTGGCAAGCTGCAGCTCTGTCTCCCCTGCCGTTCTCTCCCAGCCAGGACCTCCCCCTGGCTCACAAACGCTGGCCATCTCTGGCAGCCACTGTGACTGCGGAACTCAAGGCTTGCTCTTAATGAAAACAGACCACGCATGCGCAGAGAGAAGATTCCCGGACTGGTCACCTGGGGTCAATCTCTTACGTGTCTTATCTTGATTATCATCCAAACAGTTCTGTGAGGAAGGGACTACTTTGTCCCCCTTTGAACCATGACAACACTGCAGCACGAGGTTCAGCGACGCGCGCACGATCACCCAGCTACGAAGTGGAAAACCCAGGACTGGAACCCAGGTAATAAGTCATAACAATCCCCCATGGTGGGGAGTTTAGGCATCAGTTTTAAGGGAGAGTCTTAAAGGGTCACACATTCTTACGCTTCATCTGTGAAATAAGGAGATTTGAATTCACAGATCTCAGTGAATTCTTTCCAACCTTAAAAGTCAAAGTGAACAAAGTCAATGGATTTGACGCCCATTGACGCCCAGGTCAATGGATCTCTACGCAGGGAAGGCAATCTGGGAACATGCAGGGACATTTTAGATTGTCACAGTGACTGGGAACTAAAGGCAGGTAGACCCTGCAAATGCTAAACGGTCCACAGCTCTCCAAACAGGTCCAATAAAGGGGAATTGCCCTCCAGGTGCAAGAAGGGTAGCCATGGAGAAACACCCTTACGGGGTGGAGATACAGTGTCTAGTACAGGAGTTCTAATAGTCCCAGCCCCCAGCAGGACACGGAGGAATACGGAGTAACCAGTCTTACTTGGCCATCTCTAAGAGATTCAGTTTATGAGAACTTTGGCAATTTCAGACAAATTTATCTCCAGCAGAAAAAAAAAAAAAAATCATACTGGTATTTGGGTGTCCTTCCATCATCTACCTGTGTTTTCATCGATTATATAGAGAATTCAGACCAAAGCAAAGTTTATCTGCAGCTGTGCATGATCTATGTGGGTAACTGGAGCATGAAAGATTGCAACAGTGTAAACAAAGCCAGGACTAAAATATGTTCCTTCTATGAGTCTCTACCCAGTAATGGTTATATTAATCAGCGTTATCATTATAGTTACCCTCCTCAGCATCATCAGAATCAATTCAGCGACTGTTTCCTTTGGTGATGCCTCCTTATTACAACATGGTATTAATTGTATCTGAGTTGATTTTCTGCTTCTACTGATGAACAGCTGTGTGAGAGTAAATATCCCTCAGTGAAACACCAGCTCAGGCTGCCAGGATTCAGAAAATTGATCCAGATGTGAACAGCAGGACCAGGGGGGCAGCTGCAGAATAGAATACACCAGCGTCTGTGCTAAACTCCATGACCAGTGTCCAGTTTGATGAATTCTGAGACTTGTTTTCCATCAAAGAGTTAATGCTTGAGTTTGGCTTTCTGTTAGTTTAATATAGGTCAGAAACGTTTTATCCTAAGGAACTTTTGTCTGGCTCCCTCTTAAAAATTAAAAATAAATAAATAAACAAACAAACAAATGAATCCATAAATAAATACAGCCACCATGAAGAGAATACCACATGGATTCCCTACACATCTGATTAAAAACTATATCTCAAATTGCTATGGTGGTTATTGGGGAACAAAGCTGTCTCAGCACTTTGATTTTTTTTTTTTTCTTAAGTACATTTCAAAGCCCTTTAGTTTGTGACTTCCACAAATTAGAACTCTCACACTTTTTTTCCCCAGACAGACCAAGGCACATTTCAAAGCAACAAGCTATTTTTGTCTCTCCCTTTAGGGTCGCCAACTGGCTGGTGATGCCAGAAGACCTGTTGATCTGTATCTCTTTCGTTGCTTTGCATCAGTTCCATGGCCTCTGGGCATCACAAACGGGCGTTTATTTTACTTTATTTTGTTTCAAGGATCTAGCACCGAGTTAAGATTCAGGTCAGTTAGCTACTTTTCTTAACCGCTTGTTTGTTCAGGTGACTGTGGTAAGGTTACCTGAGCCGCCCGCCATTTCTTCATCTATTGAAAGTGGAAAGAACAGCTAGTATTTCCACTGCTCACTAGAGGAGCAGCAGTGAGGTACAGAGGACAGACCATAGGGCTGAGAACGACAAGCCTTCTCAAGTCCTGTAGGAGGGTACACACCAGGGGAAAAGCTTCTGGGAAGTTCTATGCAGTGCATGGCAGAAGACTCACATTGTCTCCTTTGGCCCTACTATACCCCTTCTAAGAAACTGTCCTAGGAAGTCCTTAATGATGGGTTCACACGTTTTACATATGAATGCAGTTTGCTCCAATGTTTACAATAACAAAAAGTTGCAAGCAATCTAAATATCAACAATATAAGACTAGTAAGTGAGTGATGGTACATCCATATGATGAAATATGATGTAGATATTAGATTAAGGTTGTCAAAGATTTTGTAAAGCCATTGGAAAATTTTCAAACTAGTTTTAAATAAAAGATTAAAAATCACTCAATTCGACTTTTTTCAAAATTTAACACATCCACACATATAGGTAGTCATCGTGTGTGCATGTAATGTGCTTGTATATAAAAGGAAGGGGGATTGCAAGAGAAAAAAATACACTAAAACTATTTGTTGATCACTTGATGGGCTATTGTGTGATTTATATTCCTTCATGTTTCTAATTTTCCAAATTTTCTACTTTTATAATTGAGAATAATTATTATTGTAAAAGCTTAATTGATGAGTGAAACTATTAAAATTATACTTTAAAATAGTTTGAAGAGGTGGGCAAATGCCTATTAAAAAAGTCAGGGTAAATTCTTATCTCACTTACTAATATGCATGTAAGCTCCCTGCATGTCTGTTCACGGAGGATAAATTCTTATGATTGCAACTCTATCCAAAATTATAGATGAAAGAAGTAAACACATTAAAATATGAGTCTTGGTATTTCTTAATGACAGGATTGGAGTGACCTTAACTTTTTCCTTAAATTTTTCTGAATTAGAACACAGCAAACAAAGATTCTTTTTTTCAAGAATTAAAAATATAAGAGAGTTGATATTGGCAAAAATGGGCATTTTTTAAATATTTAAAATATTTTTTGTACCCAGTTATATGAATTCCCTTCTTGTAGATATAATACATATATTTTTACTTAAATTTTTATTGAAGTATAGTTGATTTACAATATTGTGTTAGTCTCAGGTATACAGCAAAGTGATTCAGATATATATATATATTCCTTATATTGATATATATGTTCCTTTTCTAAATTCTTTTCCATTATAGGTTATTACAAGATAATGAATATAGTTCCCTGTACTATACAGTAAATCCTTGTCATTTATCTATTTGATATACAGTAGTGTTTATCTGTCAATCCCATAGTCCTAATTTATCCTCCCCTATATAATACATATATTTTAATACATGGATTTAATACATGGAGTGGGAAGGGACTTTCCTTATTCTGAAGCAAGTGAAATGTGGCCAAGCAAAATATCTCCATAGCCCAGGAGAATAACTGTACCCCAGCTGTTGCACAAACAGCCAACCTGCCGTCGAGCCTAGACTTGGAGCCAACATAGCCATCCATAGCAGGGAAGCTGTGGGCTGTTACCCTTCATTATGTCAGGACTGGGAGAGACTGGTGAGGCTGCAGAGCAAGCAGTGGAGTGTTCAAAAGTTTAATCTCAAGACCCAGCATCAACTATTCCAAAGCCTGTTCAGAATAGCCTCTTAATATTCCGTCATGCCAATGGAGTGGGAAAATCAAGCTGTGATTAATCAAACATAGGATTCCGAATGAGATAAACATCACTTCTTGGCTTTGAGAGATGTTGCAGAACAGTCATTTGGAGAAACACATTTTTTAAAAAAAATAATTGCATCCTGAGGACATGTGAGTCATTTCCCACACACTGTAAAATGGACTAGTTCTTCCAACTCATAATCCATGACGTATATACTTACACGTGTACCTAAATTGCAAATTTGAGATAAACGGGTATAACCTATTCATCTTTGTCAAGTATATATATTTTGAGAGGAGAGGGGAAATGCAAATTCTATTAAAATTATTAAAACTGAATTTTAACTTTAATAAGCATTTTTGAGCTTTTTTTTCCTGTACAGAGATGTGGGGAATAAAAAAATAAAAAACTCTTTAGGTTTTTGCCCCTGTCTGGCCTGTAAAATGATGTGGACTCCCTCATTTATGATCTCCTAGGTCCTGCTCAGCCTTTGCCTGGCTTTTGTGGTCTTGGTGTATCTTTCCTGAGCGCAAAGAAAACTCACGGCTCCATATGTAACTGCATGTGCTGTCTACCCAAAGCATATGTGTTTAATCAACTTTAATACCCCTACAGTCCAGAGGAAGTGAAATGCTAGGCACTGGGAATAATTATCATTTCCATCACATTAGCAAGATTTGCTGGTGTGCCAGAGGGACGGGGCTCTCTCCATCACTCTGCTAACGCTGGCTGGCAGCTTGGAGAAGAGCCGTGGGAGACCGAACTGAAATGCACACATTCTCCTCTTGTTCCCAGCCATCCTCCCTCTATTTTCCCCCTTACCTTGGGGTTGTAGGCTCTACTGTGATTAATGAAGAAAATGGCTGAGCTGTCTCATTTTCTCATTTTCATCGACACATCCTTAATACAACTCTGCATTAAGAGAATGAAATCAAAATCGATGGTCTTTGCAAGCCAGGGATATATTGGTGGGCTCACAAGGAGTCCAAGTAAGGAAGAAGATCCCGAGAGCATCAGGAACCCCATCAGATGGGCCAGCAGCTGTCGG
Organism: Aethalodelphis obliquidens; assembly: GCF_003676395.1. NCBI lineage: Eukaryota > Metazoa > Chordata > Mammalia > Artiodactyla > Delphinidae > Aethalodelphis > Aethalodelphis obliquidens. The sequence continues at coordinate 25,922,685 of NW_020837969.1, read as the reverse complement.
GATGGGCTGGGATCCCCAACTCCGCACCACCTCTCAGAATGGGAATGCGGGGAGACCAGCGCTCCCACACAGTTCTCTCCAAGGGACACCTTTGGACGGGGTGCCTGTGACTCCCGGAGAGGACATACAGGACTGAGTTCTTCTCTGGACTCTCTTGCTCCCCATGCAAACCATGTGAGCTATTTGATTTCTCTAAGTGTTGATCTCCTCTTTTGTGAAGTGGGAAGAAACACACCTGCTCTTTCTACTCATGGCATTGCTGTGAAGATAAAGGAGACGGTGTTTATGAAAGCTCTTTGTACACAGAAAGCACTAGGATAATAACTAAGAAGTGAAGTAAAGGAGTGTTGAAGTTTTATATATAGTTGACCCTTGAACTGCGTGGACCCACTTTTACACAGGTATTTTTCAATAGTAAATACTAAAGTACTACACAATCTGCAGTTGGTTGAATCTGCAGCTAAAGAAGGCCAACTACAAGGTTATACAGTAAGTCCCCTACATAGAAACCATCAAGTTGCAAACTTCCAAAGATGCAAACGTGCATTCGCAGGTCCAGTCACGTAAATTAGTTCACGCGTCTGGCGTACTTTGTCCCGTGCGTGCATCCTCTACAAGTGGTTGTGCTTTTGTGTACTTTACTGCACAGTGCTGTACAGAGTACAGTAGTACCAGTATCTTTATTTCAAGCCCAGGATATCCAGAAGCAAGCGTAAAAGCAGCTTTGCTTGGCGTGAGGTTACGGCCATCACCATGAATGGGGTTTGGAAGAACATTTGCCCGCAGTTTGTTCACAATTTTCGTGGATTTAAGAAGGTGGATAGGGAGGCCAAAGAGGTCTTAAGCAACTTAGTGACCCTCAGCGAGAAGCTGGAGATAGATCTGCAAGAGGACGACTTCATTGAACTCCTTGCTGTGCAACACGAGGAGATAACTAATGAAGACCTGATGGCATTGGAGGCCCAGAGAAAGGACAAAGAGAGACAAGAGGAAGAAGAAGTAACTGAAGAACTGAAGAGATTCACGATGCAGGAAACGGCAGGGGATTTTCTTTATTTGAGGAGGCACTGTTAGATTTTGAGGCACAGGACCTGAACGTAGAACAGTACACAAGGGTTGCAGCAGCCGTTCAGAATGCAACCCAGTGCTACCACATCATCTATGACAAGAAAAAAAGAACTACTACCCTGACATCCCTGGATCATTTTTTCAAGAGAGCAGATAGGCTTGAATCCAGCAAGGAACCAGAACCTGTGCCATCAGCGTCAGGCATGAGGGAAATGGCAGCTTGCACTCCGACTCCTATTGCTGACGATCCTTCAGCTCTACCATCTCCCGCCTCCCCTCCCTCCTCCTGTCAGTCACTCTTCCTACCTGTTCACTCGATGCCAGCCCCTGTATACCAGCTGTTGTACTGTACTACTGTACTTTTCAAGGTACTGTAAGATTAAAAATGTTTTCTTTATTTTCTGTGTTCTTTTATGTATTATAAACCTATTACAGTACAGTACTGTATAGCCAATTGTGTTAGTTGGGTACCTAGGCTAACTTTGTTGGACTTATGAACAAATTGGACTTATGAACACGCTCTCAGAACGGGACTCCTTTGTATATATGGGACTTACGGTACTTGGATTTTCCACAGTGCAGAGGGTCAGGGCCCCTAACCCCAAGTTCTTCAAGGATGAATCATATATATATTTTATCTCCAATCTTGGCAGGGTGGGGAAAATGTGCCCTCTCTAACACTGCAGGAGCAAGGACAAACAGGCTTAAATGTTGCAGTTTACCAATCTATATCAAAAGACATTCAATATGCACGTACCTTTTGATCCAAGACATCCACTGACTCGCTCTTATTTAATTTGCTGCCGTACATGCCAAAGCGACATGTGGATTTGTAGCTTGTGTCCAACTCAGTACTCGTTAGAGCAATTCTAGTGTTGAGAATGTTGCCAATAACATCCATTTTCCAGTAACTTCACATAAAAATAAAATAAATTACATAGCACAGGGAACTCTACTCAATACTCTGTAATGGCCTACATGGGAAAAGAATGCTAAAAAGAAAAAAAAGTGGCTATATGTATATGTGTAACTGATTCACTTTGCTGTACACCTGAAACTAACACAACATCGTAAATCAACTATACTCCAATAAAAATTTTAATAAATAAATTTTTAAAATTACATAATGTTTAAAATTACTTATGGCATTCACTTATACAAATAAAATGGTCAATAAAATATCACATGTAAATGTGTGCATATGTGCACACGTGTGTAAAAAAAGTTCAGAAAATATAGTAACGGGAAATTAGAAGTTGCTCACGTTAGGTAGAACGAGTTTTGTTGTTTTTTTCCATCTGAATAGCTGTAGTTTTGCATTTGTTTTATAATGAATACATTTGCTTTTGCATATAAAATTCCACTTTTTAAAATACAACATAAATCAATATGGGATTAATAATCTGTGTAACACTAAGGATGCAGAAAAGGAAAATCAACAAGAGTACAAGCTGGAAGAATGGAGATGACTTAGTAATGGCAGAGAGAGGGCATGCTAGTCCAGAGGAACAGTAGGAGTTTAAGTTCAGAGTCAACAAGGAGAATGACATGCACGGGCTACAATAGGAAAAAAATTTCTGGCAGGGAAGCTATGGATAATATCATCTGATAAGGAGGACAGAGGCAGAACAGAGAACCTTAAATTTTATCCTATCAGCAATGGGGGCCACTGGCCATTGTTGAGCCTGAATGTTCAATTTTGAAATATATATATATATTTTTCAAGATATAGGCACATCTATTTGGACATTAAAGTAAGATTTCAGATATGTAGGGATTTATGAGGAATGAACAGAAAGGACTATGGAAACCGTCTGAGCTTGTCTCGGAAGGAGAAGATGACAGCTATGCTCTCTACTTCAGTTATCCACTTCTACATATCAAACCCTCAAAACTCAGCTCAAAATAATTTATTATTTTTTCATGATTCTGCACTCCAGGCTGGGCTCAGCAGAGCAGTTTCTCTGCTCCATATGGTGTCTACTGGGGCTGAAATGAACAAGATGGCTCCATCACTCATCTATCAGCTGCCTCTGAACCACATCTATGACTAGGGGCTGGCCAGGGGTAAAGAATTGTGAAGGGTATGAGATTGACCCTGCTTGCAGATTAGTCACAGTTTCATAGATGCTGGCAGAATCTTATGTGAGCAACAGAGGACTTTATTGTTCACGGCACAGGAGTCAGCATGAGCTTCGTGTTTGCATGGGTTCCCCTTGTCCCCCTCAGGTCTCTCAGCAGCAATATGGAGTGACTCAGGCCGCTCACATTGGGTTGTACCAACAGCTGAGGGACCCTGAGCTTAGGAAACTCCCAATCTTACAAGGGAACTGCTAGCAAACACACCCAACTTTGTCCCAGAAGGAAACATTATCTTTATTATCCTGGTCAGGAAATAAACCTCCCCTCTGCCCAGGAGGGAGACCCTATTTCTATCCTTCAAGGATCTTTGTTATACAAATATCCTTCAAAAGACAGTTCAAGACCAGAGCTGTCACAGACATCCAGGAACATGCAGAGCTGCACCCCCCAACACTGGATATCTTCTTTCTCTGTATAACCTCTCCATGCAGTGGCTTCCTCACAGCCTGATGCTCTAAAGAGAGGCAGACCTTTTACCTGGGGGCTGGTTTCCAAGAGGGCGGAATTGGAGGCTGCCTACAGGCACCACACCACTTCTAGAGAATCACTTCTATTGGTCAAGGTCTATCCCAAAGTCAGCCCAGATAGATGCAAGGGGCAGGGAAAAGGACTCCACCTCTTGGTATGAAGCCAGCATATATTGCAGGGTAGTGATGGTTGGTGCCTACTTACCAAACTCCCTACCCAGGGAGAGCAGTGATTTCAACATTATAAGAAGGAAGCATTCAGTGTGTGTATAACATTCTTTTAAAATAATAATTCTGAAGGAAAGTAACAAATGAGAACAAGAAGGCTGAGTGGGAAATGAGATACTGCTCAAAGTATATCCTAAATAGAAAATTTTTTAGAGGTTGTGTTTTTCTTTTTAATTTTTGTTGGAGTATAGTTGATTTACAGTGCTGTGTTACTTTCTACTGTACAGCAAAGTGAATCAGTTATACATATACATCTATCCACTCTTTTTTAGATTCTTTTCCCATATAGGTCATTACAGAGTATTGAGTAGAGTTCCCTGTCTATACAGTAGGTCCTTATTAGTTATCTATTTTATATATAGTAGAGTGTTTATGTCAATCCCAATCTCCCAATTTATCCTTCCCCCCCTTCCCCCTTGGCAGAGGCTGTGTGTTTTAAGTACACTGTGACACAGGTTAATCTAGCACCCACTCACCACCAAGAGTCCTCAAGCTTTGATTTCTTCCTTGAGAGAGACTTCACTCCATCTACAGAAAGTAGGCTCTGATTGTGCCTCTGTTTTAAGCTTTGGCCATTCCCATTGGTTCTGTGCCAATACAGAGCACCCCCTCCTATTGTTCCCTAGCTGGGGGGCAACACTCCCCAAAGGGGTTTTCTCTGGGAATTCTGAGAGAGTCTTCTTGATACTAGAACTGCCAGCCTAGGACCAGTGTGGACTAATGGTTCCCAAACCTGGCTGGGCATCAGAAGCATCTGTGTGGATTTTTAAACGCACATCCCCATATGCAACCCCAGATCCACTGAATCAGAGTCTCTGAAGAAGAAGTCCAGAAATCTACAAGCTCCCAGATGATTATCATGCTGCCAGTCTGGCTCATGCTGAGCGTCCAAACCTGGGAACTTCTAATTTAGCTGATTTCTGCCCAACCAGTTTGTCACTATCACAAGAGCTCTCCTCTCTTCCCCACTGTCACCCATCATAGCTGCAGTTCCCTCACTTTATATTTTTTAATTTTTATTTGATATTGGTTTACAATGTAGGTTTACAATGTTGTGTTAATTTCAGGTGTACAGCAAAGTGATTCAGTTACATATATACATATATCTATTCTTTTTCAAATTCTTTCCCCATTTAGGTTATTGCAGAATACTGAGTAGAGTTCCCTGTGCTATACAGTAGGTCATTGCTGGTTATCTACTTTAGAGTAGTGTGTATACATCGATCCCAAACTCCTCTAAACTTCCGTAGTGAGGCAGCACCTCAGGAGAGAACCGTATGATTTTAGGTATCCGTGAAATGAGAAGAAATGTCACCACAAGAATCTCACTTCTTCAATAAACAAAACCACTGCCATGACAGTTGGCTCTTGGTGGTGGAGAAAGACAAGCAATATAAGATTGCAGGAGGCTTCAAGGATCTCACAAGTTTTAAATCTGAAGTGCTTTGCAATTGCTTTGCAATTTCTGTTCAGTCCCACTTCAAAATCTCACAGGTGGGTTTTCAAGTACAGTAATACACAGGTAAAAAAGTAAATAAAGGCTATTTGTCCTTGACCAGTGTTCATTGCTGTCATCTTTCAAGCAAATATTTTTGAATAAATATATTTTAACCACTCTATTTCTCAATGAAACAAGAAAGCCTTTTCAAAATATTTATAGTGCACGTTTCTGTCATGCCATGAAGAAATCACAGTCTGAGATAAAGACCACTAACTGATCTCCTGAAGGCTGGCTGTAGTCCTTAGATGTGCTTTGTTTGGTCATCGTAGGCTTTTTAAAATTATGCTAATATCTTAAAATCCCACAAAAAAATCCAGATTTCTGGCATCTCCTGAGAAGGCAGGAGACCTGGTGTCTCTGACTCACTCCTGAAGGCCACCGTCACCTGAGCTGAATAGAATTTCCTCTGTTAGATGTGACATGTGGTCTCCAATTTGCTACATTTCCCACCCCTCAATGTGGTCTTGTAATGAGGTTGGTTAATTACTTGGCCCATGAGGCATCTGGGTTTGCCTCCCTTGCTAAGCAATGGGATCACAGCAGAAATCAATACCCAAGATGACTGAGACTGTATTCTGAGAGAACAAAACAATAGAAGAGTGTCAAGACCAAGGGAAGTTTTAGAGCAAAAAGAAACTAAAATCAGCAAAAGGGAGCCTTCCCTAGTGGTGCAGTGGTTAAGAATCCTCCTGTCAATGCAGGGGACATGGGTTCAATCCCTGATCCGGGAAGATCCCACATGCCGCAGAACAACTAACCCCGTGTGCCACAACTACTGAGACTGCGCTCCAGAGCCTGTGAGCCACAACTCCTGAGCTCACCTGCCACAACTCCTGAAGCCCAGGCACCTAGAGCCCATGCTCCGCAACGAGAGAAGCCACCACAGTGAGAAGCCCGCACACCACAACGCAGAGTAGCCCCCACTCACTGCAACTAGAGAAAGCCCGTGCACAGCAACGAAGACCCAACGCAGCCAAAAATAAATAAATAAAATAAATAATAAAATTTTAAAAAATAATAAATAAAATCAGCAAAAGGTAGCAGGGACAAACCATCACGAGACCAATAGTCAAAAGATCTGGGTTCTACAGCCACTATGGAGAACAGTATGGAGGTTCCTTAAAAAACTAAAAATAGAACTACCATACGACCCAGCTATCCCGCTACTGGGCATATACCCTGAGAAAACCATAATTCAAAGAGAGTCATGTACCACAATGTTCATTGCAGCTCTATTTACAAAAGCCAAGACATGGAAGCAACGTAAATGCCCATCGACGGATGAATGGATAAAGAAGATGTGGTACATAATATACAGTGGAATATTACTCAGCCATAAAAAGGAACAAAATTGAGTTATTTGTAGTGAGGTGGATGGACCTAGAGTCTGTCATACAGAGTGAAGTAAGTCAGAAAGAGAAAAACAAATACCGTATGCTAACACATATATATGGAATCTAAAAAAAAAAAAAATTGGTCATGAAGAACCTAGGGGTAGGGCAGGAATAAAGACGCAGACCTACTAGAGAATGGACTTGAGGATATAGAGAGGGGGAAGGGTAAGCTGGGACAAGGTGAGAGAGTAGCATGGACATATATACACTACCAAACATAAAATAGATAGCTAGTGGGAAGCAGCCGCATAGCACAGGGAGATCACCTCGGTGCTTTGTGACCACCTAGAGGGGTGGGATAGGAAGGGTGGGAGGGAGGGAGACGCAAGAGGGAAGAGATATGGGGATATATGTATATTATAGATGACACTTTGTTATAAAGCAGAAACTAACACACCATTGTAAAGCAATTATACTCCAATAAAGATGTTTAAAAAAAAAAACAGTGAAGCAGTGTGAAATATTTTTCAATTAAACACAAATTTATTGTTTTGGTAGGACTACATTTCTCTTTAATCATTGAAAAATTAGCATCTGAATTGAAATGTATGCTGTAAGTATAAAACACACTGAATTTCAAAGACAGCACAAAAAAGTGTAAAGTATCTCATTAATTTTTTTTTGGCAGCATGTTGAAGTAAAAATATTTTGGATATATCCATTTAAATAAATTACTAAAAAAAAAGATATGGGTTCTAATCCCAGCTCTGCCACTCAGCTAAGAGAGACTCCAGCCACATGACAGAATATCTCTGTGCTTCTCAGTCCTCATCTGTGACTCAGAAAGCAAACTGATGTCTTAGCATCTTGTAGATTGAAAATGGGGGTCAGCAAAATACCGCTCAGGTCAAATCTAGCCAGCTGCCTGTTTTTGCACAGCCCACTAGCCAAGAATGGTATTTTTATATTTTTTTTAATGGGTGGGGGGAAAAAAAACAAATGAAAAATAATGTTTCATGGTACAGGAAAAGTATATGAAATCCTAATTTCAGCAGCCATAAATAATTAAGTCGTACTGGAACACTGCCACGTTTATTCAACTACATACCGTCTGCAGCTGCTTTCACGCTCCAACGGCAGAGTTGAAGAGCTGCAGCAGAGACTGCGGCCCACAAAGCCTCAAATATTTGCTAGCTGGCTCTTCACAGGAAAAGTTTGCTGAGCCTGGTCTAAATCATCATTCCAGGCTGCTCCATTAATATACCAAACTCTACCAGAGAATTCCTCACTCGTATTCCTATAAATCATTCTTTCTAAAAGAAGTTAAAGGTACCAGGTGATTATTCCAGGAGCAGGGTGTTTTAAGTATGACCAAAGCATTTGCATAGGCTTTTTTTCCATGGAAATAAGAATAATATAACTCACTTATTGAACACACATTCTGTTCCAGGCACTTCCAGGCGTTACGCCATTCAAATTCTCTGCAGTCCCTTGAAGCAGGTTTCATCATCCCCCTTTTTAAGGTGAGTAGACCAAAGCTTAGGAAATTTAATCAATGTTCCCAAGGTCAAGCAGCCAATACGAGGTCAAGTGAAAATTCAAGTCTGTCTAACTTCAAAGCCCAGTTCATCATATAAGAATCAAATGTCCATCCCCAGGGAAGATAAATTCGAATTAACACCCTACTCTGTTGCACCCCAAATTTTTTTTCGTCAAACCCATCCCATCCCTAATTCTAAAAACCCTACACATAATAGATTCCCTTGATTTATTTTCCCCTTAAAGCTCATCTTTCTCCTTCAGAAACATTGCCATGGAAGCTCAGGATACCCAGGGTTCCTCGATTTGATGATGCAATGTTTGATCCTCATGAAAATAAAATCCCATTAGCCACTGATGTGCTCAGCCAGTAGTGGGTACACCCATGCTACCTTAATATGGCCTTAGAAGTCACGCCTCTACTGCATTCTTGCCAATCTTGATGGCTGTTCATTTACATCCTTAATACTCCCACTTTCATACCGGCAGTATTGTTTTCACTTTTGTAGTTAAATCAGATTTTCTGGAAATGATGGAAACTCATCGAGCAGCACGTTTGTGCCTTTAAGCAAAAATAAACCACAAATGAAAGGAAGGAGAAAGAAAAAGAGTGGAGATAGAGCAATGGTGACAGGAGTGAAAAGAGATAAGAAACAGACGTGCCATGAAGCAGAGAGACAGACGGATGGATGGAGGGAAGAAAGAAAAGAATGGTCCATGGAAGAGACAGAAAGAAGAGAGCATGAAAGGACAAAGGGAAGAAATAGAATCATTTTTTCCCAGAGGAGAAAGAAAATATCCAACCACCCTATTTCCCTAATCCTTTTCCCACCTGGACCCATCTGCAACTGTTCCAATTTGAATCCAAATAATGTCTGAGATTTGGGATTCACTAGTAAACTAGCTCTGATTCCCTAATCCCAACACCGGATGTTCGGGGGTGTTGGGATTTCAAGTTAATTAATTCAGCCACCTGTAACATTCTTTCAGATGTGGTTACCTTTTCATCTCAGTGCAAAGTTATCTGCAGATGTTAAGAAAGGCTTTCCCCACCCCTAACTGCCCCAGCTCTGAAAAGCCGAGTCTTCGTCCTCATAGGCAATCTCTTTCACCCCATGCTCCTTTATTTCTGAGTGCAGATCTCGAGCTTGGGGTAGGGATCCCGTAGAATGAATAGTTTACTCTCTAAACTTGTTTATTTATGACCTCTTTACTGTGCAGTCGCATGCCCATCTTGCTGTGGAAAACAGAAAGAAAAATCTATATTAGGTAAAGAGGGTGTGATTTTAATTTCTCAAACTAAGTGCTCGTTACTTTGTGAGAGAGCAGATTCAAAATAATTTTACAAAGGGAATTTGGGGCTACCCTGATGGCACTCCCTCAACTTGCCTTCACATAGATGGAGAAGCCTGATTTTCAAGAAAGTGACCTTGCTGGGTGTCTCCTAAGATTTTTGCTGTCATATCCAAGTACAGTGCTTATAGGCACTCACCCTGCAAACAGCAATGATAGTCATCAGGGAATTTAAAAATACTGAGTTCCTGGGACTTCCCTGATGGTCCAGTGGTTAGGAGTCCACACTTCCACTGCAGGGGGCACGGGTTCGATCCCTGGTCGAGGAAGTAAGATCCCGCATGCCACACAGCCAATAAATAAATAAATATATAAACGAATAAGTAAATCAATAAATAAAAATACTAAAGTCCTTACCTCCCAGTATTAACTGAAAGTTTTAAGAGGTACAATATACAAGGTGGTCTGTTTGAAAGACATCAATTAAAATCCCTCCTCAGACTATTTGCTTAGCATGTTTTAGAACTTTCTCTAGCCAGTCTAAGACATGGGGGCCTTTGTGAGCCAGAGAAGACATCCAAGTGGTCTACCATTTTGATCCTATCTAGTAGACCCCCATGAAAAAACAAAATCTTATGGTATATATTTTCTACCTATTTTATAGTTAAGAGAATTGAGACTAAATTTAAACAAACTTGGGGAAGGATTGGAATTAAAACCCATGTCCCTGACTGCAGAAATAGAGACACAGATGGAGAGAACAAACGTATGGACACCAAGGGGGGAAAGTGGCGGGGGGTGGTGGTGGTGGTGGGATGAATTGGGAGATTGGGATTGACATGTATACACCAATATGTATTAAATGGATAACTAATAAGAACCTGCTGTATAAAAAAATAAAATTAAATTCAAAAAAAAAAAAAACCCACGTCCCAGGGGCTTCCCTGGTGGCGCAGTGGTTGAGAGTCCTCCTGCCGATGCAGGGGACACGGGTTCGTGCCCCGGTCCGGGAAGATGCCACATGCCGCGGAGCGGCTGGGCCCGTGAGCCATGGCTGCTGAGCCTGCGCGTCCGGAGCCTGTGCTCCGCAACGGGAGAGGCCACAACAGTGAGAGGCCCGCGTACCACACACACACAAAAAAAAACCCAGGTCCCTGACTTCAGGTTCACTGTTCTTTCCACTCTATGCCATTCCTCCTACTTTTAGAAATAAAATAACTCATTCCAGGAACACAGATACCCTCTGGTTTATACAATAAGTGTCTGACCAACAAGCAGTTTAAGAATCTCCATTTGTAATATCCTGTTAGATGTTGAAGGACATTAAAAACGGTGGCCACTAATAAGCATGCTGGCATTGCTGTCCACATTTCAAAGGATCTCTTGAGAGAAGGAAAAAGGTTGGTCAAGCACAATTATCTTGTATAGCAGTTAAAATTTTAACTACTCCAATATGTTGGTGGTAAGATTTAATCTTAGCGTAAGGATACCTTTTTCACCCACTGGGACTTATCATGCGCTCAAAGCAATTTAGACACACATGCTTCTTGCCTTTAAGAATCTTTCTCAAATGGAGTTCCTCTCCCTGGATCCTCATTTGTATGGGTGGAATTTCTTGCTAAGAAAACAAAATGTCTTTCAAAATCCCAGGTTGTTACCAACTTGTCATATTGGAAAGATAACGCAATTTCAGCTGCATATTCCCTCTCCAGTCAAAAGTTAATGAGATAATGAGATCCGTTTAATTTCTTGGTAAGGACACCATCTTCAAATCACAAAGGCCCCTGACAATTCTGGCATTTCTCACTGCCTTCCTTTTTGGTGCCTTCCTTTTTGGTGCCCTTCTTTTGCAAAGGAAAAACAGAAGATGCAAGTTCCAAATTTAGCATAATCTTTCCCAATTTGAATTTCATCTTAGCCTATATTTTATTCATGTATCTGGTCCCACTGTCCACCTTTTCATTTATATATATATATATATATATATATATAGAGAGAGAGAGAGAGAGAGAGAGAGAGAGAGAGAGAGGGAGGGAGGGAGAGAAACAGAGAGACAGAGGACCTGCAATGAACAAGATATTGATTGTGCTAGGAACTAAAAATACAGAGCTGGATAAGAGCCTGTTCCTAGGGCATTTTAGCCTAGTGTAGAAAACTGATCGAACCCCCATAAGCAATCTGTCTGGGGGATGGGGTGTAGGCATGGAGGGTGAATTTAATCCTCCTTGGGGGAATCGTTAAAAGGCTTCTTAGAGAAGATATATTTGAGCTGAGCCTTCAGGGATTAATAAAAATATCCAACATAAATGAAGGACGATACAGATGCTCTCTAAACTCTTTAAGTGTATCGAGGACTTAGGATATATGGCTGGAAAGCCAAAGTGGATGGATCTGTTGTGACCCGATGAGGAACTTGAATCCTAGGTAAAGACTTTGCACTGTATTCTACGGTCTAAAACTGTTACCAGGGATTTTTCAGCAAGGAAGCCACAGTGTCAAATGTGTATTTGAGAAAGAGGAGTGATTCAAGTTGAGTAACGAAAAGTGAAGACAGAGAAACTTGGCAAAAGGGAAATTTCAAAGACAGAATAGGAGATGGGAGAACCGAAACTAGGGTGTTGGGGATGGAAAAGAGAGAAAGGGGTGTGTATTGGACACCTTCCCTCTTCCTAGGGTCACAAGCAGCTGGCCTATGAGCGCCTCTGTTCTCCAGCCCCCTACCCTTTAAACTCTATACACAGTCGCCCAAACGTCATGCATACTTTGGCTGAGAGCTAAAAACAAGGATCCCTGCATTCATTTGAATCTCTTTTTATTTTTGAAAATGAAGACTGTCAGGTAATAATATCTCATCAGCTCAATCCCCAAAACACCAGCTGGTGGCCTCTTCGGGGAGACCTGAAACAAGCAAGAGGGAGTGTGGATGACCGTGTTTGCCACTGATTAAGTCTAACTCCGGGTACCATAAGCTGGCCCAGCCAGCTGGCATGCTTTCATCTTCCAGCAGACACCCCACGTCCATATTCATCTGCACAGAAAGGCAGAGGCTCACACCTTTCATCAGAATAATGAGCAAAGATGCCCGCAATAACAAAATTGGATTCTTTGGGGGATGGCATCTCTTCCTAATCATTCCATCTGATCAATTCTTCATTCTGTCTCTCTAGCATGTCAGAAGGGGCTCAGTGACATGCATACCTTCCCTCCTGAGAATTTCTCCCAATTCCAGTTTTGAATTAATTTTCGGAATTGGTACTGCAAAATCTTCAGGATAATTTAGGGCAGGGGTCTCCAGGCAATGCAGTGGAATTGAGTGACATGGCTCGGTGTTTCCACGTTACCCGTCTTGGGGGATTACTCTGGAAAGGTGAGCACAGCCTGATAAAGGAACTATTCCTGCCCTCTGACACCCCAAGATCTTAACTATTTTTTGCCACAGATTCATTGAGCTATAATTCACATACCATAAAATTCATCTTGCAAAAGTATACAATTCAGTAGTCTTTAGTGTATTCACAAAGTCATGCAACCATCATCACTGTGTAATTTTAGACCATTTTCATCATCCCAAAAAGAAAGCCCAGACTCATAAGCAGGAACTCCCCATTCCCCCCTCCCTCCAACCCCTGGCAACCACTAAACTACTGTCGATTTCTTTAGAATGACCTATTCTGAACATTTCATATAAATGGAATTGGACAACATGTGGCCTTTTTGTGTCAGACTTCTTTCATTTAACATAACATTTTCGAAGTTCATCCATTTATCCTTTGACCCAGATACCTCATTTCTGGGAATTGGTCCTAGATAGATTTGCGTGTGTGCTAACTGCTGTGTGTACACATTTTTTTCCAGCATTGTCTATAATAACAAGTTTGAACATGCAGGGGTTCTTCCATGGGGGACTATTTAAGTTACTTATGGTCATTCATATAATAGATTCCTGTGCAGTGTAACACAGAATGAAGAAGCTGTCTGTACACTGTTATGGAAAGGCTTCCAAAATGCTTTGCTGAATGAAAAAAGCAAGATTCAGAAGACTGTATATAGTATGCTTCCTTTTGTGTAAAAGGTAGGGTGTTGGGGAAATAAAAATATATGTTCCTATTTGCAGAGGATGGAGGCATGAGGAGAATCAGGGTGGTTCCGTGTGTACTTTTTATGTAGCTTTGATGTATGCTCCATCTACATGTATTACTGGTAAAATGTTTTTTTTAAAAAATAGGTAACTGTGAGTGAGGATCGTAAGCTTTCTCCAGGTAAGAAAAAGCCTAAATCTCCCTCCCCTTTAAAAGCACCCTCTCTGGGGCTTCCCTGGTGGCGCAGTGGTTGAGAGTCCGCCTGCCGATGCAGGGGACACGGGTTCGTGCCCTGGTCTGGGAAGATCCCACATGCCGCGGAGCGGCTGGGCTCGTGAGCCATGGCCGCTGAGCCTGCGCGTCCGGAGCCTGTGCTCCGCAATGGGAGAGGCCACATCAGTGAGAGTCCCGCGTACCAAAAAAAAAAAAAAAAAAAAAGCACCCTCTTGTGGAGAGAAGAGAACCCTCTTACACTCTTGGCAGGAATGTAAATTGGTGCAACGACCATGGAGAACAGGATGGGGGCTCCTTTAAAAACTAAAAATAGAGCTACCATATGATCTTGCAATCCCACTCCTGGGCATATATCCAGAGAAAACCGTAATTCGAAAAGATACACTGCACCCCAAAGAACATTGCACCCCAGTGTTCATAGCAGCACTATTTACAATAGCTAAGACATAGAAGCAACACAAATGTCCATCAACAGAGGAATGGATAAAGAAGATGTGGTACACATATACAGTGGAATATTACTCAGCCATAAAAAGGAACAAAACTGGGTCATTTGTAGAGACGTGGATGGACCTAGAGACTGTCATACTGAGTGAAGTCAGACAGAGAAAGACAAATATCATATGATATCACTCACATGTGGAATCTAATTTAAGAAAATTATACAAATGAATTTATTTACAAAACAGAAACAGACTTACAGATATCGAAAACAAACTTATGGTTACCAAAGAGGAAAGGTCGAGGGGGAGGGATAAATCAGGAGCTTGGGATGAACACACATAAACTACTATATATAGGATAGATGACTGACGGGGACCTCCTGTATAGCACAGGGAGCTCTACCCATTATTCTGTGATAACTTATATGAGAAAAGAATCTGAAAAAGAATGAATATATGTATACGTATAACTGATTTACTTTGCTGTACACCTGAAACTAACACAACATTGTAAATCAACTATAATCCAATAAAAATTTTTAATAAAATAAATTAAACTAATAAATAAATAAAAGCACCCTCTCTTCATAAGATTCTCTTTTTGCCTATACAAACATGTGTTTATAACTGCTCACACATGGAGCGAAAGACTGGAACGAAAGCATAGACTTTCTGTTAAATCTACTGAAGGAACAAAAAGCCCTAAAGCCATCCAGGAGCTCCTAGGCACTTGAAAAAGCTGGAGAGAATGTTTATCAGCCATTCCCAGGGATTGATGGGTTTCTTATTCTGCTGCTTCTCCACAATTGTCCTAGGCTGATGTGGCCCAAGGAAATGCCTGTTGATACCTGCTAAATATAATACAGGGGCCAGAGAAGAGAGAGATTTGAGTCACTGTGGGTGGTGTGAAAAAGTAATCTGATGTCAGAGATCACAGCTTATTAGCTGTTTAACCTGCTTTCACTTTTGTAAAATGGAGGAAATGGCAATGCCTGCCCTGTCCATCCCACAGGATCCTTGTCAGGATCAAAGTGACAACGTATGTGACAGCATCTTGTAAACTCTAAAAGGCTACACTAATGATAGGCACAGTGGTTATTTTTCAAAACTACCTCTAATAACTAGACCTTCCAAGGGTCACAATTTCTCAGGAAACCAAATATCATGTCATTTCCTTTGCCCTTTTCCTTGCTGTCATCAGGCAAGTGTAGATTTGGCAAAAGACAGAAAAGCATAGTATTGGCTGTGTGACATTTGTCATTACTTTTTAAAGCCTTACATCCAAGGCTAAAATCTTAGCGGCCACGGTCATGGGTTGAATTGTGTCCCACAAAAAGAGATGTTGAAGTCCTAAACCCCCAGGACCCCAGAGTGTGACTTATTTGGACTCAGGGCCTTTGCAGATACAATTAGTTAAGAGGAGGTAATGCTGGAATAGTGTGGGTCCTTATTTCAGTCAGACTGGGATCTTCATAAGAAGATGGCATGAAGATAGAAAGGTGTCGTGTGAAGACGGAGGCAGGGGTTGGAGCTCTGCATCTCTGCAAGCCAAGGGACATCAAGGATGGATGGTACCACCAGAAGCTAGAAAGAGGCAAGGAAGGATTCAGAGTCTCAGAGGCAACACAGCCCTGCCGATAGCTTGATTTTGGACTTCTAGCCTCCAGAGCTGTAAGAGAATACATTTCTGTTGTTTTAAGCCTCGTTGTCTGCTGTCCTTTGTTATGGCAGCCCTAGCAAACCAATCCAGCCATTCTCTCATTTCTTTCTTGATACTTCCTTTGACCTGGGCAGTTGGCTCTAAGTGGAGAAAGGTGCTTGGACTCTCTATGTGACTCCGGCCATCTCAGCAGAAGTCCCTCTACCTGAGAACCTCAGAGTTACTCCAAGGGGTCTTCAACCAACTGCAGACCAACTGAAGAAAATTATAACTATTATTGTAGGGGATTGAATGGTCAGTGAAATGAATTTACATGAAAATATGACCTCATACCACTGATTGAGACTTTCACCAGACAATGATGAAACTGAGGCAGATGGAATAGAAAAAGCTCTTCCTGGCTATCACTGTACATTTGAGATATGTAGCTTTTAGGAAAGATCAGGAAATGTTTTCCCTGCGGAGAACTCTCCCTTTCCTAGCTGTTTTGTTCTATTCAGTTCTTTAATGGGTTGGATGATACCCACCCATATTGAGGAAAGTCATCCACTTTACTGATTCAAACTCTAATCTCATCTGAAACACCCCTCACAGACACACCCAGAAATAATGTTTAATATGGGCTCCCTACATCTCCATCAAGTTGATGTATAAAATTAACCATCACAATTACCATCACTATACAA
This sequence comes from Aethalodelphis obliquidens, assembly GCF_003676395.1. Classification (NCBI taxonomy): domain Eukaryota; kingdom Metazoa; phylum Chordata; class Mammalia; order Artiodactyla; family Delphinidae; genus Aethalodelphis; species Aethalodelphis obliquidens. The sequence goes on along the minus strand of NW_020837969.1, from coordinate 25,906,011 downwards.
ATCATTATCTGTCTCAATTATTGTGTTCAGAAGAAAAGAAAAAAAATTGAACAGGTTACAAATGTCTCCTCCCTATTCCATGCTTTTGAGGGTGTGTGTGAGTGTGTGTGTGCGTGTGTGTGTGCTTAATAAATGTAATGATATAGGTAAAATCCTTAGACCTATTTAAAGTAAAAGTGTTGTATTACTTGGTGGTAATGTTATTTCAGATCATCCTGATTCTGACATTTTCTGAATTGGTTTTAAAAGGCTACACTTAATGGGGTGAAACGGGTGGGGGTATAGATAAAACATGACAGCCATCAGTTGGTAAATATTAAAGCTGGATGAGTTCATGGGTATACAAGGAACACTTACAGTATTTTGTATTCTTTTGTATATGTTTAAAATTTGTGATAATTGTTTAAAAACAAGACGACACTGTAGAAAACAGCTTGACAGTTTCTCAAAGGTTAAACGTAGAGCTCCCGTATGATCCAACAACTCTGCTACTACCTACACTGCACATCTAAAACAACTGAAAGCAGGGATTTGAACAAATATTTGTACACCAACGATCACAGCAGCATGATTCACAATACCTACAAGGTGGAAACAACCCAAGAGTCAATCAACTGATGAATAACAAAATATGGTCTATATACACACAGTGGGATTCATTAAGCCAAAAAAGGAATGGCATTTCGTTACATTCTATAACATGAATGAACCTTGAAAACGCTAGGTTTAGTGAAATAAGCCAGACATAGAAGGATAAATATTGTAGATTCCACTTACACGAGGTACCTAGAATAGGCAAATTCATAGAGACAGAAAATAGAATAGAGGTTACTAAGGGCTGATGGGAGGGAAAATGGGGTTGTTACTGTTCGATGGTTACAGAGTTTTTGTTGAGGATGATGAAAGAGTTTTTGTTATAGACAGTGGTGATGGTTACACAACACTGTGACTGTATTTAATGCCACTGAAATGCATATTTATAAATGGTTAAAATAAATATGATTTATGTATATTCTACCACAATAAAAAAAGAGGAAAAATTTTTTTAAAAAGGCTACACTTATTTAAAACAATAAATGAAAATGCAATTAAGATATTTCCCAATAACACTGAGTTTTAAAAAATCAGACTACAAACAATATCATAGTATAATCATATCTCTATTTTTAAAGATAAATAGATATTTTTCTGTGAATACAGAAGAAGATTATAAGAATACAAAATAACCTAATTACTAAGATTTTTAGCAATTCTTATCTCTGGGTGGTCGAATTGTGGGAGAGATTCATTGTTTGCATTTTGTTTCTCTCTATTTCCTAAATTATATATAAAGGACATGTTTTACTTTAAAGAAAATAAAAGTTTTTTTTAAATAGAAGAATGTCTCACCTTCTCAAACAATCATGCCGGGGTTTTAAAATCTGTACCTGTGTTTGTTGTCAACCTTCAGATTTTGCCAAATGCAGCAACCCACAAACATTTTTAAAGAGTCTAAACATAAAACAAGGTGTCCCCAGGAAATTAGTTGAGTAAATATTCCCCCAAATACATGGAATAAACCAAGAAAGAAGATGTCTTTTGGTCCAGGCAACCATGAATCCCACCCAGGAGAGAAATGAAAGGCCACAGAAAGACTAGATGAATCTGGACAGGGCTTGGCTCCTGGAGAGAGAACTCTGATGTTGGGTGGGAGAAGGAATGTCATTGAGATATGTGTTACCATCTTTGGAATTTGAAAGTTCTTAAACACAGAACTTAAACTCAATAAGTGCCAAAATTATGGTTACAGAATAGAATGTAAATCTTATAAACATTGACACAGTAAAAATAGTAGTTGGGAGTCTGGGAGGAGAGAGGAGGTGCCGAAAGCTGTTCAAAGTGCTAATTTCTTCATCTTCATAGCAAGGAGCCACTCAATACTGTCAAAAATGGAAGCATCGAGTTATAAAACACACAAGAGGGTTCCCATCTCCTAATTTTTTTCCTAGTCTTTGCTCATAACCTTAACAAGATCTTTTCAAAACCTAAAAATTCTTGAGGGGAAGAAACATTTATGTAAGTTCAGCAATGCCTAAAAATTCACTTGTTTCTTTTTCTTCTGTTGACGTCATATAAAGCTAAAGTTAAAACGTTGTGCAAAAAGCAACATGTTGGTCTATCCTATCTTATGGGATTATTCCTTTCTCTCTGTCTATATGTACGGTGTCCGTGAATAGAAGGATGAACACTTAATGTGATGGAAAAAGTCTGAGAGGTGGAGTTTGTGTGCAAGAATTTTTGTTCTGTTTTCTACTCTTCTCTAATTTTGCAAAAAAGATTTATCAGAAATAAGAAGTATATATATTCCTGTAAGTTTTATTAAGAAAGCAGTCGAGTTGGAGGACTGTTCTTTATTTATTCGTCTGCAAAGGAGTCTGGCTTCCTCAGAATAAGAAACAGAATCATTTTGCAGCTATAATCTTGCCCTTCCCCGCCCCCCGCCAGTGTCCTTTGTTAGAGGTGAGGTAAGAAACATGGTCTGAATCCAAGTTTCAGTGAAATCTAGGACCACAGAAGTAATTTTCGTAACTGTCCTTGTTTAGTTGAAAAGAATGAAATAATTAACTTGGCATAATTTGTACGAAAATCTAGCCAGAGTTCTATCAGGGGAAAAAACAGAGAGGAAAAAAAAAGAATGAAATCATTGACTAGCAAAGTCATTTTAGCACTCTGTATCCACCATACCCACATATTCCTCATGTCAGTCCATCACACACTCAGGCACAGGCACACACACTACCACCTCTCTCGTATCTCTCTCTCTCTTTCTCTTTTTCTTTTATCTTTTGGCTGGGCCCTCGTCAGTGAGAGCGCAGAGTCCTAACCACTGGACCGCCAGGGAATTCCCTTTTGTGTCTCTTAACGTTGTTTATTTATCAATATCTTCTCAAAAAATTGTGTACCAGATTCCACCATAGACCCCAGAAAAATCCATTTAACTTTCAGACGACCACTGCTCCCTCATCGGCAGTTGTTATTGGGTCAACCTTAAGAATAAGGACTGGACATGGAAATATTAGAATAAGATGATCCACCCTAGCCAGGTAACCATGGTTACTCTGCTCACCAGAATCTCCAGCAGGGAGACACGGGTAGGAATTTGTTAGCCAATGACAAAGAGCATCCACGTGTACCAATTGTAATAGGGCAACAGAAGGCTGGCACTCAATTCCCAAAGGTATATCCTGAATATGTAGAGAATGAGATAACTAGCGGAAAATTTTCAGGAAGAAACCGGCAGTTCTATGCCTATCTTATAACTTACAGAGTTCAAAGTAGTCATGCTTTATATTAGATCTGTTTTCAAGACTCCAAAGATAAAATAGCTCAGAGTCTAAGAAGTGGGGCTGATTATATTAAATTCACATCAGCCAGAAGCACTCTTTCTTCCCTTATTGGTTCGATATTCATTTATACATGGTCTCATTCTGAAAAAGAATTTGCCACTGACTGGGAAAATGTGCACAGGACCAGCCAGTCTCTGTCACACGATGCTCTTGAGTAAACCGTCTCCCAGCTTCTCATTCTTCAAGTTCATCTTCATGGTCACAGACAACGCCACAGCAGACAGGGAGCCACACAGACCCCGGAGTCTCCTGGGGCTTTGCTCCAATCTCCTCTTGAGACTCTTGGATCTATGAGAATCAAGGGACCCCCTCCAATCCCAGGATTTGGTGTTTGTCCCTGATCTCTACAGGATTAGTATTCTGACTTTTCTTTTTCCTTCGTTTTCAGCATCTTATGATCCTTCAGCCAGAGAGCTCCACCTAACTCTGATTCCACAGAAGCCAGCACCTAACACAGCCTTTTGGCTTCTGTCCCTTTTGAGCCAACTGTTTAGGCCAAAACTGAATATACTGGCATCAAAGAGAGACACTTCTAGGCTCAATTGGACCCACCTCCAAAATTCAGTCTCTCTCTCTGTCTTGGACTTTGGCCCTGGACTCAGATTCCTTATCTGCAAAATGGAGATTATTATATCTGCTCTGTCTACACCCAAGTTCTCCATATTGATCAAATCTAATGCAATGATGAATGTGAATGTACTTTAAAACCTTAAAAGATAAAACATATGTAGATGAATATAATAATCCCAAACCTTGGATTTCATTTTGGTTAACTTTAAATGTGTTACACTGTATAGTAGAAAAGAAATTTTTTCTGTTGGAAATAAAGGAAAACCTGAATTTGAAACATTATTCCATCACTAATTTGCTGTGATTTGGGGTAAGTTCCTTGACCTCTCTGAACCTCAATTTCATCATCTGTGGTCTTAATCAGTGCTCTTTTTTTTTTTTCTTTCTTTCTTTTCTTTTTTTTTTTTTTTTTTGGAAGTAACAGAAGCCCTCTTTGACTTGAGGAAAAGGAGATGGGAAATAAGAGAACACCAGGCTTTTTTAATACAGAACCCAAGAACAGGAAGTTCAATCAGGCCTCACAGGCAAAGAACACCAGGAAACACAAAGTCCTCAGGAATCCAGACAGTCTGTCCCTTCACCTCCTTTTGACCCCATGAGTTATCACATCTGTGTCTCTTTACAGACTGGCTTTCCCAGCATCTCTGTGCATATGGCCTAAAATGAAGGCACTGCTGCAACCAACTTGCATCCAGTGTATCTGTCCCTGGGGCAGAACAGTTGATTGGCCCAACTTGATCCAGGATCCATGCCTGGTCCATTCACCTAAGGTCAGCAGAATGGTGTCAAAAGAAAACATGGCCCCCTGGGACCTACCAGGATGAGTGAGAAGCATTTTTCAGAGCTGAAGAGCACAGGCTCCATGGACATCAGACATGTGCACTGAGTGCCATGCTGCGCCGTGAAATCCCCCCTTCAGACGTGAATGACTCGCTTCCACAATGTCTGGATGCTGCCCGCAGCTGTCATCCCTCTTTGGGAATTGTCCTTGAAGAAAGGGAGCCACCTTGCTTTGCCCCACATTGCATCCCTTCCTAGAGACAACACACATCCAGTGACCGCTGGCTGAGGCTATAAAGGCCTGGGCCCCTGATCCCACCTCTAGAACTTCCCATGGGCTTGCTGGGGCCTTTGTGGTGCCTACACTGCAGCCCAGCTTCTCCCTCGACCCCTTCCCCACCCTCCTGCCCCCACTCAGGTGTTAAACCCTAATAAATTTCCCTAGTCAATTTCCCACCTGACAATCTCCATCTCAGAGCCTGCTCCTTGGAGAATCCCACCTGCCACATGTGTGCCTTATGACTGTAACAGAGATGCCATTTTGGGGGCGGTAATGTCTGTCGTGTGATTAACATAGAAGACACTCACTATTAGTTTCTCTTACTTCTCTCAGCTTTCCCAAAGGGCGATTTCACAGCAAACCTGCTCCTAAACTCTCCAGGATCAGGGCCCTTTTCTGTCTGACTCTGATTTGAGACCAGACATGGTGACGATGTCCAGAACCAGCTTCCCTCCATCAGATGGCAAAAGCCAAGTAGAGCATCAGTAGCAGGACCAAAAATAAGAACTAGGAGATTTTGCCTGTCAACAACCTCGGGCCCTGTTCCTCCTCTGGGACCATCTACACAATCCCACCAGGGCTTGGAACACACAGATCATCACACACACTGCTTTTGGAAGGTTAATCAGCAGCGGTACATCCAGTGCCCGTTCTGGGCCAGACTCACATCTTAGGTGGACAGATGAGGTTTGCTTTTATAAACACATAATCAGCAACACAAGACACTGCAGTGGTAGATAAGTGTCCGAGATTGGAACAGAGCATGAATAGAGGCATTTAGAAGAGGACAGTATCACGTCTTAGGAGAAAAGGGAAAGTTCGATGGGAAGATACCATCCAGGACTTGAAGAATAGAACAGATTAATGGATTTAGAGCTTTTGATAGTCAGGGAGTTATGGCGAGGCATCCCTGAAGCAGGCAGTGATGCCTACAAAACAGAACAATATCCAGGCTGCCTGCTGGTTCATCTCCACGTGTCTTGAAGCGCTTGGAAAACAGTATTGGGTTGGGCGTCTCAAAGTTGTTCAGGCTGCAGCCCAGGCCAAAGAATATTTACGGAATATTGAATGGTGTGTGGTGCTTACTAGTGATATTTAAATAATCTGATGGTGACAAGGAGAGATGCACGAGGTCCCTAGACCACACATGGTTCTTCTCTATGTGGACTGTGCAGCCTGGCACCAGAATTGGCGTTCTGCAATCTTAGAACTCCATTAGCATCATTTTCCTCAAGCATCTGAGAAACGAAAAAAATAGAGAAAGTGTAGTTGTCCTCCAGACCCTAGAGAACTCACTGGAAGATCAAAACCAGAGACGTCTTGTCCTGAAGACTAGATACATGTTTGGAGCAGTGCAGTGGGGTAGGCGCGGAGCTAAGTGCTTCATAGACAAGACAGAACAGGAGTCATATTTGCAACAACAACGACCTGACGAAGTACATGCAGAATCACTCCCGTTTGCAGGTGGGGAAATCAGGACCCAGGAATGTTAAGGAACTTTCCCATGATCGAAGTATTGAAGTTCAAACCTGCACTGTCCACCAACAGGGCCCGGGCTTATAACCTCTTTTTCTACAACAACCCTGTTCCCACTTCTAGGTGGGAGTGGTGTGGTCTAAGGCCTGAAGTAAGACCAATATTATGCGCTGCCTTGATACCTGATGAAATTCTTGAATAGCATAACTACAAGTTCCACTCGCCGTTATGCTCCCACAGGTAAAGCCCCACAGCCAGAGGACCCTCCCGATCATGGGAAGCAGGCACAGAATGATTTAAGCCAATCACGTCCTTCCAGGGGCACCCCAATCTCTTGATACTACAAAGTCAGCCTCCTACAGCCCCTGGTTGTTCACTCTGCTCCCAGGGACAACTGCTGTGTGGCCTGGAATGGCCCAGTGTTCACCTCCCCAGGGCTGTGAGTATATGTGATTAATCAACTGCTGTCCATCTCATCTGCCCAGTGTCCGGTGTCATGTGTTTAGCCATCCCCCAGATTCTAGGGTAAGAGTCCCTCCCTCACCTGTAGGGTCAATAGAAGGTGCTTAAAGCAAGCCAAGGGCTTCCCTGGTGGCGCAGTGGTTGAGAGTCTGCCTGCCGATGCAGGGGACACGGGTTCGTGCCCCGGTCCGGGAAGATCCCACATGCCGCGGAGCGGCTGGGCCCGTGAGCCATGGCCGCTGAGCCTGCACGTCCGGAGCCTGTGCTCCGCAACGGGAGAGGCCACAACAGTGAGAGGCCCATGTACCGCAAAAAAAAAAAGAGCAAGCCAAGCTAGAAATGAGAGGCAACACCAACTGGGCAGTGGCCAGTGAAATACCGTAAGGAAATTTGGGACAAGAACAGAGGTGAGAACAGAGAAGACCAAATAATGACCATGCATGGTTTATAAGTGTGTGTGTGTGTGTGTGTGTGTAAGCACGCACATTACCTCCATCAACTTTGTGAAGCTGGGATAAAGGAAAACATTCAAATGAAGCAGCAATGAGTAATTGATGATCATAACTGTGATTATAAGGCATAATTACAATTAGCTGCACAAGAGTGCTAATCGTGGAAATAATTACACGTCAGCTTTCCTCCTAAAGAAGAGAGAATGTAATTAAGTGGCCCAGAGGAGGCGAAGAAAACACATCTCTGGGTGATAGACGTATGGGTGAAGGGCTGATGTTTGAAGGGGTAAAGTTTTCTCAGTGCTTGAAATGAACCAAGCAATTTCTTCCACCAAAATATAGGAAAGTATGAACAAAGTATGGCTTGAGATTTCTTTTTTTCAAACAAAGCAAACCCAAACTTAAGGTATGAGACAGAAAAATACAGTGATTAAATGCCAGACAGACTTGAATTCAACTTTTTTTAAATTTTACTAGTTACCAGCTCTGTGAGATTAAACAAGTTCTGTAACCTCACTCCAAGCCTCAGTTTCCTCCATAGTAAAATAACGATCATACAGGCCTCTCCAAGTTGTTGTAAGGAAATAACGCTTGTGAAACTGGTATGTCAGTGCCTTACACATATTTAGCTCCCAATAAATGTCTGAGATTGTTACATAACAGAGAAAGGAGAAAAGAAGAAGAAAAGACAGGTGTGGGTAAGTCCAACCCTGTCTTACCGAGCTTTTCCACTTTGGTGCCTATCTGAATTCAGAGATATCCTAACACATTTCTTTCCTATACCTCTGGAGCTTCTTGTCTTTTTCCTGAAAGTTTCTACTTTTTATTTCCCTGATTTGAAGGTGTGAGATCGGGTATGGGTTTATAACCTGTGTTTCTTGGGGACGTGGTAACAAGTGGCTAAGAGAGGCCAGGTCAGATAGAGCTAGTAGGTTTTTGCCCCCTCAGATGCTGACTGCCAAGTTGCTCCCGTCTCATTCACCCATTCATTCATTTATGTTCTTTATTTTTTGCAATAAAGGCAATGATATCAGTTGCATGCCAACTATACGTACAACAGTGGGTAAGATAAACATATATATGTGTTTATTGTATGTTAATATGAGAATCTTCCTGTGTATGTTTCAGCTGAGCCTTGAAGCTAAGAGATGCCACATTCTTAGATGAATACATTGTAGACATTTGAAAGGAGGTGGGATAGATCTCTTGCATCAATGTCTCCAATCCTTCACCCCTTCTTGTATCCATCCACTTTGCCTTTCAGTGCTCGGCCACGCTGACTCTGGACTTCTAGACCTGGCTATGTGACTAGGTTTGGTGATTGGGGTATTAGCAAATATCTTGTTCTGTAAACAAGGTTACAGAACTTGTTTAATCTCACAGAGCTGGTAACTAGTAAAATAAAAAAAAGGTGAATTCAAGTCTGTCTGGCATCTAATCACTGTATTTTTCTGCCTCATACCTTAAGTTTGGGTTTGCTTTGTTTGAAAAAAAGAAGTCTCAAGCCATACTTTGTTCATGACACAAGCATGACACAAGCAGAGGCTTAAAAAGCTAATTGAACCTGCCCACACTCTTGCTCCGCTGTCATTGCCATGGAAACGTGTCCAAGCAAGCCTTCTGGAGGATGAAAGACACATTGGGCAATTGCCCCAACCAAGCCCCAGCCCAGATCCGGAAATGGCCAGTTGACCCCCAGATATATGAGCAAGTTCAGATGAACAGAACCCTAGTCGACCACACAAAGGACACAGGCAATAAACATGCACACTGTTGTCCACCATGGAGGTTTTGAGGTGGTTACACAGAATTCTTGCGATAGCGGATAAATTTTATAATACTCAGTTAGATAACCAAGGGAGGAAAAGTGGAAGAAGAGAGATTTATTAGGAAAATTTCTCTGAAAAAAGTTGTACTCTGTGCCCCACCCCCAAGCCAAGGAATCCGGATTTCAGCAGGACCACTCAGAAAACTGTAGTTTGGGGGATTCAGGCAAGGGATGTGCCGGCTGGCTGTTGACAGGTAAGCTGGAGGAGACGGACTCCAACGATAGCCACCTGCAAGCCCAGAAGTTGTTAGCGCAAAGGATGTATGAGAGTTTTCCTTGTACTAGAGTTGGGTTGCTCAACCTCGGTACTATTGACATTTGGGGATGGACCATTCTTTGTTGTGTGGGGCTGTCCTATGCCTTGTACGATGCTTCGTAGCATTCCTGGTCACTATCACCTAGATGCCGATAGTTGCGACAACCAAAAATGTTTCCAGATATTGCCAAATGTACCCTGGAAGACAAAATCACCCCCATTCAGACACTGTACTAGAGAGATGCTAGCTGAAGGTATTGCCAAATTCCCAAGGGCTGAAGAAGAAGTAAGTGACCGGCCAGAATACAGGTATGTCCAGCTGCAGTCAGGAGACAGCTGGTGAGAGACCTCCAGCAACTGGGAGGTGAAGCATGTCCAAAGAGCCAACCAGAATACCATAAGACAGAAAGATTCTGTTTTAATTATCTGTCAAGCTTAGAGAGCTTGAAGCCACCTCCCTAACAGTGTCCATTAAATAATATTCTGCTCCCCTGGTCACCTCCATCTGGCCTCTCTTCTCTAACCTGGAAGGGTCAGAAAGAACAGGGAGTCAGACAGAAAGTGTAGGAAATGTAGGAAAGCAGGAATGTAGGAGAAGGAGATGGAGGAGAAGCTGACCACAGCCCGCTTCATCTGCTATCGGCTTCCCTCTTAGACTTGGCTAGGGCTGGAGGAAGGGGAGAAGTCTTAACTGTGAGTTAGAACTGACTTACAGGTTACTATCAGGCAGTAGGCCTTCTACTTTCTGAAACTAGGCTGTTAGTTATTGAAAAGAATTGTTGGATTTTATACTACCTACAAGTGACCAGAAAAGTCAGCAGATACCTGAGTTGTTACCTAGCGGCAAGAAAACCAGCTGCTGTGAATAGGTTTAAAGGGGCAGTGGTGGCAGGATGCTGCTCTGTGGTTAATTTCCATTCATCTCCATTGTTCAAAGGACCAGATACACATGCCACTTGGTAGAATTCCTTGTGCCCACAAGATCACGATCCATTCCATTTCTGCCAGCCCCATTAGTCCTGGCATACACCCAGCATTCTCCACTCCCCTGCAAAACAGCCCTCTACACACTGAACGCACATGCAGCAACACCAGACAACACAACCACCCACAAACGCCAAGCACCACAAAGCTGAACGCTGACTGTTTGGGACACTGGCTTGAGTCATGCCAGGCCCCTCAGAACACTAAACAGGGATGCTGGGTATAACCGGACAGTAGCCCTAAAGACTGTCCTTCTTGGGTGGCCGGCTCCCAGTCTGTGCCGGGAGCAGTGACTGCATTTTGAAATCCTCCCCAGCACACACCTCCCACCCCAACCGGTCTCCTTGAATAGCAGCCTTGTGGCGAGGTCACAGAGCCACAAGTCATCAGTCAGCAAGGCAGGTCCTCTGCCGCCTTGGGCTCCCAGGGGGCGAGCGCCGTGAATCACAGAAGTGTCCTCCCCTAGGAGCCAGGGTGACGAGGTCCTGTAATTTATCTCACATGAAATGAGCTGGATTATTTGACTAGGCTGGAGGAAAGCAGTCCATTAATTCTCAGAGATAGATAGCTCTTGGCTGCTAAGGATTTTATTCTGAGCCCCCACCACGGACACCCCGCCTCCGTCCCCTTTCCTGAACCCTCGTGGCATGCCGAGGGCTCGACTCGCACTCCCCTGATGGCTTGATGCTAAAACAAGGCCCAAGACCACCCTTCGTCCTGGGAGAATAAAAAGGTCACTTAGCCTTTTAGTGCTTTACCATTAACCCCCTTGTTCTGGCCCTCTCACTCCTCCCAGCCAACTCCCACCTTCCAGTAAAAGATCATTTCATTTGACACCAAAAGCACAATCCGTGAAAGGAAAAACTGATAAAACTGAACTTCATGAAAATAAAAAATTTTACCCTGGAAAAAAAACTACCTGTGAAGAAAATGACAAGCCAAGCCACAGAGTGGGAGAAAATACACACTGCACTACATAGTCAACGACGGACTCAGATATAAAGTAAATAAAGGACTCTCAAAACTCAGCAATAGAAAACAAACGATCCTGGGCTTCCCTGGTGGCGCAGTGGTTGAGAGTCCGCCTGCCGATGCAGGGGACACGGGTTCGTGCCCCGGTCCGGGAAGATCCCACATGCCGCGGAGCGGCTGGGTCCGTGAGCCATGGCCGCTGAGCCTGCGCGTCCAGAGCCTGTGCTCCGCAACGGGAGAGGCCACAACAGTGAGAGGCCCGCGTAACGCAAAAACAAAAAACAAAAAAAAACGATCCAATTAGAAAACAGGCATCACACACGAATAGACATTTCACTGAAAAGGATATACAGACGCCAAACAAGCACATGAAAGCATAATCAACATTATTAGCCATTAGGGAAATACAAATTAAAACCATAATAATATATCATTAGGCACGTATTAGAACTGTTAAAATGAAAAACAGTGATAACACCTAATGCTGGTGAAGATGCAGAGAAATGGGGTCACTCATACACTGCTGGTGGGGCTGTAACACGGTTCAGCCACCCTGGAAAGCAGTTTGGCGGCTTCTAGAAACTAAGCATGTCCTTACTGTATGACCCAACATGGTACTCCTGTGCGTTTATCCCAGAGAAATGAAAAAACAAAAATTTTTTTTGGCCATACCACACAGCATGTTGGATCTTAGTTCCCCAACCAGGGATCGAACCCATGCCCCCTGCATTGGAAGCGTGGAGTCTTACCCACTGGACCACCAGGGAAGTTCCAGAAATGAAAATTTATGTAAAAAAAAAACCCTGTACTTGAACGTACATAGAAGCTTTATTTATAATAGTCAAACAAACTGGAAACGACTAAAATGTCCTTCAACAGGTGAATTGTTAAACAAACAGTGGTACATCCTCACCATGGAATACTACATATAAAAAGGAATGAACCACTGACACATGTAACAACTTAGATGGATCTCAAGGGCATTCTGCTGAGTTAAAAAAAATCAGCCTCGTGGAATTCCCTGGTGGTCCAGTGGTTAGGACTCAGCGCTTTCACTGCCGAGGGCCCGGGTTCAATCTCTGGTCGGGAACTATGATCCCGCAAGCCCTGTAGTGTGGCCAAAAAAAAAAGGGGAAAAAGAAAATCAGTCTCAGAAGGCTAAATAGTGCATGACTGCATTTAACATGAGTCTTGAAATAACAATATTACACAGAGAGATAACAGAGACATGGTTGATAGGGGCCATGGGGGTGGTTATGAAGCAGTTGCACAACGGAGCCTGGTGGTGATGAAACAACTCATATCTTGATTGCAGTCACGGCTACACAAATGTACATGTGTTAAAATTGCAAAGAACTATACATACATGCACACAAATGAGTATATGTCAAACTACTGAAAGCTGAATAAGTTTTGTGAGTGGACGTTTGTACCAATGTCAATTTCCTGGTTTTGATATTATACTCTAGCTATGCAAGATGTTACCATTCGGGGAAAATAGGTCTTCCCGGTATATATATATTTTTTCTTTTCTTGTAACTTTCTATGAGTCTCTAGTGATTTCCAAAAAAAAGTTTCTAAAAAAATGTTAATTGTCTAGAATTCCCTGGCGGCACAGTGGTTAAGAATCCACCTGCCAATGCAGGGGACACGGGTTCGAGCCCTGGTCCGGGAAGATCCCACGTGCCGTGGAGCAACTAAGCCTGTGCGCCACAACTACTGAGCCTGCGCTCTAGAGCCCGAGTGCCACAACTACTGAGCCCATGTGCCACAACTACTGAGCCTGTGCTCTAGAGCCCGTGCTCCACAACAAGAGAAGCTACCGTAATGAGAAGCCCGCCCACCGCAATGGAGAGTAGCCCCTGTTCACCACAACTAGAGAAAGCCCGCGTGCAGCAACGAAGACCCAAGGCAGCCAAAAATAAATAAATAAATAAAATGTTAAGCGTTCTTTTTCTAAAGATGATTTCCTTTCTAATCACAGTAAAGACCGTTTCAAAGATAATTCCATTTGGATTTGTTTATTATTTTCAAATTATAATTTGGATTCAGTTACAGAACTTCCTTCCCTAGAAATTAATCTTATTCTTTCTCTGTCTTGGAGCATGCTGGTCTCTTGGAGTAAATTATATGGAAAAGGGTCCTGTAAACAGGAGGTAAGCATTATTATTATTATGAGTTGCTTCTTCTGTATGCGGTGTCTGAAGGATGAGCAGCTTCATCCTGGAAGGAAACAGAACCCTGTAAGAAAGATGCTCTGTGCTGAGTCACAGAGAAGGAAACTGGAGTTAATATAAATGTAAATTCTGCTTTTTTTACCAAAGAAGAAATAAGTGCTTCTCCCCACTATGACAGGCCCAGCATCAGAAAAGAAGCAAGAATGTTGTATACAAGGGGCTATTAAGAGGAGGCTAGCCTGTGAAGAGTTTATCTTCACAGGTCCAAACCCCAGCCCTACCATGTTCCAGCTCTGTGATAGTGGCCATGTGACTTTACATCTCTGGGCCTCTGTCTCATCCTCTTTGAAATAGGAATAAAAATACCCCCTACCCCATATGTTTGTCCTAAGAATTGATGACATACCCTTACAAAGACATAGCCAGGGTTTGGCACATAATACATGCTCTGTAAATGCTGGGACCTAAGCCTCCCACAGCAGAAAAACTAAAAATGTTAAGTTGAAGAAGTTGACCACACCCAACTATGAATTCCCTCTTACTGTGGACCCTGCCCAAATCTCCCACTGTGACCTCCCTGGACCCCAAGAGTCACCATGTTCCAGACCTTTCCCTCCCTTTCCCTTTTCAAAAACTTACTCTTCATAGGACCCGATTCCTCCTGATGTAAATGGATGGTAACAGAGAAGCAGAACGTTGAGCAGGTGTGGGCGGTACCCTGTGATGTAGGCCCAGAAGCACAAAAAGGGAAACAGAAAAGACAAGACGGTTTCCATTCAGGCTCTTCCTGGCGCAGCCACGGGACCCAGGGCAGGTCATTCTACCTCCCAGGCTAGTGTCTCCTCACGGGATATGAGAAATGAGAGGGCAGACCAGCTCAGAGGTCTACAAGCTTTTTCTGTAATGCGCCAAAAGGCAAACACTTTAGGCTTTGGGGGCCTATGTGGTCTCTGTTGTAACTACTCATCTCTGCTGCTATTAGGAGAGCAGCCACAGACAGTACGATGAGTGTGTCTGGGTTCTAATAAATTTTTACTTGCAAAAACAAGTTTGGCCTGCCAGCTATAGTTTGTTGACCCTGATCTAGATCAGTGGTCCCAAATTATTTCCCTACTGGGAAACCCTTTTATTAGCCGTCACCTAATAGATGCCATACTTAGAAATATTGTATCTATCAAATCCACTGCATTTTCTGGATTGAATTAGTTCTTCAACTGAATTATAAATATACTATATGATATCTATTATATATTTGCACAGTAATAAGCTCTGATTTATATGTCTATATATAAACATATATATAATGCCAACCAGAGTTTTCTAGTTGCAGGCCAGAACCAGTGTTAACACATGAGGTTAATATATTTCTAACCAAAACAGTAAAACCTGACATTCAAGTTAACCTATTTGACCTAAACATGTATAAATATAGGTACAGAAAACCACTCACAAATCTCCTAATAAAAACGTCAGAACAGCCTAGAGGTCTGGGGGTCCCACTGAGTCAGGCCTTTCACGTCACCTTCTTTAATGACAGAGCATTGGTTTGTGGTTGACAGTATGGCTCTGGATTGGTCTCGTCTCATTTCTGGGTCTCTTTTTCTGCCTCCGGAAGAGGGTGCAGTTGGATGATCTCTAGGGCCTTGCTGTCTCTGTCATTTTGTGATTCTAAGACCCTAGTCCTTCAAATGCGTTTGTTAGTTTGGGAGTCAGCTCCCCCAGGTAACAGCGTATTATAAATACCATCAAAACCCAGATCTCCTTCCTAAGGACACTTCAGGATGATTCCTGAAGCCTATTAGGTATCAACCCTCAGGCTTCAGCCCCTGAGAAAGAATAGGGATGCTTCAGTTAAAGCTGGTTTATATGAATTCTTCCAATGATACCACAAAGCCTGGTCCTGCCCCATCAGGCTTCAAATTCAAAGCATTTTCTGAGCATTCCCCTGAGTGAGCCCCAAATCTCTGATCGCTAGGAAAGTACACTGAGTTTTTATTTTTTTTATGAGGCTGCAGACTCCCTTCTGCCTGAAGGGAGTTCATGGAAACACGTTAACTCAAACACAATAAACAAAACTGCAGTCCTGTGTCTCCCGCTCTGGCATCTCATTCCTACCATCCTGAGATCCCAACATACAACTGTGTTCCACGATCAGAGAAGGATGGGTAGAAAGCCCAAAGGTCAAAAGAGAGGCCAAGTAGGAAAAGCCAACACACTTCCCTGGCAGGGGATAAAGCCTGGTGTGCTGGCAGTCAGGCAGCATAACCCTGTGCATGAGATGCAGTGGAAAATACCACAGGGCTGCATTCTAAATATGACTGACACACACACATTTTGGAAAAATTAAGGTTGTGAGTCAAACCCCACCTCCCCACACGTACCCCACCCCCTAGTCTTCTTACCTACCAACGCTAAGACACTTTGCAAATGCTCTTTCATAGTTGTTCCTCCTAATTTTTATGTTTCTAACAGAGGTCGGGAAATTTCTTCTGTAAGGGCCAGAGAATAAATATGTTAGGCTTTGTGGGATGTATGGCATCTGTCACAACT
Organism: Aethalodelphis obliquidens; assembly: GCF_003676395.1. NCBI lineage: Eukaryota > Metazoa > Chordata > Mammalia > Artiodactyla > Delphinidae > Aethalodelphis > Aethalodelphis obliquidens. Next base: position 25,889,838 of record NW_020837969.1, on the reverse strand, counting down.
GCTCAGCTCTGCCGTTGTGGCCTGAAAGCAGCCACAGACAACAGGAAACGAATGGGTGTGGCGGAAGTCCAATCAAGCTTTATTTACAAAAACAGGTGGCTTGCTGGGTTTAGCCCACCGGCTATAGTTTGCGGACACCTGCTCTATAATAATACTTAGTGGGTTTTTTCCCCAGCAAAAGCCTATGCAGGAGGTACCTTTATTATCCCCACTTGACAGGCAAGGAATCCAAGGCACCAGAACGGGAAATACTTGCCAGGTCCCACAGGTAGTGAGTGCCTGTGCTGGGCGCACACCGAGGAATCTACCAGCTAGACCCATAACTACAGTCTCAGGACCGTCTCCTCGGGCGACACCTTGCAGCTGCCTGTTCATCCACCCTGAGGGCTCCCGACCTCTTCAAGGGAGCTGCAGCCACAGCGTGGTATGGCCATTCTTCTGCCTCTGTGCAGAACTGTCCCTAACCTCCCCCCTGCCAGACAAGAAAGAGCTATATATATATCATGCCCTCTAGGTCATCTCTACAGGTGGTCCATTGGCAGGAAGAATAAATTGATGGGTTTTACCTCTGCAGTAGGAACTTCGTGGCTAACACCCTCCCCTTCAGTGACCCAGGTTAGAAAATAACCCAGAAACCAAGAAATCATCACCTGGCCTGGCTTGTGGGCATCGTGCCTGTTCATCCCAAAGTCCTCTCTCTTCCACCTCCAGAACCTATTTAGTTCATTTGACCGTAATCATTTTTCCCCATCATTGACATGACCACTTACGTAAAAGTCTTTTATACCGATTTATCTTGAGAGGATCAGTAACTTGTTCATTCTTACAGGTGCCATTCTGTATAATACTCTTCTCTGTGGCCAGTTATACCTAGTGCCACGGCTTCCTCTGGAAATCAGTAACTGTCAGCCGCCAGTGGACGGCTGTTGGAAATTTTCCCTCCCAAGCTATCATTTGAAGATGGCTGGCTCGGGGCTGGCTCACAGGGGCTCCTTTTAACTGCTGGGGCCACCTTTTTGAATCTTTTAAAGGCACTGACTGTCTCCCGGCCTCACTCTGATGCATTTCCCCAAGGCCTCAGGTTTCTTTTCTCCGGGCTCCATACATACGTACATCAATACTAGGATTTTTTAATTAGCTCTGTGAAACATAGACTTAAAATCAAACCCCCAAAAAGAAGCTAGGGCTCATGGAGTAAAGTAACTTGGATGTCTACCTGGATGTATGGACTGAATCCTGATTTCTAGCATGACCACAGTCCGGCAGCCAAGAAGACTGTTTGCCACCAGTACTTGCCTAGGTTTCACAGGTCCTACCAAGCTGCGGTTTGGAAGTTGGCCTTCCCATTCCCAGTTTGCTGATTTCCTCTTGAGTTAAGGGGAATGAGAAGGGGGCTGCCTGACCAAGCTCTGACTGAGTCTAGAGAGTCAGACCTTTGGGGATGAATGTGCCAGTGATGGCAGCTCCAGCAATTCCATTAGGGATTTCCAAGGCCCCCTTGAGATTCAGAACCAACATCTCCTGGGTTCTGAGTGCCTACGCCAGGGCTAAACATATCTGTACAACTCAAGTGCAGCCCAAGACCACAGAGAGCCTTTGCAGCTACCCGCTCTTCAAGGAAGAATCACTTTAAGCGCCGACTCTGCTCACCACCTCAAACAGAGTCCTCCTCTTAGGAAAACACAGAAGTCATCGTTGAAAAAGACTCAGGAAATCGCTCCTGCCCACACTCCGGAAGCTGCAAAATAATGCAAAAATGTCAAAAAAGACATCAATAGAGGTCTTTCAAGGGCAATCTTCATACCACAGATATCACCCAGTTTCTGAACAGCTATCTAATGTGAGAGAGACGGCTGTATTGTTAGACTCAGATAGATATAGATAGATAGATTGGTAGATAGATAGATAGATAGATGATAGATAATAGACAGATACATACTACATACATACATAGATGATAGATAATAGATACATACATACATATACAGAGGATCAATATGTACATACATACATTATAGATAGATAGATATAGACAGATAGAAAATGGACAGATACATATATATATACATACTTACATACATAGATGATAAATAGACCCATACAACAGGTATACACAATTTTTGTGAATTATCTGAAGGCAATGTACAAATGTTTTCAGCTCTAACAAAGATGAAAAAACATGACATGAACTCCTAGTTTCTGTGGGGACTGAGAAAAAGCTAAACAGTCCCTTCTCTGGTTCTTTTTTTTTTTGCAGTACGTGGGCCTCTCACTGCTGTGGCCTCTCCCGTTGCAGAGCACAGGCTCCGGACGCACAGGCTCAGCGGCCATGGCTCATGGGCCCAGCCGCTCCGCGGCACGTGGGATCCTCCCGGACCAGGGCACGAACCCGTATCCCCTGCATCGGCAGGCGGACTCCCAACCACTGTGCCACAAGGGAAGCCCCCTTCTCTGGCTCTTAATGAACAATTTTAATAAATTCAATATAACCTGCATCAATTAAGCCCCTTCCATGTACGTGGCTCCATGCTAAGAAATGAATGAGCATAGTGCCTGCCTTAAAAATCTAGCAGAGGGCTTCCCTGGTGACACAGTGGTTAAGAACCCACCTGCCAATGCAGGGGACACTGGTTCAAGCCCTGGTCTGGGATAATTCCACATGCCACAGAGCAACAAAGCCTGTGCACCACAGCTACTGAGCCTGTGCTCTAGAGCCCACAAGCCACAACTACTGAGCTTGTGTGCCACAACTACTGAAGCCCACACACCTAGAGCCCATGCTCCACAACAAGAGAAGCCACCACAACGAGAAGCCCGCGCACCGCAATGAAGAGTAGCCCCCAGCTGCTGCAACTAGAGAAAGCCCGAGCACAGCAACAAAGACCCAATGCAGCCAAAAACAAATAATAAATTAATTAATTTTTTTTAAAAAATCTAGCAGAGAAGACTTACCCCATCTAGCAGAGAAGACTCACCAAAGAATAACCATAATATAAAGCAGGCTATAGGGACTTACCTGGCGGTCCAGTGGTTAAGGCTCTGTGCTCCCACTGCAGGGGACCCGGGTTCGATCCCTGGTCAGGGAACTAAGATCCCACATGCCGCATGGTGTGGCCTGAAAAAAAAAAAAAAAAGCAAGCTATAATGAGTGCTATAATAAAGATACAAAAGTGCAGAAAAAAATAATAGGGTTGTTTGCTTTGTTTTTTCAAGGACCATGAATTTTAAAAATTTACCGAGGCATCCAGTGAGGGCAAGGGCTAATTGACAATCTTCAGAGCTTAGAAACAACAAATGAAATGAAAACAGGATTTCTCATTCCCAAAATAAAACATACTGAATTATGACCACAGACACCTTCTCAGCACAGCACTCCTAGAAATGATCTAAACATCTCTTCTTCATTTATGACCTGAAAAACTCTGTAATAAGTCAAAGTCTAGAGAAGAGACTAAAATAAAATCTCATCATCTTTTCACTCATCATTCTTTTATCTCTGTACCTCAGCCTCCCAAGTCGCTAAAGCCTTCATTTCTAGATTTCTGCAACAAGAAAGGCTTTTGCCTATTGACCAACCTGAAATGAGTCAGGATAATAGCCTTCCACAGACACTTGAAGGTGTTTACTTTTCACATCTGTTCACTCCACAAACATGTATTAAGCACTTGCCATGTGCCTTCTATTGTGTCAGACTCTGAGAGCAAGAGAAAAACAAGACATGGTCCACAGCCTCGATGAGGCCAGAGCCTAGTGATGGGAGGAAAGGAGGAGGAAACAAATGAGTACAAAGAAGGACATCTGAAAGTGATAGATGCTGTAGTGGTTTATGCCCAGGGGATTATATGAGCATCCAAATACTACTTCTTGGGCACAAGGCTGAAGAAAGAAGGCAGAAAGTCAACAAATAGTTTAGAAAAAGTCAAGTAGGCTAGTACTTGAGGTTTGGTTTCCTAAGTAACCTCTTACTTCTAGTCTCCTTCCTAATTCATCTTTCATCCTGCCACTAGTTAATACTCCTAAAGTTTAGTTCTAATTGTGTTAATCCCCTGCTCAAAGACTCGCAGTGCTTCTCCTCTTCTTTTTTTTTTTTTGCCGTATGCGGGCCTCTCACTATTGTGGCCTCTCCCGTTGCGGAGCACAGGCTCCGGACGCGCAGGCTCAGCGGCCATGGCTCATGGGCCCAGCCACTCCGCGGCACGTGGGATCTTCCCGGACCAGGGCACGAACCCGTGTCCCCTGCATCGGCAGGCGGACTCTCAACCACTGCGCCACCAGGGAAGCCCTCCTCTTGATTATTAAGCAGAGTCCAGACTCCTTAGCATGGCACCAAGCACTCCAAAACCCAGCCTCCACCTCTGTTCCAGCCTTGCTTATTTATTCAATACGTATCTAGTAAGTGTCAGGCACTGTTCCGGACACGAGAGATACTGGGGAAATAAGACCGTCAAGATTTCTAGTTTCATGAACTGTAAGATAAGCTACGAGGGTATGTCGGGAATTCCCTGGCCGTCCAGTGGTTAGGACTCCGTGGAGCTTCCACTACAGGGGGCACGGGTTCAATCCCTGGTCGGGGAACTAAGATCCCACAAGCCGCATGGCGTGGCCAAAAAACAGACAAATAAAAAAACAAATAAGCTATAAGGATATGTTGTACAACACGAGGGATACAGCAAATGTTTTAAAATAACTATATATGAAGAATAACCTTTAAAAATTGTGAGTCACTATATTGTACACCTATAACTTATAATAATATATATCAACTATATTTCAATCTTTTTAATGTCAAAGAGAAATTTTTGAAAAAGGTTCCTAGTTTCATAGTACAATAGTAGAAGGGAGATCAATTAAGAAAGCAAGCAAAACTTTCAAATGGTGATAAATGCTGTGAAGAAAAAGGAAGCTGAGTGACAGACTAAGACGGCAGGGGAGTTTTGCTAGAGCATCAGAGCAACTGACATTTAAGCTGAGATGTGAATAACAAAGCGCAAGCCACGTGACCCTCTAGGGGGTAAGGGTGTCAAACAGAGGATGCAGACCTGGCGTAACCATGAAGCAGACCACAGAGGGCAGGTTATCTGATACGTGGGGAAGAGCAGTGTAAGAAGAAGGTGGGGAGGGGACATGCATGGACCACTGAGGCCTTGCAGGCAAGGGGAGAAATCTGGATTTTCACTCCATGTCTGATGAGAAGCCATTAGTAGATTTTAAGCAAGGAAGCAAACTAATGTGATAGTCAATTTAAGTGGGTCAGTTACAAGGGATGGCAGTGGGGCAAGGGATGAAGCTGAGAGCCCAGTTGGAAGCTGAGGTCAAGTTCAAGTGAGAGATGATTGTTGCTTGGACCAGGGTGGAAGCAAGAGAGACAGAGAGAGATGAACTGAGTCTTGGTATGTCAGGGATGTAGATCACCAAAATGTACTCTGGGATCACACATGAGGGAGGCAGAGGAAAAGGAAGAGTGAAAGACGTCAGAGGTGACTTCCACGTGCTTAGCTTGAGCAAGCAGGCTGACAGTGGGGCCATTTACAGAGCTGCTGTCGTGTCCTCTTACGTGTCCCTCAAGGCCCCAAACACTAGAGTCAAATTAGATCACATGTCACCTCTTGAGCACACCCTACTCTTTTCTAGTATGTTTCATTGTCCATTTCCTTCATTTCTGCACTTTCAAACCCTAGACATAGTTCAAAGCCAATGTTCTATTTCCTGCCTTTGTCTGCTGAAATCCTCTCTTCTATTCACAATGCTTTTTGTATTTCAGTTACCGCATGTATCCCATTGCACCTTGGATTTGTATTATTAATATTAGTGTATTAATAGTATATAGTATATTCATATTATTGCGTCCAGATATGCCACCTCAACCCATAAACTATAAGCCCCATCTGCGACCAGCTTTTCTTCATCTTTCTGTCCTCCATGAATCTTTGCATATCCACAGACATTTGTTGAAGGTAGAGACGGTACAGATAATATTGCCTTCTAATCTTTGTTTACTTCTTCAGTCCCAGACTGCCTTATGATAATTCTTAAGGAGATTTGGGGGATTATTCTATTGCCCGGAGGAGAAAGTCAAGTTTCAATAACTTGCCTAGGTGACACCAACGTGCCAGAATTAGAATTCATATCCTCGGAGTCTTACAATATTATAGGGAGCCACGTGGATTACATCTATTTCCTCTTCAGATCCCTATGAGACTACACAGTACCTTATTTCATCAAGCCTAAAATGCCAATTCTAAGAGCCAATATTATTTTATGGAACACTAAAAAAGAAAAAATGAGGTCAGTTAAACTTTGACACCTGCCCAAACACCATCTGTTACAAGGGCATCCTGATTTCAGAGATGGCAAAGTGTGAGAGAAAAAAAAAAGTGCATCTTAGAACTCTCCATTTTATAAGTGAGGAAACCAAAGCTTAGAGAGAGCAAGCACCAGCCCAACATCAGACACCAGGCAGGTGGCAGAGTTAGGAAGCAAACTCGGGTCTCTTGGCTCCGAGAAATGTAGTCTTTACATGTGAGCGGTGCACCCTCGTCTGTGTCTCTTGGGCTTTTCTAAGGAGGCACAATCCCAACAGGTGAACATAAAGAAATAAAGATCCAATGCAGAGCCCAGGCTGAATCTGTGTTCTACGCAGCACAAAGCCCACAATTTCCTGGCATTTACTGAAATTAGGAAGGGAAATGTCTGGCTGAGCGCCTTCTTTTTTTTTTTGCGGTACGCGGGCCTCTCACTGCTGCGGCCTCTCCCGTTGCGGAGCACAGGCTCCGGACGCGCAGGCTCAGCGGCCATGGCTCACGGAGCCAGCCGCCCCACGGCATGCGGGATCCTCCCGGACCGGGGCACGAACCTCCGTCTCCTGCATCGGCAGGCGGACTCTCAACCACTGCGCCACCAGAGAAGCCCACCTTTGCCTCTTTTGCATAGAGCAATAAAGGGTTATAGAAAATGCAGCACGGGTTTTTAATTTTCTCCTTGTCACTGGGTGCTGTAATCACATAATTAACCAAATGCTAGAGATAGTCATTTATAGCAAATGGGCCAAACAACCGCAGAGGTGAGCTACCCAGGGATCCAAAAGGTTACGATCGGCCTCTCAAAAAGCCACGTGTGGACAGAGCTGCACCATTCCTGGGCTGTTTGGAATCTGACACCCAAAGAAGGCAGCATTAGAGTAAAGCAAGGGCATGGAGTTTGTCCTTCAGGACAAATGAATTGCTATCATCTCAGTGGTTTGGAAAGCCCTGAGGTGATGGGGAGGGTACAGGAACCTGGGGCCAGAGGCCACAGCTCTATCCGTGCTCCTGCACTGCCCTCCATCACTTCACCCAGGATGCGAGCTGTCTGCATAAGCGCCTTTGCTCAGGCCCCTTCTTCTGCCCGAGGTGCCCTTCCTGCCAACTGCATTCCTCTTCCTTCAAGCACTGCCAACCACTTCACCTGTGCCCCGGGGCCCTTCACTGCTACCACTAGTGTAGCATTTGCCACAGCCTATCTTGGAAACAAGTAACAACAGCAACAAGTAACATCTACAGTGTTATTATATATAGTACAATTCAATATATATACACATATATAGAGCTAGTATATATACATATATAAATATGTATCTATTTTATATATTTAATATATTTATATATAGCTATTATATATACAAATACATATATATTTTTTATATATTTATATAAAACTATTATATATACATATATAAATATGTATCTATTTTTATATATTTTATATATTTATGTATAGCTATTATATATACATATATATGTAATATATATAATTTTACCATATACAGAGTTATCATATATAGTACTAATTTATATATATAATATATATAACTATTATATATAGCTATTATAAATATAGCTATTATATGTACATATATATGTATCTATTTATATATGTTTATTTTTATATTTTTATATAGCTATTATATATACATATATGTAATATATATAATTTTACCATCTAGAATTATCATATATAGTACTACTTTATATATATAAATATATATAGCTATTATATATACATATATATCTATTTATTTTTCTATATAGCTATTTTATATGTATATATAATTTTACACACACACACACGCACCACCAGCATCACCACCAGATTGTGGGCAGAAACTAACAGAACCCTGTTAAGGCCCAGAAAGGATCTTGCTTGCCCGCTTGCCCTCATAGAGAAGCCCCTCCCGCAGCGAGCATGGCAATTGCAAAGGTGGTGCAAATACCCACTTTCTAAGATCCAGGGATGAGAACCAGACAGGTGATTTGCAGGGGGGTTTTGACCGACACCAGAAAGTCTCCGATCCACCCTCACCACAAATGAGTTTTGCCTTGGAAGACTGAAATTCTAGCTTGGGTATTAAGCTTCACCTTCTCCACAGAACGCTCCCTTTTAAAAGGCGATTCCCATCGCAAAGGCAGCATCTGATGTAGATTGACACAGTTTATGTCTTTCTCCCCTACAATGTGAAGCCCAGACAAAAGCAAACACTCCTCACCTGAGTAGGAGAGGGTGGGGCAATGGAGAAGGAGGCACTAAATTTATCACCATCATGATCATCATTATTTTCATTTCATGGATGACAAAGAAAGCTTAAGTATTTGGCCCAAAGTCTAAGTGGAGTTGCTAGAATTCAACCTTGGGTCTGTCTGAAGCCAAACCCCTGCCTTTCCCTACAATCAAGGATGCAAAATACCTGATTGTTTTCCCTTTTCACCCTGCCCCACCCATCTCACTCCAGGGCTTCAACTGGTCCTTATGCTTTTACCTTTTCCTCTCTTTACAAAGCATGTCAGATACTGGGAAGAGACGGAAGGTTTAACTTCCCACGTGTGCCTGCAGCCCGTTGAGGAAGGGTGGAAGGGGCAGGGGGCAGAGGGACAGAGACGTCTTCCAGCGTACCTGACACGTCCCCTGCCTCAGTGGCCAATTTAGATGACAAAGACGATTTGGATCCTCAGAACCAGAGATAAAAAAGTGTCTAAGATGGGCTTCCCTGGTGGCACAGTGGTTGAGAGTCCGCCTGCCGATGCAGGGGACACGGGTTCGTGCCCCGGTCCGGGAAGACCCCACATGCCGCAGAGCGGCGGGCCCCGTGAGCCATGGCCGCTGAGCCTGCGCGTCCGGAGCCTGTGCTACGCAACGGGAGGGGCCGCAACAGTGAGAGGCCCGCATACAGCAAAAAAAAAAAAAAAAGTATCTAAGAGGCATCCGGTAATCTTTCTGAAGTTTCTTAACCCCGTACGAGAGAAAAAATATCTTTTTCCTCCACCCTTCTAAGTTCTCACCTGAGACCCCTAAAACCAAAGACAGATTAGCACCAGAAAAGCATACAAATGTATTTAACACAAGCTTTATGTGATACAGGAGCCTTCATAGGAAATAAAGACCCCAGAAACGGCCTTCTGTGCCAGGTTTGAGGAGAAGAGGAGGGTCATGGAACAGCGTGACAGGACGAAGAGCTAAGACTAGTAAACTGGAAGAAACTGAGCAAGCGCTGTTGGTTCACATGCTGTCAGCATCCCTCCATCTTCAGAGACAAGAGGTTCCTCCTCCTCCGGGTAGAGAGAGGACATCTCTTATGTGTAGGTCTTATGAATTGCTTCAGGGGAGGGTCAGAAAATCCTTCCTGCTCCTGCTATTTCTCAAATTCCTTCAGCTTGAAATATTCAATAAGCCAAGGGGCTGCATTTTGGGGGGTACGTTTATTAAACCCGGTCACCGGCAACCCCTTCTGATAAACATACACTCTCACAGCCCGCCTGGAGAGGAAACACAGGGCCGCCCTGCTGAGTAGCCCCACCAGCCAAGAAGTTTTAGTGGAACCAGAAAAACAGGTATAGATTCTGTCTTCCAAACAGAAATTATAATCCACTATTAAAGCCTCCCCATTCCCTGCCCAACGGCCTTAGCAATACAAATGCCCCGACTGAAGACATTACCTCTCATGATGACACAATCCAGCTCCATGTATTGTGGGGATAATACAAATCAGGAAAATTCAAGAATGCACGACTTTGCGCTGGTCAGAATGGCCATCACTAAAAAGTCTACAAATAACAAATGCTGGAGAGGGTGTAGGGGAAAGGGAACCCTCCTACACTGTTAGCTGGGAATGTAAGTTGGTGCACCCACTGTGGAAAACGGTATGGAGGTTCCTCAGAAAAGTAAAAATAGAATTACTGTATGATCCAGCAATCCCTCTCCTGGGCATATATCCAGACAAAACTATAATTCAAATAGATACAGGCACCCTTATGTTCATAGCAGCACTATTCACAATAGCCAAGACGTGGAAACAACCTATAGGTCCAGTGACAGATGAATGGATAAAGGAGATGTGGTACATATGTACAATGGAATATTAGCCATAAGAAAGAACAAAATAATGCCATTTGCAGCAACATGGATGCAACTAGAGATTATCATCCTAAGTGAAGTAAGTCAGAAAAAGACAAATACTATATATCACCTATATGTGGAATCTAACATATGACACAAATGAACCGATCTATGAAACAGAAATAGAATCAGGGACATAGAGAACAGACTGGTGGTTGCCAAGGGGGAGGGAGATAGGAGAGGGTTGGATTGGGAGTTTGGGATTAGCAGATGCCAACTGGTATATATGGAATGGATAAACAACAAGGTCCTACTGTATAGCACAGGAAACTATGTTCAATCTGTGATAAACCATAATGGAAAAGAATATGAAAAAGAATTTATATATATGTATAACTGAGTAAATTTTCTATAATTAACACAACATTGTAATTCAACTACACTTCAATGAAAAATAAATTTTAAAAAATAAAGTTTATCATTCTTAAAATAAAATAAAATAAAATTTGGAAGAATATAAAAAAGAATGTGTGACTTTGAAGGTCTATACATGAGAAAGTCTGGGAAGAGCTGACTGAGGCAGTGGTTCTCGAAGTGTGGTCCCCAGACCAGCAGTATCAGCATCACCTGGGAACTTGTTAGAAACTCATATTCTTGGATCCCACCCAGTTCTACTGAATCAGAACCTCAGGGATGGGGCCCAGCTATCTGTATTTTAAAAAGCCCTCTGGGTCATTTGGATGTCCACCACAATTTGAGGACCACTTGTGTTGTAGACTGAAGAAAGGAGAGGGGTGGCAAACGCAGTCATTTCTGAATAACTCTTTTCTCCAGCTGAGACTCCAGCAATAATCCAGGCAAGGAGAGAAAGAGTCATGCAGCTTGGGAGTATCGGCCTGACAAAGGCTAACTTGCCCTCATTCATAGTTCCCTTTCCTACGGCAGGCTGAGCCCTAGTCCAGAGTCCCGGGTGACACGTTGTATTTTCTTTTCTTTTTTTTCTTTTTTGGGCATCCCCGTTATGGCATGCGGGATCTTAGTTCCCTGACCAGGGATCGAACCCGTGCCCCCTGCATTGGGAGCATGGAGTCTTAACCACTGGACCGCTAGGGAAGTCCCAGAGGCCCGGGTGAAATAGAACACAGTAAATTCAAAGGTTGCCTTTGACTACCTTGGATTTTAATTTCCCAGGCATGTCCTTCAAGCCAGCTTCACCTAGAACAAGCTCAGAGTCTCCCTAAAAAGAGAGAAAAGAAAGTGATTGCTGGCTCCCTCCCCCACCCGCTTGCCTTGAAATTGTTTTCTTCCATCCTAGCCTGCTGGCTTTAATTAGGAGGAGTGAAGGCAGCATGCGGACTGGAGACAGCAGGCAGTCTCAGCACAGAAATGTGTTCAATAAACAGGTTTGGATAATCAGAGGCCACCACATCTCTGTGTCTGCATCCTCGTCGTCCCCCCGCCCCCCCACCTTCCTTCCTGGCTTCTCCCTCCCCATCTTGTTTGTCTTACCATTTACACCTCATTAGTTATAAGGAAGCCACCAGCTCAGAGTCCTGTTGCTATGGGCTTGGGAGACAGTCTGTCTTCCAGAGAGGCTGAGGGCCAGGAGGCAGGAAGTCAGGACAAATGAAATCATACTGCATGTTCACAATCGGCTATAATTAAGGCATCTTATAAATACATATTATACAAATGCATTACAATGACAAAATCAGCCACATTTGAGTGCCTTTATACTCTGGACAATAGAGGGTACTTTTTTGGACCCAAGAGGTATCTGCTATATTGAAAAGAGCATTAAGTGCATATTACTAAGTGAAAGAAGCCACCTGAAAAGGCTACATGCCTTGCGATTCCAACTCTATGACATTCTGAGAAAGGTAAAACTAAGGAGACAGTAACAAGACCTGCGGTTTTTAGAGGCAGGAGAGAGAGAGAGATAAACAGATAGAGCACAGAGGATTTTTAGGGCAGTGAAACTATTTGGTATGATTTTATGATGGATCTATGTCATTCATACATTTGTCCAAACCCATGAAACGTACAACACCAAGAGTGAACCCTAGTGTCTGTCAACTAAGACTTTGAGTGATGGTGAAGTATCCGTGTAAGTTCATTGATTGTAACAAATGTACCGCTGTGGTCGGGGGCTATTGTACATGTGTGGGAACAGGGAATGTATGGGAACTTTCTGTATTTTCTGCTCCATTTTGCTATGAACCTAAAACTGCTCATAAAAAATAAAGTTTAGGGACTTCCCTGGCAGTCCAGTGGTTAAGACTACACGCTTCCACTGCAGGGGCACGGGTTTGATCCCTGGTTGGGGAACTAAGATCCCACATGCTGCACGGCATGGCCTAAAAAATTTTTTTTAAATTTAAATAAATAAAATTTATTCATAAAACAAAAAAGTATTAAACTTGGACTCAAAATATATGGAGTCTAATTCTATCATGGTCTTGGCCGCAGTCCGGCTGTGCCAACTTGGACAAGTTACTCGGCTTCTCTGGGCCTCAGTGGCATCATCTACAAAAATGAGAATGATAATATCCTCCAGATAGAAATGTTGCAAAGGTTAAAATGAAGTAATAAGTGTAGACATACAGTCAATGTTTGTCTAGCTAAGAATAATAGGAGAATTATATGAGGAATTTGGGGCAGAGTCTGGGACTAGAATTCCAGACTGCCGTACTGAAAGAGGCAGGGCCAGCCCAGACGGCACCACCTATATTATTACCTGATTTGAGATATGTTTTTTTCTCCACCATTGAAAGCTATCTGCCCCACTGCCCTGCTGGAAACTTGAAAAGCAAACAGTAGCTACTCCTGGGAGTAGCATATTTGGTTTTTAGGACCAAAATACAGTAAGTCCCCTACATACGAATGAGTTTCATTCCGAGAACGCATTTGTAAGTCCAGTTTCTTCATTAAGTCCAGCAAAGTTAGCCTAGATACCCAACTAACACAATCGGCTATATAGTACTGCACTGTAATAGGTTTATAATAATTTTCACATAAATAATACATAAAAAACAAACACAAAAAATTAAAAAACATTTTTATCTTACGGCACAGTACCTTGAAAAGTACAGTACAACAGCTGGCACACAGGGGCTGGCATCAAGTGAACAGGCAAGAAGAGTTACTGATGGGAGGAGGGAGAGGAGGTGGGAGAAGGTAGAGCTGAAGGATCGTCAGCAACAGGAGATGGAGGGCAAGCTGCCATTTCCCTCACGCCTGACGCTGATGGAGCGCATGTTCACATCTTTGAAAGTTCAAAACTTGAAGGATTGTATGTAGGGGACTTAACTATATATTATACTGTAAACACCTCAAAGGGCAAAACAATGAATGATAGCATCGCAGCAGGGATGATTAACATTATCTACCTAAAAGCAAAGTCCCCAAAGAACAGAACACAGAATGTATACGTTTTTATAAAGGGGGTGGACAGAAAATCTAAAAATATCTAGAAGCTCAAGGCATTGCCTGGGAAGGTAGATAAGTTTACAAGGTCAGAATGAGTAGAGGAGAATTTTTAAGGCGAGGGCACAAAACTCAGAGAGGAAATCAATCAAAAAGCAAGCAACCCACATCCTGAGCACCTATACTGTGCAAGCCATTGTTCTACGTATTGGGAATACATCACTGATGGACACAGCAATTCATGGAACTTACATCCTGGTGAACGTAAGGAACAGACCAAAAAACAGGTAAATAAGTAAACATAACTAAGCTGATATTGTATATTAAAAGGTAATATATTCTATAGAAAAAAAGTAAAGGTAAAGAATGATTGGAGGAATAAAGAGTGGGAGATTCCATTTTAAATAGGATGATCAAGGAAATGATCATTGAAAAGATGAGTAAAGCGTTGAAGGAGGGGAGGGAGTTAGCCACACAGATCTCAGGGGAGAAGAGCTTTCCAGGCAAAGGGGACATCTAGAGCAAAAGCCCAGGTGGGAGCTTTCTGGGCTGTTCCAGGAATAATGAAACCAGTACAGTTGGAGCTGGGTCAATAAGGAAGAGACTAGAGGACAAGAGGTGAAAGAGCTGAAGGGGCTGAATCATGCAGGGCCTCGCAGGCCACTGTAAGGAATTTGGTTTCACGCTGTAGTAGGGAGCTATGACCAGGTTGTGAGCCAAAGTGGCCCGATCTGGATTATGATCAGATGGACCACGTTGACTATTGTGCGAAGAACAGACTGAGGCCTACAGAGACAAAGGTAGAAGCAGGTGAGCTTCTGGGAGACCCTTAGATTGAACTCCACAGGCAAGCACTGACAGTGGTTGAGCCAGGATGACAGCAGTGGAGGCATGAAGAGGTTTAGCTCCTGTCTAGATGCTGAGGGTGGGACCACCAGGCTCACCAGAAGGAGTGATGTACAAGGTCCTGGACCTGAGCTACTGGAAGGATGAAGTGGCTGTCAACTTGTCAACTGAGACAGGGAAGACTGCCACTGAGCAGGTGTGGGTGGAAAATCAGGAGTTTGGGATGAAGTGGCAAGAGGAGGTGTGGGCTTAGAGGGGATGCAGAAAGCACAGACCTCACACCTCCCACATCTCCCTGTAGCTTGGCCTGGATGTAAGATGCAGCACATCATTTATCGATGCCATTGGCCTTCAGCAGGAATCATCCTGAAGTATATTTTAAGCTCTCAGTTTCCCCCATGCAATGGAACAAACAAATCTAAAGAAACAAAGATCGAAAGAAGCATGAGTGTATTTGGTTCCCCCGATATGAATGTCTCCCCCTGCTCACGCCCACTGCCTCTGCCACCTCTCCAAGAGTGTTGTCGAACCCAAGTTCATGTGCCTGACGCACAGTGAGGCCAAACAAGCTGAAACATCAGAGTCTGGAGGTGAGAAAGGTTTATTGCAGGGCCAAGCAAGGAGAATGGGCAGCTTGTGCTCAAAAAGCCCAAACTCTCAGATGGTTTTGGGGGAAGAGTTTTTAATCAGCAAAATTTGAGGGGAGGTCTGCAAGGTATGTGACCATCCTCTGATTGGTTGGTGGTGAGGTGAGAGGGTGGCGTTCCAGGCATCAGCCTTCCGATTCCAACCAGTCTGGGTTCACGTGCTTGTGCTCAGCCTGAAGTGACCATCCCCTACCTGGGTGGGGGCCTTCGTTCCTGTAGAAGAACTCAGAGATGTGTATGAGATCGTCACGTACATCACCCAAGGAGGGACCAGGACCCTAGCCCATCATTGCACTATTGTTACTTTCTGCATCCCCTCACTTCCCTAATTAGGATCTGTTTGAATCTGCCCCTTGGAAGTCAGGGAAAGTCGAGGAGGCTGAAAGTCTTTTTCCTACAAACAAGAAATGGGGGGCATGGAAAGCCTTTTATACCTGGTAAGGCCCACAAGGTCCCGCTCGATTTCAAGAGGACAGCCAAGTGTCCCCGGAGTCACATTCAATTAGATTGTAAGTCATCACATCCATCCCCCTAGACAGCAGGGCTGGTTATCTCCTAAGGCATCCTCTGGTGCCCACCATGCCCACTCACTCACCCCCTCAAAACATGTTCATGGAAGGGGATCTAATAAATCAACTCACAGTAGGGGGTAAATGAGTAAAAGAAGAAACAAGTGAAAACACTCCTCCCCTAGGGATACTGGAGCTTTAAAGTAGCCAACACCCTAAACCAAGGGACAAAGTAATGAAATATCTGGCCACAGACTAAGGGAATGTAAGGGTCAGTGACCTTGGACTCACACTCCTCTGTGGCCGCCTCCTGAGAAAATAGTAGGGCTGCCCATACAACTCAAGGTGGTTTCCTTGACTGTTCCAGAAGGAGGATGTGGAGTCCCCTGGGGGTAAACACATTTCCTGCTTGCCTGCACTGTATCCTTTTTCTGCAGAGCACATGTCCCACACATACACAGCCGGAATGCTAGGCCTGCATGCAGGGACTCTTCTGTGACTCTGCTCCAATAAATACCTAGCTCACAATGGTCTCGTTCCTTTTGCCCCTTGGCTGTGAGACCCCAGAAGATACCACGTGTGTGCACGTGCCTGCATGCATGTGTGTGTTGTCTGCACAATGACCTTCCGAGTTCTTCAACTGTCTGGACACCCCAGGGTCAGCTAAGCAACAGCAAGGCTGGTGAAACAAGAAGGGAGCCCTCGGGACTTCCCTGAAAGTCCAGTGGTTAAGACTCCATGCTTCCACTGCAGTGGGCGCAGGTCCCCGTTTGGGGAACCAAGATCCGCATGCTGTGTGGTGTGGCCATAAAATAAAATTAAAAAAAAAAAAAAGAAGGGAGCCCTCTGGCTCTGAGCTAGCAGGAGCTTCCCCCACACCCTGGGGGTCTCTCCGGTACCAGTCACTCACTCAGCAGGAGGCTGACAGCCACCACCAGCAACAATCACAGCTCCTCCATGTTTTTCCAGGCTGTAATGTTCAATCAATCCATCAGGTGTGCCGCCCACAGAAACTGGGCCTGCCAGCTCACTTCAGGGGTTTGAGGGAAGCAATCCCCATGTCAGCTCCTTCTCTGGGCAGTTTTATTTGAGTCCAGTCCACTTTGTGAAGCCATTACACATCAATCCTCCAGGGGTCTTTCCTCCCTCGATGGCTTTGGGCTGCACTTGGCTAATCAGTAACTCCCAGGCAAGCCACATATATTCTGAAATGCACCCACACAGAAATAGGCTTCCCCGGGGAGCAGGGAGCATCCTCCCCCAGACACTTGGAAAGATACATACCCCCTGGGGCACAGGACCACTGGCAGTACCACAGCCTCGCTGACCAGGTCACGTGGTGCCTGAAGAAATGACATGTCAGAGGAAAAGAGAACATCCATCAACAGTGTCCCCTCTTGACCTAATCAAACTTACAAGCTTTTGCACAGCAAAGGAAACCATAAACAAAATGAAAAGACAACCTAGAGAATGAGAGAACATATTTGCAAATGATGCAGCAGACGAGGGCTTCATCTCCAAAATATACAAACAGCTCATACAACAACAAAAAAACAAACAACCCAATCGAAAAATGGGCAGAAGACCTTAACAGACATTTCTCCAAAGAAGACATACAGATGGTCAGTAGGCACATGAAAAATGCTCAACATCACTAATTATTAGAGAAATGCAAATCAAAGCTACAATGAGGTATCACCTCACACCAGTCAGAATGGCCATCATCAAAAAGTCTACAAATAAATGCTAGAGAGGGTGTAGGGAAAAGGGAACCCACCTACACTGCTGGTGGGAATGTAAGTTGGTGCAGGGAGAGGGATGGATTGGGTGTTTAAGGTTGGTAGATGCAAACTATTACATTTAGAATGGATAAACAAGAAGGTCCTAATGTATAGCACAGGGAACTATATTCAATATCCTGTAATAAACCATAATGGCAAAGAATATAAAAAAAGAATGTCTCTATGTGTATAACTGAGTCACTTTGCTGTACAGCAGAGACTGACACAACATTATAAATCAACTACACTTCAGTGAAAAAAAATTGAAAAAAAAACAAACAATGCAAGCAGGCAGGCCACAGTAGATGAAAGGACAATGGTTTTGTTCATTTGCATTTTGTTTTCAATAAAAAAGAAACAACTGGTAAACCATAATAGTCCAGTGTCCTGGGCTATTTCAGGCTGTGCTGCTATCCATATTAGGTGACTTTATTTTAGATGTTTTTTAATGTCTTTTTAGAGGTAACTGATCTTGAATCTTATGTTTTCTCCTTCCAAGCCCACTTTAATTTCTTATTCACACTTGCCTGACTGTCCATTCCACCTACCCAATACATATGCACTTTAAACAAATTCAGCATCCTTCTAGAAGAGACCAGAAAGGCCAGACCTTGTGAAATCCTCTTGGTTAATTCCACTGAGGCACTGGGGGTGTATAATAAAACTTAGCAATCAATAAAAAGAGGGAAATCCAGGAAAGAAAATGCATACAGAGACAGATGACAGACGCAAAGACACGTCTATGGAAACTCCACACAAATAGGCTGTATCCCCACACTTATGCCTCAAAATAAAAAACCCCATTGCCTCACTCCAAGCAATGAGCTCCATCCCATGCCGGAAAGCAGGGAAGTGGCATATGCTCAGGAGTCCAGCGTCCATATTTAATTTATTAACAGGTAAGACAGCAGAGGCATCACTTTGAACTGCAGACATCAATATGATTTAAACGGCTGCCACTTAATGTGGTGAAAAGGAATCAACTGTGCCCTGAAAACAGAAAACAAGGAGGGGCATCATCCTGTCGGTTTCCTGGGAAATAATGAGCCCTATTAATAGTTGTTAACATGAATCAACGGATCACTCCTCTGTCAGCGGCTGTCAGGCTGGGCCCCCGAGTCAATCAGTAAAGAGAAAGAAAGCTGACGATTCAGGGCAAGACTCAGCAAGGGAAGGTGCCAGGTCATTGGCCCCTGTTCCAACCAGAGCCAGCTACTGCCTACAAGGAAGGAGAGGAGGACTCAGCATGGCAACAAGGCCCCAAGGAGATGCACACCAGTTAGAGACATAAAGATCAACCAGAAACCCCCCTACAGGGCCTCACAGCCAAGAAGAAGTCATAAAGGGCAGGGCTCCTGGCCCCCTAAAGACCAAGAATTTAGACCTGCTAATATCATGCTAATAAAAGGGTTTGTGAGGCCGGGTCTAACCTGCTAGGAAGACTACCAGGTTTTGTTTGGGGTACAGCTTGAGTTCTGATGGTGTGGCCCTCCACCGTGTATATGACTGTACAGGTGTGTTTTTCCTCTCCATTTCTACCAGTTTAAAATATACTCGCACAAAACATTTTGCGACATCCATGTCAAAGGACAAATAGCCTTAATAATTAAAGAGCTGCTAAGCTCCTGCAAATCACAAAGCATTAGCATTAATAATAACTAATATTTATGAAAACCTTACTACATGCCAGGCATAGCCTAAAAGCTTTAAATTATCTCCCTTAAATCTCTCAGATACTTTAGGAGGTAAATAATGTTATACCCATTTGGTAGATGGAAAAACTGAGGCTTAGATGATTTGAGTAACTTGCTCAAGCTCTCACAACCAGCAGATGATGAAACAATATTTCAGACCAGGTCTGTCTGTTGAAAGTCTGTACTTTTACACTATGTCACATCAATTTTTCACAGGCGGCCCACAAAGAAAGAAATATGTGACCAAAACACATTTTTAAAACATTTCATTGTGATAGTAACCAAAAAGTCTAAACCAAAAGAATAATGATGAATTTATTTATTTGCTTATCAGGTAAACGAAGATGAAGATTAACAAAGCCTAGTGATAATGGCTCTATGGAAACACTAACTCACTTACGCAGTGTTGGTGAGCATGCCAGTTATAAAATCATCCTGGAAGGTAGCTTTTTCAAAATATATAAAAATGTAATTTATGCATGCTCTTTGAAAATCTCCACTCCCAGGAATTACCTTTATGGGATATTTAAATGAGTAAGATAAGATTAAAAGACATTAATCACAGTATTGTTTTTAAGAGCAAAATACTGTAAACACATAAATGTCCATTTATAAGAATTGCTTAAATAAATTATGAAACATCCATCCAATAGAATAGTATTCAGTCACCTAAAATAATGGTGTTGATCTATATTTACTGACACAAAGATATCGATGAAAAATTGTCCAGTCAATAAAGCAATTACAGGGAACTCCCTGGTGGCACAATGGTTAAGAATCCACCCGCCAATGCAGGGGATACGGGTTCAAGCCCTGGTCTGGGAAGATCCCACATGATGCAGAGCAACTAAGCCCGTGCGCCACAACTACTGAGCCTGTGCTCTAGAGCCCGTGAGCCTCAACTACTCAGCCTGCGTGCTGCAACTACTGAAGCCCAAGCACCTACAGCCTGCACTTTGCAACAAGAGAAGCCACCACAGTGAAAAGCCTGCACACTGCAATGAAGAGTAGTCCCCACTCCACTCGCTGCAACTAAAGAAAGCCTGCAGACAGCAACGAAGACCAAACGCAGCCAAAAATGAAATATAATTAATTAATTAAAATTCAAAAAAAAAAAAGAAAGCCATTACAGAAACATATATAAAAATATAAATATCATACACACATGCAAAGCAACTTTTCTGGAAAGATATTTGTGAAAATGGTGTTAGCGATGACTTTTAGGTTATGCAATTTCTGGGAGCTTTCAATTTCTTTTGTGTATTTTCATGTACTGTTTGACTCTCTTTAAAGAAGACCTATTGTTTTTTCAACAAAAGAAAAAAAAGAAAAAGCACATCTTCTGTTTTCTAATTTAACTTAGTGTAGGATAGTGCTGGACCTGGAAACATTTTTAACCTGAAACATCATATAATGGAGAGAACATGGGCTTTGGAATATGACCTCAGGTGCAATCTTCGCTTTTACTAGCTTTGTGACTATATTCACTTTCTACTGCTACCATAACAAATTATCACAAACTAAGCAGTTTAAACAACACAAATTTAGGGACTTCCCTGGCAGTCCAGTGGTTAAGACTCCACGCTTCCACTGCAGGGGACATGGGTTCAATCCCTGGTCGGGGAACTGAGATCCCACATGCCCTGCGGCCAAAAAAACAATACAAAAACTTTATTATCTTACAATTCTTAAGCTCTTAAGAACTTAAGTTCTTAAGTCATACCTACAGACTCGGGTGTTGACAAGGCTATGTTTCTTTCCAGAAGTTCTAGGGGAGGGTCCGTTACCTTGTTCATCCAGTTGTTGGCAGAGTTCTGTTCTATGTGGCTGTAGGATCAAGATCCCTGTTTTCTTGTTGGCTGTAGCTAAGGGCTGTTCACGGCTTCTAGAGGTTTCTAACGGCTGCCATATTCCTGCAAAGCCAGCAATATGGAGTCAAGTCCTCACTCACCTCTGACCCACCTACTGCTTCTCTCTTCCACTTTTAAGGATTCATGTGATTAGACTGGACCCACTCAAATTATCCAGAATCATTCTCCCTTTAAGTCCATCTGCAATTTCCCTTGTGCCATGTAAAGTAACATATTCACAACTTCCAGGGATTAGGTCGTGGACACCTTTGTAGAGCGATTATTATTATATGTTGGAGAATGACTTTGGCAAATCACCTGAGTAACGATCCTCAACTCTAAAAGGCAGGATGCTTTACTGAATTACTATTCTTTTGTTTTATTTTGTTATTGCTGCATTTTGACCTTCCTATTCTAAGAAGGTATCTAGGCCTCCCTCAACTCAGTGGGCTTTATGATGACTGAAAACAGCTTTTCTCTTGGCTTTTGTTTTCAAAAAGCCTAATGTGGCAGGATGCCTAAGAGAATGCAGTTACATAAGAGGGGATGGCTGAATAGTTTCACAGGGAAGTGAAAACCATGAGTACCTTTATGCCCAGTCTTGACAAGGATGCCTTTAAAAAAACATGTGGACTTGGCAATGAGCAAATGAGCCATGATCAGCATGGACAGGAAACCAAAGGGCTTTCTCCAAAGCTTCTGTTTGAGGTAAGAGCCTTAAGACCTTTGCATGGCCCCAAGGGAGAGGGTTATAAAATAATTCCAATAATGACAGATTGAATTTCCTGCCACTCCAATGGATACATTAAGTTAGACTGATTCCATTAAGATAAGATAATATGACTTCTTTTTTTAATTTTTATTTTATATTGGAATAGAGCTGATTTAGTAATATGACTTCTTCAACACCCCTGTCTATGACATAACAAAGGCGTCTCTCTGCTACCGGGGTAAAGTGATAACTACCCTGTGGGAATTTGGGCAGGATGCATATATGTAAAGCACCTGGCACATAATAAAGGGATTCCTAAAAATTGATACTGTTATATGAAGATGTGACAAGGAAGATCAGCCAGACACATGCAAACATTATCCTCTAAAGAACTAAAAATAAATAAATACATGCACCTTTGCTATTTTGAGACACACTCAAAAGTCTGGTAAAAGACTTATCACACGGTGTTCAGTATAAAATACTCTTAAAACGTTGATGAAGAGAGAGGAATTACCCTGTGCAGAAATTCTGGAGCCTTCTACATCACTTTCTTCTTTCTCTTCCCCTCTATTCAATTGGCCACTACCTAGAAATACCTGTGGTGCCTCTCCCTGCCTCTCACCCCCATGGTCAATGCTGTGGCTCCAGCCCTCATCTTCTCTCTCCAAGACTGTGGATGACAAGACCCTCCCGATGGGTCTCCTTGCCTCCTACCTCAGCCTCCTCTAATCCACCCTTCCCTTTCCTGTTTAAAATTCTTCCATGACTTCCCTTTGGCTTACAATCTTGCCCAATACTCCATTACTCCGAGATTCTCATTCTCACCTCCCTCCCTGACTTTGCACGGCTGGTACTACTTCCTGGGATCACCCCTCCCCCATGTCTCCCTACTCATACTTAAGAGACAAATTAAATATTAACTCCTCTGTTAGACGCCCCCAGTTCCCCCACACGGTCAGTTCCATCTTCCTCGTTCTTGTCACAGTATAGTATACAGTGCCCTTTCCGCGCTGTTTTATTGCTCTGTTTATATGTATTTCCCCCAACAGACCACGAACTTCTTGAGTGCAGGCACTGTGTCTTGTTCAACTGTGCATCTTGAGTGCCAACCCACTGTCTATCATACAAGAGGTGCTCTCAAGCGTTTCATTCAATAAAAACCAGGGAAGGTGCAGTGAAGTTGTGAGGCTCTTGGTAGCCGTGAAGAAATGGAAAGGCCAAATGATGTCCAGCAATGGTTCATTATTCCACACAGACTCCTCAGGGGACAAAAACCCTTTTCATCTTCATCATTCCCTCATCTGCCAAAACAGTGAAAGGGCACTTCTGAAAAAGAAATGGCAGTGGGCAACTCAGAATGAGGAGCTAGTGAGCAGTCAGAATTCAACTCAACAAGCATTTCTTGAGCACCTGTGCCCTGCCAAATCATTCTAGGGACTGGGGACATGCCGTTCCCGTCTTCAGACGCCTCACCGTCTCCCACAGGATTCAGGCACATAAACCACGCAAGGTGGCACGTGGCGTGGAGTGGGCAATAGAGACATGTTTAATAGATGTTTAAAAGGCAGTGAAGGTACCACTTCACACCCATTAGGACGCTTACTATCAAAAACAACTGTTAGTGAGAGAAATTGGAACTCTTGGGCATCACGAGTGGGAATATAAAATTGTGCAGCCATTATGGAAAACTGGTGGTTCCTCAAAAAGTTAAACAGAGATTTATCACATGATCCAGCAATTCCACTTCTAGGATCCAGCAATTCCACTTTCAAAAAATTAAAAGTTGGGACTCAAACACTTAAACACCCATGTCCACAGCATCATTATATATAAAAGGCAAAAGATAGAAACAACCCAAGTCTCCATCAACAGATAAGTAAATAAACAAAATGTGATGCACAGACACACACGCACACGCACACACACACACACACACACACACACACACACAGAGGTATATTTTACAGTCTTTGAAAGAAAGGAAATTCTGATACATGCTATAACATGAAAGAACCTTGAGGGGCTTCCCTGGTGGCGCAGTGGTTGAGAGTCCGCCTGCCAATGCAGGGGACACGGGTTCGTGCCCCGGTCCGGGAGGATCCCACATGCCGCAGAGCATCTGGGCCCGTGAGCCATGGCCGCTGAGCCTGCGCGTCCGGAGCCTGTGCTCCACAACAAGAGAGGCCACAACAGTCAGAGGCCCGCGTACCGCAAAAAAAAAAAAAAAAAAAAAAAAAAAAGAACCCTAAGGACATTATGCTAAGTAAAATAAATCAGTCACAAAGGACAAATATTGTATGATCCCACTTATATGAGGTGCCTAGCATAGGCAAATTCCTAAAGACAGAAAGAATAAGGGAGGTTACCAGAGGCTGAAGGGGATGGGGAGCTTAGTATTTAATGGGTACAGTTTCTGTTTGGGATGATGAAAACATTCTGTAGATGGATGGTGGTGATGGCCGCACAACAGAGCATATGTACTTCATGCTCCTGAACTGTAGACTTAATAATGGTTAGGATGGTCAATTTTATGTTGTGTCCATTTTACCACAATTTTTTTTAAAGCAAGGAAGGGAAATTTTCACTCAACGAGAATGAAATTTAGGAGAACACTGATAACAAAAGTTACTGAGAAATCATTATGTGTGATCTGGGCTTTGAAGGGTGAATAGGAGTTCACTGGACAGTGAGTCAGAAGTCTGACTTCACGTCCTGGAACTGCCATTTCCTTTTATGTGGTTCTTTTCCCTCATCTATAAAAGTGAGAAAAGATCTACCATATACCTGTGGTGAGGATCTCATGAGATAACATGCCTGAAATGGTTTTACAAACTACAGGAGGATTTTCCAATATAAATTTACTGATGACAAGTGATATAAAGTATAATTATTGAAGGCAAGACCTTCATGTTTCCATTATCTCGGTTTTGGCCAGCCCAGAATATTTTCTAAAGTTTAAACATGATATGCACTCCTTCCTGTCCATGCAGGATGAAGTTAAGAAAGATGTAAGGGCAGAGAAGGAATAAAGGTTAAAGAGCAAGGTTTTGAAAGTATGTTCTTACTTTAACATATGAATATTATCCAGCCATTAAAATTGAGAAACAGGAAGACAGGAAGAAGAAATAGGAGAAGACATTTAGTATTTGACTACTTTCACCTAATATATTACAAATTGCATCGCTGATGTAGAACTGTGTAACTATACCGATACAAGAACGGGAGTCAATGTGCAAAAGGGAAAATACTTGTGTAGAGATGGGGGACTGTGGGTTACATTTTTTTTTTAATTTCATTTTATGTTGTTTTATTGTTTCTGCCGTAACAAAGGAGGACAAGAGAAAAAGTAGTACATTCCTTTCGTAAACGTTTATCAGCTGGTTTCTCTGCTGACTACTTACCCACAATCCCTGCCCCCACCAGCTTCCAAGATGCTCGGAGGTCCTGTACCATTAAGCCCTGGAGGCTCAGAGGGTAGCATTTGCTTCTAGCAATGACAGAAGCTTGCACAGAACGGGAAGATGCTCCAAGGCCCCTTCAGGGTAAAGAGCTGCCGCCTTCTATAGATTTGTGAGTCAGGGCCCCAGAGGATGCTGAGGGCACGGGAAGGACCATCAAACTGCGTTTGGCCTTGGGCTTTGATTCAAAGGCTGCTGTTTCCAAGGCCCTCACCCTTCCCACTCTGGAAGAAAAGGTACTGACTCCAAATGCTTGCGACCCTCGCTTTGATTTGCTCGGTTGCTGGCTGAATTAGAGCAAGGACATTATTTCTCGGAGCAGGGTTGCCCCCAACATCCTCTCCAGACAGGAGAGGGTCATAAACTATTTTGGCTGCTAAGCTCATAACTAGATCAAAGAGAGAAACTAGGACTGGCAGGGTGATTTTATGCCCTTAGTGCTATCTCAGTCTATCAACCTGTAGAACCAATGAGTATTAGCACCCCTGACATCCATCAGGAGCCGCAGCCTATAAACAGGAGGAACAGAATCAGGGAGACATCTCAATTTCGCTCTGCAGACAGAAGGCCAGTCACGTAGACGGAGAACATTTAACCCTGTAGAGACATGGGCTAAGCCTCTGATTCTTCCGGCATCAGGACCCCTGTTCCCAAGGTGGAGGTGCTGCGGGTCGGTGTGCAAGCTGAGCACACACAAAGGTGCCTGGGTAAGCAGCAAAGCGGGGTGACCTCCAGCATCTGGCCCCCGCACCTGGTCACGTCCCTGGCACACGGAGAGCTGCCTGCAAGAAGGAGCACCTTTCTCACAAACACGTGATTGGCTCCCAAGCCACATTCCTAAGGGGCTATGCCTGCCCTGGGGGACCTTTTCCACACAAAGCACCGAATATAACAGCAACAGCCCTACCTGTGCAAAACCAGAAAGCCATCCAACACGTGTGTGTGTCCCATATCCAAATAGCACAGAAATCTGCCTAAAAACTGGGCATCGACTGTCCAGATAGAGAAGCCTAGCATTTTATTTTATTTTATTTTATTTTACTTTATTTTGTTTTACTTTATTCTATTCAATTCTATTCTGTTCCATTCCACTTTATTTTAAAAATTCTTTAGACACTGACAAACTACCCTAGGCTTCATTTAACTTTCAAATCAGATTTCCCTTTTAGGTCCCACCATCAACAGTTCTTATGTTCAGTCATTTTCCCTTGCAAGTTCCACTGTGTTTGACCCCTGACAATGCCAGCCCTACTCCCTTCTCCTCGACTGTCCCCATCGGATCCTCTTGCACTGGCCACCCTCCCTCAGCCTTGTCTTCCTTGCCTCGCACCTTCCTTCTTCCAGCCTTAGTGGCCCTTTGAGAATAATGTCATCGTGTTCCTAACCAGGCCTTCTGTCTGAATTCACGATTTTAGAACTATGTTACAGAGCCCTGAAACTATATGAGAATTCAGGAAGATGTCTAAAACGATTAGTTCCATAGAATTAAAAATCCAGTTTCTGGAAGGGGTCGAAGCCTTCAACTGATGCAATTTTATCTTTTAAAAAGAAAATGAAGCCTGATCCAGCAGTTCCACTCATGCATTTATATCCAAAAACGACCAAAAACACTAATTCAAGAAGATACATTCATCCTAATGTTTAAAGCAGACTTATTTACAATTGCCAAATATGGAAGCAAGATAGGCTCAAGGATGTATTGTACAGCGTGGGGAATACAGCCAATATTTTTTAGTAACTGTAAATGGAAAGTAACCTTTAAAAATTGTATATCAAAAAAAAAGAAAATGAAGCAACTGAGGCTAGAAATATTAAGTGACTTACCCCAAATCAGACGAGTGTTTGTGCAAAACTAGGAGTCGATTGCAGCCCTTGCAATCTGTCCTTCCCCAGAAGCTGCATTTATCCATCTACCAAGGAGAGACCAAGCTTCCATATAGGGAAATGGTCTCTGATATTCTCAAGAAAGGCAATGCCCAACAGACTGAGATAATGAAGGTGTTGTGCCTTCATGCATGACTGTTAGTGCAGGGCCCCCAGGGGTCCTTGTTAGAGAACACAGTAAGGAAAGAGCCATTGAACATGGACTTCAGAGTCCACTGGCCGGGTTCAAATCCCTCCTCTGCCATTTCCTAGCTTTGTGACCTTGGGCAAGTGCTTCAGTTTCCTGATCTGTAAAATGGGAATAGTAATAGTCTGATCTCATAGTGTTGAGGTGAGCATTAAATGAGATAACTCACAGAAGAAGTGATTAACATGGTAGTGACGTGTAACTTAAAAGAAGTCCTGCCTTCTGCTAATAACCTCCCAATCCCAAAGTGTATAATAGCATATCTATTTTATACACATGCCAAGCCAGGGTAGATCATGCTAATGTGAGAGTCTAAGATTTTGTCTGATTTTCATGACTGCTGGCATCACGTAGCATATTCACACATGTTCCAAGAAGAAAACATGCACTGGGCACAGCCAATAAATATAAAAATTGATAAATCAAGTTCATTTAAAAACCCCATGGTAAATCCCTAGTAATTCTGGGTTAATAACATGTTAGTTACCATCTTGTTATAGCATCAATGAGCCATACATTTGATGTGGGAACCTGCAGCAGAGATTAAATGCTAAAATGAACTTTCTCCGACTGCTGCATGAAATGATCCCTGATCACTCCACATCGCCATGGCTTTTCAGAAAAACCTCCTATGTTACTGTTTTTTTAAGAGTTCACTAATTGCCTCAAGTATCCTCCAACTTGAGTTTCTTCTAGTGTAGTTATGTAAAGAGTAGTCAGTTAGCTAGTGGGAAGCAGCCACATAGCACAGGGAGATCAGCTCGGTGCTTTGTGACCACCTAGAGGGGTGGAATAGGGAGGGAGGAGATATGGGGATGTATGTCTATGTATAGCTGATTCACTTTGTTATAAAGCAGAAACTAACACACCATTGTAAAGCAATTATACTCCAATAAGGATGTTAAAAAAAAAAAAAAGAGTAGCCAATGACACCTACCACCTGTAACCAACTGTTCCCCCCAAATCCATTGGATCGAAGTCCCTTGTGATGACAAGCTCCAGCCTACTGACCTCTACTGGGGTGATGATTTAAGCAGCTGCAAGTGTCTTGGTCCTTGCCTCCACCTCCTTCCTGGGCTTTTAGAAGTTGACTTGTCCACTTTTTCTGCATTGAAATATGAATCCAAAAAGTAAGTCATATGAGCCCAGCTGAATTTCTTGGTAGAGGAATTATGTATAACAAGACCGTTGGCAAGGTTATATCACTCCGTGAAAGCTGTAATCTCCCTGCAATTGATTTCCTAAAGATAACTCACTGTTTGCGTGCAGTGAAAGATAACTGAACTAGAAAGATGAGTCTCTTCAGAACACCTTGATTGGCAATTGTGATAAATTCCTATAATTACTATCGACGCAGAGGAGGATTTTCATTTGTTAAGATGTTGCTGAAATGAGAGTCTGGTGATGGTTTAAAAAGAGGAAATGGCAATACCACGTGCTGTTCCCATTTTCACAAAAGAAAAGGTTGGGGGACCAACGTGGGTACAGATATCAGAGAGTCCTTGAAGACCCCATTAAATCTCAGAGAGACCTCTACATCCTCCTTGATGGAAAATTCTCATAGGAACCATAGTTCTTTGGCCCAGAGAGTCTGGCTCGTTCTCCTAAGAAAGGAACAAAGTCAGGTCTGGATCAGTTCTTCCTTAGCGGAAGCAACAAAATCCTAGTATTAGTGTTAAAAATTGAATAATATTAAAAGTCCAACAGTAGGCAATTGGTTAAATGCATCATATTATGCAGCCATCGATATGATTTTATGGAGCGTTAAAGACATAGGAGTATGACTACAGTATGTTTTTAAATATGAAAAGTAGGATATGCAAAATTACATCTAGAGTTGGAGCTCAGCTACGTAAAAATATGTATAGAAAAACAGGAAGGAAATTTGTCCCAGAAAGTTAACAGCGGTGGGTGCTGGATCTCTAGATGGTAGGATGAACAAAACAACAAGAAAAAAAAGAAAAAAGAAATTCCACTTTCTAAAAAGTCCACACTTATAATAAGGGTTATCTTAAGTGGGCTCTCTTAAGAGAGTCAGATGTATCTCTTTCCTAAGTAAAACTGTCTTTTGCTTTGTTTGGGAATATCATCCACGGCCATCTTAACTATCATTGGCAGCATCACCAGAAAGCTTGCCCAGAAATTTGTTGTTTGTGTTTCTACGTGACACATACAAAAAGTAAACAAGCACTACTCTTTGTCTTCTATCACTTCACAAGCTAAGATAGTCTACTCTGACATAAAGCATAGACTTCCTATATAATTTGTCATGTAAATGTAAAGCATGACTAGTATTGATCATAATTTTATAATTATAATCATGAATATTCCTAAGTGCTCTTTTGCCATTAACTCAGTCAATCCATTCAGTAATTCTAGGAGACACAAAGGATTATTATCCTCATTAAAGATGAAAAAACTATGGCTCAGAGATATGGAGTCATTTGCATGAGGTCACAGAGCAAAGTAATTATTTAAATCCAAATCTTCTGTTTCAAAGTCTAGGATTCTTCCCACTGTACCATATTTATGGTAATATTTACAAACTAGGAGTAATTAGCACATTAACACAGTGTGCCTTTATTGACACTTTTCATCTCCATTTAAAAAATGTTTATGGAATATCTATACTACCCAGAGCAATCTATAGATTCAATGTAATCCCTGTCAAAATCCCAATGGCACTTTTTCAGAATTAGAACCATCCTAAAATTAATAAGGAATCTCAAGAAACCCTGAATAGCCAAAACAATCCTGAAAAAGAAGGATAAACTTGGAGGCCTCACACTTCCTGATTTCAAAACCTACTACAAAGTGACAGTAATTAAGACAGTGTGGTACTGGCATAAAGACAGATACATAGACCAATGGAATAGAACAGAGAGCCCAGAAATAAACCCCTGCATATATAGCAAATGATTTTCAACAAGGGTGCCAAGACTACACAATGGGAAAAAGACAGCGCGTTCAACAAATTGTGCTGAGAAAACTGGATATCCACATGCAAATGAATGAAGTTGGACCCTTACCTTATACCATATACAAAAATTAATTCCAAATGAATTACATATTTAAATGTAAGACCTAAAACTATAAAACAGGAAGAAAACATTGGAGGGGGAGCTTTGGGACATTGGATTTGGCGATGGTTTCTTGGATATGACACCAAAAGCACAGGCAACAAAAGCTAAAAGAGACAAACAGTATTACATCGAACCTGGAAACTACTGCACATCAAAGGAAACAATCAACAGAGTGAAAAGGCAGCCTAAGGAACGGAAGAAAATATTTGCAAATCATATACCTGATGGAGTTAATATGCAGAGGCTATAAGAAATTTCTACAACTCAACAACAAGAAAATAAATAACCCAATTTAATGGTCAAGGATTTGAGTAGACAATTCTCCAAAGAAGATATATGAATAACCATATAAAACTGTTCAACATCACTAATCACAAGAGAAATACAAATCAAAACCACAACGAGATATCACCTCACACCCATTAGGATGGTCACTATCAAAAGAACAGAAAATAACGAGCGTTGGCAAAGATGTGAAAAAATTGGAAATCTTGTTGGTGAGAATATAAAATGGTTCAACCATTATGGAAAACAGTATGAGGTCTCTCAAAAAATTAAAAATAAAATTACCACATGATCTAGCAATCCCACTTTTGGGGATTGCTAGATCATGTGGTAATTTTATTTTTTAAAGAATTTTTTAAAGAATTTAAAGAATTCAGAGCAGGATCTTGAAGAGATATCTACACACCCAAGTTCTTCTCAGTATCATTCACAATAGCCAAGAGGTGGAAGCGACCCAAATGTTGATCAACAGATGAATGGATAAAGAAAATGTGGTATATACATACAATGGAATGTTACACAGCCTTAAAAAAGAAGAAAAATCCTGTCACATGCATTAACATGAATGAACTTCAAGGCCATTATGCCAAGCAAAATAAACCAGTCACAAAAGGACAAATCCTGTACAATTGCTTGCATATGAAGCATCTAAAGTCATCAAAGTCATAGAAACAGAAAGCAGAAAAGACTGGGGTCGGCGGGTAACAAATTAGGGTTTAGTGGGTTTAGACTTTCAGTGTTGCAAGACGAAAATGTTGTACATATCTGTTGCACTACAATGTGAATACACTTAACAGAACTGAATATCCACTTAAAAATGGTTAAAACGGTAAATTGTGTTGTGTTTTTTATCACATACACACACAAAAACGTTTGCATACCATTAAAGCTCCTTATCAAGGGCTTTGGCATTTCAAATGGATTTTCTTTAAGAGTTCATGGTTAGGAACATTAAAAGAAGAGAAGCAAACATGCTACTTTGCTTCCTGGTCCAACAAATATGATTTTAATGTGTTAAGAGCCTCAAATGAAATTTTAATTAACTACAAACTATCTACTACGTAATGACAAAAGATGATGTTTAGTTTGTCCCTCTTGGACAAGTTTCTTTTTTTTTTTCATTTTTAATTATGATAAAAACATAACACAAAATTTACCATCTTAACAATTTTTGAGTGTACAGTTCAGTAGTGTTAAGTATATTCACACTGATGTGTTGACAGATCTCCAGAAATTTTTTCATCTCTCAAAAGTAAAATCCTATATCCATTAAAGAAGTCCTCATTTCTCCTTTTCCCCAGGGCCTGGTAACCACCATTCTACTTCCTATTTCCGTGAATTTCACTACTCTAGGGACCTCCTATAAGTGGAATCACACAGCATTTCCATACATGGAAAAATACAATTTATAAAATATATGAAACGTTGTTTTGCATCAACTTTTTTTTTTTTTTTTGGGGTACCGGGGCCTCTCCCTTTTTTGGCCTCTCCTGTTGCAGAGCACAGGATCCGGACGCGCAGGCTCAGCGGCCATGGCTCACAGGCCCAGCCGCTCTGCGGCATGTGGGATCTTCCTGGACTGGGGCACGAACCCGTGTCCCCTGCATCGGCAGGCGGACTCTCAACCACTGCGCCACCAGGGAAGCCCCTGCATCAACTTTTAAGGAACTCACAAGTTTAGCATTCTGAGGGATACCAAACCAAAAAACCATTCAGAAACCAGAAAATAACCAAGATTATCATATCCCGGAAATTCTCTAGTGCCTCTAGTGCCATCTCTCTGTGCCTCCTTTCCTCACCTATAAAACAGAGATAATATTAGTATCTTCCTTAGAGCCTTGTGATGAGAATTAAATGTATTAATACATGTAAAGCATTTGGAACAGTGACTGGCACAGAGTAGGCCCTCAATAAATATTAAATATCATTATTTTTACATGTATTCTATCAGTATTGATAATTAATACACCACAGGGACTTCCCAGGTGGTCCAGTGGTTAAGACTCCGCAATTCCACTGCAGGGGGGCACAGGTTCGATTCCTGGTCGGGGAACTAAGATCCTGCATGCCACATCGTGGTGCAGCCCAAAAAGAAAAAGAAAAAAAAGTGTTGATAATATACCATAATTAAGACACAATGGCTACTCTCGAGGAGCTTATAATCTAAGAATTTAAATGTTCTGAACAAAACTCAGCAAATGGTAGAAATCTGCCAGTTATTATTGTTAAAGAAGGCAATTCTTCAAAATATGAACAGAATCAAGAAAATAAAATACGTAAAAGAATAACTTCTCCAGCTGAAAACTAATAGTCTGGCTTTAGCAACACAATGATTATTTTCAGACTGTAACCTCACCAAGATGTATATAATAATATTATTTTGTAAATATAATTAAAAGCAGATCTATTTTCACTGAGGGCAAGAATTTAACAAAATCTTATCTCTGATTTTGAAATAGCCACCCAGGAGCTTGTAACACAGCTACTTTATTTGCCTGCTCTAAGGACATATTGAAAATGTTAAATGATTGTAAAGCAATAAGTGTGGTCTTTCTCTTCCTAATGAAATTCTAAAACGCTACAGTCTCTTGTAATGCAAACAAGCATTTCTGCCTTGTCGGATTCATCAAAGTCAGCCAACCATGGCTGAGCAGGGGTTGTGTTCCACAATGCTGCCACCTGCTGTATGGAAGTGAAATCGCTTTCCTCGGATGGAAAGAATGAAAAGATCATTGATGCCATGGCAAATGTGTGCTCCTTGTCTTAGGTAAATATTCTGTTATCCCAGTAGCTCAGCACATTATTGAAGTAGGTTACCCTTCCACTTACCTACACTCATCTGGCTGTTTTGATAACTTACCCTTTTACCAACATCGTTTTACAAACTTCGCCCCTTATGCAGCAACTAGGCTTTCTGTTTTCTTTCATTTCGTTTACTCAAGATGGATTACTTAATGTTGAAAGACTGTTTGTAGTGTCAAAATTTATGAGCCCCGTCATTATAAGACCATTATGAGACCATCTCCTCGTGTCTCAGAAATAGCCTGTGTACCACTACTATATATAAAATAGATAAACAACAAGGACCTACTACACAGCGCAGGGAACTCTACTCAGTATTTTGTAATAACCTATAAGGGAAAAGAATCTGAAAAAGAATAGATACACAATCACCTATGTATAACTGAGTCGCTTTGCTGTCCCGCTGAAACGAACACAACATTGTAAATCAACTATCCTCCAATTTAAAAAAAAAAATAGCCTGAGTATAAGGGAGACAGATAATAAGTGCACACCCATCACATTTCTCCTCTTAAGTTTTATATATGTATATACCCAGGTATACTGAGTAGGAAACTTTGTTTAATATGTAGGCATTAAAAGAATATTTAGTTAAAGGTAGAATGTTCAGACCCTCTATTGTACCTGAAATGTACACACACTGACCTCAGTACAATTAAGCAAAACAGAGATGGAGCCAGATTTCAGAAAACTTATCACATAAGCCAAGTTAATGATCAGCATTCTACTCACCTTCCGGAGATGTATTTTCCTGTTTCTCTTGCTTTCCATGCCCACAACTTTTGGTGAGCTTTAGTTGTCCAATACCTTTCTGAGATACTCAATGAAGCGTATTGTAAAATCTAGGACCTCCCAGACTCGGACCTTTCCTGATTCCCCCTCAGGCACCACTGACCACACACACACACACACACACACACACACACCCCATGGAAACTTACTACCCCAGTTTCCACTCCTGAATGATCTGGTTAATTGTTTCTGGCAAATCACGGAAACTGAAAGCCAAGTTACTGTAAGGCCAACTGGCCCGAGGCAGGGGAACACAATCAGATTCACAGGTTGCATCAGACCGAAATTCTCCCGACCACCCAGTTCCAGAAACTGCCCTGGAGACTTTCCGGACCACCCAGTTCCAGGAACTGACCTGGGGACTTTGCACCTGGCCCAGCCTTCCCACCTTTCGAGGGGCGGGACTAACGGTCCCCCAGGATACCCAAAAAGACCACCAAATAAGGAATACCCTGCGCCCTCCCAGATTCACCACACCCCTTTCCCTTCTTCCCCTATAAAATCTTGCCCAACCCTCGCCCGGTGCGACTTCTCTGGCCCCTTTCTCTCGGACCAGTGAACCTCGCCCGGGAGCGCTCCCTAATAAAGCTCACTTGAAGATTTCCTGTGTTTTCGCGGTGCCGTTTGTTAAGATCCAACCTTGCAGTTACTATGCCTAATTACTTAATATATTAACTACCCTCAAATATTTGTATGTTGGGACTTCCTGGGGGTCCAGTGGTTAAGACTCCGTGCTTCCACTGCAGGGGGCGCGGGTTTGATCCCTGGTCAGGGAACTAAGATCCCACAAGCTGTGCGGTGTGGCCAAAAAAAACCCAAATAAACAAAAAAGAGAAATCTAAACTTTAATAGGAAAACTATGTAGAAGGACCCTTTGCCAGATGAGTTTTCCTTACAGCTCTAGCAAAGGCTAAATTAAATGGCATCTCTTTTTTTTTAACATCTTTATTGGAGTATAATTGCTTTACAATGGTGCGTTAGTTTCTGCTTTATAACAAAGTGAATCAGCTATACATTTACATATATCCCCATATCTCCTCCCTCTTGAGTCTCCCTCCCACCCTCCCTATCCCATCCCTCTAGGTGGTCACAAAGCACCGAGCTGATCTCCCTGTGCTATGTGGCTGCTTCCCACTAGCTATCTATTTTACATTTGGTAGAGTATATATGTCCATGCCACTCTCTCACTTCGTCCCAGCTTACCTTTCCCCCTCCCCATGTCTTCAAGTCCATTCTCTATGTCTGCAACTTTATTCCTGTCCTGCCCCTAGGTTCTTCAGAACCTTTTCTTTTAGATTCCATATATATGTGTTACATACGGTATTTGCTTTTCTCTTTCTGACTTACTTCACTCTGTATGACACACTCTAGGTCCATCCACCTCACTACAAATAACTCAGTCTCGTTTCTTCCTGTGGCTGAGCAATATTCCATTTATATATATGCCACATCTTCTTTACCCATTCATCTGTTGATGGACGCTTAGGTTGCTTCCATGTCCTGGCTATTGTAAATAGAGCTTCAGTAAACATTTGGTACATGACTCTTTCTGAATTACGGTTTTCTCAGGGTATATGCCCAGTAGTGGGATTGCTGGGTTGTATGTTAGTTCTATTTTTAATTTTTTAAGGAACCTCCATACTGTTCTCCATAGTGGCTGTATCAATTTACATTCCCACCAACAGTGCAAGAGGGTTCCCTTTTCTCCACACCGTCTCCAGCATTTATTGTTTGTAGATTTTTTGATGATGACCATTCTGACCCGTGGGAGGTGATAGTTCATTGTAGTTTTGATTTGCATTTCTCTAATGATTAGTGATGTTGAGCATCCTTTCATGTGTTTGTTGGCAATCTGTATATCTTCTTTGGAGAAATGTCTATTTAGGTCTTCTCCCCATTTTTGGATTGGGTTGTTTGTTTTTTTGATATTGAGCTGAATGAGCTGCTTGTAAATTTTGGAAATTAATCTTTTTTCAGTTGCTTCATTTGCAAATACTTTCTCCCATTCTGAGGGTTGTCTTTTCGTTTTGTTTATAGTTTCCTTTGTTGTGCAAAAGCTTTTAAGTTTCTTTAGGTCCCATTTGTTTATTTTTGTTTTTATTTCCATTTCTCTAGGAGGTGGGTCAAAAAGGATCTTGCTGTGATTTATGTCATAGAGTGTTCTGTAAATGGCATCTCTTATCAAATTCATACTGCAGTGAGTAATTTCAGAATTTTCTTTCCTAAGCTGGGAGATGGATATTATTGGCATATTACCACTCATTATTTGGCCCTGGTGGATAACCATTTGCTCACCAACTTGGAACTGATGACATAGGATTCCTGTAAGATCGGTTATGCAGTTAAAATAGAATCGTGTGCTCTGAGCTTTAGCCAAGGAGTCTTTAGGGCCCCAGAGGAAAACATCACTCTGCATAGAGAAATATTTCAGACAACAGCAGCATGAACCCGAAGAACATAAAGTCCAAGGTGTGGATCTGGGCCATAATCTAACATTATTTACTTGCTACTTATATTCTCTTCGGTTTTGCTGCTGAATTCAAAAGAGCAGGAGAACCCATTTCAATACGTACATGGCATTTATTATACATCTGCATTTCATGCAGGGAACACAAAGAAACAGGAACAGAATGCTTGACTTCAAAACACTTGGCCTTGGTGTGGTAACCTATTTCTCCAGTGCCCATCAGGCTAAAATGTATAATTCCAG
This sequence comes from Aethalodelphis obliquidens, assembly GCF_003676395.1. Lineage (NCBI taxonomy): Eukaryota > Metazoa > Chordata > Mammalia > Artiodactyla > Delphinidae > Aethalodelphis > Aethalodelphis obliquidens. The sequence continues at coordinate 25,852,804 of NW_020837969.1, read as the reverse complement.
AATCATACCTCACAGTCATGGTAAGTGATGGGCTCCTAGCGCCCACCAGAGAAATCACAGCCCGCTGATAACATTTCTCCTTCAGAGTTGCCCCAGATTTTAAAATTCAAACTTGACTAGAAAATGTAACTGAAGCCAAAGGCTACAAAACCTAATTAGCAGGATAATGAGAAGCTTGCAAAGAATTGGAAGACTGTGGAATGGGAACTTTGAAAAGACAAAGTGTTCTACTAGATATTCCATCTGGTTAGACTCGAGGAAAAGCTTAGGGAACGTTCACAGGCAACAAATCATAAAATTCACGTTAAATGTAGACTTGTTCTGTGTCCTGTCGGCATAAAGTTGAGTTTCTGTTTGAGACTGTTTACTGAGAATAGCAAAGAACTTTCCTGTAATATTAAAAGGTTTGTTTTAATAGTCCCAAGCGCTGTTGACTGACAATTCTGATACTATAAATATTTGTTATAGGAAACTACATTTGTTAAAGTACTTGCTACAGTAAACTGTTAGAACACTAGATTGTAAACTATTTTGGTCACAGAAGGCTTATTTTAACCAGCTACCTTGTGACAGTTCACTGAGTTTCCATGATCTCACTGTTTTGTTACTTCAGTTATATATAGGTGAATCAGCATGCCTTGTGACTCAAAGAAAATCATCTTTCTTTAGGCTTTTCCCACTTTTAAACAAATCTTTTGTATTCTAAAAGTTTTATATCTACAACAGTTTTTTAATTATTTATATTTTTTAATTTCTTTTTTTGTGTGTTTTCATCATAGCCTATACCACTGCTTTGGTAATATTTCCTTTAGTCCTCAAACTAATGAAAAGATGTCCCTCACCCCAAAAGACTAGGTAACTCAAGTATTTGTTGAACACTATGAATATATTGTCTGAACATTTGTCATGGTAAAAAAAAAAAAAATGTGTTTTTTAAAAAATTTTAGACTCATGGGGAAAGAGTTAATTTAATCATACCCTTCAGTTCTTGGTACACTGTCATAATTATCTGTAAAAGCTTTCCTTTTTTAGTTTATATTTACTTGTATTTCCATCCTCCACATAGCAAACAAGTTAGTTCCTCTCCATCTCTCGGCTTTATAGGGTGGCTTTTAATCTTCTCCCCCCGTGATTCCTGACCTGTGCCTGTTATCAGTGTATTGCCTGCCCTGCAGATATGAATATGGCCCCTTTTAATGTTTTTCTTTTGTCAGCTGACACAATGGTAAGCTTCCTCAGTAGATGCAGGAAGATGGAGAAACATTTCAGGAGGACTTCCCTGGTGGCGCAGTGGTTAAGAATCCACCTGCCAAGGCAGGGGACACGGGTTCCAGCCCTGGTCCGGGAAGATCCCACATGCCGCAGAACAACTAAGCCTGTGCGCCACAACTATTGAGCCCACGTGCCACAACTACTGAAGCCCGCACGCCTAGGGCACGTGCTCCGCAATGAGAAGCCACGGCAGTGAGAAGCCCGTGCACCGCAAGGAAGAGTAGCCCCCACTCGCCGCAACTAGAGAAAGCCTGTGCGCAGAAACAAAGACCCAACGCAGCCAAAATAAAGAAAGAAAGAAAGAAAAGAAAGAAAAAAAAAAAGAAACATTTCAGGAGCAAGGGGTTTCTTTCCTGGCTCTGCCCTCTCATCAGGGGTCTGAGTACAAGCTGGTCTCAAGTGTGGGGCACCTGCCGTGCAGTCCACAGCACCCTGAGGCCACCAGTTTTCCCCAGGACTGTCCCCCCTGCTGCAATCAGGCAGTTCTGCAGCAGCATGCCTCCGGCCCCCAGCAGGTCCCACTAGCACCCCGTTCCATGCAGTTCTGCATCAGAGCATTGGCAGTGACCCCCTCCCCACCAACAGCTTTGCCCAGCACCCCAGAGGGTGAGTTTCTGGCAAACACTAGAGGATGGATTTCCAGCCAGTTATACTGTCGAGGCACCCCAGTGACTTCTCTGCCATGCAATGAGCCACAGACAAGCCCTCTCCAACAAGGTCTAGACCGTAACCCTAGAAGAGGACAAGACCATTCGTTGGGCACCCGATTTCAGGGCAGGGGGTATGGCTACTCCTTATACCTGCGACTCCTGTATTCTTTAGCGTTCTATTTACTTCTCACTAACCAATAGCATATTACTCCAATACCCTATCAAAACCAATCATTCTTTATATTCAATTTTCCTGCTCAAATTATTGTGTGATTTCTCTCTCCTGATTGGACCCGGACTGACACATCACCTCCCCAAACATTAGTACAAAAAACATCCTCATACATGACCCCCCAATGGACTTGAAATTTTATTGGGGCACATTTACCCCCCAAAAGACTTGCTAGATCATAGGTAGACATTTAATTTAACTAAGTGCTTCCTGACTGCTCATTTAAAAGTTGCACCTGTCTATACCTTCACTAGCAGGTACACTGGTACTTAGCCCCACCCGACCACCAATATTCGATAATTCAGCTCTCAAGTTTTTCTTTGTCTAATGATAGTATATTAGTACATTGTTTTTCTAAATTATATGTCTCTGATTATTAATGTCTCTTCATACACTTGTTGGCCTTTCAGAGTTTCCTCTTCTGCAAATTGCCTTTTCATATCTTTTGCCCATTTCTTTTATTGGGGTTTATGATGTTTTCTGGTTGAATTGTAGACGTGCTTTGTATATCCTAGAAAACACGCCCTTGTCAGTTTTAGATATTGCAAATATCTTCTTCGAATCTTTCCTCTCTCTGCAACCTTTGCCCATGACGTACTTTATTGAAAATAAATCCTCTTTTTGATGTAATAGAAAAAGTTTTGTTTAAAAGTCCTTCTCACCCCCGAATATTCTGCCACATTTCTTCCGCTGACATATAGTTTTATTGTCATAGTTAGGTTTTAAATACTCCAAAATACACTTTTGATTATGGTGTGAGAAGGGATCTGGATTTTTTTTCCTCCTAATTAGTGAGCCCCAAAAATAAATATTTTAAAGGAAAGAAGAATATGATCGTCAGCCTTTGTGGGAGACCGAAGAGTAGTGTACAACAAAGTTTAAAGTAAAAAGGAATTGTCAAGACTAATATACATAGAATGAGACAATGTATCATAAGATTATCTATTCCACATCATTATGGTAATTACTAAAATGCTGATTATGACTATGATAATTATTGGAATAGGAGAATAAAGCACTAAGCCAGAGTCTTCATCATGATTGCCTAACTGTGGCTATGAATGGCATTATTCTACTTAAGAGAAATTTCATCTCTCTACCCACCACCCAGTTTTTTGTTTTTTGTTTTTAAATGAAAGCTTATTTATTTTTGGCTGTGTTGGGTCTTCGTTTCTGCACGAGGGCTTTCTCTAGTTGCGGCGAGCGGGGGCCACTCTTCTTCGCGGTGCACGGGCCTCTCACTGTCTCGGCCTCTCTTGTTGCGGAGCACAAGCTCCAGACGCGCAGGCTCAGTAGTTGTGGCTCACTGGCCTAGTTGCTCCGCGGCATGTGGGATCTTCCCAGACCAGGGCTTGAACCCGTGTCGCCTGCATTGGCAGGCGGACTCTCAACCACTGAGCCACCAGGGAAGCCCCCCACCACCCAGTTTTTATGGATAATGGTTTGGTTTGGTTTGGTTGCCTTGAAGTCATTCCTTTCTTTGTTGCTTTTTTTAATGACAATAGTATGTCACATTTCCTTTTCTAATTGCAGGAACACAAACCTTCTCTCTTCTCAGGCCATATGGTCTGGGTGGGATCCACCCCAGATCAAGAGTAGAGTATGTAACGAAGGCTTGACAGTCATGGTTCCCAAATTCCCTAGTCCAGTGATTGGTCAGTGAGAATATATGACCTAGGTCTGGCCTATTGGCAAACTTCATTCCCTTGCCACAGTGATTGGTCCAGTCATCTCAAATTGGTCCAATCACAGTTAACCCCAGGATTTATGCAGGAACTACAGGAAAGAGATTCACTCTCTCTCTCTCTCTCTCTCTTTCTCTCTTTTTCTCTGTTTTCTTCTGTTGAACTTAACCTTGGGTAGATATTATCCTGCAGTTTCCAGAAACTACCGCATGAAGCCTGCCAATAAATCTGACTATCAAACCAAGAGATGGAGAGGAACTAATTTCTGATGACATGACCTAAAGCCAACTTCACCTGGGAGTTTTCTGCTAGATGAGCTAAAAGTCTCTCTTTGGATTAAGTCAGTTTGAGATGGATTTCGTGTGATCTACAACCTAACTTACCACTTAGAAGTAAGTTAGGGCATAACTTGCCAATCCTGCCAGCTGAGAAACAGCACATTGAGAAGTGGTTCAGCAGAGAGGAAGGGATTCAGCCCTCCCTTGGTGTGAATTCTAACCCACAACATAATGGGACCCCTCCTTTCCCTCACCACTCATCGGTCTAAGGCGAAGTGTTCCCAGACTTGGTTTGCGGAGGATCCAAGTGCCTCACGTTGGAGAAAGGGTAAACACTCACTTCAAAGTCTTCCTTGGTTTTTAAACTTCTCTCCCCCTTCTCCATCTCCCCCTCTGTTGTTTGAAAATAAAAAGTGAAAGAGCCACCGCCAAGAAGGACATTAAATCAAGTGAAACAGAAAAAGGCAAAGAGAGGAAAATCCAAGGGGGAAATTCCATGCACCAGCAAAGGCTTCATTAGGCTCACAACAAAGACTAGCTCGATTTCTTTCTTATTGACATTAACAAGTTTGATGTGAGTCCAATAGAAAACAAAGCTGCATGATCTTACCGGGCGGGGTAGGGCGTGGGTTCCCAGGATCTCTGCAGCTACTTGCAAATTGCTTAATTCCACGAAAGGTCATCTTTCGTGATTGGTTTTCATTCCTTTCTA